>NC_092873.1:495319581-496519581 GCF_028372415.1 Notamacropus eugenii
TCTTGTTATGAGAGGATATTATGGGGGGGGGGAGTAAGTGGGGGATGGAATGCCCTTGGGAAATATCAACGTAAATTTTTTTTAAAAGAAATATAACCTAGGTCCATTTTTCAATACCAAACCTAAACCGATTTTTTTTTTTTTTTGTGAAAAGTAGTTTACTGTTAAATCTCTTTTCCCTGAAAGGATCTTCCTCTTTGCTATTGGGACAATGGCCTAGCATGCCTCTCTACTTCTATATTCCCTGTTTACTTTTTCCTGGAAGCCTTTTCCCAAGATGACATATTCAAGATACCAAGCAAACAACATGGGGCATGACAATGACAGCACCTGTGTAAGCACACTCTCCAGCACACCTGGATATTACTTGGGAGCTCCTTCTCTTAAACCAATCCTGTTTCATTTTTATTGGGACTTTTTAATGTCTCGCTAAGAAAGGAATGTTTCACTCAAGCATGGAACACTTTAGTTTTTCATTCTCTCAACTCATCTCTGACACCTGTGATGCTCATTAATGACAGAATAGGGACTTATAGTGGCATTTAGTAGGCAATAAGCATTTATGAAGCCCCTATAATGTACCAGGCACTTTACAATTATAATGTCATTGGATCCTCACAACAACCCTGGGAGGTAGGTGTTGTTATTGCACCCGTTTTACAGTTGAGGAAACCAAGGCAAACAGAGGTTAAGTGACTTGCCCAGGGTTTCATACCTGTTAAGTGTCTGTGGCCACATTTGGCCTCAGGTCTTCCTGACTCCAGACCCAACATCTAGCCATTGGGGTCACCTGGCTGCCCATCAATACCTTTGGTGGTTTTCCTTTTATGCTTACCATAAATTTAAAAGACTTTTCCATTTTTGTATCTTTGAAAACATCTTATTTTAGTGTTATTTATAAATTCTGACTTTCTTATCTGAAAATGTGATGCTACCAACAAATCAAGGATTACAGTTACCAGACATACGGCCACTGAACCACAAATGCAACCGTATCTTATTATTCTATAATCTTGTGCAAAATCAAAACCCAGCAGTTAATAATGTGCTTCTGATTTTTGGGGTCTCATAATACTAGGCTGAATTAACAGAAAAAAAATATGGTTCCTGCAGTGATGCTGTATTAAGGGAAGCCAAATATTATATACAGTCCTGGGTTCAAACCCCAGCTCTGCTATTTATAACTGGTTGACTTGGGTAAAGTCCTTTTCTTGTTCTGGGACTCAGTTTTCTCACTAGATGCCCTCCAAGGTCCTTCCTGTTTTAAATCTGTGATCCTATGACCAACATAGAGACGTGGTATCTTACTAAGTCTTGAAATCCATAATGTCTTATGTCTTACTAAGTCTTATGAAATTCATAATAATTATTAACAATAATAATATTCCATATTTTTATTGTTGTTCAAGGTTTATAAAGCACTTTACTCACAAAAACCCTTTGAAGAAGATAATATAGGTATTATTATTCCATTTTATAAATGAGGAAGTTGAGGCTTAAGTGATTTACCCAGGTCATGTATCTAGCTGGGATATGATCTCATTCGAAAATATGCAGAGGTACATGTGCTTGAGTGCGGAGATCCTGTTCTGGCCTTTCTTTGTATCCCTAGCACTTAATATAGTGCCAGACAAACAGAAAGCATTTAATAAAAGCTTGTTAACTGAGTTTGGTAAAAGAAAAAATCCAATTTCTGCTTTATGAGGCTTACAGTAGCTCTACCATAGTGTTGTTTATTGTCTGTTTTTTGGGGTGCAGGGGCAACTAACTAGACCAGCAGATAGAGAGATAGCCCTTGAGACAGGAGAACATGGATTAAATCTGGCCTCAGACACTTGCTAGCTTTGTGACCCTAGCTAAATTACTTAACTCTGTTTGCCTCAGTTTCCCCACCTGTAAAACAAGCTGGAGAAGGAAATGACAAACCACTCTAGTATCTTTGTCAAGAAAATTCCAAATGGGTTCGCAAAGACTCAGGCATGACTGAATTAACTAAAAAACAACGAGAACAAAAAATGAAATACACTAGGCTGGCGACTCTGGGGCAGAGTGGGTGGCAGACACTCTCCAATCCAGTTACTACACACTAAGGGAATCCTCCAAAGAAGAGTTTGTGCTCAACTAGGTGAATGGAGTGTCTCCCCGATTCTTGGGTAGCTAGAAGGTTCATACACAACCAACAGTCTTCTTCATACAAAAAGAATAAGGCCCATTAAATGAAACAAAATCAAATCCCATCAAGCTAGAACACTGATCTCAAGGCAAATTTATAGCAGGGTATTGTGGCTGACTACAGTAACAAATGAACTTTTCTGTTAAGCATTTTAAAATCATTTTGTTTTTTCCCTCAACTCCAATAAAATTTTGCTTCACATTCTAAACTCATTAATGCCGCTAGTTTATCGTGTTTCACTGCTTCTCAGAAACTAATAACACTTGATAATATATCCTAAATTAATTTGTTTAATTTAATTACTAGGATCCAAAACAAACTGATTCAGCCCCAGGGTTATATAATAGAGTTTTATTCCTTTCTTCTATGAAATTCTTCTGCTTTCTGACTTGCACTTAGTTTCTTAGTAAGTTAGAAATAACATAAGTGGTTTCCCAAGCGAGTACTGGAACGACTTGCAAGGTTCTCTTTAAAAGTGTCTGTCACTTACATAGGACTTGGAGCTGAATGAGATATCAGAGATCGTCAGAGCAAGATAATCACAACAGGAAGCTGTATATTTCTAACTAGTCCAACATTATTCACTTAATAAATAACACTTCTGAATGTGAAATCCCTTCATTTTACAGATGGGGAAACTGAGTTCAAGGGGAGTGAGGTGTCTTAACAGAGGCAGAGGATAAACCAGGATGTCCAAGAGCTGCTTCTGGTTCCTTTTGCTCCATTAGTTTACTATTATCTACCAGGTGCTCTTGGGCAACAAATTTGATTGGATTGTACAAATTATTTGACTAGACTCCCTTCTCTTAGGATATATATTGGACCCTCTGGGCAAAGCGCACATCACAAATGGTCAGATCCTTGAGCCTGGAGGATTTACTGCACGTCAAGGACTTGGCCCAGTGGCCCATCTGCTAGCTTTAGATCTTGAATCAGCCTTTCACCTGCACCATGACTACTTGCTCTGTTCTTTGGCTCTTTGTCTTATGTCCACCCTGGGTTCAGCTCTTGTTAGATCCTAGCCCATCTCATCAGATTCATGGCCTGGCCAACCCTGTCTAGCTTCTTCAATCTGTCACCTGTTTTATGACCCAGTTTTGCCACCTGCTGGCCAAATTCAGCTTAGTTGGAATGCCCTCAGGAGAAGACAGAACTAGATTTTAAGTATCCCAAAAATGCTTAGTTAAGGGGCACCCTTTAAACTTGATAAAGACAAGATTAGGATAAAGAAAAGAAGTATCAATTCACATGATGGTTAATCAACTTATTTAAGGCAATGCATCAGGAGGTGGTAGCAATGTACACTAGAATTTTTTTTAAGCATTTGGACAAATTTATAAGTATCAGCATCAACTATAAGAATATGGGATTTATTAGTCACAGAATATTAGAAATCTATTATGTGTCTTCATTTCAAAAATAAAGATGTTGAGGTCCAAAAATGTTACGTCTTGACCAAGGTCACAACCATCTGGTTGTTTTCCTTCCTTTTCAAAGAAGACCAAAATGACAGCACTATGTTGGGATCAAAATACAGTGTGTCCGACTGTGGCAGATCAAACCAATACAAGCTTGGGAGGCTCCACCACAGGTCAGACAAAAATAGTCCATGTGAACATTTGGAGTGCAGATGCGACTCAATTTGCACATCTCATGTTTCTTTTGAGCTACTGCAATTCTGTCTTTGCTCATAGAGTCATGGAATGCAGAACCTTCTCTGATGAGGGCACACCATGCTAGGTGGTCCTGTGCCAGTGTCTCCCATGTCATGCAATCATTTCCTAAGTTCTTCAGAGATACCTTGAGAGTGTCCTTGTATTGCTTTATCTGAACACCATGTGAATGCTTACCTTGTGTGAGTTCTCCATAAAATAATCTTTTAGGTAAGCGTATGTTTGTTATTTGAACAATGTAGTGGCAAATCGAGGTCGAACATTACTTTATCTCTCTCTCTCTCTCTCTCTCTCTCTCCATTCAGCCATCTGTCCCTTTATCCATCCCCATCTCCAATTCAGTCCTTTTTCTACTATACTGGACTGTCCATAAGTCTGATCTCAGGGAGCTGCTACAATGCCATCCCAGTATATTTCTCCCTTTTGAAAAGGATTTTTATTATTTTATTAAGATTAATTTCCCATAGAAAGAATGAATTGGAGCCTACTCACAATATCTATCAATTACAGAATAGGATGCAGCATATTTTTTTTGTCAATCTGTCCAACATCATTAACTTAATAACAGTTTTAGATGGAAAGTATAAATCACAACATAATTAAAAATATTTTTGCCTAGTGGTTTAACAGTGACTAGAATCTTTAGATTAAGTAGAACTCTCTCAAGTTATTTTAAAAAGCTAAAGTTTTATTTCTTCTTCATTTCATTTTACTAACTACCAGGCAAAATCAAAAGAAAACTAGCATTAAATTATGTTTGAATAATATGTGACTTTTATGTGAACACAAATGATAAAATTTAGATAGAATTTAAACAGAGCTAAAAGAAATCTACACAATGAAATGAATGATACTATGGTCATGTAGTGGTATAAATTATATTGCATCATCTCCATATTTTCTTATTTCCTTTCTGTAAGTTTAATTTTTTCATGAAGAATTTAGAAATAGATTACTAAGTTGGTAGATTTAGAATAGAAAGAGAAGTATACTATATTTTTTTAGCACTATACTTGGTTAATAGAATTGTTAGAAAATGTATATAGATGGTAAAAATTTAACAAGAGACCAGAAAAGATAAAGTAAACTTACTGCCTCCCCAACTTTTCCAAGGTGTCCTTGATCTCCTGATTCTCCCTGTGGGTGTAAAACAGCGATTAAATAACTTTATTTTTGTTGCTTTTTCTTTTTTTATTAATTAATTTATTTGTTTTTTGGTTTTCTACAATTACTTCCATAAATCTTAGATTTTCTCCCCCTTCCTCCCTTCTCCTTCCTCCCTCCCCTAGATGGCATGAGATCTTATATGGGTTCTACACATACATTCTTACTAAATATATTTTCACCTTAGTTATGTTGCATGGAAGAATTAAAATGAGTGGGAGAAACCATGAGAAAAACCAAGTCAAACCAAACGAAAACACAAGAGAAATAGTCTGCTTCATTCTGCAATCCAATCCCATAGTTCTTTCTCTGGATGTGGATGGCATTTTGCCTCAAGAGTCTACTGGAAATTTTTTAGGTCCTTGCATTGCTGTGAAGGGCTAAGTCTACCAGAAAAATTTTTCACACACTGTGGTTTTTTCCATGTACAAAGTTCTCCTGGTTCTGCTCCTTTTACTCAACATCAGTTCATATAAATCTTTCCAGGCCTCTCTGAAGTCTTCCTGTTCATCATTTCTTATAGCACAATAGCATTCTAGTACATTCATATACCACAACTTGTTCAACCATTCCCCAATTGATGGGCATCCTCCCAATTTCCAGTTCTTGGCCACCACAAAGAGAGATGCTATAAATATTTTTGGACATGTGGAATCCTTTCCCATTTTTATGATCTCTTTAGGGTTCAATCCTAAAAGTGATATTGCTGGTCAAAACGTATGCACATTTTTGTAGCCCCTTGAGTGTAGTTCCAAATTGCTCTCCAGAATGGTTGAATCAGCTCACAGCTCCACCAACAATGAATTAGTGTTCCAACTCTCCCACATTGTCTCCAATATTTATCATCTTCTTTCTTTGTCATGTTAGCCATTTTGATAGGTGTGATGTGGTACCGCAGAATTTTGATTTGCATCTCTCTAATCAATAGTGATTTAGAGCTTTTTTTCATATGATTATAGATAGCTTTAATTTCTTCCTCTGAAAACTACCTGTTCATATCCTTTGACCATTTATCAATTGGAGAATGACTTGTATTCTTGTACATTTGGCTCAGTTCTCTATATATTTTAGAAATGAGGCCTTTATCACAGACATTAGTTGTAAAAATTCTTTGCCAGTTTTCTGCTTCCCTCCTAATTTTGGTTGCATTGGGTTTGTTTGTGCAAAAACTTTCATTGCTTTTTCAACAGAAACATTTTCTCTTTTTATGTAAGATTTAACCAGAACATTAACAGTATATAGTAAAGCAAGAGAAATTCTAAGATAATTAATTGACACATATTATAGTGCATTGTAATGTATTATAAAGAATTTTGGTCATTGTTATTATCTTTAGAGACTAGTTCCTCAAGTGCCTCAAGTCCTATGCATATCTCAGACTTGACTATTACTCAAAACTACTCAATTGCCCAAATCTTTAGCTTTGAAGTTCCCCTTTTCTCCTATAACTTTCTATCCTTCCAACTATCTCATTCCCTTAGCCTACCAAATTAAAGCCTACCACAAGAGGGTGGCTTTCACTTTGGCTGTCTCTACTTATTCTTTTAGTTCCTTATCCTCACTGGTCTCACTGACATTGCTTGGCATCTAGGGATCATTTTCATCTACCCTTGACACAGTTATCCATCATTCCATCATGCATTTTGCACTCTTGACCTTCTATTCATCCTGTCCCACTCACTTACAATGCTGGATAATTCCCGACCTCATCCTCTCTTCTCCTACTCCTAAGCAGAATAAGGCTGGAGAAAATCTTGAAAGTTTGCTATGGTCTACTATCAGTTCGTATCTAACCTTAACTGAACCCTCACTGCTCCATGTTATTTTTAAAAAGTTCACCTCCTATTGATTTTGAATCATATTTTCCTAACCATCTGTTCCATACATTTTCTTCTCTCCTCAAATTTTAACTGTGCCCCATTGTCATCCTTCACTTTCAGCAAAGTTGAACTTAATTGAGAACTCAACAATTTCTATTTTAGTCTCTGATCCTGAATTCTAGGATGCAGAACCATACTCACCTGCTATTTCATTCTGGAACTTTTCTCAGTATATAGGGCATCTACCCTGGAACATCCATCTGCAGCCTGAACATTTCCCTCTGATAGGGTGACCCCCTTCTCTCATTTGTGAGTTTGTCCTGGGGCCTCCATTTTATTGAGAGTCTCAGGCCCACCATTGGGCAACTAGGTGACACAGTGGATAGAGCTCGAGGCCAAGAATCAGGAAGATTCATCTTCCTGAGTTCAAATCTGGCCTCAGACACTTACTAGTTCTGTGACTCTGGGCAAGTCACTTAACCGTATTTATCTCAGTTTCCTTATCTGTAAAATGATCTGGAGATAGAAATGGTAAGCTATTCCTCTATTTCTGCCAAGAAAATCCAAAAAGGGATCAGGAAGAGTCAGACACAACTGAAAAGCTTAAACAACAAACAACCAGGACCACCATTTTTCATTCACCCCTAAGCTTTGTTTCTGACTTTCAGAGTCCCCCACTCCAAACTCAACTTTTAAGCTTCATTTTGTGTGTTATCTTCCTCCATTAGATGAAGCTAATAGACCTCCTTGAGGGCATCGAATGCCTCCTTTTTGCCTTCTTGCTTAGTTCAAGTGTGATGTGAGTGCCTAATAAAGGCATGGTTCCTTCCATTTGACATAAACTTACTCAATTTCCTTCTTCTGCAATTCTAACCCTTTCTATGTCATCAGGCATCCTTTTCATGCTTCAATCTCTCTCTTTGCCAAGGATGACCTCTCAATTCAATTTAACCTCTATCTGTACTGCTCATTCTATGGTAGATATTGGAGATATAAAGTTGAAAAGTAATATAGTATCTCTTCTCAAGTTCACAATATTCTCAATCTGAACGTTTGATTTCATCTTCAATCCCCTTTCCTCTAAGACCTTCCATTTTTAATCAACCCTTTTCTCTCTTTTGGCACTGCTACCCACTCAAGCTATGGCATTTTCTGTGCCAGTAACTGTCTCCATTGCCTCCCTACTCACTTACTCAGAGTTATCTTGCAATTTCACTTTCATCTCTACAATTTTACTAAAATTGCTTTCTTCAAACTCATTCATGACCTAAAAAGGCAGAAAATACCAGTAAGTAGAGAGGCCAGATATACATGGTATCTGAAGTCTAATCAGGAAGTTAGAAGAGAGAAAAGACAATAAGGAACTGGAAGCAGGATTTCTATATAAGATCTATATAAATGAATTGTCAAGCATCTGCTAAGCACTGATCAGACCGCCTGCTCAAGTGAACAAGTAACTCTTGGGACCTTACTCAGAGGATGACTGAATAGAATGAATGATGGGGGAGTGTGATAAACTGGCCCTTTGTTAGGGTACTTTATTAGGAGATTTGGCCATAAGAGCTAATAGCAAGAGCTATGGAGAAAAGAGAATTATCTAACTGAAAAGTCTGATCAGATAAGGAGAGAAAAAGAAATTGTCCAATGTGTGAGAGAGTGTGCTATATTTAGGTTTATGTCAGAATCAAGTTGGTTTCCCTATTAAAGGTACCAGTGAAAAGACCCTTCAAATTAGCAGGGACATTGCCCTGAACAAGTGAAAGACTGGTCACTAGGTGGATGTCTTGCAACTTGCTTGTGTCTGAATGCGCATATGCTACCACTAAATGTTAAGGAATTCAAAAGGCATATTTTTTTTTCTGAAGAATCTTAGAAAAAAACCGCTCACAGAATGTCTGAGTTTTAAAAAATAACATGGAACAATGAAAGATCATTTGAGGCTAGCTGAATGTTGAGAATACAAAAATTAATATTAGCAAAGAGGGCCAGAAATTTTAAAAATTATAAAAGATAAAAAGTAAATTTAACCTTATGGGGTGACATCTTCCACTGAGGCTATGGAATGTGACTCATGAATGGAATGATTCAAAACTTAACAAAGAAGTAAAAAAGAACCAATTAAGTAAAAAAGGTGACCAGATTGCATGCGATAAAGTCTATGCCATAAACATGTGAAAAGTTCATGCAAGTATAGTAGAGAAAATGCTGGTGAGGGTCAGCTAGAGGAGTAACAGAAATCATATTTTATTGGGTGTAAAACTATCAGGAGTAAAGGAAGGATGAGGAGAGACAAGAGATCACAAAGCCAGGATAGAAGCCTGATATAGTAGTGACAGGAGACTTCAGCTATCTAGACATCTAGATCTTCCTTCCTTCCTTCCTTCCTTCCTTCCTTCCTTCCTTCCTTCCTTCCTTCCTTCCTTCCTTCCTTCCTTCCTTCCTTCCTTCCTTCCTTCCTTCCCTCCCTCCCTCCCTCCCTCCCTCCTTCCTTCCTTCCTTCCTTCCTTCCTTCCTTCCTTCCTTCCTTCCTTCCTTCCTTCCCTTTCTTCCTTCTTTTCTTTCCTTTCTCTCTCTTTCCCTCTCCCTCTCTTCCCCTCTCTCCCCACTAAATGTAGAGAAGTTGACAAATTCTTGACTGGCTTTACCGGTAATCTCATTAGCTGAGGGCTGTTTCAGGCACTGTTCTAAGCACTAGGGATAGAAAGGCAAAAACAAAACAAAAACTCAAATTCCCAAATCCTCCCACTCCTCAAAGAGCTCATATTCCAATGGTGAGAAGATGCAAACTGGTAGAATATACAAATTATATACAATGTAAAGGGGAAGTAATCTCAGAGGGAAAAGACCTCTTGTAGAAAGTGGTCTGTCGATATGTTGAGGAAATGACAAGAGAAGCCATAAACCACATCTAATTCTGAACAATTGGGAGGAAATGATTGTACAAGTAAAAAAAGGAGCCTTGGGAAGTATCAGACATGGTGCAGTAGAAAGAGCAGTGGATCTGGAATCTGAAAGACCTGAGCTCAAACCCTCCTTCAGACACATACTAACTGTGCCACCCTGGACAAGCCATGTGACCACTGGTCACTGCAGTTTCTTCAACTGTGTTATGGGGACAATAATAGCATTTCCTTTCCAGGGTTGCTGTTAGGATCAAATGAAGTATTTTAAAAATGCTTAGTGTCGTATCTGGTACATAACAGACATTATATAAATGGTAGCTATTATTATTATTAGTAACTTTGTGGTAATAATAGTAGTAGTAATTTTAAGTAGCAGCAGCAGTAGCAGTAGTAGTAGCAGTAGTAGTAGTAGTGGTGGTGGTGGTGGTAGTGGTGGTGGTGGTGGTGGTGGCAGTGGTAGTATAGAATTAAGATAAGGCAGGAGTAGCTGTGAACCTATAAAGCTTCCTATGATCCCATCCATAGCTATTTGGAAATTTACCAAGAATACTGGAAATTGCCCAAGATCAGACAGTCAATATGTGCCAGAAATGAGATTTTAATCTAGGTCTTCTTGACTTTGAGTCATGTTCTCAGTTCAATGCACCACGCTACCTTTAATTTGTTGGTAATTTGGGAGATTGGAAATTGGCATGGGTTTAGTGAAGAAAGGACTTAGTTAGAGGGTGAAAGTATGTCTTGAGTAGTTGGGAGACTATAAGAGGATGATAAGCAGGAGAGCATTTCAGTAGTTACATTGAAGAAGCTCATATGTAGTGAAGAAAGACATTTGATTATGGGAGCTCAGGATTTCATGAGTGCATATGGAAGAAAAAGAGACAGGTCAAGTTAAGGACTGTTGGCAGTACTGAGCCCTAACCTAAAAGGAACTGAGTGCAGGATGGATCCTAAGGTCCTGCCCTTGGCACAATTTACATACTAACATTAAAGAACAGCTAGTCTGAATTCAGGAAGATCTAAATCCAGCTCTCTAAGTTGATCTAAGTTGCCTCATTTTCCTCACTTGTAAAATAATTTGGGGAAGGAAATAGCAAACTACTCCAGTATTTTTGACAAGAAAACCCCAATGGGGTCATGGAGAGTTGGACACAACTGAAAAGACTGAACAACAACCATATTGAATAGCAGTGATGAAAGGCTGCTGTTAATCAGATTTGGACTAGTATTATTTATCTGAATTGGAAAGTTTTTGAGCTTTGCCTAGACCAATTTGGGATGTACGTGCTCAGGAAGGAAGCGGGTGACCTAGGGAGCAAGACATATGTGCCTGCATAGAATTTTCATAAAAGCTGGATGTAACTCCTCCATCTTAAGAATTCTGGGTGCATGAGGATTGTAAAGCCATATGAGAGTTTGATGGAGGGAGCACAGATTGCAAAGAATTTATCAAAAGAATTCCATATCCCAACATTTCAAAGGGGAATTTGGCCCAAAGACACATGGGGTATTTCAAAAATTACTTTTGCATAATCCAAAGACAAATGATTCTGAGAAGGAAGAAAAGGTCAGATTGACAAAAAAAGAATGATGTCAATATGCAAGAAACATCACCAGACTTAAATTATATGGAGAGAAAGAAAGGCAGAGACACAGACAGAGAAAGAGAGACAGAGACAGAAAGAGACACAGAGAGGCAGATACAGAGAGAGAAAGAGAGATTCAGAGACAGAGAGACCCAGAGACAGAGATAGAAACACAAAGAGAGAGACACAGAAATAGAGACAGACTTACAGAGACAGAGACTCAGAGAGAGACAGAGATAGAGACAGAGAGAAAGAGTCACAGAGACAGAGAGAGAGCCAGAGAGAGACAGGTACAGGCAAAGAGAAACAGAAATATAGAGACAGAGACATACAGAAAGAAAAAAATATAATGACAATGGATACTAAAGGATGGCATGATGCTAGAAGTATTATATCATGAGTCCTAAAGCTCAGAATGAACTGAGATTAATGATGAATATTAAAATAATGAAAAGACACTGTCCGAATCTGATGTGTTGAAGATTTAAATAACGGAGGAATAAGATACTGTTCAGTGTGGATGAGAGGATATTAGTGGATAACAGAAGTCAGAATTGCCCAATTCATTGCTTCAGTTTTATTTAGAATTACCTTTGGAATGGAAATGATAGAGAAGGGAATTACAACACAAGGTTTCAATTTAAAGAAATAAAATAGACTTAGCAAAAATAGTCAATAGAGAGTTAGTTAATATCCAACTCGAGATAATTATATGTAAAGTACTTGGCAAACTTTAAAAGCATTACATAAGTGTTAGCTATAATAATAATCACTAGCTAGGTAGTAAGGCAGCAACTAGCTGCTTAATTAATTCAAGGCAAATGGCCAAGATGAAGTATATGATAGGTACTGATGGTATTAGCAGATGTGACTGCCAGTGATCTTTGAAAGATCACCATTGTTGGTGATCTTTGAAAATCTGGAAGACAAGCAAAAGTACCACAGGATTAGAAGAAGGAAAATGTGGTTTCTATTTCCATGAACGGGAAAGGAATGAAGTTGGAAATCAAAGGTCAGCACTTTTGATTCTGATGCCTGGCAAAATTCTAAAAATATCAATAAAGAGATAGTTCAAGGAAACCTAGAAAAATAAGTAGTGATCACCAAGAGTCACCACAGCTTCATCAAGAAAAGTTTATGCCTGACTACCTTCATTTACTTTTATTACAGCATTACTAGACTGCTAAATCAGGGGGATGCTGTAGAGAGAAGTTGCACAGAGATGCAAAAGAGGCATATATTTTTGGACATGACCAATCTAGGAATTTGTTTTGCTAAACTATTCATCTATGTACTAAGGATTTTCCTTTCCTTTCTTTTAATTTACTCAATGAGCAGGTAGTGCATGGGGATCATTTAATTTTTAAAAAAGAAAAATAAAACCCTAAAGGATATTTATGTTACGATATGCTTCACTTACAGGGAAAGCACTATAATTAAGAGGGATTGGGAAAGACTTCCTGTAGAAGAGAGGGATTTAAGTTGGGACTTGAAGGAAGCCATAGAGGCCAGGAGGTAGAAATGAGAAGGGAGAGAATTCTAGGCATGGGGAAAAGACAAAAAGTGCCCAGAGCTTAGATATGGAGTGTCTTGTTCATGGAAGAGCAAGGATGTCAGTGTCACTGGATCAAAGAATATATGGAGGATTGTGTAAAATGTAAGAAGACTGGATAGGTGCAAGGGCTAGGTTATGAAGGGCTTTGAATACTAAACAGAGGATTGTGTATTGATCCCTGAGGTGACAGGTAGCCCCTGGGATTTACTGAATAGAGGAACTGAGTGGTAGGTGTTAAGATTCTATCTATGTGTTAGGAAAATCACTTTGATAGAAACAGGATGGACTGAAATGGACTGAGACTTGTGGCAGATAGAACAGTAAGGGTAGAACTACAGGTAATGGATAGAAATGACAAATTTTAGTTTTGATGTAAGAGTAAAAAGTTCCTAACAAACAGAGCTATCCAAAATTGGAGTGACTGCATCTGGAAGTGGTGGGTGAAGGGTGAAGTTTGGACAACCACATATCAGTTATACTGCAGGGAAGATTTTTGTTCAGGTCTAGGTTTACCTCTAAGGTCCTTTCTGAATCTAAAATCCTGTGATTTCCTAAGTAATGTAAAAAGAAGAGAGCTTTAATGAATTGATTGCCAGGTCTGATAATGTACTTTTAAGAGTAATGGAAGAAATACTGTATATATTGTTGACACATCTCTATTTGAGTAAGGCATTTGCCAAAGTCTTTTATACCATTCTTGTTGACAAAATGGTGAGATGTGAACTAGACAATAGTAGTAATTGGTGGATTAAGAATTTTTAGAATTAATTAGGTTGTGGTATAAGGTAGTGGAATGATTCTATACCAGTAAAAATGCAACGTTAATCAAAGCTATTATTTTGACATCAGTTTTCAATTCTCTTAGAGTCATTCTCGACAATTCACTCTCCCCAATCTCCATTATCCAATCAACTACCATGTCTTGTCAGTTCTTCTTCCTAACAACCCTTTTTCTCTGCTCCTCCCTAACCACCCTAGTTCAAGCTATCATCACCACTCATCTGGACAATTGCAATAACTAGTTATTGGTTTCTCTGCTTTAATCTCTCTCCTCTCCATTCCAACTTCTAGATGAATGCTAGAGTAAAATTCTTAAAGCACAGATCTGGCCAGATGAGTTCCTTCCTCAAGAAGCTCATTAGCCACCCATTGCCTCAAGGATCAAATACAAATTCCTTTAAAACCCTTTAGAAGCTGACCCCAAACTTCTTCCCCATATTTCTTTCCTTCAAGCATTCTATGGTCTGACCAAACTAGCTTCCTTGTCCCTCACAAACAACCTTCTGTCTCTGATCCCCAGGCAACCTTTCCTCATTTCTGCCTCTTAGATTTCCATGAATCTGCCCAGCCACTCTGGAAAGTAATTGGAAATGAAGCTCAAAGCATTAATAAAAGATGAATATCTTTTGATCCAGTTATATTACTGCTTTGCCTGTACCCTAAAGAAATCAAAGAAAGAGGAAAAGGACCTCTCTATACGATACTATCAATACCAGCTCTTTTCATGGTAACCTGTGGCAAAACAAATTATGGTATATGGGTGTAATGGAATATTTCCATGCCATAAGAAATGAAGAAATGGACAGTTTTAGAAGAACCTGGGAAGACTATGACCTGCTGCAGAATAAAGTGAGCAGAACTAGGAAAACAGTTTATGTGATATCATATATGGAAAAAAAACTTTGAAGGACTTTAGAATTCTGATCAATGCAATGATAAACCACAAATCCAAAAGAATAAAGATGAAACACAGCATTCATCTCTTGCCAGAGAGGTCATTAACTTAAAATGCCAAAAGAGACATACAGTTTTAGACATGACCAATGTAGGAATTTGTTTTGCTGAACTAGGTAGCTATGCATTAAGGACTTGACTTTCCTTACTTTTAATTTATTCAATGATCAGGTAGTGTTTGAGGACAGATTAATTTTAAAAAAGAAAAATAAAAACCCAGAGGATATTTATGCCATGTCAGTTTCAATATGCTGTTCAGTGGTGTTGCTTTGAATTAAAACTCAGTCACTGAGCTTCATGACTGAAGAGGAAAGACAAAAATCTACTGTGTTATTTTGCTACTAAGAAACAAATGTTTTAATGCACTACCTCATTGAGATAGGATTTTTATTAACATTATTGCTACTGGGAATTGGGAGAATTCATTAACACAAATAATACATTAAGTTCCCAGTATTTAAAGGGAACACTATTTGTATTTTAAAAATTACTACATTGCTAAGACACATGATAAAATAAGTGAAAAGAAAGAAAAATAAAGTTTAGAAAAAGAATCTCTATTTCTCTTCATAGAATGACTCAGGTGTTTCCTCCTAAAATCAGATATTTCTCATTCTTCCAACTCATTGAACCTTCCTCCAGAGTACCTAGTTTTTATTTCCTTTATGTTCTTTATTTTCTTGTAGGTATCCATCCATCCATCCATCCATCCATCCATCCATCCATCCATCCATCCATCCATCCATCCATACACACATACGTATATATGTATTTATGTATTGTTTGCTCCACTTGAATTTAAGTTTTTTGGGGTAGGGACCCTTTGTTTTTTGCCTCTGAATCTCCAAGGTCTGGAACATTGGAGCACTAAGGAAATAAATATGTACTGACTGATTAGGGCAGCTGGATGGCAAAGTGGATAGATCACTAGACTTGGAATCGGGAAGACACCTTCATATGTTCACATCTGGCCTGTGGAATTCTGGGAAAGTCACTTAACACCTTTTTTCCCTCAGTTTCTCATCTGTAAAATGAGCTGGAGAAGGAAACAGCAAGCTACTGCAGTATCTTTGCCAAGAAAACTCAAAAATGAAGTCACAAAGAGTCAGACAAGACTGAAAGGATTCAACAATAATAAAAAAATCGACTGATTAGCTCAACTTTCCCACTTTACAAAAATATTGTTTTCTTGCACATATTTAGATAACTAGTGTATTTCTTGCCTTAGTGTTTATATAATCCTTTGGAAAGCTTATCCATATAATATGCATATGTATGCATATAAAATATATAAATATAAAATATAAGTATATATTTTAAAATATTTTACATATATGTAAATATATTTACACATGCATGCAAACACTCAATTTTCCTTCAACAACTAAAGGATATGTGATTTTGTTATGAGGGTGCTCCTTTTATCAAAGCAAAAGCTATAACTTAGTTATAGTTTGAGACTAACTCAAAAATCAAAATTGTAGTGGTTTAAAAAAAAAATCACTCGTCTATAACCAACTTGGTTAAAGGCCTCTTAGAACTTGGTTAGGCTAATCCTCACACAAGAGACATACAATTTTTTGTCTATTTGTTTATTGCCAGGCCCCTTTTCATAGTTTTTCCTGTTTGGTAAGACCCAGCAGAACTTCATAGCCTTAAAGAACCCAGCAGCATCTGCTGGGGATGGAAGCTCAATTCCATGTGGACAGTCTCGGGCGGGTAAAGGTGGGAACTTCTAAATCTTAGAGTTCTCAGGAGGCCCCCCAGGAAAACGACTGGGAATCGAGGTGAACCGAGCTATCTCGTGTATTTCCGCCTCTTCCCGTGAGAGACGTGATGGGAGAGAGCTCTCCCCGCCCTCGAGATTGTCCCGGATCTGGGCACACTATTGTTATCTAACAGCATGGTATTCAGATGCAAACTATACGGCTGGAGAGCTTAAGTAGGATCAGGAAAGCCTGAAAGCTCTCTTGGGTGGAGGGGCCACGTGTGAGGACACAAGGCTCCGCTTTTCCTCTTTCTTCTCTCCCCTCCCCCTCTCTCCCCACTTATACTTCTACTTCCAATCTCTTATTGTAAGATCTTTGCCTCCTTGGGAGATTCTTCGCTCCCTCCTAAGGAAGAATTCCCCTGCACTTGTAACTAGACCCTGAAATAAAGCTCAACCCTTGTTCGACTCTGGAACGTCCTTTCTCTCATACGAGCATCCGGTTTGGCCAGCCGAAGACCTCCGATAGAGGTAAGGGAAGACTCGGGTAGCCCTCAGGCCTCTAGGCCTGGCAAGCATCTCTATACCAAAGCCAGATATTGGAGTACTACTGTAGTGGAGGGTTTATAATCATACTTCAATGGCACTGTGATCTATTATAGGTACTCCCTCCAATGGTTCAGATAGAAAGATAATAATACCTCATTCTACGTAAATTTTGTCCAAGTCTTATCATGTCTTTCATGAAGGATCCTGCCAATGTGCTAGAGGCCTTGAGCTGTCCTTTTCTTTTTCCTCACTTTCATTAAATGGCCATCCCATATCTTTTCTGATTATATATTTCCTGGATTTGTTATTTCTTGCATGCATGCCACTGTTGATAATGCTCTAGTTTATGTGTTTATACTATGTGTATGACATCTTTGGATCATCTGAAATTTTGTTTGGAGATCATGGTGCTCCATGATTGTAGCATTTTGGGGTAATATTTGTATTCTTAAGAAGACAGATTTGAAAGGTTTATTTATAAATAAAATAACACATATTATATGATGTGTCATTTGGGTTTAACATTTTGGTGAAATTCTAAATCAGGTAGATATAAAATACTCAAATACTCTGCTTGCCCAGACGATGTGATTCTTGCGATGTTATCCTTTTAAAAGTTCTCCATAGGGAGTCTTCAAGATGCTTGAATATTTTCTTGCTTTTTTCAGACATTGGAAAAATATTATTTTCACTGTTCACCTATCATCCAGTATTCTGCCTCATGATCAAGCCATGTTCTCATCTTATATGATCTCCTGACACTGTCTTTTCTTCTCGTTCTTCTTTCATGTCCCTCATTGTTCATACGATGCATTTCCTCATTACCTAACATGTATTTCTCTATGGCCCTTTGTGTGCTGTTCATTTTTAGTTCTTTAGAGGCAATGGCATTTGATATCTCACTGCCATGTAGCTATACTGCTAAATTGTTATTGAAAAGATGGGCCTTGGCTTTCATGGAAAGCCTAGGAATAGTAAAAGAGCTTTTTAATTTATAAAAAGTAGTCTAGCCTGCTCTCCTCACCTTGTTCAACTCTAAACTGAAATTAGAGTCAACCTGGACCATCTACTATTGGACAAACTCTGTTGGATTTCCATCCAAATGTTTCATTATTTGTCCAATATCTGTATATGGATATGACAGCAGGCAAATAGGTCAGTAATCATTATTTTCTCATTCACTTTTGTCATGATTAAGGTACAAGATTCTTTCACATCTTTAGCATTTTCCTTTCCATCGGTCCCGAAATCTCTGCGCAACTCTTTCTCCTGTATCATGGATCTCCTCTATGGCTCCTTCTCTAAAATCCAGTTGTTTTTTCTGCATTCCTTCTCTTGGCTATCATTTTTACTTCTTTCAGAGGCCCATCCATACTTGTGTTGGAGAAAGCGTTTTGTTAATTTTTTTTGGTTGCAGATATGGCAGATCTAGTGTATTTCTTTTACTAGTAAATTGTCTATTGTGTGTTAATTTTAATCATAAAAATGGTGAATTCAGGAAGAAACCAGTATTTTTCTGATTTGTTTAATTATCCTAACTTGCTAGAAAAGACAGTATATTTGATAGAAAGAAAAACTTTGATTAGTAGAACTGTTGTTTATTCCCTTAAAAATGTCAACAGGAGGTGAAATTGGTTAATGATAAAATGGAAATGATCCTACAAAATGAGCCAAAATACCAAAGATTGCCAAAATTATATGTTGGCATTATTGCCATGAGAAAAATGGACTAAGTAGATGTTATATGAATGATATTAGAACCAATTGAGTAAATTGGATCCTACTGAGAATCTGTATGTTCTTTAGGCAAACACAACATGGCATTTCCTACATGTAAGTGGGCAGTTAGATGGCACAGTGGATAGAGCTCTGGGCATGGAGTAAGAAAGACCTGAGTTCAAATCTGACCTCAGACTCTTACTAGATGCGTGACCCTGGGCAAATCATTTGACATTCTTTGTGCCTTAGTTCTTCATCTGTAAAATTAATTGGAGAAGGAAATGGCAAATCGTTTCAATATCTTTGCCAGGAAACCCCAAATGGGGTCATGAAGAGTTAGACATACTGAAACAACTGGCCAACCACCACAAGTGGACCAGAATCCCAAAAGTTGAGATTTGGAACAAATCTCAGCAGTCATAAGGAATAAATACCATTAATGTATGTGACAATGAACTAATGCAGCAGTGTGAATTACATAGGGCTCAGCAGGGAATGACTTCATAAGAGATCTATTTATTCTACTTTCATTAAACAAACATTTATTAAGATCCTACTTTTGTGCCAGTAACTATGCTAGGTGCTGTAGATAAAAATATAAACACCCACAGTCCCGGCCGTCAATAACAGATTTTTTTTTTTTTGCCTGTATTTAAACAATGGCACTGTATACAAGTAAAGAGAATTCTCTACTATCCCATATAATGGAAAATGCTTGTTTGAATAAAGAGCCTCAATTAATGTTGGGAGATTCCTTTTGAATATTTAACTTTTTTAATACAGCAGGATGTCAATACATTTGATTAGGGCTTCTAGGGAATTTAGACAAAGTGAAGGTTGTTTATTCAACTCCATGTTCATGAACTCTGAAATTCCCTTCACTTATCATAATCTGTTGCCATTCCACTTATCCCTGAGTCTTGCCATCCTAGAGTTTGTTCTCAGTCCTGTGACATCCAATCCCTCAGTCCCTCAGGTCTCTCCCAGATAATTTTCCTGGAACAAGTTACTCTCTCCTCCTTTCCCCATATTGACTCCTTTGCAAACCAGTTCAACTCTATGCTGATCATTTAAGTCCTTTACCTTATTGTCCTATTGAAGACCTTGCCCTACCAAACCTCAGCCTTGTATTACTCCTACCATTAACTGCCTTTTCTCTTACTCGTGTGCTGCTAAACAAAACCAGAGAAAATTGCCAAACCAGGCTGACTGGGGCTGCTACAGATTTATGTTAAATAATCTCAACTGGGCACTCAAGGCAGCAAGAAAATCCTTTTGTATTTCCTAATCAGCTCACAATCCCATTGACCACAGCAACATTTCCAGATCTTTTCTCCCCCCTCAAACATTCCATGTCTCCTCTTTCCCCTAACATTTCACTTAAGAACCTTGCCACAGGTTTCACACACACCCCTCTTGCCAAGATGGGGCCATTTGCTGAGAGCTCCCTCTTCTGTCCTCCTCTTTATCTTTTATCACTCAGACGCCTTCCTGTACTATCTCTTCCTTCACCTCTGTCTCATATTAAGAAATGACTCTCCTTGCTAAGGTAAACCCCTATACGTGCACAAGTGACCCAATTTCTTCCCATTTTTTCTAGTAAACTGCCATTTCTATCATCCCTACTCTCTAACTTATTTTCAGTCTCTCCTGATCATTGGTTGCTTTCTTCCTACCTATACACATGCTCATGTCACCCCTCCCCCATTCTCAAACAAAAAACACTCAAAGCTCAATCACTTGATCTGCCTATCCCTGCTATCATCCCATGTCTCCTCTTTTTCACGGTTAAACTCCTTGGGAAGACCAACAAGAAGTGTCTCCACTTCTTTTCTTCTAACTTTCTACTTAGCTCTTTGTAGACTGGCTTCTGATCTCATCATTTGACTGAAACTACTCTCTCAGAAGTGACCACATATCCCTTTATTGCCTTATCTCATGGCTTTTTCTCAATCCTCATGCTTCTTATGCTCAGCCCTTGACATGATCAATCAGATGTCTCTTTGATGCTGTCTTCTTTCTAAGTCTTGGTGACCCTGCCCTTTCGTTTCTTTTCATGCATACCCGACTCTTCACCTTTCTTCAGAAAGCCTTTTCCAGCTCTATTTAATCTTAATGCTTTCCTTCTGAGATGATTTTCAATGTGCCCTCTATATATCTTGTTTTTATATAGGTGTGTACATGTTTTCTCCTCTATCGTATTGTGAAGTTCTTCAGAGTAAGGACTGCTTTTTGCTTTCCTTTGTATCCTCAACACTTAGTACAGTGCCTGACACAGAGTAAGCATTTAGTGTGTGTTGACTGGACTTGACTAGGACTTTCTACCTGGAAGGTGGCAGGCTTTAGAGCTGACGTCCTAAGGGAGAACTAGGAAAGGTTCTGCGAATTCTAGGGCAAGGGTACTTTCTCTTTTTTGAAAAATAAAACACAGAATATTTGTAGCTACCTTTGAAGGTAGTGGGGAATGGTCTTCTTTGAGAACAGAGGACAAACACAACAAAAAACCACAACAATGGTAATAGAGACTATAGGATCCTTGAAAGTCCACTTTGAATGGGACCAGAGAGGAGCCAGACTCAGAGGAACTCAGCTCCTAGTAGCATGCATGGGAAATTTCCAGAGTTAGATAAGGGGAGGTCATGTGTGTCTGGGAGAGTAGAAGTATAAAAGAGTATGGGCACACCTGGCTCAAAACCCTAGGTTAGTCATTGTGTATCTCTTTTCCTTCATGGAAGCCTGATGCCTTTCCTTTTGCGAATGTGGAGAAAATTTTTGTTTCTTTGTTTTAAATGTTTACTTTGTCATTAGGTATTAACACTATGAGGGAGAGTGACAACACAGGAATTATAGACTTCCCTAGATAATTTGATCTAGAGGAGCTACAAGCAAATAGGACAAGGTAATAAAGATCTCACTTTGAAAAAGTATGTGAAGCAGGAAGACTTTGCCATAACTTGCAAAGATGTTTATATTTTTGCTACAGCTAAACTCACACTATACAGATGATTACAGATTTCTTCTTTCCATACTTGCTGCAAGTGATATTTCCAGCCACTGAATCTGCTAGGTCATAGCTTCCCTGAGGAGTTTCTGCTACAAACCTCTGGTGGAATTCTTTTTTATTTCCTGTGTTCTAATGTTTCCTCACCTTTCTTTTAACCTCTTTCACCTTTTCCTCTTACCTTGTATTGCCGATTTTTATTTAACTTTGTCTTATTAATTTCCTTCTTCTAGTTCTTAAATCTTTCTCCATCTTGAGCCCTTTTCTTACTGTTCTTCTTTTTTGTGGAGTTCTTGCCCTTTTGCTTTAATTCCTCTTTCTTTTCAAGTTCTTGATATCCTCTCCTTCAGCTCAACCCTTCTCCTCTTCCCTTGATTTATTTTCAAATCCTCTCAAATCCTATCTCATAAAAAATATAATCTCTTGTCTTCATCAACACCCTTCACAATGGTTTCTCCTTTCTTCTTATAACACTGATAACATTTATACAGAGCTTTATAGTTTGGAAAAACACTTTCACAAATATGATCCTATTTAATCCTCATAACAACCTTAAGAGGAAGGTGCTATTATACATATTTTATAGCAAATTGAGTCTGAGAGAAGTTAAGTGACTTTTGCAGGGTCACAGAGTTAGTTTTTAAAACCAAATGTGAACTCAGATCTTCCTTTCTCCAGGTCCAGTGCTCTATCCATTGCACCATCTAGCTGCCCCTAGTACTTCTACTCTTTTCACAAAACTTTTTCCCATTGAAGCATGCAGTAGAAAGGACAAACTTTCAACTCTGTCCTCAGAAGGCTAATAAATGTTACATTCTGTTTTATGGAATCGTACTTTATATGATCTTATCTAACATTAAAGGGACCAAAAGGAATTTAATATTTCTTTGATACTCCAAAAGACACTTTAGGACCTTAGAACGATTCAGGCATGATTACAAAACATCGTCATCATTATACTGCAGGCATGTTTAAGGACCAATTTGGGAATACCAGTTAATAGAGTTGTCTGGTTAATAGGATGCTGGAAGGCAGGATTTCTATTATTATGTATTTAAAACTATGAGAGTTGGTGAAGAGAATTTTAGAGAAAGTATTCACTGTCTCTTATCCTTCTTTACTATTCAGTGTCACAGAAATACCAAGAGGTTCAGAGATTTTGAGCTGCAAAGGAGCTTAGATAAATCTGATAGAAATGATAATCTATAGCTTTCAGAAAAAATAGTATAAATATTTGTTATCTTTTTCATTACTGCTCAAATTTTTTTAAAAAATGCTTTAAATCATAATATCCTTTAATTTCCACGTTAGTAGGAGGTAGAGGCTCTGCTTGTGGAGCTTAGGTTCTGGCAGCTGCTACCAAGAAGAAATGGCCTCAAATACAGACTCAGTGACTCACTATATATGCCTAATGCATAAGGATATGTTCAGTTGTTTGGAGAGGGTCATCACCAGGTTGTCCAAAGAATGAGTTTTTTAGACACAGCAATTCTTAAAGAACTAACTGGATTGCAATCTATTGTCAGTGGAGACAGTATCCATTCCAGGGAAGTAAGGAATCGTTCAATTACTGAAGCATTTTTAAGATCAATCAATTTCAGGTCTCACTGTTCTCTACCTCCCTCTGTCTCTGTTTCTCTTCCTAAATCCATAAATAACAGAAAAGTTGTACCTTCAAGCCATCTGGTCCTGGTTCACCTGCATATCCCTTTTGACCTGGTTTTCCCTACAATGCAAAGGAACAAAAAAGAAAGAGATTGTTTCCCATATTGACATTAAGTAAATTAAGTAAAATCATACCTGCCCAGCACAGTGTCATATATAGTTGTATATATAATGTATAATACAATGTATACATAACATATACTAATAATAATTTGTACTTATGTAGGATTTTAAAGGCTGTAAAATGCTTTCCACATAAGACCCTCATAAGGCAGGTAGTGTAATTAATGCAAGTATTACTATGCCCATTCTAGAGATAAGGAAGGTAAAGCTCTGAATGGTTAAGTGACCATGACCAAATCATCACAGATGTAATAAGGGCCAGAGGCAGGATGTGAAACTAGGTCTTCCTGGCTTTTAGTCCAGTATTCTATCCAGTATGCTATATGCTGCCTCTCCTTTCATAAATACTCATTGAATTTAAAGTGGATTAATGAGACAAAAACTAGTATAACTTAGATTAAGAAGTCTATTTTGGGACTTGAATGAAATTTTGCTTGTCCAATTAAAAGGAAAATTCCTAACACTGTACTTCTTCTTTTTTTTTGGTTAGGTAGACATGGTCTTAGCAAGTTATTCTCTCAATAGTAGCGGTACCACTGTTAACTTTACAAGCTAATCAAATGACCTTTGTGATTAATCTTCTGAAATAGCCATGCCTTCTTCCTTCAGAGAAAGAATTCGACTAGGAATAAATATCAGTTCATTTCTAATTTAATAGTATGAAATAAAGCAAAAAACAAAAAAACAAAACCTCAAATCCTAGATTTCTCTAACTTTGAGAGTACAAGCCCTCTGAGTCATGTAAGACAAAATTTGTCTTTTTTTTTTTAAAGTTATATGATCACTGATGCAGCTTTTCATCCAGGATATTTTTAATTTCTCTAAAACAAAAATTCAAAAGTAGCATCATTTTCCCCAAAGAGTTACTGATAGTAAGAGGGGATAGAGAAAGTGTTATTTCTGAAAAGCACATAGATTTGGAGGCCTCTGTTCTATTCCCAGTCATAAAGGAAAATGAGATGCAATTCAAGCTTTGATGGATTCCCCTTAAATTGCTATATCTTAATAAAAGATGATACTTGAACAAATTTGTAGGGGTGGGGGATTAATTATTCTAAAAAATGTTCTAAAAACTCATTCACAAAACTTGAAAACATTTCCTAGGTTATACTAGAGAAATTCCTTAAAGGAATGATGGACAAAAGTACATCTTTTTTCTCTGCAATTTTGTTGACCCACACAGAAAATAGATTATCTGCATACTAGGAAAATGATTAAAATATCTATCATACTAGGAGAATGATTAAAATATCTGTCATAATAGAAAATTTAGAGAAACATTAGACATAATTTGTATAAATGGCTATGGCTATTAGAGAAATGAGTAAATATTTAACAATATATATTATCCTTTAATAAGTCTCCAAAGAATTCAAGTGGGTGCACTCTGGCTATTCATCCTCCATTGTGCAAGATATGGACTTATATTCTGGAGAAGTACTTCTAGTTTTCAAAAAGGTATTTATGTAATACCTACCCGTGGACCCAGCTCTCCAAAGGGTCCAACTGGTCCTTCTTCTCCCTAAAAACATAATTTAAATTGTCGTTACTTTACTTTTTTGTTTTAGACTCAAAGGCATGTCATGTGCATCATAGAACATAAGAGAGGTTTCCAAATATGTAACAATAAATTTTCATTTCAAAAAAACATGTATGATAAATAATACATGTTGTTTTGAGAACTGTCCATCTTTTCCTTGCTTCCTTGTAAGTTTTCTTTTCTTCTTTGCTGTGTACTTTTTTACTCTGTTCTTTTTTCCCCTCTCCCCACCCCCACCCCAAGAAGGCTACAATTAAGTTTGGATACATTTCTCTATAGCTATAGATATATACATACACATATACATATATACATACATACATACATGTACTACTCCTGATCTTTGCTTTTATGTTTGTGCGTATCTCTTATTTCCTATCCCTCCAATCTCCTCTACTTTATTTCTACATGCTACCTTGCCCTTCTATTATTTGTGTACCCCCCCTCCAAGGATATCTCTCCCATCCTCCCATTCCCATAAATCTAAAGACCCTTCTATATCTCCTTTTACCCATTCCCTCACCCTCCGCTCTAAAGATCCCTCCCTTATCCTCTCCTCCTTCCTTATGCCCCTACCATTTTATTTCTTCTGAATTTAGGAGACTTTTATATTCTTCTAAATATATACATAGTTTCCTCTTAAACCCATTCACAATGAAAGTAGGTTACTAGAACTACTAGCTCTTCTCCCCATTTAATTCCTCTGTATTGGTTCTACCTCTTGCACCTGATTTGTATAAAATAATTACTCTTTTCAGCTGTTCCTAAATGGTTTTACTTTTTACATTTATATCATACTTAGCTTTACCCCAATCTTTCTTATGAGCTCCCCTATTATTAAAAAGAATCTTAGACATATGTTTTGCATTTTACGTATATAAAAAGTAAACAGTCTGTCCTTATGAATCCCTTATAATCAGTCTTTGGTATGTACCTTATATTTCTCTCGGCTCTTATATGTCAAATCTTCTATTAAGTTCAGTTTTTTTAACAAAGTCATGAATGTCTGACAGTTGAACAAACGTTCATTTTTTTTTCATTCAGTTCTTTTGCTTTTCGATATATAATGTGTTCCCAAGACCTGTGCTCCTTTAATGTCTCTGCTGCTAGGTCTTGTATGATTCTAATTGTGGCACCACCATATTTAAATTGTTTTAATCTTGATGCTTTTAGTGTTTTATCCTTGAACTGAGGGTTTTGGAATGTGACTATGATAATCCTATGAGCTTTTCTCATAGGATCTATTTTAAGTGGTGATCCATTACTCCCCCCAACCCAAAATATAATGCTTTAGGATAATTTTCTTTAATTATTTCTTGTATCATTGTATCAAGATTCTTTTCTGATCATAACTTGCAGTTAGTCTGATTATTTTTATGTTTTCTCTTCTTCATCTATTCTCCAAATCAGTTGTTTTTATAAGATGTTTCACTTTTTCTTCTATTTTTCTATTATTCATATTTTGTTTAATTATTTCTTAATCTCTTATAATTTTGCTAGCATTACTTTGCCCAATCCTAATTTTCAAGGTGTCATTTTCTTCATTAAGATTCTGGATCTTCTTTTCTAATTGGTTGACTTTTCTTTCATAGTCTTCTTGTCTTTCTTGGATTACTCCTTTTTTATTTTTAGTTTTTCCTCCATCTCTGTCACTTCATTTTTAAAGTCTTTTAAAATTCTTCTTTGAATTTAATTTAATTTAATTTGAATTTGAATTCTTCCATTAATTCTTTTTGGGCAGGTGACCATTTGACATTACTTTTTGGGGGTTTCTTTACTTCAATATCCTCCTCTGAAGATGAACCCTGCTCTTTATTTCCATAATAGCCTGCTATGGTTGGATTCTTTCCCCTTTACCACTACTTTTTTTTTCTTGTGGTAATAGCTTAATTTTTGTAATCACCTCTAGCCCTGGGATATGGGAGATGGTGCCTCAAACCTTCTAGTTCTCCGCACTAGTCTGGAACCAAAGCTAAACCTCCAACCTCCTGTAAATGCCTGCAGCCAGGGGCTTTCTGCCCCACAACTTCTGCACTCACCAGATGTTTGCTGGTTCCTTCTCACCCCCACTGCTCTTCCCAGAACAGCTGGGTCTGGCTTTCCTGGTTAGCAGAGGTTCCCTCCCAACTTCCCTTACTATCCCTGGGGTGGAGGTGAGGATGATAAGAGTTTCTGTGACTGGAGCTCAAATCAACTAATGCCAGGGATTGCCACTTATTGTTAAAGTGGATCCTAGCCTGGAGGGCAACCACACCTAGTCCTGGGATTTTTCTTCTGCTCTTCTCAAATTGTCCCAGGAAGACCTGGCTTGTGCTTCCATTCTTATTTATTTTTAGTGGCACTTTGTTCACCCCTAAGGTGCTATTTTCTCTCTTTTGTAGAGGAAAATATTAACAGCGTGGAGTTTCCTGACCTCCTCTGCCATCTTCCCAGAATCCTCTTTAATTGTTTCTACTTTAAAGAAAGTATTTACAAACCTGCAATTATTTCCCCCATTTTTGAAAATTTTAAAACATTGGTAGCATAGTGATTTTCAACCTTTTTTGGAGTTGTGACACATCAGGTATTTTTTAATGTGACAATCCTTAAAAATACTATAGGGCATACACTTAAATCCTTGAAATTTAAAGTGAATTTGAAAAAAATGAAGGGTTATTTCCTTATTTTTAAAAGTGTCAATATCATAGGATATTGAAATACTGGGGCTGGTAATCAATGGTACAATCAATTAGTGAATAGTTTTTAACCTCTAAAATGAGAGAACTCAACCAGTCCACTTACTTAGAAATAGCTATTGTGACTTAGGCACATTTTTGTACATGATGTTCTTTACCTGACAGAATATTGACCCTAGTAAAGAGCTGATAAGAATGCTTTCTCCTAGCACATTTTCAAATATTGTTCAACCTCTAACAGTTTATAGGACCAGTATTTTGGATCATCTATAACAGTACATTTCAAATCTGCTATGTTCTTCTTAGGTACAGACTTTAAAAGAAAATAAATCATCTATGAGGAAAATTAAATTATTGGAAATATTTTACTTTAAAACACCAAGAACCTCAAATCCAATGTTAAATGTTTTATATACTATTAAATAATTCATTAAGAATAAAACTTTCTTTCCTTTTGGATATCTTTTGTGTATGATTTACTACGTCTGGAAAACCTATGGAAACATCTGCATAGCAGTATAATCTATTTAATTTGGTTCATGGACATGTCTTCCACATCATTTAAAAAATAGATTCCTTAAGTTGGAAATGGTAAACATGACCTAAAGTTTGGAACCTTAACGAAATGATGAATACATATTCTGTAGGCATGCCATAGAGACCACTGACATCAATCCCTTAGTGGATACAGAATACTAAGTAACGACTGAAAACTCCATTTAATACCTGCCAAAAAAGAATGGAAACTTAAAATCCTCCATGGCAAAAATGACACATCCCACAGCAACATTTCCTTTAAGCAAAATTTTAAGGTTTACATAAAAAGGCAAAAATAAGCATGAAAGGATGCTGAATAGACACTGATTTTTCTCCTACCTCAGTTCCTTTGGGACCAGGTGGTCCTGGAGGCCCTCGATTTCCCAGAAGTCCCTGAAAAAGCAAGACAAGTATCCACAATAACTTTTTAGCATGATGTATCAACCAACTAAACAATTCAAAGAGCATTTATTAAGTACTTACAGTGTTCAAAAGTGCTAGGGACCCAAAGACAAAAGTGAAAAAACTGTCATGGGTGGTGACATTTATTGGAGAATTGAGTTTTGAACAGATTAAAATTATAGGATTTAGAGAGGAAAAGAAATTGAATTAAACCAATCTACCCTACTTTGTTTTACAGATGAGGAGACAAAGGCATACAGTAGTCAAATAACATGCCCAAGGTCACACAGGGAGTAAAAACTCAGTTCCTCTGACTCCAAATCTAGTGGTCTTTCAAGTTCACCATGTTCAGCTCTCCCAGATTTAAATTATATATATTTTTTTCTACTTGGAAAAGAGTATGAAGTCTAAAGTACTCAGAAAAAGTTTACAGATCTAACAAAATAAAAGCCTGAATTTTATTAGTAACTTAAGAAAAAAAGAGATGAATTATTCACTAGCCAGAAGGAACAGAGTTAAATAAAATTTGTTCTCTGAAAGAAATCAGGTTCATGGGACTGGTAAAGCTTTGTTCTTTATTATAAATATTTATTCAACATGATGACATTTTGTTTATTCAGCTTGGTAGCATTCTTGGTCCCTCTAGCTCCTAAGCAAACTAAAATACTTTAATTAAAGCTAAAATTCTATGATTCTAAGGACATTCTTTGAAAATGACAGGGAGAAGGGAAACACCACTGAGTTTCATAAATGTCCACCAGAGGGCACTCAACCTCCTGCGATTTTTGCACATGGATATATATACTAGAATCAAAGAATCAAGCTTGAGGGAAACTTAGAGATGATCTATTCATATTTTTAAAATGAGGAAACTGGAGTCCATAGAAGTTAAATGATTTGGCCAAAGTAATATGGCTGAGGCCAGTCTCTAAGGTCCTTTCCAGCTCTGGGTCCTACGTGTCAAGATACAGGATCAGTTCTAGAGTCTAGGTCTTCTGATTTCCTATTCCAGTACCCTTCTCTTAGGTTACAATTCTCAGCAGTCACTGAATAGTGGGATGTGTAGCTGGTAAGAGCCAACTCCAAGACTCTCAGACTTTCTAATCAGATAATCAGTCAAGCACTTTGCAAAATCAAAGAACTTTAAGAGTTAACAATTACTATCATTATAGTAACTGTGGTTCTTGTAGGGACTGCTCTGGGGTAAAAAGGAACAGATTACATGTACTGATATTGACTAGGGTCAGTCTATACTCACTGGAGAAGAAAGGATGACCATAGCTTCCTTCCAATTACTTTTTTTCCTGTCAAGCTCTCCTATATATTGCTGTCAAATCAATCTTCCGTAAACATCATTTAAGTTAGGTTGTTCCCATATATAAAGGTTTCCAATGGTTCCCTATTGTTTACAGGATAAATTTCAACTCCCTTAGCTCACTATTCAAAGCCTTCCATAATCTACCCCAGCTTCCCCTTTCCATTTAATATCAGTATACACCAGTATAAAAACTTTTGCTTTGGATAAATTTATCTACTTAATGTTTCCCACTATATGGTTTGTGTGCCCTTGTCTCCATATATTTGCCTCATAATGTTAGTGTTATTACATTTTCATGTATATATGTGTAACTCTTAAAAAGTATAATAGTATTATCTTTTGTATTTGTATCAGAGCCTTATGAACTGTTACAAATACAACTGCTTGCAAGTTGTTATTTTAAAGTCTGCTAACATAAGCAAAACAGTACAAATATGTGCTTTCAGTGTTGGTTCATCTAAGTTCTCACATATGGTGAATAAAATCAGATGAAATACCTGGTTCAAAAAGATTATTCATTAGAAATAGGCATTCCTTACTGGTACTCATAAAAAAATGTCTAGCTGACCTTTGCTTTTGCCACTAGGTGGCGATGTGGGAGTGTACAACTAGTTGCCTGGTCCTCAAAAGTTAATTCAATTGTATCCAACAAGATTTATTCAGGGTCTTATGTGAAAGATGCTGAGGTTACAAAGATAAAACAATGAAAAAAAACCTGTCCGTGTAATCAGATGAGCATATACATCATAACTTAAGATGGAAGGAGAGACTATCCCCACAAGAAAAATAGACTTGGGGATGTTAGAGAAACAGCCTCTTCTCTTACAGACTAACACTGGAAGCAGAGACTAAAATGAAGTCCTTTTTGTTCCCCTTTATCATGACTCAGCCTATTACTACTTCTCCAATTGTAGGCCTATATGAGCAACAGATTGGTACTCACCAGGAAATGCTTATTCTCTCTATAAAAGGTTTAACTCACAAATTTCTAGGAACTTGACATTGTCCAGGAAATCCTCTCTCTTCTACCATGAAAGCTAGTTCCTGGGACTCTTCAGGAATTCATTTTTTTTCTGAGAAATTTCCCTTCTCTATCCAGGAAACTAGATTTCAGGAATTATTGACTCTTTTACAGAGACTGAGGATGAAGAATTCCCACCATTCAGTCACATGGATCCCCTTTTCTCAGGTGTCATTTCTCAGGTGAAAAAGTTACATTACTGCTTCTCTAGAGCTAGGGCCAAGAACTTAGGGTTCAGGAGCTCTGTAGAAGTGAAGCCTCTGCCTCACAACTATTAGCAGGATTCTGTGGATTAGTGGGTTCTGCGCCCTACATCACTCCTCCCAGGCTCTTACACCAACTTGAGCACTGGTTCTTAACATTTTTTAAGTGTCACAGACCCTTGGTACTCTGATGAAGCCTAGGGATTCCTCAGAATAATGCCTTTAAATGTGTAAAGTAAAACACATAGGATTATGAAGGAAATTATATTGAAACACAGCTATCCAGACATTAAAATAAAAACCAAATTCACGAACCCTAGGTTAAGAATCACTAGTCTAAAAGCATGTTTTTCAAACTCTTGGATCCATGGCCACCTCTTCCTTCCCTTCAAAGAACATTATAAAGCAAAAGCCTTTCTTTCAAGCATCATTATATTAGTAAAAAGTTTAATAGGGCTAAATAGAAGATAACAAAAGTAGAGGCATTGCTTACATGTAACATGGGTTGTACATTCATTCCATGCAGTCCCTGGGCCCAGATTCTTCCAAAAGCAGAAATCTCTTGTAGCTTTGAGAGTCTGACCATCTGACTTGGTCTGCCTGTCTCTCTCCCTTTTTCTCTCTCATTCACCTCCTAATCACAGCATAGAATTGGGGCTAACAATTAACCTGGATATTCAGTGTTCTATTTTTAGACATTTTGTCTCCTTGTGAAAGGGAGTGGGATAAATGCAGTTAATTCATGAACACTGTCTGCACTGAGATTAGAGAGATGTCCAAGCTTTCATTATGGTTGCAGGAACATGGGAATCAGAGAACACAGGATCACTCCCTGGGTGCTCAGCAGCAGGAACTTAAGTGTGCCAGTTTGTCTCTCATGCCTTTTATCTATCCTTGTGACTTCCAGCACCAAAGTAATATAGTGATAAAATGCTGACATAGCCAACTCCATTGCCACAGATCAAACACTGACAGAAGAAAAAAGGTGCCTCAGCCAACACCGTAGTCCTCTTGGTTTTTGTCTGTTTCATTCTCAAAGGTCCTGCCAGTATTATGCCAGTTAATGTTCTCTGCCTGCCAGCCCAGGAGACCAAGCAGGAGGGTGAAGCTATGTCAGAATGCCGGAGGAGTGCTAGGGAAGTTGGAATGCCTCTTTAACATGCTAATTTTTTAAAGATCCATATTTATAATCAGAAAATTGAGATGTCCTGGCTAACATATTAGTTATAATTTCCCTAGGTAGATCGTAAAGGTGTTGATGAATATTGTTTTATAGATTGTTGGTACTTAGAATAAAACCTGCATGTATGTAGGCATTCACTCAAAAAACATCGACTGGTTGAGTGTTGCTTGGATAATGACAATTGACCACTCCAATAAAATAAGCACCTATATGTTTATTATGGTTTTGTTTTATTCAGTTATGTCCATGACCCCATTTGGGGTTTTCCTTCCAAAGATACTGGAGTGGTTTGCCATCTCCTTCTCCACCTCACTTTTATAGATGAGGAAACTGAGGCAAAGAGGGTTAAGTCACTTGCCCAGCATCACACAGCTAGTCCCAGATCTGGGAAGCCAGATTTGAACTCACCAAGATGAGTCTTTCTGACTCCAGGCCTGGCACTCTATTTACTGTGCCACCTAGCTTCCCCAGGCTTATTGGAGAAGCTTGTTCCCCATGGGCTTATTCCCCATGTTGCAATGAGAATCTGGGAGCTTAATAAATCAGATGTTTAGCTTGTGGGTTGCTGTGTTCTGCTGTTGCATTAAGATGTTTGTGCACGATCCTATGAAACACTGGAACAAAACACCAAGTACAAGAACCGTAAAGGTGTGTTTTGGAACAATTCTATTTAGAAATTTAGAAATTTCTATTTAGAAATGCCTTAATTAGTTGATTTTCTCTGGAAATGTCTGTGGATGAGTGAATGGCACTTGAATATCCTTGCCAAAACAACAATATATTACAGCAACAAATAAATAATTTTTGTTTGTTTCGGAGTAGAGACTAGTCATCGGGTAATTTTATTTTCTTCAGAATCAATAAGGTTTCCCTAATGTTATTGCGAGTCATATAAAACTGAATATTTGTAAGTCAACAGCTAGATTTTGTAGCTCTCAATAAGACTTATGGAGTTAAGTAGATAAAACCATCTACATAAATACACGCACAAATAGATTCCATAATGAGTAAACTCATGCTTAACAAAAGTTTCTAATCCTATTTTGAGGTTTTTAGGCAATGACTAGAACACGAAGAACTTCTTTAGACGGGTGCCAGAATGCTCTGGAAACAATTCGGCTTGTCTACAAATGAGAGAGACTACCCTAGATGTCATGTAGTTGTATGGAATAGTTCTATTGACTATCCTAACTAAAACTTTGAGAAACACTTAAGAGTAATTTAGGTGATTGGCATAATATAAATTAACCATCCAAAAGCAAATAACAAAATATATACAGCTAGAAGATGATATAGTGTAGTGGGAAAGAGCATTGGTGTGAGTCAAAGTTTCTGGGTTCAAATCTCACTTCTAATACTAACTACATGAACTTAGACAAATGACTTAAACTCCCTGGGCCTCGCTTTCCTGATCTGTAAAATCCAGACAGACTGGTCTTTATGCTCTTCACTCATAATACCCTACTTTCTAGGGCTTGGAGTCAGGATGACTTGGGTTCAGGTCCTTCCTCGGACATATATTTGGGTCGCATATCTTTGGGAAAGTCACTCAAACCTTTTTCGCCCCAGGAAATTCTCTTAGAACATAAGGAAAGTTGTTCTTAAACAATGTTGCTGTTCTCTTGGTCATTTCACTCTTTATTATTTCATGCAAGTCTTCACATGTTTTCCTAAAGTCAACCAGCTCATCATTTCTTATAGTACAATATCCAGATGGCTCTGGAGGAGAAGTGAGGCAGGTGACCTGCACAGCCCTCCCTCACTCAAAACAAAGTCAAGTGCAAGTCAAGTCATCATTTCTCTGATGGCATGGTCTTCTTTGGCAATGAAGGATGAACACAATCCTGTGAGTAGACGCAGCTGGCTGAATGGGGACACAGCTAGCTGGGTAACTCACCTCCTCCTCTCCTGTCTGCCTTAACCTCGCCTTCCTTCTCCTCTCCAAAGGAAACTAAATTTGGATGGTCAAAAGCTGACCAGTTGACTTGGGTTTTACTGACTCCTGTCCAGTTCTGTCCTGTCCTGTCCTATCCTGTAACCTTAAACCTATTGCACTCTGAAATTGGGACTCCAATGGGCCCCTGCCTAAGGGCTCCTCTGGACCCTCCAACTTGAGAGTGATTATCAATAGTAACTGTTGCTGGTTCTCACCCAGCCCGATGTCTTTCTTTTTCTTGACCTCATTAAAGGGGCCATGCCCTGGCTACTTCTTAAACAGGCCTATTCAATGAATGGGCATTGCCTCACCCTAAGTGAGTACCTGCAAATAACTTGGCCTAAGGGGAGCAGTGCATTCTGGGTCATCTCCAGTCATCCTGAGGAATATCTGGTCACTGGATTCAGATGGCTCTAGAGGAGAAGTGAGGCTAGTGACCTGCACAGCCCTTCCTCACTCAAAACGAAGTCAAGTGCAAGTCATGTCATCATTTCTCTGATGGCATGGTCTTCTTTGCCATTGAAGGATGAACACAATAGTACTCCATCACAATAATATGCCACAACTTATTTAGTCACTTCCCAGTTGACAAGTATCTCCTCAAATTCCAGTTCTTTGTCATCCCAAAGAGAGCTACTATAAATATTTTAAAATATATAAATTATTTTCCTTTTCCCTTAATCACCTTAGGGAACAGACCCAGCAGTGGCATCACTGGATCCAAGGCCTTTTCTGTGGTAGGTTGGGGAGGGAGGGAGAAAAAAGTGTTCACAGAAGAGAGCAAAAGACAACTTAGAAGGAAGGGTAGCTTTGATTTTTTTTTTTTAATGAAACAGTGTTATATGGTAATTCACAGTTTTAAATTGAATCTTCTTTTTATGTTGTGCTGTGTACAAGGAAATGTTCTCTTTTTTTTGCCTTTTTGTATTTAAGTTTAAAATGAATTTTAAGAAAAGTAACTGTAGATCTGCAGGTAGAGGAAACTTTCTCACTTGGAGTTCTCTCCTCAACAACAAAATCAGAGTTCTAGGCCAAAAAGCCAAAAAAAAAAAAAAAAAACCAAAAAAAAAAACCCCACTCCCAAACCCAACCCAAATTCTATAGAAAAAGAAGTGCTATCTCTATCTGTGTTCATCCTTTGTTGTCGAAGAAGACCATGACATCAAAGAAATGATGACATGACTTGCACTTGACTTTGTTTTGAGTGAGGGAGGGCTGAGTAAGGTCACCAGCCTCACTTTCTCCTCCTGAGCCATCTGCATCCAGTGAGCAGATTCATTCATCAGAATGACTGGAGAAGGCACAGGATGCAATGGGAGACCTTGGCCTAGTTAGGTACTCACTTGGAGAGAGGTAATGCCCATTCAGTGAATAGGTCTCTTTAAGAAGTAATCAGGGAATGGCCCCTTTAATGAGCAAAAGAAAAAAAAAAAGTAGATACAAACTGAATACTAGAAGCACATATGACCTGATCATTGCAATCATATTTGTAATTGATGGCTACTACGAATCTGTTAAGGTTGAGTGCCCTATTTTAATCTATTTCTTGAAATAATATGTTATTTTCTCCAATTACATGTAAAACTTTTCATATGTAAGTGGAGATAGGGCACATAGTCTTGTTAACAACTTGAACATCTAATACAAATGACTCAAACTTTTCTCATTATTCCTTCTGTGAGGTCCCAAGCTTGGAGCTGGGAGAGGCAGGGAGGTAGATCTCTCTAAACCATATTGAATTCCTTAGGAAAGCAATACTTATTTTTAATTGAATACAGTCTGCCCCAAACCATTTTTTGAAGTTTCTATCCATTTATACCATTGTTTGCTCTTGTGATGGATAGCTTTCTTGATAATTAATGGAAGTTCCACTTCTGATAAAAAAGGCAGGCAGGCTTAGAGAGAGGCAGGTAGAAGTGGATAAATAGTTAAAATCAGAAACTAGAGAGAGAATTCCTCAAATCATTGGTTAATTGGAGATTGTAAGTTCTGATGCTGAACATTTCTAGACTCAAGCAGTGAAGCCCTGTTTAGCATAATAAGTTGCATAAAGAAATTTCAGGGACTTGGGAACTCTCCATACCAAACGTAAGTCACCAGTTCTAGTTTAGACCACATTATCTAATGCAGTATTTCATGAAGTTAATGTTCCAAAGAAAAAATGTACAGTTTTGGAAAACTATGTAATTCATTTATGAAATGAATCTTGGAGTCTTAGATAGTGACTACAGACTTCTTTAAATATTGGTTTATTTCAGTGGAATTAAAATACTAACATGTAACAGACTGCTAGGCTCCAAAATAACAAAGATAAAAAAATTGCACAATCCCTTCTCTCAAGGAGATTACAGTCTTATGAAAAACTTCATAGTTAATTTTCCTTTTAATCTCAGGAACCACTACACAGGGAGGCTGCAAGATGTCATGTAAGTTGTAGAATCAGTAGACTTGTATTGAATTTCTGCTTCTTATTTTCACTAACTGTGAGTCTTTAGGCAATTCACCTAACCTCTGTTAGCCTAAGTTTTAAAATGGAGATGATAATATCTATCCTACATATGTTTTAAGGTTGTAAATATCAAATAGGATCAGGTATGTGAATGTGCTTTGCAAATGACATAAAAGTAAGATATTAAAACATTACATGAGGCAATGGGAATTAAAAGATGTGTGGTGTCAGGAAAGACACCAGACTGGGGTTCAGCATACCTGGGTTCTAGTCCTGGCTCTGCCATTTACTAGCCATGTGACCTTGGATAAGTCCCTTCATCTCTCTGGCCTCAGTTTCCTTATCTGTAAAATGAGGGGGGGGGTGTCAGACACAGTGATGCCTAAGGTCTCTGAAAGCTCCAAGCTTCTATGATTCTAAATGTTTGAGTATTAAAGCTCTATTTTGATATATATTTAAAATATTAATATTTTTAAAAGATTGCTAAAAGAATTTTTCATATGAATTTTCAGGAAAAACTCATAAATGAAATCATATATGCAGACAATAGCTTCATAGTACACAGAATTAGCTAGCAGATTTAGTTTAGATAATGACTGTAAAGCACTTAGCACAGTGCCTGGCATAGAGTAAACAATATATAAATGGTGGCTATGATTATTGTGATTATCCACATTAATGGTGTTGGGTAGTGAGTTCATATTCCATAAATTAACTTCATCAGATTTTGACAAGCTTCCAATGAAAATGTGATTGAACTTTTTAAAAGAAAATTTTGGTGGCTCTTTTCTAATTATCTTCCATTTTTAGTAAACATTAAACTTTTTGGATATTCTCTGAATACACATTTGGAAGCCTAGATGGAAGCAAATGAGATAGAAGACACAATGGATTCCCTATTTGTCAGTTTCTCTTAGGTAACCAACAATACAGAAAGGGAGGAATGCTTAGATCTAATTATTTTTGCTAACTAGCAACTGAAAATATGGTAAATGAAGAATGCTTAGGTTGAATTATTTTAGATAGTGACCAGTGTTCATTTCTTAGTTATGGAGCACGTCTGGGTCAGTGAGAACATGGTTTTATTTTTTATTGTTGCAAGGTTTCAGCAACCAGACCAGTTACTCTTGACTGGAATATCTTCATAATTTACTTCCACTTGCCCCAGGAGATTCCATCAGAATGGCTTCCTGACTTTGCAAATTTGGAAACCTAAAGATCAAGCTGTGAACAATCATTTCCACTTACCTGGACCCTACTGATTTAACATGTTTTGAATAAAAGGTAGTCATGAGATAACCAGACTTCTAAATTGCCCCTTACACATCTTGAAGCAAGATGAGCAACGTAGAACTCTTAAAATGGTTCCCAGACACTATTTATTTTATAGGTTGTAAAGGAAAATTCTCCCATCTCTATTATGTTCTTGTCATTTTTTGGAGAACAGAGGACTATGAACATCAATTTTTATCACATCCAAGTTACAACATAATAAAAATTCCCAATAATAGATATTTTTGTTTTACCTTTGGTCCTTCGGGGCCATTCTGCCCAGGAATGCCAATATCTCCAGGAAAACCCTAAGGAAAAATGTAAAAATTTACATGCAGAACTATCTTTCTCTGAAAAAGCTTAAGTCTGATATGCTCCTCAAAATTCCCTTTAAACCTTTCAAAGGCCAAGACCATTAAAAAGTCTGCCTCCTGAACAAATGATATTTGGGGCCTTCATTTTTATGGATTTGCTATTTGCATTGATATATTGACATAGAGGAGACCACAGTGACCTTGCAGCAATTACTGTCGAAGAAGCCATCAAGTTTGGGAACCACGTTCAAGTTTAATCAATGACACGAAGGCTTTTTTTTTCCTTTTCAAATATCACATTCTGTTTCACTCCAACAAAGTCTTGCTCCAATGCTGTGTAAGTAACTCTGGGTTCTCAAAGATGACGCTGAGTGGATGATAAGTCCCGACAGGTTCTTTCTAGTTGGAAGGACTACAAACATGGATCCAGGGATGACCTGTGTGTCTATGGCTACAGTATCAACCTGGCTACATTTGTAACAACAACAACAACAACAGTTTCAATCTGAACACTGGATGAAGCTACTGTTACTCTTGAAAACCTACAATGACGAGGTTGTGAATTACAGCAATAAGGAGAATAAGCTGACAATATCCTTGAATTGTCAAAGGGATATAGTTATGTTAGTCTATGTGTGATGTAAGATACGTGTTTGGTTGTGTTATGTTTGGTGAGATGAGGCGTGGTGTTGTGTGACCCTGGGCAACTCATTAAACCCTATTTGCCTCAGTTTTCTCATTTGTAAAATAAGTTGGAAGAGAAATGGTAAACCACTCCAGTATCTTTGCCAAAAAAGCCTTAAACAGGGTCATGAAGAGTTGGACATGACTGAAACAACTGAATAACAAGATATAAATTGTGCTAAATCTTGTGATATACACCATCAGAATGGGTTGATGATGGAAGCAGTGATTTGGATCAATTAATCAAGTTATGTCAGTTAGCACTTATTAAAAACCTACTATATACCAAGCACAGGCAGTTGGGTGGCTGAGTGGATAGAGTGCCAGCCCTGGAGTCAGGAGGACCTGAATTCAAATTTGACCTCAGACACTTACTAGCTACATGACCCTGGGCAAGTCACTTTATCCTGTTTGCCTCAATTTCCTCATCTGTAAAATAAGCGGGAGAAGGAAATGACAAACCACTCCAGCACCTTTGCTAAGAAAACTCCCAAAATGAAGTCATGGAGAGTCAGACCTGACTGAAACTGCTTAACAACCATATGTGCCCAGCACAGTGTTAAGCATGAGGGATACATACCAAGATAGGCAAAAAGTAGTCTCTGCTCTCAAGGAGTTTACAATCTAATGGGGTGATAGCATGCAAACCGCTATGTTTGTAAACAAGATATATGCAGGATAAATTAGGGGTAGTCTTAGAGAGAAAACACTAAGACTAAGTAGGATACTGAGAGTTACCAGAGAGGTAAGGGCTAGACAAACAGATTTAAGAATCATATGTGTAGAGATGATAAATAAGTCAGTCTGAGAATGCTAGTTATCAAATTAGATGGTAGACTGGAGTCCACAAGTATCTTGATAGTCTAGAAAAATGGGTTGAATCTAGTAAGATAACATTTAAGAAAATTTAATGAAATCTCATCCTTGGATTAAAAAGTCAGCTGTAGAATTTGGAGGAAGGACATGGTCAGACAACATTTCATATTTAAAAAAATGAGCTAGAGTTTTAATAGATTGCAAGTGCATTTAAATCAACTCCATGATATTACAACCCCCCAAAGCTAATGTTAACTTAGGTTGATGTTGGTTGAAGAACCCTCTGGTCATGGTATCAAAAAGGACTTGGGTTTGAATCTTAACTCCATAACTTATCAACTGTGTGACCCTTCTCATTTAACCTCTCTGTGCCTCAGTTTCTTCAACTGTAAAATGGGTATAATCATAGCACCTACCTCCCAGGTTGCTGTGAAGATTAAATGAGATAATATTTGTAAAAGTACTTAGCACAGTGCCTGGCACCTGGAAAGCACCCAAATGCTTTTTTCCTTCCTTTCTTCTCATAGACCTGTTTCCTTCTTGGTATAATAGGAAGAATATTACTTAGGTTATCTGCTTCACAAGGTTGTTGTTAGGAAATCACTTTACGAAGTCTGAAGTACTATGGAAATGTGAGTTATCACAATGATAATTTAGTTATAGAATCCACCATGAAAGATAAACTCTGGTCCCTCTGTATTCTGCCTGCATTGGACCACATCTAAAGTACTGTGTCCAATTCTAAGTGATATATTTTGTACTAACTACTATACACTGACGAGCTTAGAAACAGAATTCAGGATAGCGCTAGAACTGGAGACCACACAAAAACTGGCTAAAGAAGCTGAGGCTGTTTATTTTGAAAAAGAAAAGACCTAGGGGAGACATAATAATGATTCTCAAATACCTGAAAGGTTGTCATGTAGATGAAGGATTGGAGGACTTTTTTTTAAAATTAGGAACAAAGCAGAGATTGTATAAAGGCAGAATTCAACTCCGTAAAAAAAGCTTTCCCCACATTGGAACCATCCAGAGGCAAAGTGGAATCCTTCAAAAGGGGGATGGGTTCTGCTGTGTAATTACAGTAGTCAAGATTGGCCCCAAAGAAGAAATGGGGAGAGGTATCTCTGTCTCTTTTTTTGTGGCTGTGGGGCCTAAGGGCATGTGACATTGAATATACACTTGCATAATCAGTTGATAAGTTGGTTAGTCTTTCTAAATTGTTTTTCATCCTTTGTCATAAGAGATGGCTTACTGGGGAGGAAGGGGGAGTTACATATTTGGAAATGAAAGGAATGTAAAAACAAAAAAATTAATAAAACAAAAAAGAAGCAATATCACTGGAAATCTTCTAGAAAATATTGGATAAATTATAGCCATGTGAAACAATGCTCATTAAATACTGTGAATGGGAAGGAGAAGAGACAAGTCCCTGAGAGAAGATGGTAAGTGATGGGCATCAGGCTAGAACCTAAGAGTCATCGACAGAGATCTTGAGGGCATTGGGGAAGTGCTGGGGGCCATAGTTGGGGTCATCCTCAAGTCTGTTTTTGGATGTCAGAACAGAGCTAGGGGAAAGAACAAATGGGTTGAGAAAAGAATAAAGTGCCCTTAGTCATTAGTCTGGGATATTACAGGGAGAGTAATTGACTCATAGGTTGTACTAGATCATCTCTTACCTTGTTCTTACAAGGTCCTTGATTACAATGTTCTTAACAACTCTGAAATTTTATGATTCCATGAGTTTTAAACATATAGATTTAGAACTTTCTCTAGATGAGTTATAACAATGGAAAAAAATCCTCTTATCTTAAGAGCACAATGTCAGTCTCTTTCCTGGAAACTAAAAGTAAAATTAAACCTCTGATTTCATTCCCCTTCCAAGAATGATCAACCTAAACCACTATGACATTTCATTGATGTATTAAAATGAAATTACTAGCAATTGGGTGTTCAATCCTACTCTAAAGAATCCTGTTCTTCCTTAGAATGAAAATCAGGAGAGAGAGAGAGAGAGAGAGAGAGAGAGAGAGAGAGAGAGAGAGAGAGAGAGAGAGAGAGAGAGAGAGAGAAGGAGGGAAGGAGGCAGACAGAGACAGAGGGTTAGAGAGAGAAAGACACAGAGAAACAGAGACAAAGACAGAGACACAGAGAGGGACAGAAACAAAGGGACAGAGATAGAAAGTGGGAGAAAAAAGGGACAAATAGATACAGGGAAAAGGATATGGACAGAGATGATAGAAACTGAATAGACAAACAGAGAGAATCAGAGACAGACAAAAAATAAATGTGTATTAGGAGAATAGATATAGAATGTGTTGAAGCAAGGGAATGCATGATTTAACTGTGACTACTTCCACACTCTTCAAATGATGACTCGGGAGATGAGCTGCAGAAGGTTCCTTTATGTCCCAGGACTTAGTAAGAGACAAGAACTTTTGAAAGAATTAGCTAATCCAGACCACAAGGAACATTTCAAAACTGCTCCTTAAAGAGATGCACTGCTGAGGGTAGCAAACCTAAATAATGCCAGATGAAGCCTTTGAAGCTTTAAAAGAAGAAACCTCTGAGTGTCTGGTTTGTATTCTCTTTAAAAGGCCCCCAAACTAAAATTTTATAAATTTTGTTTTAAAAGAATAAAATAAAAATGAGAATTACTTCCAGTTGAAGTTTTTAAATTCCAAGTGTTCAGTTCAATTAGGTATTTTACAGATGACTTTCAAAATTTTGAAATGAAAATACAAATCTGGCATCTGACAATAAGAAACTTTCAGAGGATGGAAAGGGAATTTGGAAGTTGAGGGTCAGTAACTGGATACAGAATTTTGCCTCCAAATTCAGTAGCTGGAATCAATGACCAGTGAAAATTCTTCTCTTCCATTTGGGAAGGAAGCTATTGAAAGGTAACAATATCACCAAAATGCTAATAGTTGGTAAACTTCAATAAGTGATTGATGCAGAAATTTAAAAATTCAGAAAGTTGAGAAACTTCCTATTGGATTTACCTTTCAGGTAGAAGTAAAAGCACATGCTGTGTACCAATCCTACTACCAAGGCTCTTCCCATCCCCAACTCTTTCCAATGGTTACTGAAAGTGAAGATCATGTTGCAGAATGGAATGGAAAAGGAGACAACTTTGAGAAGAATTTAAAAGGTGAGTGAAATTGTACAAATACTTTGGAGTATTTTGGATTATGAAGATTAAAGATTGAATAAGGAGAACAAAAATTGATGAGAAATTGAAACAGTTGGAGGAAAGTCACTTGAGCTGAAGGAAGAGAAAGGATAAATATGAAGGAGGAAGAGGATTGAAAAAGAAGCAAAGAGGAGAAGGATGTTGGTGAAGAAAAGCAAATTAAAAAAAAAAGCAAAACAAATTTTTAAGATAAGGCAAATGAGATAAAATGGAGGAAGTAGGGAATAGCCCTCAAGCTGAGAGATAATATAAAGGACTAAAGATGTTGATGAAGTGCTAGGAAGAGAGCTATAAATACCAAGGAAGCATTTGAAAGATAAGGACTGAGGATCTCTATCAGAACAAATTTTGCAATCAATTGCATTGCATATACAAGGTTTGTACACAGTCCGTTCATGGATGTCTCTGTTTAAAATGTCATCCTGCTACCTGAGGAGGTTGTCTGGTAGATAACTTTAGCTCAAGAGTTCTGAGCTGCAGTAGAATAAGCCAAATATGTGGATAAACTAAGACTGATACCAATATCGTAAGGCCTCCGAGAAGTCCTGGCTGTCTAAGGAGGGGCAAACGAGACCAGGCTGGAAATGGAGTTGCTTGAAATTCCCATGCCAATAAGTAGTGGAATTTGGTCTGTGAATGGTTGTACTTCCAGCCTCGGTGAGATAAAGAAACTCAGTCACTGTAGTGAATATTCCAAATTTTTCTGTCCCTCCTCAAGACTCCCATACCACTCCCTTCCCAGTCCTCCCATCCTCACTCCCCAAACTGAGGTCATTCATGAAGAGCTCTTTCTTCTTCTTTCCTGTTCTAACATCACTCAGACATCTTCCTTCATTATCTTCTCCTTCACTCCTATTTCAAATGAAGAGGTATCCCTTTTCCTTTAGAAAGAACAGTTACAACGGGTTGATGGAATCAAAAGTCATACTGCAGAGGGTTAAGATGAGACTGAGGAGAGACAAAATAGGGCACTGAGTACAGGGACTTTTTCAAAGCTTTCTCTGAAAAAGAGGAGAGATACAGGACAACAGTAGCAACTTGTAAAGAAAGGAGAAATATCCATACTATCACTTCAATCAAATCAACAGACCATGTTAGATATTTGAAAACATGCAAACAAAATGATCTATACCTTGTCATTCCTTTATCAGCTGAAGATTGTTCTATAATTGGGTCCAGGAAGGAACGGTCTGTTCACTTCTCTAGCTAAATGAACTAACTGTAATCCTTTGGAGCTTTAAACAGATTAGATATTTTAAGCTGATCAGTCAAAAGATGATTCATCTCAGTGATGAAGGACTCTAAGTTGAGAAGGAATTGCTCTTGGGCATGGGGAGGAGAGAGTTTTATCTCTCATTGTTCTCCCCCATTGACCATGTCATTGGAGAGAAGAAGCTAGTTCATCTAGGAACAGAGAAAACTGAAAAAGCAAAGGCTATGTCTGGGGGGAGAGGGGGAGTGAGAGACAGAGACAGAGAGAGAGACAGAGATATATAGACAGACAGAGACAGAGACTGAGATCCTGAGGGCAAACTTGGGTCAATATGGATGCAGAGGAATAGAGAAGTAGCTTCGAGAAGTGTGACATCTTGCACCTTGCTGACTATATTCTACCAAAGAACCAGCCCTGAAGCCCAGAAGAATGGCTCTTAAGGGGAACTTTATGAGGACTCTACAGAGAGGGGAAGAACTTCCTCTAACCAAGAGCACAGTTATCCCATGACCACACACATTCTATTCACATGTGGAATGCTGTCTTTGTATTTTCACTTTAAGTCCATTCTTCCAGAGACTGTGTGTGCTCAAAATTTGGGGAAATGTTTTTGTAACTGCTATTCTTACAGTACTTACTTGGCAATGACCTTTTCTAAAAGGCAATCAACTCTGACTGGCCAATTGTTGGGAAGCCTAGCCCCATAGGGTTACTTTCAGACCCTGAGGGGAAAAGGGTCCTTTCAATGGGGACCCAACTTCAGAGTTGGGAAGTAGTCCCAGATGGGATGTTGCAATCTAGTGAAGTCTTGTTTGTTTGTTTGTTTGTTTAAGATGCTGGAATGGCATGTTTGTAGGGAACATGAGGAATCAGCAAAGTAGAGCAGATAAGGGAAAAGGGATGATGGTGAGCGATAATCTGCTAGAGAAGACAGGAGAGGATGAGAACAAGGGTGCATACAGAGGGTTTGGCCTTAATGAGGAAAAAGGCTGTTTCCTCATAAAAGAAAAATAAATGACTTTTTTATGGGAACTTTTGTGCTGAAATAGTAAACCTAATGTCCCAGGATCCTATAGTTCAAGAACTGATTTACTAGAATTTTGAAAGAATCAGTTTATGTTTGTAAATGTATATGTATGTTTGAGTATTTATAGCACCTTCATATGGAACTTCTTGAAATTTTTAAAATTTCAAAATCAGAAAAAAAAATCTTTATTAGAACCATATGACCTCAGGAAAATTATAAGGATTCTAAAATATAAAAGGCTGTGCATATTTTTCAGATCATTTGGTAAGAAGTCTCTTATCCTTCCTTTAGGGATAACTCTCATTGAAGTATCATGAATTATTTTCCCCAAGAAATCTTAAAATAAATTATTTTAAAAACTTCATCTTTGTCTCTTTTCTGAACAGAAAAATTTTGACATTGGATCACTTGTCATCTTTGTGAAAGCTGAAATTTCATTAGAGAGCTCAGAAGCATATCAGTAATATTAAAAGATGGGGGAGGGGGGAAGTCTCCATCTCTATACTATTGTAGGACAGTTCAGAAATTTGACCAAAGAACAAAGTTTTGATATTTTTAAAAATGTATATCTGGATTGTTGCCAAGCAGAGTTATCTGCTTTGATAGGAATTTCAATAGTCCAAGAATGTAACTTTATCAGCTTCACTACTTCCTTCCCTAACACAGATTACAACCCTTCAGGACAGTCTTTCTTGAGCAAGTAAGGTTGAATAAAGCCCTCACGCAGCTGCCAGTATTCTCATGTTATGCATTATAAAATTTACATAGGCTGGTACACAGAACATACAATTGCTGGTTTCCAAGCCCATATCCAACGTCTTTCCAACTTGGCAGGAGTTTCTATTGATTATATTTCACTGGCATAGCTTTAAAGAATCCAGTGTCACCTGACTACCATGAGGTTGATGCATTGGAATTGGATTTTAATGGCCTTTTGGATGGAGTAAATCTTGATACATTAAAATCAACATTTAGGATGGAATGATTGATTTTAATGGGTGACTTACAAATCCTTGTGTGTACATTCCATCCCCCTCACCCCAATGATGAAATTTCATGTGACTTTATAAAAGGAAGAAAATGGAATTCAGAGCTTGTAATTTTTTTAAAAAAAACTTCCTTAGCATGAATTATACTGCAAGATTTTTAAAGAGTTTTAAAAATTAATTGCTAATTTATTTTGAGTCCAAATTCTTAATGGAAAAGGTTATGCAATCAAGGCATTTTCTTCTTTCAATGTACCCTCAGATCTAACCACTGAATTATTACTACCAATTTAAAATAATAATTAATAATTAATTATGCTATGCTTTAGTGTTTATAAAATGTTTTTCTGTACATTAGCTCCTGAGACAGAGCTATTCATGATATGGATTATTTTTTCCAGTTTATAGATGAGGAAACTAAGGCTCACAGAATGGCTTGCCCAGGGACACACAATTACCAAGTTGAAAAAGTATTACTATATCTCTTAGCAATTGTGTTCATCCTTCTTTGCTGAAGAAGACAATGTCATCAGAGAAACGATGACATGACTTGCACTTGACTTTGTTTTGAGAGAGTGAGGGCTGTGGAGCGGGATGAATATAAAGAGAATCAAAAAATGTGAAGTCTTTGACTTGGGTCCAAAAAATCAATTTTACAACTACAATAAAAGGAAGGGTTGGTTAGACAAAAGGAGCAAAATATGTCTGTGGGTTTTAGTGGTCTGTTAGCTCCGTGAGTCAGTGGTGTGATGTCACTCAAAAAAGCTAATAGATTTTGACCTGCATTGAGAGACTTAGCTTCCAGGAATAGGCCAATGACAATCCCACTGTACTCTGACCTCATGAAGCCTCATCTAAAGTTGTGTTCAGTTCTGCATGACACAGTTGAAGAGTGAAATGGAAAATCTACAGAATGTTCAGAGTAGGGCAAGAAGAATGACAAAGTCATGTCTGTGTCTTATGAAAATTGGTTGAGGAAATTGGGCATGTTTAGCTTAGGAGAAGAAGAAACTCAAGGGGAACTGTTTTCAAGTACTTGAAGGATGATCATACTCATTGGATTAGACTTGCTCCATTTGGCTCCATAGGGCAGAGCAAAAAATGATAGATATGAGTTATAATGCAGCAAATATAGGTTTGTGTCAAGGAAATCTTTCTGACGTTAGAATTTGAAATGGAATGGATTTTTTGTTGTTCTACATAGTCTATGCTAGCTAAGACTCTGGGACAAAGCCATACATTATTTTCTTCTGCATTTAAATCAGAAAGGAAGAAAACAAACAGTATCTGGGCAAAAGCCCAGAATGACAATGAATTTCCCCCAATTTGAAGGACAGTAAGAGAAAGAATATTTCATAGTATGCCATATTTCATTTTAAGCAAAATAGGAATTATAATACCCACACTCATCAACGTTACTAGAAAGCTTAAGAAACTGAATCCCAAAATATACCATCTTCCAAGAGCCTTAGGGTAGTTTAAACTTTCATAGCTTAAAACTGTCCTATAACTTTTGGAAGGCCCTATTTTGATGAAACAGGTTGAACACCTCTAAGACAGATATTTATTTACAAGCTATTATTGTGAGTTCACTTCTCCATACAATGACTCCACCAGAGACGAAAAGGACCCCAGAGACGAAAAGGACTTGAACTAGTGTGGTAGCCCTGTGAGAAAAAAAGGGGACCAATACAATAAATGTTGTAGAGGTAGAATAGATAGGACTTGGCATATGATTACATATTTGGTGGGGGTAGTTTGGAGGAAGAATATAGGGTGACTCATCATTGTGCACCTAGAGGAATTTGAAGGATGGTATCCTCCTTAGAAATAGGAAATTTGGAAAAGGGACAGGTTTGGGGTTTAATGAATTCCATTTGGGTATAATCTAGTTGAAATCCATGTGGTTCTTACAAGTTGAGATATTTAGCAAGTGGGTGATGGGTAGGTAATGTACTCTGTATTTAGACCTAATCTATATCTGTGCATCTAGAAGATTTTTAATCAGGTTGGGGAGAAGTGGGTGCTTTTTGCCCCTATGATCACTTCCGTCTCCTCCAAAAAAAAGAATCCCACCAATACTCTTTTCCAAGATCCAGTCCTCAATCACTTAATCCAAAAGATTCTCCCTTGTAAAGAAATTTTTAGTTTTTAATGTTCTTAGGGCATTATATCAAGCCACTCTCCCCTATCAAAATGTAACTTTTTTAAAACAAAAATTACATAGGTATATAAGCTCTTTATAGAGATGAGAAAAAGATTTAGATAATATACTACTAATATAAGTACGAGTGGGTTGTTTCTCTTTATAGAGAGCTAAATGTGACTTGGACCTAGGTAGACAAGGGTTCTAATCCTACTTCTGACACTTACTAGCTGTCTGACCACAAATAAGTCACCTATCCTCTGAGTCTCTGTTTATTTCTCTGTAAAATGAGAATAATGCCTGTAGTAACTACCTCAGAGTTATTGTGAGGTTCACTTATTATATAAAGCATCTCCCAGATGGCTCTGGAGAAGTGAGGCTGGTGACCTGCACAGCCCTCCCTCCCTCAAAACAAAGTCAAGTGCAAATCATGTAATAATTTCTCTGATGTCATGGTTTTCTTTGAAAACAAAGGATGAACACAACAATAACAACAAAACAAGCTATCCAAAACTGAGTTTTACTCTTTTAGGTGTACGCTCACTCAGAGAACAAATGAAAACTTCTCTCCAAGGGCCTTCAAGTTCTCTCAGAGCTAAAAGAATAAATAGATGCTATCTACCAAAATGCAAATGGAAGTATTTCCATTCATCATTTTTAAGTGGAATGACTAGATATTTCACTAGAAGGCTGAATTACTGCCATACTTATCAGAAAAGTATTAAAAGAAAACTGAAGTGCTCCTCTGGCCAAATGCCTCTTCTCTTAGGAGATGTGATGTTATTGATCCACTTTACAGCATTTCAAGGGTCAGACTTCTGGCTACTGAGAGAACGAAAAGGGGCAAACTTGGTTGTGTCTTCTTGGCTTTCCTTCATGTTTCTGGGGACCTATGAAAGAATCTGCTAAAACTTTGGTACTCAAATGTTGATTTGAAAATCTGACTGCATTAGGCTCCCCAAATGCACAACTTACAAAAACTGCTGGTAATGGAATCTCTGCTGAGTCACCCAAATTAAAAACAGATATAAAGTTCACCAAGCCGAAACCACGTTTTTTTCATAGTATGTTTACGAAAAATATTAAGCCATCATTTCAATTGTCAGGTCAGCTACTTCAGGGCTTTGCTTGATGGGAGAATTTTGTGGTAGTCCTGACCCTAGAAGAAGGCAAAGAATTGATTCATTCTCATCTCTCTTCTCCTTTTTAAAATACTGTACCAGAGAAACTATAAAAAGATTACTAAATTGGGAGTCAGAAAGCTAGAAGCAATTCATATTTGAAACTGTCACAATTGGTACAAACAAAGAATCCCTGGAAATACTTGCACACAGTTTGCATTAGTTCAAATTTGTACTAGTTGAAGTCAAAATTATATAAAATGTGGTCATTTTTTCAACCCCATGGAAATATGCAGTGCTAATACAAATAATTTTGCACCGACAAGAAGTAATACATTTGTGCCTAGATGGTACCAGAGTACACAGAGCCCTGGGCTCAGACTTAGGAAGGCTCATCTTCCTGAGTTCAAATTTGACTTCAGACACTTGCTAGCTGTGTGATCCTGGGCAAGTCACTTAACCCTGTTTGCCTCAGTTTCCTCATCTGTAAAATGATCTGGAGAAGGAAATGGCAAACCACTCCAGTATCTTTGCCAAGAAAACCCCAAATGGGGTCGTAAAGAGTCAGACACAACGGAAAAATGACTGAAAAACAGCACATAAATTTGTACTAATCAGGACCTAGGACTTTGAGGTTGTAAAGCACTTGACAAACTATGATTCATCTGAATGATATAACAACAATACAATGTTGCTATCAACATTCTCATACTGCATATGATGAAAATGAGCATCCTCAAGGTGAAGTATGTTATCCAGGATCAGTGCAGTTTTGGGTCTAATGAATGACTCCAATCCTTGTCTGTCTGACTCCCAGTTCTGGGCTCTCTCCATTTTGCAGCGTTACCTCTATCTGGTCCTGCCTTTTCTACTTGCTAATTGTGTGTCCCTGGGTAAGTCATTTTGTGAACCTCCTTTTCCTCATCTGTAATTCCTATCCTGCTTACCTTATAGCCCTGTTGTAAGTCTCATGAGCTAACATATTAGAAAACGTATTGTAAATGCTAAAGTACAGCCGAATTAAATGTTGTTTCAAATTGGCAGGTGATGATTCAGTTGTGAGACTGAAAGAAGAAAATGCCTTGATTGCATAACATCTCCATTTAGAATTTGGATTCAAAATGAATTAGTAATTTATATAAAAATCTTTAAAAAATCTTACAGTATAATTGAAACTAAGACAATTTTTTTGTCTTGTTGAGTTGTTGAGTCATTTCAATTGTACTTTACTCTTTGTGACCCCATTTTGGGATTCTCTTGGCAAAGATGCTGGAACAGTTTACTAGTTCCTACTCCAGCTCCTTTTACAGATGAGGAAATTAAGCAAACAAGGTTAAGTGACTTACCTAGGATCACCTGCTAATAAGTGGTTGAGGCCAGCTTTGAACTCATGAAGATGAGTCTTCCTAATTCTAAGCCCAGTGCCCTGTCTCCTGCATTACCTATGCATATACTACATATACCTGTTAAAGAATTACAACCTCTGAATGCTACTTCTTGCCTCTCCAGTGGGATCCTTTTTGATCTTGATGGTCCTCCAATGTGTTAAATGACACACCATCATCTTTGTGTCATCTGCAAATCTGATGAGTGTGTTATTCATCCCTTTATTCATATGATGGACAAAATTGTTAAACAGTGCCAAAAACAGATTCCTGGGGGTGATCCACTGGAGACATCATGTTAACATTGAATCATTTACAGTTACTCTTTGAATCTGGTCATCCCATCAAGTATGAATGTATCTGATTATCCTCTTGTATTATTTATAATTTTCTTCAAAAGAATGAGATGCTTTATCAAAAGCTTTGCTAAAATTGAAGCAAACTATATCCGTTTCCTTTCATCCCTAGTTCAATAATCTCACCAAAAATGTTCCTGTTCTTGATAGTCATGGGACTCCTTATAATCACCACTTCCCTGTCTAGATGTTGGCCAGCCGCTTCTCTAATTATCCATTCTAGTACATTCTCAGGGAACTTGGGCAAGCTTACTTGTCTATGGTTTATTCTCCCCTGTTGTTTGAAAGTTGGGATGATATTTGTCCTTCTTCGGTCTTGCAGCCCTCTTCCCATCCTTGTAACCTTTCAACTCTGTCAATTCTTTCCACATCTAAGGATATAGTTCATCTGGATCAGATGACATGACTTCAAAGGCCATTAGGTGCTCTTTTACTGTCCCCTTACTTATCTTGGATATTGACTCATTATGGATCATTTTATGTCCCTATTAGTGCAAAGATCATTCTCCCTTGCAAGGGAAAGATGCAAAAATCAAACGGAGGAGTTCTCTCTTCTCTCTGGTCATTATTAGTATTCCATCCAACCCAGGCTCTCCATTCTTTAATCTTCCTTTTTTTTCTTCTAACATAGAAAAATATCCATTTATTGTTATTCTTTATTTCCTAGTATATTCCTGATGCTCTCTGCACGACTGTGCCAAACTTCTATATTCGTCTTTCATTGCTTGACCTCACTTCCATTTTCTTTATATATTAGTTAATTGGCTTCATACATCTACATCATTCATCTTTCTTCCTCACTGGAATTGTTTCCCTTTGTGTCTCTAGAATTTCATTCTTGATCAGCTACCATCCCTCATGGGCTTCTTTCCCTCAAAGCAATTTAGTCCAAGGGAACTCAAGTCTATGTTTTATGGATTCTTTGAACTCTTCTTTCCCAAAGTCTAGTGTGTGCATCAGACTCTGTCCAGATTTCCCCTTCTTGTCTACCACAATTTCTAGGGGGAGTGATTATTTTTGCTCTAGGGTTTCCATCATTTCTATCCAAGCAACTAATTCTTACATTAATGTAATAAGATCCAGAATAGAATTTCCACTTGTTCCTCGTTCCTCTATCTTTTGAAGGATGAAATGTTCATTAATCAAGTGAAGAAATTATTAGCTGGGCTACTTTCATTTGGGAAGAGAACACCAGAAGATATCTGTACTATGGAATTTTCACATCATTCCTACATTATGTTTCTTTGCCATTCTTACGCTCTATTGCCAAAATTCCACATCTTTTTATATTCTCTCTCCACTGAGCTGTACAAGCATCTTATGCCATCCTTTTCCTCTCTTGTTTCTGAATTTCCTCATATCAGTGAGGGAATCTATCTATCTTTTTTTTTTTTTTACCTACCATGCTTTCCTACCCATAACTTTGCCTATTATGTATTTCTTTTTTTTTTTTAATTGAGGATACTTGTCCAGACCTAAGATCTCTTCTTCTATTTTGTCCCACCATGTGTCAGTGATGTCTAATAAGGTCAAATTTGCTTCCTTCACTTAGGACTTTTGATTATTTTTTGGTGCCTAAACCTTGGACATTTGCTTACAGACATTTCAGGCCAAAAGTTTTACTACTGGTTCCTTTCTTAGGTTTTACCTTCTGTGAATTTCTGAGTGTCTCAGTTTCTATTGTCCTTCCTTTTCTCTAGTTATTCTCTCTGGTAACTAATTTAGGGGTCTACTATAATCAGTCTTTCCCCTTCCATGCCATTTTTAGTTTAAAAATGTCAAAGCGTCAAGGAAAATTCAAAGCTTGCAAACTTGGATATTTCACATACAGGAAATAATTTATAATTCATATAAAATATAATACAAAATGTATAAAATAATTTAATGTAATATAAAGATAACATATTATATAATGTAATATAATTATATATATCACATATAATGTAATGTACTATGATATGATATAATTAATATATATATAATGTCCAAAGGGGAATATGGACTATGGGTAGAATACTTTTCAATTCAATAAACATTTTTTAATATTTTTTTTGTTTATATACCACTTACATTTCTTTCCCCTTCTATAGTCAGCTATCCCAAGTAAGAAAGATTTAAAGTGACATAAGGGGAAAAAACACCCGATTAAGCAAAACCAACAAAGACATCGACCATGTTTGAGGGCATATGCGATATTCTATGTCCATTCAACAAACATTTAGTAGGCAATTAGTATTGCTAAGGTACTATGCTCAGTGCCCAGGATACATAGATGAAAAATAAAATTAGTTTTTAAGTTAATATAACTTAGATCCTAATAGAGTTGGAATCCTAGCTCTTCAATTTGCTACTTGTGTAACCTAGGACAAATCATTTGACTTCTCTGAGAGTCTTTCCATCCAAGGATCTCAAACAGGATGACTACTAAGGTTTCTACCACAGCTAAAGACTATAGCTATCTTCCACTTTTCCTCACAGTCCCTAACACAGGGCTATGCATACAATAAAGCACTTAGTAAAATATGGATGATTTCAACTGTTGGATAGCATAAAACGATCTTAAATGGTAATTAAACTTCCAACGATGCATTTTTGAAAGTTTTCTTCCCTAAGAACTAAAAGGGGACAGATGTTGCTGTATGGACTTTTTTTTTTCAAGAACAATAAGAATGCATGTATTTATTTGTATTTCATCCAAGGAGAGGGGCTTTTTAGAGGGGAAAAATTTGATTTCAGGGATTTATTCCCAGGATGCAGTTATAGGATTTTATCCTCTGGCAATTGTAGAAATGCTTGACATGTCAGTAATGTGCTGAGTCTCAGAAGGAAAGTAATAAAAAAGTTTTAATATGATCTTTTTTAAAGTGAAGATAAGTTATCCAAGACTTGATGCCAAAAAGTATTAAAAAGGGTAATAGTAGTAAATTTGTTTTCTCTGCAAACTTAAAGGAGAAAGCAACATATAAATTTCAAGGGATGAAGCTCTTTCACCTTCAGAGAAAATCATGAATAGAAAAATCCTATTTTCTAGTATGAATATAAGAATAAAAGCATCTCTCTAGGTACCTATCTCATCTTTCATTTGTTGTTTACTTTTTGAAACCATGATTTATGGTGGAAAATGCTTGCATTTGGTCATTGTACTCAGGTATCTTTTTTTCCTTACAAAGCAAAAGCTGAATTCCATATGTGTACCTTCCAAAAAACACAGCTGAGACAAATCATGTCCAAACAGAGATGAAAATCAAGTTCCTTACTATAAGTACTGACTTGTCTGTGATCCCAATGCAACTTATTTGCATATGATCTTTAAAACACATTTGGAATAATTTTGGTGAGAAATTCTAAGCCAATTGGCTTAGAAGAAATTTTTTATTATATTGCAAAAATCATTTACAATTTAAAATTGAATTATTCTGACAATATTCTTGTATATTAATTCAATTCAACAAACTAAGTAACTCTATCTACATCCTTGTGGCAGTCACCTAATGACTTCAGGTCATTCTCTCTTCCTTCTCAAGAAGTTCAGTGCTTGATTCAGCTTTCATTTGTACCTTAACCCCTGACCTTACACTTGAGGATTTCCATATACATATGGTTTAAACACCCTGGCTTCCCAGCACAATAATCTCATCTCTTCAACCTTCATTTCATCTCAGTCACCAGCTACACAAGAGTAGTCATGACCTTCATCTATTCATCATCCTAAAAGTATTCTAACTCCACAATCTATAACTTTAAATTTCCTTTAACCAAAGAGAATGTTTCTTTAGAAGATGCAGATTATCCTCTTAAAAGTTTGCCACGTGAAGTCTACCCTACACCCAGAAGCTTTGTTTCTTTTCTTCTGATATCAAGAGGAGATCAGCAAACAGTTGGGGTGACTCTTTGCTATCTTTGACCCTCACCAAATGGCCAGCCCATCATCTCTTTCTATTACACATTTCCTTGATAATCTCTTTTACTCACATTCTTTGTTAAAGATCCTACTTCTTATATCTTGCAGCCCATGAAAAACACCTACCATGTACAGCTCCGTTGTCTTCTGTGTAATATTTATTTTTGTTTCTTCAGATACTGTTGTGTTCCATGTCTCAAACTCATACAGCAATACCAGTAGAATGATGGTATTAAAAATTACTCCTTTGTTTCTAGGAGAAATTTGGAATTATCAAAGGAATTTTGCAGTTTCCTTAATGTAATCCAGTCCAATCTCTTTCTCTCTCTCTGCGAGCATTTATTTTAACTTGTCCATTTTCATTGTCTCTCCCAGACAGAAACTTCAGGTTATCCATCCAACTCTGTCATAATCTAGGCAGTAGCCATTCTTCATCCACTTGATGTGTGTGTGTGTGTGTGCGTGTGCGTGTGTAGTCAGGATAAACTTTTTTGAATGATTGTAGATCTTTTCCAGGAGAGTTGCAACCAACAGCATGTCATTTGGAGGACCTTCCCAATCACAGGGGATCTTCACTTTAACTTGAATCTTCTCTGTCACAGTAGCAAACACTTTTGGTGATGATACAATTCCCTGGTTTATGCGTTATTTGATGTTTATGATCAGAAGGTTGTTAAACAGGGTTATTTTTGTTCCTGCTTTTTAAACATTTTTATTTCCGTTAACTCTTTCAAGGAATATTGAATGATTATGGTATATGGATTGGAGACATCATGTTGGAAAAGAGTCTTTAAGGCGGCAATTTGCTCTATTAAATCAGACGCTTTTATCGTAGAAAGGCTTTTTTTGCTCATACCCCTAAAACCGCTGTAGGGAATATAGAGCAGCCTTTCTCTGGTGGCCTGAGGTGTCTATGTGGGTTTGGAGAATAAGTCCATATATCTTGCAATATCAAGTTTGCTCTCTAAAGTGTTGTTCTACCTCCCCTATAAGCATGAAAAGACTGTGATGTCAGAGTCTAAGTACAGTGGCTCCGTTGTCCTCGATGGGGGAAAAAGTATTTTATATTCTTTGCAAGTATTTTCCATTTTTCTTCTGTTTACTCTTCTCCTTCTACTTCATGTCCTTGAATGCTCTCAGAATAACTTTGTTTATCTGAATTTCTTGCCAGGATTTTTTTTAAATGGGTTTTATCCTCTTCTGCTTCTGTTTGCTTCATGAGATAGTTCTTACAATCTCCCATCATTCTGATTCATAGGGTTTTATGCAAGCAAACATTTTAAATCAGCTAACTTTGGCTCCCATCTCTTCCTACTTGACAAACAAACCAAGTGTTTGCTGACTGAAATGATTTTTCTGTTCTTTTGATGTTCTTGTGGCAGTAGACTTAATTTTGGTTCAACTTCTATATAAAATTATTTCAATTAACCTCAGTGTCATTCACTTTATTAATGACCGATTATTTGTTTAAATAGTTCAGTGTTAGTTTGCTTCAATTCTATGCCATATCTTTTTCTTTTGAGTATTCTTTTTTCTGTTTCCTAATTATGATTTTTGTGCTGACAAATCACTTGTCTGACTGGATGCCCCTCATTTAGGGATAAATCCCACATTAACAATGTCTTTTCAGTCTGTTAAAATATGATCAGTTTAATTTGTCATGATGCTATTGGGGGTTGGCATGTTCAGCACCTATCAGTTCTCTTCTTGAAGCAAGTGTTAAAAGATGGGACAATTCTGTATAGTCTACAAGTCTTTGGCTTCTCTTCTATTCCCTGTGTCATGCTTACTGAGATATCCACTTTTACATTGACATCATCAAGTATCAAAGTGTATGATGATTTAATTTGTAGAATCTTAGTGATTGCTTCATAGAATTTCTCTCTGCTGCATTCTCTGCAACCAAGGTTGGTGACTTGGTTATATTTTTGTAAATACCTATCCTAAGTACTGTAATATGAGTTGATCAAAGTCCTATGAAATAGTGTTTCTTGTTATCTTTGGATATATGATAAACTATGAAAGCTCCTTTTTTTAAAAATCTTTCCCAGGAGTATATGTGAATCATTCTTCCCTGCAGCTTTCTTCTTTATTTTTCTGGTTTATAGCAAGAGTATCAAGTTGGATATAATTCAGTTCCTCCATGAGTAGGTCTATTCATTGGCCATTGGACAAAGATCTTATATTAATGATATTGACACCCAAATTAAAGTTTATAATAGATTAAAGAAGAAAACAACTGTGTGATTCTTAGTAACCTCTGACCCCCTTTCCACCAATCTCCCACTGCCACTCTAGAAATGAAAGGGCACTGCACAGAACTGAAGGTAATTTTGTACTTTTCTTTGTTTCCAGGGTTACCATATAAGCCTAGACTATGTTATTTCCAAATTATACTGGAATCTACTGAGCTTGCAGTATGCTAAAACCTCAGGAATTTTTTTCTAAATGACCTATACCTTTTCTATCTTACATTTGTGATGGTAATTCCATTTTGAAGCTAAATATAAGATTTTTACATTTATCCCTATTAAATTGTGCCTTAATTTTCTAACCTAGAAATGTCATAAAAATGACTTGAACTTATCATGGGCATTCTAGATATTCTTCTACTATCTTCCTCTTCATTTTGGGTTTCAACCTATTTTCCATTTTGGTTCTATCCTTTTAAGTTAAAAAGATCTTTATCCTTAGTGAAGAAAACAGATAAATTAGTTGAAACAATCAAATTTCATGACTTTTTCCATAAAGGAAATACCAAATTAAAAAAAAATACATTTACCACCATGTAAAACTTTTATCTAATTATATCTTCTTTACCTTTTAAAATAATGAGAAAATGCATGGAAGGATATTTGGTGCTACCCTCTCTTCCACCTAGAGGCTTACAAAATTTCTCTTATTGAGCACTACCAGGAAATGGAGCTAGTTCATCCCCTGGAGCCTCTTATATGGATATTCAAGTCTGGTTCAGCAGCCAGTTAAATGATTTTTCTTCACCATATAATAATCAGACAAGAAATAATATGGTTTTCTTAAATTCACTAGTGATCTCCTCATTGCCAAATCAAATAGTCTTTTTCTTAAGTTTTATTCTTCTTGGGTTGGTAAGATATTTGATATTCTTGAACCTTCCATCCCTCTTCTAAGTTTCTTTTTCCCTGATTTTCTTAACAAGCTATCTAAAAGCAATCTATAGAACTTCTATACCCAGGTTGCAATAGTTTGTTAGCTGTTAAACTTAATAGCTCTTCTTCTGTCCTCATCCTCATTATCCTCTCTGCAGCAGACAAACTATTGTTAATTTTTCCTCCCAGATAGGATCTCCCTTAATTTTTTACCCAGAGTCAAAAGATCACAAATTTGTAGGTGAAAGAGATCTTAGTTAGAAATGTCTAGTAACACCTCTTCAATTTACAGATGAGGAAACTGAGTCCCAGAAGTCAAGTGACTTTCCCATAGTCATGTGGGTAGCAAGTATCAGAGGCATGATCTGAATTCACATGAAAGTGGGAAGGTTGTCTGACTCCAAATCCAGCTATCTTTTCACTGGAAGATATTGTCTTCTGGGTGACATTTTGTTTCCAGCTCCTTGTCTTACATGTCCAAATACTCCACACTCTCCTTTACTGGATTACCCTCTCTGTCCTGATCCTCAGGCACTGGAGTTCCCACTGGTTCTAGGCGTATAAGAATCTTGGGAATACTTTGGCAGCTTTGGACCAAATAAAGTGGAAATATTTCAATGAATAGGTAACATACTTGTGAAACTCATCATGATGAAAGCTATAACTGTAAAGGGTTCATGAAAGTTTAAATAAATGCAGAGGTTATTGGTTGATAAAAGGGGGCTAGTGGAAATCACGTGACATTTTTTTTTAACCTATGGAAGCTGATATTATGAGGGAATAATCCATATGCCTTCCCATGTACCACCCAGTCAGAAACAGAAGCCTTAGCTGAATGAACCATTGCATCATGGATCCTAGGCTTATAGCTGGAAGGAAGCTTAGAGAAACTTAAGCCCTAACCTCTTTACAGATGAGGAGACAAAGGCCCAGGAAGTTGAAGTAACTTGCTCAGAGTCACACAGACGGTAACTGGAAGAGTTAAGATTCAAACCTAGGTCCTCTGACTCAAAATCCCATACTTGTCCTTTTATGCTATGCTGCCTCCAATAAAGGGTAGATAGAGAGTGGCACTTGAAGTCAGGAAGACTCGAGTTCAAATCCTGACTCAGACACTTACTAGCTTTGTGACCCTGGGCAAATCATTTACCTCTTTGCATCTCAGTTTCCTCATCTGTAAAAGGGGGCTAATAACAGCACCTACCACCCAGGTTTTTTTGTGAAGAGCAAATGAATTAACATATAGAAAGTACTTTGCAAGCCTTAAAGTGCCATGCTAATGCTAGCTCCTATCATCATTATTTAGCATTTTTTTATTTGATTAAGAAAGGTATCATTTTATTTTATTAAGAATGGTATAAAATTTTATTTTATTAAGAATGAAAAAACTACATTTTTTCAGTAGGAATAATTATTCCATTTCCCCAGTTAACAATCTTCACTGGCTTTTATACTTAATAGAAGAAAAAGTCTAAATATTTTGGTATTCCAGTAAAAGACTTCTCGATTTTCTTTTCTCTCCCTAACTTCCTGCCAAAAATGTATCTTTCTTAAGTTTGTCTGTCCTAACACAACTTTAGTCAGTATATTTGATTCCATGATGCCCCACACAAATCTTTCATATTCCTCATTCTATAATTTGTCATGTCTTTCCCCCTCCCTACAACATTCCCCCTTCTCTTCTTTGCCAAATTCCACCCTTGAACTTGTGTTCCTTCTATGCCCCTCCCCCTTCAGCTGCCATATAATAAAACCTGTTGGGTTTTTATATTATAATTGGAAATTAATTCAGAAGTCACCTAGACTAACCCTATGAAAATATGTTTTCTTTTTGGTTTCTTCAAATGAACTGGAATCTCATTAATGCCAGGAACTGTGCCTTTATCAGGTTTACATTCCTCACAGTGTCCACTTAGAGCAGGACTGATGTCTTTCTTATTTAATCTCAAAACACCTTACTGTAAGTCCTCTTGTAGACTCAGAGGATTTAGATTTGGAGGAGATGTATCTGTTCTAATTCCCTTTTATTACAAAGAAGAACCAGAGCTGGGGAGATTAAATGATGGGAATAAGGTTACAAATAGCAAATATAGACAGGATTCAACTCCTGGGATTTCTTTGTAATTATGTTAATTTTACTAATTCTTGGCAGAGCTAAGAATATGATCAGTCAGTCAAGGAGCATTTATTAAGTGCTTACTATGTGCCAGGTACTTGATAAATGTTGGGAACGCCAAGTCAAAAACATAGTCTCTGCCCTTGGGGAGGTCATATTCTAAAGGGGGAAAGCACACGCAAAAGCAATGATGCACATACAAGACTTAGACAAATGGAAGGTAATCTCAGAGGAAGGGCAGTAGTAGTAGTAGTAGTGGTAGTAGTAGTAGTAGTAGTAGTAGTAATAGTAGTAGTAGTAGTAGTAGTAGTAGTAGTAGTAGTAGTAGTAGTAGTAGTAGTAGTGTGTGTGTGAGTGTGTATACTTGGCAGGTAGGAGGGAAATACCAGGAAAGGTTCCTTGTAGAAGGTATGATTGGAGCCTAGTATTGAAGGAAGACAGCAGTCAAGGAAAGTATTCCAGACATGGGGAATGCCCAGTACAAAAGATTATCAAGAGATGGAGAGGCATGTGCCAGGAAGAGCTTGAAAGTCAGTATTTCTGAATTGTAGAGTATGTGAAAGGACTAAAGTGTAAAAAGACTAGGAAGGTGGTAAGAGGACAGGTTAAAAAAGTTCATTAAAAGCTAAACAGAGGATTTTTTAATTTTTTATATTTGTCCTTGGAAGTGACAGGGAGCCAGTAGAGTTTGAGTGAGTGATAAGGTCAAACATACATTTAGGAATATCCTGCTGGTACCTAAATGGAAAATGGATTGAAATTAGGACAGACTTGAGGGAGAGAGACCTATTAGAAGACTATTACAATAGTTGAGGCATGACACTATGAGGGCTTTCACCAGGATGATGGCTGTGTGAGTGGGGAGAAGATGGTATAAAGGTAGAAGGGATAAAATGCAATCAGTTTGGATATGAGGAATAAGTACATTTGGGGAGTCAAGAAAGTGACCAAGGTTGTGAGCCTGGACAACTGAGAGGATGTGTGACTACGTAGTTTGCCCTCAGTAACAGACAAGTTGAGAAAGAGGCAGGGTTTCAGGGGAAGGATAAGCTCTATTTTGAACTTGTTGAGTTTGAGATGTCAATGAGACATGCAGTGCAAGATGTCCTACAAGATTAGAGGTCAGAAGAGAGATTAGAACTGGATAATCATACGCATAGAAATGATATTTGAACACATAGGAGCTGATGAGATCACCATTACGAAATCATGTAGAGGGAAAAGAGGGCCCAGGACAGAACTGGTGGGAGGGGATGTGAAACACCCATGATTACTGGAGGTGATTTGGATGAAGATCAAGAAAAAGAGAATGAAGAGTGGTCAGGTCATGAGGAGAACTAGGATCAAGCAGTGTCACAAAAAGCTAGAAAGAAGTATCAGGAAAAAGAAGGTGATTGAAAGGATCAAATGCTGCAGAGAGGATTGAGAACCAAGTCATTAGATTTTGTCAAGGAAGAGGTCATTGGCAACTTTGGAAAGAGGGATTTCATTTGAATGATGAAGTTACAAGGTAGTCTACAAAGGGTTTAGAATCAAGTGAGAGGAAAGACATCAGAGGAATCAATTATGGAAAAGCTTCCTATGAAAGTTAGCCAAAAAGGAAGGAGAGATAAGAGGTGATAAATGAGAGACACATGGAAATGGTTGTAGGATGTAGGGAAGCAATCAATAGAAAAAGGGAGATTTAAGATTAGTGAGAGATTAGGGAGGATAGAAATGTTGATCTGCTGGAGAAGACTGGATACAATGGGATCCCTCCTGTAGGTAGAGGGGTTTGCCTTGTCAAGGAGAAGGTATAATTCTTCATGGGGAACAGGGGCAAAAGAAGAGATAACAGAAGAGGGCTACTGCATGATGTGAGATGGAGACGAGGTATAAATGGATTACCTTGCTTCAGTGAATGCCCCACTGAAGTTATGTAACAGAAATTTTTGAGGGATTCAGACAACACTGTTTCATGATTTTCCTCAGCTTTGTTCAGCTGTGTGTGAGGAAGAAAGGAGGCAGAAGCCAGTGAAAGTAAACCGAATCTGAGGCTTAGCAGACAAGATTAGTGATAAGATAAGAGTCTTAAAAGAAGAGGTCAGTATAGAATTGAACTGGTTTGCCAGATGGTAAAGATGGGAAAGGAAGGGGAGGATAGCCAGTAAAGGAGTGATGGCCTGAATAAAAACTAAAGGGTCATGAGACTTTTGCATTCTTCTAAAAATCTTTGTTACTAGGAATCCTGGATAGGGTTGGGAGGATGAATATAGTTGGAAAGAAATGTAAAAATGGAAGACAATAAAAATAAGAGAAACATTGAAAAAAACTATTTTAGTTGTCTCATCCCATTTGATAGAAAACAACTGGCTACATTTACCAAAAATATCATGCACATTTCAAACTTTCTGGCTCTCTCTATTGCCCAGGGATGTCAGTAGAAGACTCAATGCACAGAAAAACTCTTCTCCCACTTCATTAGTGGAATCTCTCCTCCCCAGGAATAAGAAGTTATAAGGATGTTGGATTCCTACAAGTATGATGCTATACTAAATCTGTTTTGAAGAAAGAAATAAGACCTGAAAGTACCATCTTTCATTTCTGAGAATTAGACATATCTACCCAAGAAGGTAGGGGATATTAAAATCTCATGTTCCAAAACATACAACTTTTATCTTTTTATATCTCTGGAATTCATATTTCTTTGAAGGCTTGGATGTGCAGATATGTAAACTTCTTTGGCCATATGGCAACTTACCAATTTGCCTTCAATAAGTTGAATATTAGGAAGCAGGAAAAGATATACTTGGAAATATGTTGAAGTGACATTTTTCAGATGGTTTTCAAAGACAATCATCTTATATGCCAAAGGCAAATAGTTAAGATTTACATCGAAGGATTTGAGATAGTTTTAATTCCACTGAACAATGGACAAATGAACTTTAGAAAAGATGCCACTAATTCAGAGAGATGAAACAGCTGTATATGATGTATGATTTTTAAGGATGCCCTGAAGGTTTTTAATGCATCCCCGACTTGCTCAGTTAGCAGAATAATGCATTTTGGCTTAAAAATAACACTTACTATTATAAAATTACTATTATTACTTACTATTATAAAATAATGCCAACTGAGAATATGTTGAAGTGATCAACCATTTATAGCTCAGTGTTAATTGATCAGATCTTTTCAATACAGAAAAATTCAATCATCATGTATTTATTACCTGCTAAGAGTAGATTCTTGGCATTAAGGAGCTAAGTAGGTTAGAAGAAGGTAAGTATATAAAGATTTGAGGATACAATGAATCACTTTGGGTTGGAATGAAAGAGGCAAAGATAGGTGGAAGAAGCAGTATTGGGATTGGACCTTGAAGGGACAGGACAGAGAGTAAGGCATCATTGGTGTATGGAAAACATGAGCAAAGAATTACAAAATGTTAGCAACTGAAGAAATCTTGGAATTCACTTATAGTAAAAAATAATTTCATATGCAATGTAATTAAAATACTTATATTTGGAATAGAAAATATTTTACAAATGAGGAAACTGAGATTCAGAGAATATTAGTGATAGAGAATATTTCTCTTTAAAAAATTTTTTTTTTTACTTTGTGGTAGAACCAAGACTAGACTCCAGGTCATCTATTTGAACACAAGTGCTCTTCAGTATCACAAACTAGTCATTCCTTGTTTTTACCCCAGACTTTAATAACAGAATCTTCCACTCCAGTATCATAAGGCTTTATCATGAAACAGAAATGATCCTGGCATCTTAAAGGTTAAATAAACAGTGTTATTATCAGTTATCTGATCTGTTCATAGACCTAGAGGATGGATCATGCATGGGAGAGGAACAAGTGAAAAACTGGTATAGAACCAATCATGAATGTCCTCAAAATCAACAATGGTGATGATGATGATGATGGTGGTGGTGGTGATAGGTAACAGTGCTTTACATTTTTAAAAGTGCTTTCTATATACAATCTTACTTGAGCCTTACAATCTTGGGAGGTAGGTGCTATTATTATCCTCATTTTACGAATAAGGAATCTGAAACCAAGAGAGGTTACGTGACTTGCCCATGGTCACAATGAAGGCCAGATCTGAATTCAGATCTTCCTGACAGCATGTCCAGTGTTCTATCTACTGTGCTACCTTGCTGCTTCTACTCTCATAATATATGGCAGTTGATCAAAAGAAAGCAGTTCATACTTACTGAGGAGATCAGAGAATAATTATGAACTTTTGCCCATCACATAAGAAGGCAGGTCAAAGAAGAAGGGATTATGAGCTTCAACAATAGACTTTAGAAGGAGAATTTTAGCTGTGCTAACATGTTTATAATATTCAGTATTCAGTGTTAGGTTATATATATATTAGAAAGGACATTGATAATTTGGAACCCATCCTTCAGAAGGTTCTAGAAAGGGAGTAGAAAAATAAACAATTGGTATAATTGTAAAAGAAAAAAGCAAATTTCAGATCAAAGTAAGGAAAAACTTCATCAAAATTAGAGTTATTTCAAAAATGGGAGAGGCTACTCTGCATGAGAATCAGTTCCTTCCTTCGTGCAAAGTTGCATGACCCCTGGGGGGCGTGGTGGTAATGGTGATGGCTAAGTTGTAGGGGAAATTCTTATTTATGAATGAAAGTGAGTTGATGGCTTCTGAGGGCCCTTCTAATTGTGAAATGATGTGTTTTTCTAATCAAGATGGTAAGCAGCCTTAAACCCATCATATGGTTGCCAGTTGGAAAAAAGTGGGGGCTATATAGCTTGGACAAAAATCTACTATCAGAAGGGCCATTATGGATGTCTTCAAATTTTGGACAGGTTGTTAGAGAAGAGGGAATCAGGCTTCATCCCCTTAGCCCTAGAGAGTAGAATCTGCAGTAATTAGAAAGATCCAGGCTCAACATAAGGAGCAAATAATAGCAAGTAAAGTTTTCAACAAGTGAAATGGATTCTAAGGTTCTCTTTATTAAGGATTTTCAAGTGGGAACTGGATGACCATTTACTTGTTGGGAATGTTGCTGATGGGATTCATGCATTATCTAGGCTCCCATTATATTATCCTATACACTTCTCTGGAAAGCAGGATAAACTCAGAGGAAAAAGCTTCTTTGGCCTTTGGATCAATTAGTTTTGTAGAAAGGTAGCCATATTTGTCAAGGAAGTCATCCACCTATATACCCTTCATCTGACCTTCATGAAGGAGTTTGTCCTTCTGTTCCCATCAGAATATCATAACGCTTTTTATGATATTGGCACTTAATAAAAATTGTTGAATAAACAAATGACTCAAAGCCAACAAATTGACACTTGGGTGTTTTTAAAGAAAGAAATTTCTAGAGCATGTTTTGGGAGAAATATGTTCCGTACCATAGTAGCTGCATCTACAAACCAGTACAACAAAAGTGTTTATGGTGATGACTCTGAGTTATTGTGAAAAAAGGCAAACCATTTCCTATAGACTCCATTCAAAAACACAGAAGAGTATATATAACATTCTGGCATAGTTTTTGTTTTAAGAGTCCTTGGTAATTAAAAAGCTATATTTTCATTTTGCAGAAATTTCACTTATCCAGAACTCTCAAGCAATTTTATGAAAGATAATTTAAATGTTAGTCTATTTTACTTTGCTCTATTTGTTACCTTAAATGTTACTCTATTTTGCTTTATAACTAAGTGCAAAGATTATTTTAAAATATGAATTTTGGAGTAATGTTTTTGCACATTTTAAATTAGACATTTTGACAGAATATGCTTTTATTAAATCAACCAGGCTTAGACTATACTAAAAGACAACTGTGTAGTGAGTGACATGAATACCTTGTCTTTTTAGAAGCTAAAGGAGAGCATCAGTTGTCTGTTGCCTCTGTAAACTAGCTAGGCATTTGGCATCCTGGGTATTTTCTTGCTTTGCTTTTCTTGATCTGTAAAATTAGTTTGACCCAAAAACGTCTTTCTCAGTTTTACATTATGTGGGATCCTTTCTTATATTCTCATATATCTTGCCCTCACATATCTTCCCTGGTCCCCCTCCCTTGACTCATTTGTTTGAATGAGAGTAAGTTTCAGAAGTATCCTCTTCATGTGGTAGGTATATGACTCACAGGACAATGTAACTGCAATGAGAACCCAAACTTAACATCTCTGAAGCTTCTATTTCAAGTAAGCTTCCAGGAAATAAAGCAATTATAAATCAAGAATCTAGCCAAAGTCTAAATTGCTACAAGATATGCAAACAATTCTGATGCATGTTCATAGACTACCTAATAGAATGTTGCCCAACATATGACATCAACAGAAAAAGGAAAGAAAAAATGCCAATAGTTTGGTAGTAAACATTCTGTAAAGTTCAAGGTCCAAAGTGGAGGGTCTTATATATACTTCAAGAACAGATATTAAATGTGGCATTAGAAAGCTAATGTAAATCATCTTGAGCTGAGCATGAGAATGTGTTTCTGGTATTCCTTTTCTTTAATCTATATTCCTTTTTATTTTTTTGGCATCTGGGCAGTGTAGAGAATGGATAGAATTCTGTGTTTGGTACAGGAGTATGAAGGTAAATATTTAACAACCAGATCTTGGAGGTGGGGGAGGAAAGGGAGGGAGAGATGTATGCGCAATACACTTTTGGGTTTAATCTACATTAGACATTTTCTCCATCACTTTCTTAAATTTAGATAATTAAAAACAACAATCAAGCCCTAATTTGTAGCATTTACTGATTTCCACAGTGTAAATGCTCACACTGAAAATACGACAAGTGATGTCCATTCAGCACATCACTAGTTTGGAGTCTTAAAGACTTGATTGCAAATCCTTTCACAGCTGTGTGACTCCGGATGATTCATTTAGTCTCATTTAGTCTCAGTTTCTTTCATGTCTAAAAATCGATAATAATAGCACTTATCTCACAGTTGCCATGAGGGTCAAATTAGATTAGACATACATACACACATAGATACACATACATGCATGCATACACAGTTACATATATATATATAATGTGTGTATAATATATGAATGCATATACACACATACATATATAGATATACATATATGTGTGTGTGTATAAATGTATGCATAGGAGAAACGTGTTCCACATCATAGTAGTTGCATCTACAAACCAGCACAACAAAGGGTGTTTATGATGGTGATTCTGTTATTGTGAAAAAGTCAAACTATTTTCTATAGATCTCATTTTAAAAGGCAGAAGAGTATATACATACATATATATTTACCACGTGTGTGTGTGTGTACTTTTAAACCTCAAACTGCTATATAAGTGTGATTGTTATTGTTATTAATATTTTGAGTCTAGACGTGTGATTTGATCAGTATAGGAAAATGTAGGCATGGAAACATTCTCTTAATCTGCAATTTAAGGTCTTACAAGAGCTGCCTGGAGCACTGAGATGAGAAATCACTTTTCATGTTCATGTAGCTAGGATGTGTCGGAGGCAAAGGTTGAAGCCCAGGTCTTGTGATTCCAAGTCCAGTGCTCTATCCACTACACCAGGCTGCTCTTCTGATCATAGGCTTATTAGGGGTGTGCTAAGGGATGGATTTGGGGAGTGAGAGAGGAGGCTCTGTAGAGATCTGCCAGGGACAAGTAGTCTAATTGATCTGAAGTGTATATGAAAAGGAATATGAAAAGAAGAAATCCTAAAGTTATCTCCATTGAAGTTTGAGGAAAGACCAAGTGAGTGGAGTCCAAAATAAACTATTATCATGGACAAGTCCAGAAATGAAAGGAGCTACAAGGTTTATTGGTTTATTTATATTGGTTTAGTGTGTATACCTTGGGTGGAGAGATGTATTACTTTACTAACAAAGACTTAACGATTTTGTTGGGGGGATGCTTTCTTCATTGAAGTAGATCACAACCTCTTGGTAGAGGATTCTTATGAATTACTGTTGCCAAAAAACTTCACTATCCAGTGGCCAATTCCTTGTCACAGAATCTCCCAGATCTTCACTTGGGTGGTTCTCAGACTTACCAGAGTAGCCCCATGCTATTTTCTAGCACAGGAGAACTTAGCCCTTTTTAATTTAGGAGAACCTAGATGACATTGTTCTCAATCTATCTATTCAACAGTCTGTGAAAATTTGTGGTCACCTCCACACGAAAATGAGGCATGAGGGAATTTAAGTGAAAGAGGTAGGAGATAAAAAATTGTTTTAATAGTGTAACTGGGGAAAAAATGTGTGTGTTCATTCATTGCCGAAGAAGACCATGCCATCAGAGAAATAATGACATGACTTGCACTTGACTTTGTTTTGAGTGAGGGAGGGCTGTGCAGGTCACCAGCCTCACTTCTCCTCCAGAGCCATCTGAATCCAGTGACCAGATATTCATCAGGATGACTGGAGATGACCCAGGATGAGGCAGTTGGGGTTATGACTTGCCCAAGGTCACACAGCTAGTGTCTGAGGTGAGATTTGAACTCAGGTTCTCCTGACTCCTGTACTCATGCTCTATCCACTGTACCACCTAGCTGCCCCAGGGAAAAAATAAAGTATTCAGTGTCACCCTTGTGTGACACTGAAGGACAGAGATGTTAATTTTGTTGGACACCATATAAAGGGGAAAATAACCGCCAACATCCATTCCATCTAAGCTGAGTATCCAGTCTCTGTGACTAGAGCAGGGTGAGGCACAGCTTAATCTAGATGGAACCTAATAGAGAAACTCTCTAAGGGAAGAAGAGACTAATATCAAAGTCTACTGGGGAATTTCCACTCTTAAGAGAATTAAAAGAAGTATAACATTCTACTATGTAATAGACTCACTATTTAGTTCTCTGTGCACATCTAGAGAGCATCCAGAAGAGGGTAACAGGTGAAGGGCCTCAAGTTCATGTTATATGAGGAAAATTTCAGAAACTGATGATGTTTAGTCTAGAGAAGACCAGATTGGGTAGGTTTGGGACAGGGAGCAAGAAAGCTTTCTTTAAATAGTTCAAGGGCTGTCACATGAAAGAAGGATTTGAGTGGCCTTATCGGTCACAGATGACTGAAATAAAAGCAATGGATGTTTTTTTGCAAAGAGTAAATTAAATGTAAGGAAAAACTTAATAGTCAAAGTTATCTTCAAAAGTGGAATGGGTGGCCTTAAAAGATAGTAAGTTCCCTCTAACTTGAGATCTTTAATTAAAGGCTGAATTACCGCTCATCACTAGGTAGCCAAAGAAGTCGTTTCATTTCCAAAGAATTCTTTGATCCCTTTAATTTTTATTGCCTCAAAGATTGTGACTTTCCACTGGGCAAAGCTCTGTGGAAACTTTATAGCTAAAATAGATAAGTCTTTCTAGAGGAACATCAACCTTATATATTTACATGATTCCTCTTTTTGGAAGGAGAAGAGAAAGCTGGAGACCATATACTCTGTGGTCCTCTGCCCTCACCGATCCAACTTCCACAGTTTAACAAAGATTATTGTCAGACAGTATCTAATGCAACAAAAAGATTGAATCTAATCTATATCCACAGAAATTAAACCTTCTGAAGTTCTCCCTTAATACTACTATATGAAAACACATTTTACCAATTGAACTTTGGTTTAAAAACATCTGTTTTAATTTTATTATTCTTTAACCAATATTTTACCTCTGGTCCTGGTGGTCCAGATGGTCCTTGGGGGCCTGGGTCACCTGCTTGTCCCTAAAAATTGAAAGAAAATAAAAAGGGATAAGAATTCATATAACTATAATTTATGAAGAAATAAACATATAATAAGCTAGCATTTTACAATGCAATAATGCCCTTCAAAGTTTCATTGGATTAACATATAAAAACTACCAAAATATATGCCGTTTATGAAAAGGTTCCAATGGTATGATGAAAAACTTTTCATTTTTAAAAATATTTTCATCTTTGTTTATCTTTAAGCAAAATTAATATAAAATAAATTAATGTTAGTGACTCAGACAGAAAAGCACCCAGCTCCTCTGAAGATTGCCTCTTAGATCATCCCCATTTTCTCTAATCTTCATTTTCTTCTAATCCACTGACTCCTTCTCTCACTCTTAAAAAAAGAAAACAAAACACATTTGTTTAACCCTACTCCCTACTCTCCCCTCAAACTAGCATTTTACATCCTGGGCAGGGAGTTGGCCCAAAGCTTTCGAGTCATTGTGAATGAGGCTCTTCAGTGTTCTGGCATTTGACGTGGTCACCATAATGGCATCTTCAAACGGGTGTATCTGGAGGACCTCGCCATCTATAAGGGATTCCTTCTTGAACTTCGACTCTGTGCAGAATCTGAGTGAGAGGTGAGACAGGGGTATGCACCTTTGACAAACATACGTCTCTCTGTATTATGATTAACTTGATATTCATAATCAGGGGGTCATGGAACAAAGTTATCACTGTTGTGAAATCTATCGAGGAATCTTGTACAATTTTGACACACCCATGAAAATCATATTGTTAGAAGAGAGCTCTTAAGGCAGCATTTTGCTCTACTGAATCAAAACCTTTTTATTGCAAACAAACAATACAGTGAGATCTTATATGCTTTGTACCTTTCAGTCATTTGTGTGACTATAAAGATGTGATCTACTATAGATTATCTTTTAAGGAGGCTTACCTATTCTCTTCTCAAACCTTCATCAAGCAGTTCATCAATAGCACAGAGACATTATTTCCACCAAAAAAAATTAAAGGTGGGAAACGAGTCATTAATTACTGATATTGTCGAGGTTGTTTTCTGGGGGTAATAATAGAATCTATATATTTTTCCACATCTTTGGTATCCCATCCTCTTTCAGACACCTTGAAGATGAATGCCTTTAAAATCGTGTTGTGTCTAGGATGGACTTCCTCTGTTTGTACTTGGTCTAGGCCATTTACGATGACCATTTTCACAGTTAAATTCTTAGAAAGTGACTAACTCTCATTGTCTCTACTTTCTCTCTTCCCATTTACTTGTCAATCCCATGAAATCTGAGTTCTTATCTCACTCAACAGAAGCTACTCACTACAAGATTACCAATCATTTTTAGTTACTAAATTCAATCATTTCTCTGCCCTCATCCTTCTTATAGCATTTTAGGTACTATTTGCTTATTTGGTTTATACAGTTCCCTGCTTCTCTTACCTGACTGGTTATGTTTTCTCAATCTCTACTGCTAAATTATGCCCCATTTTCTACCCCCTAAATTGGAATTAATGATCATACCTTTGCTGGTAGATGTAATATATAGATGGATATAGATATACACATATGTAGATATGGGCACATGTATGTATTTACATGTGTACATATGTGCACACATGCATACACTGGTATTTATCATGCATATACATGTATATGTATGTATACACACACACATATATATATATACATATATATGTATGTATATGCAGTCCTTGTCTCTTCTTATTTTACATTTTCAATTTAACGTCCTCTGGGCATTTCAAACTTAACATAACCTAAACAAACCTTTATCTTCCCCTCTAAACTCACCACTCTTCCAAACCATTTCTGTTGAAGGTACTACCATTTTCCAGTCAGTCGCCTAGTTAGTTGGTTTACCATGTAGGTATCATCTTTGTTAATTCATTCTTCCTAAATCCTCAAGTCCAATCATTTACCAAATCTGGATTCTAACAACAACCTTCCTTACATCTTTCCCCTTACATGGCTCCTACCCTACTTCAGTCCCTTATCACTTCTTTTCTTGACTGCTGCAAGAGTCTCTTAATTAGACTCTTGCCCTAACCTATCCTCCACAGAACTGCCAAAACACTCTTCTGAAAGTACCTGATGACCCTTCTCAGGAACAATCAAAAAGGTCTCTCTATTGTCTCTATGCACTGTCCCCTTGCCTCTCCTGCTACAGGTCTTATATATCTAGGACGCTTTGTGAGGAGTTGAGCTAGGGCTTTGGGAAAAGAAAGATTGGCTCTCTTTTGCTGAAACATACTCTAGTGTCAGAATACAGACAAATAACTAGCTTCAAACTCACCAAATGCTTGTTATTACCGAAAAGAAATACTCATAAATAGTCCCCTCTTTAATAAAAATTGATTTATAAAAATTCTTATCATAAAATAGACACACCTGGGACCTAATTTTGCAAAAAGCTTATTAACTTAGGAAAATGATTAAAATATTATTAAAGTTATTAAATTATGAAAAATATGATTAAAATAGCTTTAAAAAGCTATTATTTCTGAGTGAACTTAAATATATATTTTAAATTACTCCTAAGTTCATTTATACATCTTGTTTTCATATGATAGACCCTTAAAAATACTCATAGAAATCTTTTACAAAGTACACTCCCTGAAGTTTGTTTGCTATCAGAATGGGGAGATATGGTTTTTAACATTAATTATCACATGAACATTGATTCTTCCTTGTATTTGAACAGTTCCTTTGACTTCCATATTGACTTTACTTATATTATAGTCTGTGTGTATATTGTCTTTTTGCCTCTGATTTCTTCACTTCACCGTTCATGCAAATCTTCCGGTGTTTCTCTGAATCTTTTGTACTCATTATTCTTTACAAGGCTCAGCATGTCATTTCACTCATAGCATAATTGTCCAGTTATCTCCTACCATTAGTCACTTATTTCCAAACTTTTGTCTTATTAAAAATAATGCTGCTATGAACATTTTTGTGTGTATGTGAACCTTTTCTTGCTGTAAATAACCTACTTCAGATACAGTCATGGTGTTATTCCCTGTCTCAAAGGGTCTGAACAATTCAATAACTATTCTTGCAAAATTTTAAGCACTTAGTAAATTCATGGAAATTCATGGTTTTATATTGAATCCTCTTTATTTTATGCTGTGTATATGGAAGTACTCTCTTTTTGTCTTTAAGCTCAAATTGAATAATTTTTTTTAAAGAAGCCTGTCTTCCTACATTCCCTCTAATAAAGAGTTTTTCCCATCTTTTACCATCCATTCTGGAGTTGATAGTTGTAGCATGCTATCTGAAGGTTATTTTAACTTGCATTTTGCTGCTCACTAGTGATTTTGCTATCAAGAGTTTTATTCTTTTGCAAATTGTTTACATCATCTGACCCCTTATCTATTTAAAAATAGCTTACAATCTTATATGTTTGTCACTTCCCTATTTTTTATCTTACATGTCTATCAGAGGTATCTAATGGAAAGATCTTTCTCCAATCAGAATGAGTCCATGCTGCTCTCTCTGCATCAAGACCTATCCCTCTCTTATCTACCCTCCACAAGTTACCAAAATAATGCTCCTAAAAGAGAGATTTTTACCATGCTTTTCTTCTGCTCAAGAAACTCCAGGAGTTGCCTTTTGCCTCTCTGATAAAATATGAACTTCCTGGTTGCGCTTTTCAGATTCTTCAAAATCTGGCTTCAGGCTACCTTTTCAGATGTATTGCCCATTCCTCTTTTTCACATATTCACCATTCCAACCATACTGGCCTACTAGCCACTTTTTTCCGGTCCATATATTCTATCTCCTATTTTGGTGCCCTTGTACTGGTTCTCCCTCATCCTGGGATATACCTCCTTCTAATCTAATCTCCACATAACAGAATCCTTAGCTTTTCTTCAAAAATCAGCTAATGTGTTATCTTCTTGGGGAAGTTTATTCAGATTCCCCAAGTTGAAGGTTTCCTCATCTTCAAAATTACCTTGTATTTTATTCATATCTAATTTTCTTGGTATATATTGTTTTTCCCAATAGAATATAAGCTACTTGAGGGTTGGATCTATTTTATTTTTTCTTTGTTTCCCTCACACCTAATAGAGTCACCTATTGAATAAATGAATAAAAATTGACACAACTGTAAGGGAATTAAGATATGGTTCTCACAAAAGAATATCAAAGATGCATAGGAAAACATTAGACATTATTTTCCCAAAAGATAACCTAAAAAATATTGGTAATTACCAACTCTTGTGTCTATTTTCCCATCTCAAAAATTTTGGTGAAAATAATCTATAAATACATTGAGAAAAGTCTCAATGAAGGCATTAAAAGACAATGGGCAGATCTTCCCAAGCAATTCTCCATGATAGAACACATCTTTATAATCATATAATTGACTGTAAGGTATAGAGAATCTAAGACAGCACTGTGTTTATTGTTTGTCTATAATAAAATTATTGATTCAATAGAGCAAACCATTGCCTCGAAGATTTTTTTCCAACAATGTGTCTATATCTCACTTGTAAAATTCATACAAGATCTCATGAAAAATGCAACAATTAAGACAACTTTGTTTGACAATCTCCTGATGGTCAATATCAGTCGAGACATAGAACAGGGAGACATGCTCACCAAAGCATGGTGGAGTCCTTCAGATGCTCTTGTTTGTAGATGACCTTGTGCTGATTGGGCCAACTCTCAGAACACTGCAGAGCCTCCTAAATGAGATATGTAATTACTCAATAGTCTCACCTAACTACACATAAAAGAAAAAAATAAGTAGAAGAAGAATTCTGATTGTCCAAAGTATGATATACAGGAGAATGGACAACCTGTAGATGTGATCCATCTGTACATATACATGGGATAGGAACAGCCAATGGACCATGAGCTGGATCCAAAATGAAACAAGAAGAGAACGGCTTGTCTTGGGGAAATTACACAGATCTTTTAAGAATCCCAACTTCTCCCTGAAACAAAATGTTTTCCCTCTTCACTCCTGCCTCTTGGCTTCCCTAACTTCCTTCAAAATTCAATTCAAAAACTATCTTCTGCAAGGGTCTGTCCCACCCCTTTTCCTGCATATCGCTAGTTGCCTTTCTAATGAGATTATGTTCCTACACTTATATATACATAACATCTATCTTTGTGAATTTTATTTTTTCCTCTTCTATCTACTATCAAATAAAAAAAAAGAAAAACAACAACATAAAGGAGTGAAGGATAAGACTGTTGTAACATATAAGCATAGTCAAGAAAAACTCCTGCATTGGCCATGTCTAAAAATATATCTCATTCTGCATCTTGTCTTTCACTTCTCTATGAGAAGATGGGTAGTAAAGCTTCACAACTGGTCCTCTGGAATTGTGGTAGATCATTTTTATCAGAGTTCTTAAACCTCTCAAAGTTACTCGTCTTTTCAATTGTTCAACTTGATCTGCTCCCTTTACTGTGCATCAATTTGTACAAATCTATCTAGGTTTTTCTAAAACCATCATTTCTTATGTAAAAAACATTGTTTTATTACATTATTATACCATAATTTGTTCAACCATTTCTAGTTCTTTTCAAGTGCAAAAAGAGGTACTTTGATTATTTGTGCCCATCTGGATCCTTTTCCTCTATTTGATTTCTTTGGGGTATAGACCTAGGAGAACTTTTGGGACATAGTCTCAAAATGCTTTTCAGAATGGCTGGATCAAGTCACAGACTCCACCAACAATGTATTAATGTAGCTATTTTCCTAAAGTTCTTTCAACAATTAATGTAACCAATTAAAATGCTTTAATTCACCTTTCTATGATTATTAAAGATTTGGAGAATTTTTACATGTGGGTAATAGTAGCCTGAATTTCCTTCTTTAAAAACCACTTTATATCCTTTTATAATTTATTAATTCTGGGATGGCTGTTATTCTGAGAAGTGTGAATCAGTTCCTTAAGGAAATAAGACCCTTTAATAGAGAAATTTGCTGCAAAATTTCTTCCTAATTGTTTCCATTCTTACTTGCATTGGTTTTGTTAGTGAAAAAAAAAATCTTAATTCTATGTAATAAAACTGTCAGTTTTATTCTCTGTTATCCTCCTTATACTTTGTTTGGTCATTAATTCTTTCATGTTCATAGATTTGAAAGGAAATTTTTTCCTTGATCTTTTTTTTGAAATGATGCGATCTTTTATAGCTAAATGATGTCAAATCAATAAGTCAGTAAACATTCATTAAGTACTTACCATGTGTCAAGACCATACTAAGCACTGGAAAGATAAGTAGAAATAAAAAGAATGACAGTCCCTTCCCTCAAGCCACTTATATTCTAAAGGAAGAACACAACACATAAAAGGATCTGGCTTTGCTAGGCTCCTTTCCTTTCCATTTTAAAAAACTGTTTCCCTGAAATTCTTAAACTTTTATTACTCCACATGAATTTAGTTATTGTTTCTAGCTCTATAAAATATTCTTTTGGTAATTTGATTGGTGTGACATTAAGTAAATTAATTTAGGTAGGTTTGCTATTTTTATTATGTTGGCACAGTCCGCCCATGAACAATTAATGTCTTCAGTTATTGAGGTCAGTCTTTATTTCTTTGTAGAGTATTTTATAATCATAACCATATTGTTTCCATATGTCTTGGTAGATGGCCTACCAAGTATATTATACATTTTGTAGTTATTGTAAGTGGAATACAAAATAGTCACTGAGGAATTTTTTTAATGCAGAAAAGAGAGCAGGAGGAAGACGAGACAAAAGCACATAAAATCAGGAAAGCTTTGAAGGTCGTAGGTTAAATTACATAGTTAAGCAAAGCGAGCTAGAAATAATACAGTTCTTTAGTTTCATGCAAAATCATCCCCCCATCCCATTTGTTCTAATATGTACGTGGAAATGCCCATTTTATCTAGTGTTTCAGTTCAAGATAAATTTTTTTAAATTGAAATTGAAAGAAAGGTAATATGTGGAAAATACTCAGTGTGCTTATGGAAAAAATAATGAGAATCTCCAAAGCTACACATGCGTGAATTTTTTTTTCATTTTTTGGAAGAAATAACCAAATATACTTAATCATGAATCTCTTAAAATATTGTGAGATATGATCATTTCTATTTCATGTCTAATAGCTAATTCTTCTCCTGTTTAGAATTATGAAAAATACTACCTTCCATTCTCCTTTAATTTCTTTATGATGTAACTTTTTACAAATAAATTATTCACTCATCTGGAATTTATTGTAGTATGAGGCATAAAATGCTAACTTAGACAGATTTTTCCACCATACTGCCATCAGTATTCCTAGCATCCTTTGTCAGATAGAATCTCCTAGTAGTTTAAGGTCTTTGGTTCTTCTAACACTAGATTACTGTTTGTATTTTCCCTAGGTATTTCTTATTTAGTATTAGTATTTATTATTATTTAGTATAATATTTCTTATTTAGTATATCAGTATTCCACTGATCTTTTAATTTTTGAATCCAGAAACATATAGTACTGATCATTGGTATTTTGTATTATAGTTTGAGATCCGGTTCCAAAACCCTAGCATGGTAAATGTTGTTGCCCTCTTGCTTCTTCCTTTTTTCTTTCATTAGATACCTTGATATTCTTGACAACTTCTAAATGGATTTTTAAAAATTATTTTATTTCATGTCACATGTCATTCTTCTGTAATTTGATTTTTTTTTTTGCACTAGACATAGACTAATTTGGGTAGTCTATCTATGTGCGGTGAAGGTCTCCAGTTCTTTGGGTCTTCTTTTATTTTTGTTAAAATGATTGTTGTCTATTTATGTATACATACATGCATACATATACGAAATATTCTATTTATGCATATATAACTTATGTTTGTCTCCTGACATGTCAATTTCTATATATTTAGCATTTTTTAATTTTAAAAATGATTTCACTTCCTTAAGAGTTTTGTTAGTAATATACAGATAGATTGATATTTCTCCCCTGAATTTATTCTGTAACCTGTCAGAATTTACTGAAGTTATAAATCATCTTGATCAATTTTTCATTCATCATTTAAGTCTTCAGATAGAGAGGTTTTTGCTTCTAAGTTGGTTATGTTTATTCTCTTGACATTCTTTAGCTTTTTCTCTTGATTTATCTAGGATTTCTTCAGGTGGGTGGCACAGTGAATCGAGGCTTTGGCATCAGGAATTTTGTTGTTATTGCTGAACTGTTTCAGTTATGTCCAACTCTTTGTGACTTCTTTGGGGTTTTCTTGGCAAAGATGCTGGAGTGGTTTGCCATTTCTTTTTCCAGCTCATTTTGCAGGCAAACAGGGTTAAGTAACATGCCCAGGTTAATATAGCTAATGAATGTCTCAGGCTGGATTTGAACTCAGAGAAATGAATCCTCCTGACTCCTGGCCCAGCAGTTTATCCACAGTACCACTTAGCTGCCTGAATTCAGGAAGACCTAAGTTCAAATCCAACCTCAGACACTTACTAGTTTTGTGACTCTGGATGAGTCAATTAACCTCTCTATGCCTTGGTTTCTTCACTTATAAAATGGAAATAATAATAGCACTTCCCAATTTTGTTGTGTGGATCAAATGAGGGATTTATAAAATTCTTTGAAAACCATAAAGCACCATAAAAATTCTATTTGCCACCACCATCATCTTCATTTTTGATATTATGTTAAAAGAAAGCAAATAGTAGGCATCTTTACTTTTCCCTTGATCTTATTGGCAAAGATTCCAATATTTATCTATTACACATAATGCTACCTCTTATTTATAAATGTTTTCGATTATATCAAGGTAAGTCCTTAAAAAAATAAATGATTGCAAGTCTATTGAAGGTTTTTTCCCTATTGATTCAAATAGTTTGTTATTATGGTTTATGTTTATAGTTTTTTCTCATGTTGACCCACTCTTGAATTCTCAGTCATATTAATTAAAAACATATATCTGGAATCTATTGATATTTTTGTGTCAATACACAATAATGACATTGATCTATACTATTCTCTGTTTTATCTCTCTGTTTAGGTATGAAGAATGTTTGCTCAAAGAAGGAGTTTTGTAACATCTCTATTTTCATGAACAGTTTATATAGCAATAGTGTTATTCAATTCTTAAATAATTCTTTCTCTCTGCCTTTTTCACTAAATAAATTTAGCAAATGGTTTATCTATTTGATTGTCATTGATAAAGTAAATATCAGCCTTATTTATCATAGTTCAACAGTCATTTTAAAGGATGAATGTATTGCATTTGCACATTTATTTACGAATTCATTATAACAAGACAAAGGTGTCAAACTTTTTGCCCACAAAAGAATGCTGCTTAAACCAAATTAGATTGTATTTGGGAAATATTTGACAAAATAAATAGAAATGTGATGCAACATAGATAATATTAACTTGTGGGTTTCTAAGCAAATATATGGCCCAGAGGCATTCATTTCTATTTCAATTTGACACCACTGTCCTAGAATATGATCAGTTTGAAAATATTGCATGTACACTATTGATCATAGAGATTCAAATTAAAACAATTCTGATGTACCATCTCACACATACCTAAGTAGTTAATATGACAAAAAAGGAAAATGTTGGATGTTGGAAAGGATGTAGGAAAACTGGGACACTAACGCATTGTTGGTGGAGTATGAATTGATCCAACCACTTGGGAGAGAAATTTGGAACTGTGTGCAAAGGTCTATAAAACTATTCATATCACTGCTAGGTCTAAATCCCAAAGACCTTCATACCCGGAATTCTCTCCCACTTTATCTATGCCTATAAAAACCCCTCTATTTCTTTAAAATGTCACCTTCTGTAGGAGGTCCTACCCATTTTCTCCAGATGTTAGTAGCTTCCCTTTTAAGGTTATTTTATAATTTGTATCTTGTATGTGTATACATACACACACACATACATATATATACATATACATAGAGAGAGAGAGATCTATGTATGTATGTGTACACACATACACACAGACTCACACGAGGCTTTTCTTTTAGATGGAAATGAGTTAATGCCCACAGGAGGGGTGGGTTTGATGGGAGAGGTTGGGAGAGAATATCTTCTCCCTTCTGACTTCAAGAGAGGACATGTGTAGTTCTTGACCTTTCTGGGGGAGAAATCCGGAGAGGAAGTTTTTGAAAAGCAGGCTTGTAAAGAAAGTCAGCCCCATCAATGCTTCCCTGAATTCCAGCTCATATCCCTAGAGGTGAGGATTTTGCCTTTGAATGAAATCAGAGACCCTCCTGTTTGAGCTAATATCTTGCTCCCAAAGGGAAAACTCATTCACTCAATGTATTGCCTGTACATTCTAATCCATAGATTGGATGTCCCCTAGACTAACAATATTTGGGGATGGGGGAATGTAGATGTATTCTAGCTTAGCACTCTATATTTGAGAAGAGCAGAGAGTCAGTCTCATGGCTCCTCCAGCCTCCTCCAGTTCCCATAGGCAGGAATAAAAATCCCCTTAAAGAGAAGTGGATGTGAGGCAGAATCACACGCACACACACAGTCATTTCACTTAAGCTATCAAGTCAAGATATCACCCTGTGATGTCTCTAGTCCTCTCTGAAAATGAAGGATGAACAGCAGTGGCATAATTCTGCAAGTCACTTAACCCCCATTGCCTCATCCTGGGTCATCTCCAGTCATCCTGATGAATATCTGGTCACTGGATTCAGATGACTCTGTAGGAGAAGTGAGGCTAGTGACCTACACAGCCCTCCCTCATTCAGAACAAAGCCAAGTGCAAGTCATGTCATTATTTCTCTGGTGGCATGGTCTTCTTTGTCAACAAAGGATGAACACACACACACACACACACACACACACACACACACACGCAAATCCCAAAGACATTCAAAAAAAGGGAAAAGGACCTATTTGTATAAAAATATTTATATCAGCTCTTTTTGTGGTAACTAAGAATTGGAAATCAAAAGGATACCCATCAATTGGGAAATGGCTAAATGTGGTCTATGATTGTAATGGAATATTATTGTATAATAATAAATGACAAACTGGATGATATCAGAAAAACCTGCAAAGATTTAAACTGATGCATAGAGAAGTGAGCAGAACCAGGAGACATCGTACACAGTAACAGTAATGTTGTTCAATGGAAAACTGTGAATGACTTAGCTATTCTCAGCAATACAATGATCCCCAAAAGATGAATAATGAAGTATGTCATCTAACTCCAGAGAAAAAACTGATATTAATTGAATTAATTGAATACAGACTGAAGCATGTTATTTTTCTTTCCTTCATTTTTTCTTTTATTCATGTCTTCTTGTCCAAAATGACCAATATGCAAATGTTTTACATAATTCCACATGTATAACATATCTAATTGTCTACCATCTCAGGGAAGGGGGAGGGGAGAGAGGAAAGTATAAATTTGGAATTCAAAATAAATAAAAATATTTAAAAATATAAAAAAAGAAAATGTTGCATGCACTATTGGACAAATATTTATTAAAAAGCTATTAGTTTACAGACATGAAAAGACTTTCATGAACAGATGCAAAGTGAAGTAAGCACAGCCAAGAAAATACATATGCAATAGCTACAAAAATGTAACTAGAAAGAACCACCACAAAACAAGAAATAAATAATGTAAATTTTTAAAGAATAAGTTTGGATTCAAAGAAGAGAGAAAAAAAGGTTCCTCTTTTTCTAAAAAAATATCACTTTATTACTAGGAATGACTCTCTGGGAGAGGGAGGGAGGCAGGGAAAAAATTAGGTGATGTAAAAAAAAAAGAAGGTATCAATAACATTTTTTAAATGAACTTACATATGCAAGTCTTTGTTCTAGGTACTGAAAAATAAGTCTAGTCTTTGTTTCCCACTCAATAATCATTCATGTCCTATCATATATAACTTTTGTAGACTTCCAACTAGATCCTTTCCTTCCCCTTCTCCCATTTTTCTGAAAGAGGTAGGAAATTCTTAAAGAGGCAAATTTAATGACCAACAATTCTTGTCTTCTGATCTAGTTTTTATAATTAATTTAGCTTTTCCCTTATTGTTTCAATGTTATGATGTTCAAAGCAGATATTTAACATTGATATTTCATTGTGTATGTCTTTAACATTGACTCTCTTGATTATATTGCAACATATTTACTGTTGCCTCTTCTAAGATGATGATAGAAATAATCTCTCCCTTCAACTAGTAGTCTCCTTTTCTTGTGGCTCTTGTAAAGAGAAAATTGTTGAGGTTTGATTTCTAATCTTTTCTTCCACTCTTAAGTTTTTATGGGCAAATTCATCTTATTCACATTCCTGATTATGATTAAATTCATGTTTTTGTTGATTTGTTTATTGAACCCACCATTTCAGAGAGTTGAGAAGTCCTCATGAGGACCCTCCCTGAATAAATGTGGATTGGTATCTGTTTTGCAATATAGTCTTAGGAAATTGCTTGGGATACTGAGATTAAATGACTTGCCACAGGTTTCAAACTCAGCATATGTCAGAGGTGGGACTTGAATCCATGTTTTTATTGGCTTCAAAGCTGACTTTCTATTTCATGATACTTCATAGTGTAGCACAGTCCAATTTTTCTTTCTTTTTTATTGTTTGGAGTAACCATTTGCAAGTCTCATTGAATTTCTTTTTATATTATCTTCCTCCTAAGCTTATTCAATATTTTCTCTTTGAAATCATTTTGTAGTTTAACAATGACATTTCTTGGGGAGTTGAATCAGGGGCTCCTTTCTGGTGATGTGCCATGCATTACTTTAATCTCCCTTTTGCCATCTAGTTCCAATAGTTCCAAGCAATTTTCTTTTATGATTTTCTTGCAATGATGATATTAATATTTTCTCTTTTGATCATTTTGTTGAATACAGTGATTCTTAGATGATTTATCAGATTCCTGTTTTCTAGTTTGACTGTTTTTTTTACCACTAATATTTCTTGCTATATTATTGCATCATTGAGCAATTTTCCTTCAGTTTTTAGGCTCTCAATTTCTTTGATAAGTTTGTCTAGCTTCTTTTTAAATTTTTTTTCCATTTCAACTTATTTTTAGTTTATGACATTCAGTTCCACAAGCTTTTTAATTTCAAATTTTCTAACCCACCCTCCTCTCCCCCTTCCCCAAGATGGCATGCAATCTGATATAGGGGTTCTACATATACATTCCCATTAAACATAGTTTCACATTAATCATATTGCAAAGAAGAATTATAACCAATGGAATGAAACAGAAGACAGAAGAAACAAAACAAAACAAAAGAGAGAGCAAATGGTATGCTTTGATTTACATTCAGACTCCATAATTCTTTCTCTGGATATGGATAGCATTTTCTGTCATGAGTTTTTTGGAGTTGTCTTAGAACCTTGCATTGCTGAGAGGAACCAAGTCTATCAAAGTTAGTCTTCCCACAATGTGACTTTAACTGTGTACAATGTTATCCTCACTCAGCATCAGTTCCTATCAGTCTTTCCAGGTTTTTCCAGCTTATTCAGTCATTCCCCAATTGGTGGGCATCCCCTCAATTTCCAATTCTTGCCCACCATAAAAAGAGCTGCAATAAATATTTTTGTACATATGGGTCCTTTCCCATTTGTATGATCTCTTTGGGATACAGTCCTAGAAGAGGTATTGCTGGGTCAAAGGGTATGCACATTTTTATAGCCCTTTGGACAGTTCCAAATTGCTCCCCAGAATGGTTGGATCAATTCACAACTCCACAAACAATGCATTAATGATTCAATTTTCCTACATCTTCTCAAACATTTATAATTCTCCAGTTTTGTCATGTTAGCCAATCCGACAGGTATGATGTGGTACCTGAGAATTGTTTTGATTTGCATTTATCTAATCAATAGTGATTTAGGGCATTTTTTCATATGACTATAGATATCTTTAATTTTTTTCCTCTGAAAATTGCCTGTTTATATCATTTGACCATTTATCAATTGGGAAATGACTTGTATTCTTAGAAATTTGGTTTGTCTAACTTCTACTGTAAGTCATAAAGTTTCCTCTAAACTTTTTCATTAAGAGGTCTGATTTCACTTCTTATGAAAGGGCCACAAGTTGATAGATTTAGAGGTGAAAGAGAACACAGAAGCGCTTACAACAGTATCATTTTGTAAATTAGGGAACTGAAGCCTAGGGAAGCTAAGTAACTTGAACAATGAGACTCTTACTTGAGCTGCCTTTTAAAATTATTTCATTAAAATTTCCAATCACTCTTAGCATTTTTATGATCTTTCCATTCTATTTTCAAGACAGCTAGTAATTATTTAAAAATATTCTAAAAATTATTAAAAATTATTCTAAAAATTTCACTTGGCATTCTCTTGCTCCATACTATTTCTTCATTGTATTATAAACTTTTGTTTTCTTACTCATTTCTTTAGCTTCTCTGGTGTTTTTCCTTCCTGTGGTGCTTTTTTCCCATCCCCTCTTGTAGTTTATTCTTTTGTTTTTAGTTTATTTGAGTCATTATGAAATGTTTTAAGGTAATCAAAGAGCTGGGAGTATACAAAATTTCTCACTCAGCCATGATTCTTGAACTCCCTTCTGATTAATCTATAATACGCACATTCTTGAGAAAACATCTTTTGAAGATAGTGAAATATTCAATATGCATACATAGCAGAAATTCCCAAGCACACAACTGCTCATATAAACATATTTTCATAAGACTAGAAGGGTCACTGAAGGGAATAGTCTAACCTTCTGCCTTAAGAAAAGAATAATTCTTAAGTATTCTGTGGGGATAATTTTTATCTTTTTTTTCAAAATTCCAGAGAAAGAAATTCCAGATGCACCTTCTCTAACCTTTAAAAATATTTAACAAACCTCAAAATCAAGAAATTCTTCCTTATTAAGCAAGAATTCACACATTGCAGATTAGGAATTATCAACAATAACAAAAAATTTAGAGAGATAAAAAATAGTAAAGATATCCTTATGACTTTGGTGGTCTATTAAGGATGGTAAACAAAAGTTTGGGCAAGTGTTAAGCTATTTGGTTAGGTGTGGGAATTAGTTTCTTAATGTGAGAATTGGTCTTTCTGAACAAAATATTCTTCAAACAAGTGTTTGAAGATAATATTTCCAGACAAAAATACTTTCTAATTTATTGTTACTGGCCACAAACAAATGTTGAAAAAAATTATAGACCAAAGATGTTTGGGACTAAGTCTTGATCTATGCTCCCATCATAGCACAAAACTTTCAAGGTAGGATATTAAAGAAGAGACAGGAAGTAGATCATTTCATCAAGCCTTATGTTTCCTCTACAGTCTCATAGAGGATAATAGTACTAAGGGGGAAGAAAATAATAGTTACAAATTTGGAAAGGCTCTTAGCGATCATGCCATTCAACCAATAAATCAATGAGCATTTATTAAGCGTTCACTAAATTCTCGGTATTATACTAGGCACTGGGATAGAAACAAAAAGTGGAACATTGCTTGCCCTCAAGAGCTTATGTTCTACTGACTGTTCAACTTACTCATTTCCAAATGACAATAAATCCAGGAAAGTTAGATGATTTAGCCCACAGACCCCCACAAATCTGGGACTAGAACCTAGGTATCTCCAGAAACTCAGTCTAATGATCACTCACCTGCTGCTAAGATGATTTAGATTAAACAATACAAAAGGATAAGAACACATTTGCTTTGTGACTTGAATAAGCTATTATAGATCTCATGCAATATCATGCCATCTCCCATTCCTGAAATGCATTCCTTTTTTATTTCCACCTGGAAGACTCTTTCCATTCCTTTAAGATTTAGCTCAGTGAAGTCTCCCTTGATGGACCTACTTGAGAGAGTTCTTCTGCAAGTTTTCCTCGAGCACTTTCTCTAGAGCTCTTCTTGGCTCCAATTGAATTACCCCACATAGTATGTATGTAACATACATTTTACCAAATCATATGCAAACTCCTTAAAGGTAGGGACTGTCTCTCACATAGTAAGCACTTTAAAAATATTTGCTGAGCTCAAGTATCATTACTTATTATTTGTTTAAATAATATATTGTACCTTCTCTGTTCTCACTTCTTGCAAACAATGGTGAAATAATTATTTAAAAAACCTGAAAAATCTTCACATTCAATATCACTACAGAAGATGAGAACAGGATCCTACTTCAATTTCTGGAAGTTCCTCCTGTGTTGACCAGCTAAATATTTGGAAATAGTTTTATAAACCTGAATTTCACAAATCTTTTGTTGGTTTATTACAGTTCCACAAATTTCTCCCTCTTAATTGATAATGATGATGATAGCTATTGATTTAGTGCCTTGAAGTTTCATAAAGCATTTATATACTTTATCTCATTGGAGCCTTACAACAGAATCACAGATCCCATTTTATGGATGAAGAAATTAATTTTCAAAGAGTCATTTGTTCCTGGTCACAAAGCTAGTATTAGAGGAAGAATTTAAAACCAGATCTCCCTGATGCCAAGTCCAGAGTTCTATTAGTCAGTATTCCACGGGATTTACCAAAAGTGAATGCGTAAACTGCTTTGATGAGAGACAAATAGGTAAAGCTTTCAAGATTGGCAGATGATCCCTAAAGATGACGGTTCCTTCCAAAGCCTGAGAGGAAATGTTTTCTTGTCTTTTGGGAAGTTCAACCATGGAAGGTGCCTTTGAAATAGAACTTCAGGAAGCTGCATAGGATAGGATAAAATCAAGGATTTTTAAAAAGTTAATCTTTTTACAGTCTGTGGATCCTTGACCTAATGTTGCTATCATGGCTTTATAAAATGAAACACTTGTAAATTTTTTGGGAGAGGGAAAAGAGCTATTTCTCTAGAGGACTTAGGAGAACCATATGTTGTGTTTGCGTGAATTGTAGAGATAGGAATAACCTCAATTTTTATAACAGTTTTGATTTTGCAACATGCTTTCATTAAAAGTATATGAGGTAAATGGGTGAATTAGTCACATTCTGCTAATTAATTGTGGTTCTGTGTTTGTGGTGATGTGTTGTCTTAGATAAAAGGTCTTTCTCTTTTCAGCAATAAATGTCCAGAAACTCTAGAAAGAAAGAAATTAGTGCCGCATCATGAAAGGAGTTAGTATGGTATGGTATCTCTCTTGAGAACTTTTTCTTTAATCTTTCAGATTAGTTGGAAAAATCAAAATATCATTAAGATATTGTCTATTTCCTGGTTTGAAAACATGTGATTCAAATTAAACAATTCTTGTAATATGTCATCTAGGGGAATACCACAACCCACCAAAGTCTTTAGGGTTCATAGAAATTTGGCTTTGGTCTGGACTAAAGGGGATTGGGGACCAATAGTCTGTGGAATGTGAGCCAAGTACTGAATTAGCTGAGGCCTGAAACTGAGGATAGGAGCAGCAGGACCAGTGAGTTTGAAATCCTCGTATAGCAACTAAAACTAACAAGTAGTAAGATTCATGCTATGATTTGCACTGATACAATCAGAAAGAGAAAAGTAAAAGTTCAAACCTACAGAAGGTCCTGGCTTTCCTCTTATCCCTGGTGGTCCTGGCAATCCAAGAGCTCCCTAGAAGAAAACAGTAATTCAGGGAAGAGCAATCATCACACTACACAAAGCAGCTATGGCCTTATTTATGAATTACACGTACAAAATATATCACAACGTTTGGAACAATTGAGATCAGTTTCAACAAGGCAGTTTAAATCACATTGCCTTTTCATTCAGATGTTGTCATGTACTAACACAACATGGCAAGAAAACATCTGGGCTCAAAAGAAGATGAAAAAACCAAAAATTCAGAATTATAGCATCTTAGTAATTTTTCCAAACCAGGGAATTTGTTGTCCAAATCACGTAAGTATACACTTAGTAAAGGATACACATTATGCCTTTTGTTTTAAAAAGTATTTCCATATTACATATCACTGACTTTTGCCAATTTATATAGAAATTATTGCACAAAAATTACCTTGTCTCCAGGATACCCCGGTTCTCCTGACTCTCCTGCAAAGCCTTGTTCACCCTAAACAATATAGTATTACACATAGGTAGGCATTGAATTTAAAATAATATATTTGCAAAGATGACAGTATTAAAAGGACAAAAATATCAATTCAAGTGAACCCCATGTAAATCATCCTCTGATCCACAAAGTACTGAAAAGCATCATAAGCAAGATGAAAATATGATAGATTTAAGCAAAAGCTAGTAAATGGAAATGCTATTTTGTAAAACATTTTCTGAAGGTGAAAGCAGTAAAAAAATTTCAAGTTTAAGAGGAAATGAATTATCTCTATGGTAATGGAAATATTTAGATCACCTTATCACCTTTGATTCCAGGTTGGCCCATATTCCCTGGAAGACCCTAGGGAGAAAATGTTTGGATTGTCACTCTTGAAATCATAAATCAGTCAAAGAGGGATACCACTTCAACAATCAAAATCGTACCATAGGTCCAGGAATCCCAGAAGGTCCATTTGCTCCTCCGGGGCCAACAGCACCCTGTAAGGTAGTTTAAAAAGATGAATCATATTAAATGTCCAGGAAGATTATGAAGAGCAAATGGTTCAATGAACCCTTGGCTTCAGTCAAATTAATTTACCCTTTGTTCCCTCAGACATTCCTCGTACTTTCTTACTCTAGCTAAGGTGGTAGTGGCAGGGGTGATGCATTTGGAATCAGGATATCTAGATACAAATCCTCATTTCACTACTACCTCTGTGACATTGAAACATCAGTAAATATCTCTGGGCTTCAGCCATCTCATCTAGAATGTAGGTGACTGAATAACATTCCTTCCAACCTGAACATCTACAATCCTCTTGGTCTGTCCAAATTCTCTCTGTCCAGGCAGATCTTCCATGAAAACTTCCTGGGCTATCTTAACACATAATCAGTTTTTATTTCCTCCAGTTTTCCATAATGTTTCCTGCAAATATCCCTCATTTGATAATTGAATTATATGCACTGCCCTGTGACATTTCTTTTATCCCCTGAATGATGATTTGACTTTTCCAGCATCATTGAGTCATATTATAAGTTCCTTCTGAGTAGGGACCATTTGTGATTCTTCTTTGAAGCCCTCACTATTCTTTGAACAATAAATATTTATTGATTGGCTTTAAACTTAATATTTATTTTACCACTGGAAAATCCAACACTTGAGGATGATCCAACTTCAAAGTTGGATTCAGTAAGGAACCATTTTCATTGTCCTGACATAAAATTCTTCACCACCAGTATTCTCCATACTTCTGTATCTCTGTATGAGCTTCCAGGTGCTTTATGGGAGCCTTTGAAATTGATACAAAGAAGCAATTACTTCTCTCCTGGTCTTCTAAACCTTACTCACATTGGGATCTGTCTTTTAGGTTTGACTTTTTTTTTTACTTTACTAAATTTAAGTGGAAGATTTTGCCTAGATTTCTGTTGTGGCAGCAGTCACGTTTCACCCTGTGATATTCTTGCCTGTTTACTCTAATTCCTTACAGATAGAGACTGGGTCTTTTTTATCTCTATATCCCTAACAAGAGAGTCAGGTTAGCATGGTGGATAGTGAGCCAGCTTTGAAGCCTGAGTTCACATATCATCTCTCACATTTAGTGGCTGTGTGACCTTGGACAAGAGCCTTAAACTCAAGGTGGTGTAGGTAACACCGTAAGATTAAGTTGCAGAGATTGCTGGTTTGCATTGGTAGAGGGAGTTTCTTCATTCAGAAGTAGTCTGATTGGAGCAGCTAGTTGGTGCAGTGGATAGAGCACTGGCCTTAGTGTCAGAAGAACCTGAGTTCAAATATGGTTTTAGGTACTTACTAGCTTTGTGACCCTGAGCAAATCACTCAACCCCAATTGTCTCAAAAAACCAAAAAAACAACAAAAAACAAAAACATAAGCAGCCTGATTCAATTAAATTGCATGTGCAGTGTTCAGAATTTTGAACATAGCAGGCTTTTAATGAATGTTTTTGAAGTGATGGTGCTTTAACCAGCCAAAATAGAGAGGCAAAATGAAGATCAGTTTTCTACTGAATAAATTTTAGAAATGTTATATATTTTGTAAAAGAAAAAAACAGCCTTTAAAAGATGTTTTTAGAGATAGAATAGCTGTTTTACTTCCCAATATAATAGGGCAATTCTGACAATTTATAACTGCATAAAACAACATTTAAGAATGGAAAATCTGACAGAGATATTGAGAAATACTATGCTTGAGACAGCTTTGTTTCTGGGTAAGTCCTAATATGAAGTAAAACTAAGATAGATTGTTTCCAACATGTTTAATCCTGAAATACATACGACAGTGGGGAGGAAAAGGGTAATACTTTCCAGCTTGTTAAAATAGATACGCTATGGTAATACATCATTACTTGTGCATCCAAAAATTTGTGAATTGGAAGCTTGTATTCTCAAAACTACAGTAGCAAGTTTATTCAGAGTTCAAGATGTTCAAAAGTTAACGAACATAAAACACAATGGACTAAAAGGATATTATGAGAAGTCTTTGAAAATTATGAAGCTACAAGAAGTATGGTAGAGAAGTCCATATATATATATGTATATAGATACATGTGAAAACATGTGCATGTACATATATGTGTATTTTATAGAAATATGGAAATAGTGGAGGAACATACACCTATCTATATACATCTAGAGAGAGATCTGTAGAGATTTCAATAGGCCACATCTTTGTCTCTCTAGGTGTATATGGATAAGTGTGTATATATGTGTGACTCTCCACTTTATGTATAGATCTCTCTCAGTACTGACCCTCTGCTTTATGTATAGATCTTTCTCAATACACACATATGTACATATACATGTATATGTGTTTAATATCATCTAACAATACATATACATGTATATGTACATATATGTGTATAATAAACTTCTCTTCCATATCTTTTGTAGCAGAGGTATGTACACACAAGCATCCTTAGCATACTGCCTTGTTTGTGGGACAATAAGGAGGCCAGGGTCACTGGATCAAAGAGTATATGACAGGGAGTAAAGTACAAGAAGACTGGAAAAGTAATTAAGAATCTGGCAATGGATTTCTATGACCCTGTACCAGTCATTCTCCTTGGCTGGAAAGCACTCACTTTTGCCTCATACAAACCATTGCTACAAGACTCACTTCAAGCACCACTTTCAACATAAAGCCTTTCTGGATCTCCCCAAAAGCTAGTACCCTCACTAAATTTCTTCATATTTATTTTGTATTTGGTTTTTCCAATAATGGGTACACCCACAGGTCACTCAATAAGGATCTCATGTATAAAGTACCAGTAGCCAAGATGTACATAGCTCTGAGGGAGCATTTTACATTTTTTTGTTAGCTCCATGGGTCATCATGGTCAAAATATTCATCAGCAAGTGATCAGCCTAGTGGTGATGGGCTTCTCTGCACTTAGCTAGGCTACTCCTTCAGCAAAAGATTCAGGCTATTGCTTTGTGCAAAGCCCTCTCAGCATGATAGATTAACCTTCTAGACCTTGTAACCATATAACCAGGTTCTTATCCATTCTGGAATGAATACCTGGAATAGGACTTTGTAGAGAATCTTATGCCATTTACTAGGTGAGAGACGGAGGCTAACCTCAGCATAACTGATAGAACGATGATGCCCTGAAAGGAAAATCTGTCTTTATCTATCATCCCCACTTCTACCTTCCCCCTCTCTCTTTATGTATGTATATATACATATACATATATGTATATGTATATATACATATACATATAAAGACCTTTATTTATACATACATTTATACAAATAATTGCTATATTATTTGTGTGTATATATATGTATTTCCCACTACTACAAATAGGGGAAATATTTTAAAACAAGACAAAGGAGAGATGAGGTTAGGAAAGACAAGTTAGACCATTAAAATTACTTAAAATTGATAATAGCTGACATTTATGTAAATATTTGCAATGAGCTTTCTAGAAAGAAATTATCTTATTTGGGTCTCACAAAAAATTTATGAGATAGGTAGGTACTATAATTATTATCATCTCCAACCAAAGCCTTATAGGAATTAATTCAGAATGAAGAATGCATATTAAAAAGAATATATATCATGAGTACAGTGTAGACAAAACATCAAAAGATACGAAATTCAGCTTGGTGGCACAGGGGATAGAGTACTGGAGTCAGGAGAAATCCATGTTCAAATTTGGCCTCAGATACTAACCATCTGATCGTGTTTCATCATCTGTAAAATGGGGGGTTAATAACAGCACCTACCTCCCAGGGTTGTTGTGAAGATCAAATGAGATGATATTTGTACAGTATTTTACAATCCTAATGCAATACAAAACTGCTAGCTATTATGATTGAACTCAATCAAAGGCAGCAGACAATATTGGTACTAAATAATTAAGACTAAAGCATGCATCAATCAGTTCTTGTTCCTGCTACTGATCAGCAAATTACAAAAGTGGAAACCACATGGACTACTGGTCATGATAAGCACCTCATACATTTTTGCTTTAGCTTGGGGAGTTATATACTTTTGCATGCTTTTTGGGTGGCTCATTTGAACATGTATGTGGTAGTATCTGTTATTTCAAAATAAAAAATCTGGGAAAGCTGAATTAATGAGATTTTATTTTAGATCTATATTGTCATTTCTACCAAATAGTTATTGATAAGGGGGAAGATGCATATATAAGTGTGTTGGGGGAGAGAAAGAGAGAGAGAGAGAGAGAGAGAGAGAGAGAGAGAGAGAGAGAGAGAGAGAGAGAGAGAGAGAGAGAGAGAGAGAATTTAAACTTCCCAATATTACATTCCAGAGAAATGTTTGTTATCCTCAGTAAAAAGAATATGTTCAGATTTACATGAAGAGAAGTCCTGAATAGCTTTATCATCTAGGCAAGAAATATATGAACTTATATTAGGATGTAAGGTTCTTGAGGGCACAGACTTGGGTCATTTTTTATCTTTGTATCTTGAGCATAATTCCTATATAATAGTCATTGTGTTAGTCCTTTGTTGACGAAGAAGACCCTGCCATCAGAGAAATAATGACATGACTGGCACTTGACCTTGTTTTGAGTGAGGGAGGGCTGTGCAGGTCACCAGCCTCACTTCTCCTCCAGAGCCATCTGAATCCAGTGACCTGATATTCATCAGGATGACTGAAGATGACCCAGGATGCACTGTCGCATCTTGGTTGCTTTAGGCCAAGGTCTTTGCAGTTACTCACTTAGAGTGAGGCAACTCCCATTCACCGAATAGGCCTGTTTAAGAAGTAGCCAGGGTATGGCCCCTTTAATGAGGCCAGGAAAAAAGAAAGACCTCAGGCTGGGAGGGAAACAGCAACAGTTACAATAGTCATTAAAAATGTCAATTGAAGTCCATTGAATTGATTTCGAACTTCATTAGAAACCCCATCCTTCTGCTGGCTAGCACTATTTGACCCAGGCTTGGCCAAAGGTGTTTCTTTAGGGCTTCGAGTAAACACAAAGGAGAAAAAAAATCACTATACAAAATTAAGTGAGATGGAATCATAAAAATATTGGTCAATTACACTATAGATAATGAATTATATATTAATATTAAAATTAGTACTATGACACTTTGGTGAATGATATTAGTGAAATCTGGCTCCTATCCTTGCTCAAAGGGATACCATTGAATTATTCTTGTTTCAATTTCTTCCAGTTTGTACAATCTCATTTCCCATTTCTTGTGTACAGGAGGTCTATTAGTCCCAGTCTCTCCAGGCTATTGTGGCCAGCAAGCAGGGGAGAGCTTGGTTCAGAATCTGTTAGGGAGTATATTTGATATCAAGGTGGAAGGAAACACAAATAAGAAATATCAAGGAAAGAGCTGAGCGTGAATGTTCAGCAAGTCCAATCTGGGGTTTCACTCAGAATCAGTCGATAAATGAAAAGGTGGGGCGTGGGGGATGGAACTCAGATTTGAAATTCTTAGAAAGGATTAGACAAGGATTACCAACCAACTGGCTGCCAGGGTTAAAAAATACAAGAAATTCAAGGGAATGGGATGAAGTCCATTTAAACTTCAAACAACACAGTAATACTCTATATAGAAGTATTGCTGTGAAGAGCTTATGAATATTAGAAGGAACAGACATCATCTAACTTCACTCAATGAGCTTCAAAGACAAAATAAAGGACCTTAGGACCTTCTGCTTGTTTTTGGTGGGGTTGGGGGTTTATAGATATTGATCACTCTTTGGTAAGTTTTATGGAAATCTATTACTATATATACTCATATATTAATCTTAAATGAAAACATGTATTTCATTAGATTATTTCCCATAGTTCATTGGTATGTCTCATTTAAGAGTAGGGATTTTATTGGTACAATGGACTCCCAGATGAGGGAACTCCCCTTTCCAACCCAGTCTAGCACTTTTACTGCAACTGGTAGTCTCAGAGAGTTTGTTTAGGGTACTGAGAAGTTAAGGGATTTGCTTATGCTCACAAAGCCAATACATGTCAAGAGGCAGGACTTTGACTCATGTCTTCCTGACTTCAAGGAAGCCTGGCTTCCTGGCTCTTTCTCATTTCAAAAAAAAATGTTTAAAAATAAATCAGTAATGAGATTAAAAATTCTCATTTTGAGGATTAACTTCTAAATATTTATATATCATTATATAAAATCTATATTAGGCAATGAAATTTTTAAAGATTTTTTTTAAAAGATGGCAAAAATCAGTAAATTTGTACTTACCCTAAGTCCAGGAAATCCAGGAGGGCCAATGCCACCAACAAAACCCTTTAAAATAATATTCATGAAAATGAATTAAATACAATTCTATTATAGCTTACGGAAGCTTAAAGTTTGTTTTTTTTTTTTCAAAATATACATATGCTATAAAAAGGGAAAAGACCTAAGACAATTTTATCTTTAAAAATCATGTTCTATTCTAGCTAAACTTCCTGCCTCTTGCCCCTGATACCCAACCTTATGTTATTTGTGTAAGCTTTAATTATTTAAGTTGGAAGATAGTTGCTCCAAACAAGATCTTGTTACTAAAGTTTCTATACTTGCTGAGCTATCTTTTGGTGGTAGTGATAATGGTTATAGTTATTTCATAGTCCTCAAACTGGCTTTTTACCCCATCATCTTGGATAGTGCCATTTTACCTAGAGCAGTGTGACTCTTCACTCAGGAAACCTAAGCCTTACAATATAACCCCAAACTGCCTTAGTTCACTGGGTTTCCATATCTCATTGCTTACTCAGACAACCTACTGTCTAATCATGTTTCTATACTAGTGATGCAGATTTTCTGAAACCACGTATGAGATTTTAGAGTTATAACTATTAAATTTGGTCTTATTAGAATCATTGTTATGTCCTAATTTATCAAGATCTCTTTCAACATCCTGGCTGTTATCCAGTGTGTTATCTATCCCTCCCAACTTTGTATCATCTGTAAATCTAATAATCTGCCATCTAGTCACTTATGCAATCACTAATAGGTCCAAGTAAACAGTATGTAGCACTCCAGTAGCTGACTTCTTCCAAGTTGATATGAAACCATTAATCACTACTCTTGAGTCACTGAAATACATCAATGTTATTGACTAATGTTGGGGGTGTAAGCTCAGTTCCATGTGGACAGTCTTGGGCGGGTAAAGGTGAGAGCTTCTAAACCTTAGAGTTCTCATGAGGCCCCCCAGGAAACAGCAGGGAATTGAGGAGTGAGATCTCGTGTATTTCCGCCTCTTCCCGTGAGAACGTGATGGGAGAGAGCATCCCCGCCCTCGAGACTGGCCCGGATCTGGGCACACCTATTGTAATCTAACAGGCACGGTATTCAGGTGCAAGCTATGCGGCAGGAGAGCTTAAGTAGGGTCAGGAAAGCCTGAAGGCACTCTTAGCGCTGAGGGGCCCTTACAGGACAGAAGGCCCCTCTTCCTTCTCTCCTCTCTTCGCTCTTCCCTCTCCCCTCTCTCCCCACTTCCACTTCCACTTCTAATCTCTTACTGTAAGATCTTTGCCTCCTTGGGAGATTTCTCTCTCTCTCCTAAGGAAGAGTTCCCCCTGCACATGTAACCAGGACCCTGAATAAAGCCTAACCCTTGTTTGACTCCGGAAAGTCTCTTCTCTCATACGTTTATCCGGTTTGGCCAGCCGAAGACCTGCGATAGGTAAGGTAAGACTCGGGTAGCCCTCAGGCCTCTAGGCCTGGCAGACTAACTCATGTTTTTTTCCATTCTTTCCATTAAAATAGCATGAAATATTTTATCATGTATGTTGCTAAAACCTAGGCAAATCATGTCTAATGTAATCCAGTCATCTACTGGTTTAGTAACTGTCTAAAAGGAAATAAAGTGATCCCGGAATAGTGTTCTTTTTCCTTTACTTTTATTATTCATTAGAAAATCAGCAACAAACACATGTATTACTTGGTATGAACTCATGCTAGCTCCTTGTGATTAGCATTTCCTTTTCTAGATGTTTGCTAACCATCTCTTTAATAATTCATTCGACAATTTTGCTAGAAATTAAAGTCAAACTCACTGGCATCAGAATTGTTTGTTTTTGCATCTTCTGAATTTCTTTTTTTGGCTGTCTTTCCTTGTAAAATTTTAGTCTGTGGGATCCTACCTATCCTTCCTCTGAATTCTTTGGGATGTGTTTTCCCAGAAATCTAAGGAGCATATCCTACTATGCCTGACTTTTCGTTTTCTACCCCCAGCTTTAAGATAGAATATTCAATTACCCACTAAGTTTCATGGACTTTCCTCTGGCAGCCTTGCTTCCTTTTGGTGAAAATCATTCAAAAGTTCCTCCCTTTTGAAGCATGAAATCATCATTAGGCGAAATCAAGGAATTATTAATTGCCCTGCTTTTGGCAGAAGACGCATTACAGTTGATATTAGGATAACTGAAGTCCTCTGTCACTACTTCATCATGTTTCTTTGTCAGGCATGTGATATTTCTGGAACTACTTCCTCTTTCTGTTCATCTGGTCTGTAGTATACCCCGATGACAAATTTGCTTCTGTTTCTCCTTTCATTAATCCTTATCCAAATATTCTCCAGCAGACTTTCCCTTCTGGATACTGTATTTCTTTATCTGTCTTCATAAAATACATTCCTTCCCTACACCCACTTCTGCTATTGTGTTTCTTCTGAATAATGTGTACCCATTCAGAACCATATTCCATTCATGGCTTTCATCCCACACATCTCAAGGTAAAATTTGCCTCTGATTACTTTTGCTTGTTGGTGAACTCTGGGCATTTCTGTGTAGATATCTGAGGCTATGAGTTTTATTTTTGTGATCTCCCTTGTCAGAAGTATTACACTCCCATTTAGAACTACACATAGTACTTAGGTCCTCCCCTTATTTTTCCACTCCTCTTTATGCTGTAATCATTTGTGTTCATTTCTTATTTTACTTATGATCCTCCTTAACGACACCTTTTTCACCTCACAAAAGAGCTAGCACGTCTTGCAAACAGTAGGCAAATGAATAATTGATGAATAAGTTAGTATGCTATACATAAAATATGATATGTGCAAATTATATATCACATATATGTGTGTATATGACTAATATAAGTTATATAACATCAAACTCTTATTCAAAAAGGCCAAAAGAAACCTATCACTGCGAACTTACAGGGTTCCCATCAGAACCAGCAGGGCCTCGTTCTCCTAATTCTCCTGGAAAGCCCTGGTCAAAAAAAAAAAAATAGAGAAATGGATCCCATTAAAAGAAAAAAAAATATAAAAAATTATTTTACATCATGTTTCAGTGAGAGAATTTGCCCCAAGTCTCAAGCTATAACATCACTTTAAAATATTTTGATATTAACATTGTTTTCCTAAATATATATTTTGAGTTTCATAATAAGCATTTTAATGAAGTGTAATCAATGTAGAAAACCAAACACAGATAGCAGTACTTGTCTATACTTATATGAGTAAGTAGCAGAATGAAAGCCATAGTCTTGATCTTCTAATGGCCAAGTTACCATTGTACCCACTCTTTTATGTACCAGAAACATATAAGAAAAGGATAGAGCACTTCATAGAACAGAAAAATTTACAGAACTATGTGACTTTGAGTTGTTTTTCAAGACAAACTACATAACAAAAGCCTTTCCATTTATGGGAGGGTAGGATACTGTACACATTGATGCTGCTGACAAACATGGCGAAAATGAAAGCTATCTGTACCAAAAGTTCTTCACTGCAAAAAGGCATTAATACAACGTACTGAAAAACTAAAGGTTATTTATGCAATTATGTTTGCATATATATATTTATGTACACATAAATACACACCATATGTATACGTATGTGTATACACAGACATACACACATGTACATATCATATATGTGTGTGCATGCAGATACATATACACACTCACATACACCTTCTCTGAATTGAGTACCCAAGCGGTGCAGTGGATAATGTGCCAGTTCTGGAGTCAGAAAGATCTGAGTTCAAATCCGGCCTCAGACGCTTACTAGTTGTGTAACCTTGGCCAAGGCACTTGACCTCTGTTTGCCCCAGTTTTCTCATCTGTAAAATGGGGATAATAATTGCACCTACCCCTTGGGTTGTCGTGAGGATCAAATCAGACAGTACTTGTGAAGCACTGTGCTTGGCATATGTTGTTGTTCAGTCATTTCAGTAATATTTGACCAGGACATTTGTTGTTACATTGCTTTTCAGTCATGTTCAATTCTTCGTGATCCTATTTGGGATTTTGTTCACAAAGATACTAGAGTACTTCGCCATTTCCTTCTCCAGCTCATTTTATAGATAAGCAAACTGAAGCAAATAGGGTTAAGTGACTTGTTCAGGGTCACACAACTAGTAAGTGTCTGAGGCTAGATTCAAACTCAGGAAGAGGAGTCTTCCTGACATGTCTAGCATGCTATCCACTGAACCACCTCACTGCCCGTTCTGACTACATGCCAATTGTTTCATCAACTTTAAAGATCATATATACTTAAAATGATCCGTGATCTCATTGGGGTTTGGTACTTCTTTTGGCATACGCAGGAATTCCTATTTTCCTTTTGCTAATTAAAATTTTTAACATTAGTTTTTTTACTTTTATATTTTAAAAATGCATTTATTTAATATCCATTTAAAAACTTTTCAGATCAAAATTTTTTTCCTCCATCCACCCATTGATAAGACAAGCCATATCTATTCTATATCCTGCATTCCTTCTTAACCTATACAGTTCTTGTCAATTTCTTTCCATAAATCCTCTACCACAGATTCACCCAAAGTGCCAGCAGGTTGACTCTAAATCACCAAATGTCCCAAGAAATAATGCTTGTGTTTACATTTAGTAATGCAATGAAATCAATTCCGCTTAATATTTTATTTGCCAATCCAAGAAGGACCTGTAAGTACCCTTCCATTTAGCTCTATATGTCCTTTTATTTATAGCAAGATTGTATATGCGTACACACATACCACACACACATACTCCTCACTCCAGTAGGGTCCTTCTACCTCTGGATCATATAGTACATCCTTTACATCCTTTTTTTTTTTTTTTGCCTTTAACACCATTTACATCCTGATCCTTTCCTATTGGTTTAATCTTCTTAGACATTGTTCTTCTCTACAAACTCTGTCTACACTAAACTATATACTGTTGCTCACACACAACATTCTATCTCCCACATCTGTATACTTATAGTGGCTACTCCCCATGCCTGCAGTATTATCCCTTCTCCTGTAGAGTTCCTAGCTTCCCTGGATTTCTTCAAGACAGCTCAAATTTCACCTTCTACAGGAAGTCTTCCTGGTCCCTCTACCTCTCTTCCATTTAATATTAAATTCTATTCATACTGTATATATCTTGTAGGCCTATAGCTATTTGCACGTTCTCTCCCCCCTTAAAATATGAGCTCCTTGAGAGCAGGGCCTGTCTTTTGCCTTTCTTTGTTTCTCTAGTACAATTCTTGACACATAGGGCTTACTGTATGTTTGCGGATTTCTATACATTGTCATAAATCCAAAAAAAAAATTGGGAATGACTTTAAAAATGTTAGGTAAATTTTCAAGACTTCATATCTTTTTTCTGCCTCATAAAATGTACAAGTAATACCTGAAAAAATATGCTTAAAATTTTGAGCATGAATTGTAGGCTCAAGATTTAAAAAAAAAAAACCTTGCAGAAATGAAATGAAACAATCATTGCATAGGCATTTAATTGTCCTTCGTTTTTTTCAAGGAGCACCAATGACATCACCAATGACATCACCAATGATATCTTGACGTATGCCTGAATTGGATTTAAGTGAGGCAGAGTTGCATAGTCATTAACCTCACTCTCTCTTCCAAAGTCATCAAAGTCCAATGGCAAAACAAAGTCAAAATGACTGGTGATATCCTGGGATGCACCAGATGACCCTGGTGTCTTCAATGTCTGACCAAGCTCTAAGTACTTCAATGTGCCTGCTTCAGCTGCTTTCCCAGTCATTGGAGCAAATTGTTCTGATCTGCCCATTCTGCCTGGGGAAGTCTCCACAAACTTGGGTATACCCTTCCCCCCAACTCACCAACAGGGTGAGGTCTATTGGTTTCCCTTAACATGTTTTAGCTAGGGTGTAGCCACTGCACATGCTATAACTTCTTGTAGCCAGAGGTGAGAGTTGAGTGCCAGGGAGACACCAAAGACGGATGAGCAGCCCTGAAAAAACCTTGGCAAGCCCTTATACCAGAAGTGCCAGTCCTGCTTGAATACTCCATACACCCCCATCATGCAGGTGTATATAATGTGAATCTCAGTCTATGTAATCCCAAAATACTTCCTAAATCATGGGAATAAAGAGAATTTTGAGAAGTCTTATTGCCCAGGACCCTGACTTAGCCATTCCAAGCAGAAAATGAGTCCATATCTTTCTCTTAGTATTAAACAAACATTGTTGAGTAAAATCATTTTCTTTACTGCTTCCTGGTAATACTCTCACTAAGTTTAAGCTCATCTCTTATTGTCTTATACCACACCGGTCACTTTCCTTTGATCTAATCACCACTTTTCAAGTGGATTGGGATATTAGTCAAAGTTTTATTCTGTTTGCTATTGATAAAATGAGTGACAGAATAGGGGTTTCTACCGAGTTGACAAAAGTTGACAAAATAGACTATTTGAAAATTTTGAAAGTACCACATAAATGTCCTGAATTCTTTATGACCAGAGTAATTTCAGCTATATTTTGGGACAAAGAAAAAAGCCTCTCAAGTGACTTGTAAAACATATATCTAAAACTCTACCCTGTGATATATACTTAAAATAATCTTCGGACAAGGATAGAAACAAATAACAGATGTCAAGAATGATACTTTACTCTGAAATTTTAACACTATGAGTAGCAGCCAACATACATGGCTTCTACTTAGAGCTGATTTTTCCAATATAAAGACATGACCTAAGAAAATTATGTCTCTAACATATATTTTCTAATAATTTATTTTTATTGTTTACTTAAAATATTTCTCAAGAAGAATAAATACTTCCTCCACCTGATCTTTTTAAGCGTATGATTTTCCCACAATTTTGGAGAGCCCTGCTGTTTCTCCCTTTCCAGTAGAAGAGTAAGAACTCCGGGGATGTGGACAAATGCACTTACAATGTTCTGTTCTGGGTAAAATCTATCCCAGTGAACAATCTGACTCACTACTCTCTCTACCCAAAAGAATTTTTAAAAATATTCTGGAACTCTTTCTCTACATTTTGGCAGTATGTCGTTGGCCAGGTGCTGTGGAGAGTGAGTCCCAAACTGGTTATAAAGCCGTTAGCTTCTTTCCTAAAAAGTTAATTCTGAACTAAATTCATTCAAGGCTGGGCCTATGTGTCATGCCAATTTGCATGGTTTATTTAATGTAAGGACTTGACTGGTGATCAAGTTAATCTGACAGTCATGTAAAATTTTTAACAGCTCCAGATTTTCCCGGCTGTGAGGCTAGAGAGGGAAGTTTGGAAACATATTCTAAGTGAGGAGTTATTTAGATTTTGATAAGATGAAATGGAATTTGAAGTTATTAAATCCATATGACTTGTTTTGTCACTGCATCTTCTTTTCCTTTTTATAGTGAATCTACGGATTTTTTCTTTTAAAGCTAAAGTACTAGCTTGGGTTAGGCACAGTTCAGATGTGATCCAGGCTTCTATTTCCCCTGAGCTGCAAAATTTGAATCTTCTGACTCAAAGTTTCTCAAGTTGAAATTGCTAAACATATAAAATCGTTGAGGCATATGGAAAACATTAACAAAAAATTAAAATTGGCTTATTTTCATCTAAGACTTATAATAAAGACTGAAATTTGGTTGAACTTCTATATTCTAGGATGCATAAAGGGAGAACAGACAATGGGACCTCACTGATACCTTTCTAGACCCACAACTCTTTGGTCTAGGTGAGTGTGTCCTAAACAAAAAACACTTTTTCTTCTTCAAATATTTAAATCTTATTTTTTTCACAGCCCAATTAACCAAAGGAAGCCTTTACAATCATCAGAAATTTCTTAATAGATCTAAACATCTTCCAGCATCTAGCACGGTGCATAAATATGATTTTAATAAATGTTTAATAAAACACTTAATAAATGGTTGTTGAATTGAATTAGCTTATCTTTTGAAGCAAATGATAACTAATCCTAGGGAGTGATGGAGAAAATCTCCATGCACTATTATATATGATCAGACAATAATGTGACATGTCAGTGGATTTTAAGTTCTCTTAGCACAGCATCATGGTAAACTGCCTCAGTCAAAGTATTTAAGCCCATTACAGTGCTTCAGTGGATTTGAGATCTCATTGCTGCAAGAATTGCTTCACTGGTAAAGATGCACCTATGCCCTCTTCTCTATCCTGTTCCTGTTCTTTCTTAGATCCTTTACATGTGACCAATACAAGACCTTGAAGGCCATGCTCTAGGCCATCTTACATTTCATGGGTACTACTGTAGCCCTCATATATCTACCTGCCATACCTCAGTCTCCCTTCATGACTGGCCTCTGCTTCCTTTACTGAACACACATTTCCTCACTGATGTTCCTTGGGTCACAACTTGTCCATAGACTATCTCTGGAAATATACTGCATTCTACTTGCATTCATTAGGTGTCTTTATTGCCTGAAGTCTACTGCAACTTTGATCCTTTGGAAATTTTAGCATTCTAATATTCATAGATTTTTGCACAAGATTGAGGGGGTAAGGTGAATATAGATTATCAGAAGCACTGTCAATTTCCCCAATATAATCTAGATCACTAAAATACATTGTGCTTTTCCTGTAAGGATTGTTAGGGGAATTTCTTCTGAGGAATCATGGGTGTTCCTAGGAAGGATGTATAATATTATGGGACTTAATGGAATTAAAGAACACTCAAAGATGCTTGCTCCTTGGAAAGAAAACTATGGCAAATCTAGACAGCATACTAAAAGGCAGAGATATCACCTTGCCAACAAAGGTCAGTATAGTCAAAGCTGTAGTTTTTCCAGTAGCGATGTGTGGCTGTAAGAGTTGGGACTATAAGGAAAGCTGAGTACTATAGAATTGAGGCTTTCAAATTGTGGTGCTGGAGAAGACTTTGGAGAGTCCTTTGGAGAGCAAGGAGATCAAATCAGTCAATATGTAAAGAAATCAATTCAGGCTGTTCGCAGGAAGGTCAAATACTGAAGGTGAAGCTTAAATACACCAGTCACATAATGTGAAGATGGGACTCATTGGAACAAACCTGATATTGGGGGTGAAGGCAAAAGAAGGGGACAGCAAAGGGTGAGATGGATAGATAGTGTCATGGAAGCAACAAACATGAACTTGGACAGACTTTGGGAGAGAGTAGAGGATAGAGGAGTCTGCTATGGCCTACGTGGTCATGAGGAGTTGGACATGACCAAACAACTGAACAGTAATGAAATATCTCTCATGGTGAAGGTCAGTTACATCTAGAAAATTATTCAAACTTACCAATTATTAGTTGATAAGTATTTTGAATTGATTATGAGCTGACCTAAGAAAATTCTCTATGCTTGGGTAAATTGTTCTTTGATGGGAACATACTCCCATTTAAAAAAAGTGGTAAAGATCTGAACGCAGATTAAAGCATACTATTTTTTTTAGTTTTTTCTTTCTTGTGGTTTTTTTTCTTTGTTCTGATTCTTCTTTCACAACATGACTAATGTGGAAATATGTTTAATATGATTATACATGAATAGCCTGTATCAGATTGCATGCCATCTTGGGCGGGGGGGAAAGAGAGAAAAATTTAGAATTCAAAATCTTATAAAACTGAATGTTGGAAACTAAAACTAAATAAATAAATAAGTGGTAAAGAATATGGAAACTGAATATGATTATTTTAACAGGGAGCAAAAGTTTAAATCAAAGGGATTCATCTTCAATAGTGGAATTTCAGAAATCACGGTAGTTGTATGGGGTATCTTGATAAGTAGGGACCTTTCCTGACCATAAATATGAGCACATGATGTCCTTTAAAAATCATTGTGATGAGGAAATACATTATGTTAAGAGATAACAATCTACCTCATAAAATAATCTGGACAATGAAACTTAAAAGGATGGTACCATAAAATCAAATAAATAATGTGTGTGTGTGTGTGTGTGCGTGTGTGTGCATGTGTGTGTGTGTGTGTTCAATATTTGGGTCAGAGATTTAGGGATGGAAGGACCCTTAAAGGAAGGAGGGGAGGAAAGAAACAAATCCTTATTAAGTACTTACTATGTGCCAGGTACAGTACTAAACATTTAGCAGATATTATCTCATTCGATCCTCACAATACCCCTGACAAGTAGGTGCTATCGGGATCCCCATTTTAGAACTGAGGAAATTGAGGCAGGAAGAGGCTAATTGATTTGCCCAGGATCACTAGTTAGTCATAATGTTTGACCATATTTGAATTCAGATCTTCTTCACTCCATGCTCTGTCCTCTCTATTCACTGAACCACCTAGCTACTTCTTAGAAATCATCTAGTACAAACCTCTCAGTTTACAAATGAGGAAACTGAGACCCAGAGTGATTAAGTGACTCACCCCAGGTAGGAGTATAAATTGAATACAGTTACTCCAACTCCAGCATCAATACTCTTCCAACAATACCATATCAAATCTTTTCACCTTAAAAAGGAAGATGTATTCTACTTGATCAAATATATAAATGTATAATAAATTATTATGATAATGGGTTTTAATACTCTTTATAACAATGAGAATAAAAATACAGATGAAGAAGGCAGTGTGACATTGTAAAGAGTTTTTCGTCTCAAGGTAAAGGATCTGAGTTCGAAGAGTTGTGGGACCTTAAACCATGTGTTTATCCTCCCTCATTTGAAGTTTCTTTGTATGTCAAATTATGGGGTTGCTCTTGGTGACCTCTAATATAACTTCCAGCTGTAAATCTATATTCCTATATTCTCTTTTCCCTTAATTCAGATACTAAAAAATGAAGTGCATCTATATTTCTAGCTGGAATATCTAAGTTGTTTAAAAAATGAAACACAGGATTCCTTGGGTGAATAATTCATACTATCACATATGCTAATTGAATAGCCAACACATTTGAAGGTGAAATCATTTGTTATAAAAAGAAATAAATCTCCGCAATGGTGGGATTGTCACACAGGCTAACATTTCAGAGTGATCTATGAGGTGTTCCTGAACACAGTTTGAATATCAACCAAAGTTGAGAAGTTTCCTCATACACGAGGCCAAATCATTTCATGGAAAATGAAAGTATGAGCACATGTAGCATACATGACATATTATAGGACCAGGCACATTTTCTAGTACAAATATTACCAAGAAAGAAATGGGATACATATGTCTGAGAGTTGTAATTGCTTTTCTAGGAACCCTAGTTCATTACAAAAGGACATACTTTTATAGCATTCAAATATGGTCAGTTTTCTAATGTTCAGGCCAGGACAAATATAAAGAAATTACACATAGCAATCATTTTGGCCTTTCTATATGTTTATTTTCCTCTCTCAAATCTCTTTATGGAAAACTCATTTTGAATTGGGGAGTTCTGGAGGATAATTGTATAAAATATAAGTGCCAACTAAGAAGCTAAGAATTATAGTTATATCTCTAAGTCTTTGAGCTCGATAAAAATCTTCACTACCCTTCTTTTTCATAGGTAGTCACAACTATGGCATTATTTCAAGGAAGTCAGGAAAAGTCCCTACTTTCAAGGTAACTCATACAACTACTCAGTGATTTTTGAAATTCCACTATTAAAGATGAAATTCTTTGGTTTAAGTTTTTGTTCCCTGTCAAAATAATCATACTCAGGTTCCATATTCTTTACCACTTTTCTTTTTTTTTTATTTATTTAGTTTTCGTTTTCAACATTCACTTTTATAAGATTTTGAATTTAAAATTTTTCCCTTTTCCGGTCCTCCTCAAGATGGCATGCAATCTGATGCAGACTACGCACGTACAATCATATTAAACATATTTCCACACTAGTCATGTTGTGAAAGAATCAGAACAAAGAAGAAAAACAACAGAGAAAAAACTGAAAAAATAGCATGCTTTAATCTGCATTCAGATCTTTACCACTTTTCAAAGCAATAAGGGTAAGAATTCTAAGTTAAAATATCCTTAGGATAAATATTCAAATTTCTAGTAATGTATATCTGCATGTACAATAATAAATAATAAAATAACAAAAGTGGCGATAATAATGGTGAATGTACTAGCTCACACTATTTAAGCAAAGAGTGAATAACAGCTTGAAACTTATTTATAGAGTTTAGCGACATTTTAGTGCGGAAGAGTTCATCAGAACTTTTGTGGAGAAAGAAAATAAGACCATTAGATACTGGAATGGGAGGAGTCACCCGTGAAGGAAAAAAACAGTCAGAAAGGGAGAGTGGCTCACAATTTTGTGTAGGGTGGAAACCAAATCTTTAAAAATAGGAATTTCATGCAATCCGGAAGATAGAATCAATAATATATCTGGCAAGATTTCTGTGAATTAGAAAACTAGCATAAATAAATAAGCCAACATCATTTCATAGCAGAGCAGAAAAGATCAGTTTTAAGTAAAATTATTGCGATCAAGCAAGAAAACAAGTTTAGCTTTCTGAGTTATTTTAATCAGTTTAGTCAATTTTTCAAAGCTCATTAAGAATCTCAAAAAATTCCACCTTTAAAAATTTATTTGAATATCTCTTCTACCACAATTTTATGAAAAGCAAAGTATGTCACTTCAAAGACACCAGAGACTGTAGAAAATCTGTTGCAGAAGACTCCATTCTCTTTTATAGAGCCCAATATGGCATGAAAACCTCCAGACATATTGCAAATGATGCTTAGCCGTGTTGTATAGATTTACGATCTGTTTTCATTGCAGAAATACTCTTGTGTTAGTGAATAACTTTAGATACAGTGGGACACAGTAGAAGCAGCATGGTGCTGGCAACTAAGAGATGGAGGTTCTTGTCCTCTCTATCCACCAGTTAACTGTGTAATAATCTTAGGTTAACCTCAAAGTTTCAGTTTCTGAGTCAGTATCAGTCAGTACTTGTAAAATCTTTAAGATCCTTTATAGTTTTCACATACATGTATATGTATGTATGAATAGATGTGCATGTGTATATGTGTATATACATACAGAGAGAGACATTTAAATCTAAAAATATTAGAATCTTAGTTAGCTTGTCTGAGCCAGTATCTAGTACACCTAGTATTTACCTATCAATTTGGGGCATCTCAGTGGGACAGTGGATAGACAACTAGGTCTGAAGGCAAGAAGACCTGAGTTCAAATTCAGCCTCAGATATTTACTAGCCATGTGACCCTGGCCAAGTCACTTCACCCTGTTTGCCTCAGTTTTCTCATCCATAAAAGAAGCAAATGGAAAACCATGCCAGGAACTTTGCCAAAAAAAATAAACCCCAAATGGGGTCACGAAGATTCAGACACAACTGAAACAAATGGATAACCACAATAGTAAAACCTCATCAATTTTAAAAAAATCAAAATTTGTGTTTTTCATTGACTTTTTAACACTTTTTGGCAACAGAAATAAGTTTATACAATTGTTAAGGGGGAAGGGAAGCAGCATTTATATAGTGCTTACTATGTGCCACACACTGTGCTAAGTGATTTTTGCAAATATTATCCCATTTTATCCTCACAACAACCCTGGAAGGTAGATATTATTATCCCCATTTTACAGACAAGGAAGCTGAGATAAATAGAGGTTAAGTAACTTTCCCAAGGTCTCACAGTTGATAAGCTAAATCAGGATCTGAACCCACCTCTTGCTCAGTTGTGCCTGACTCTTCATGACCCTATTTGGGGCTTTCTTGGAAGATACTGGAGTGGTATGCCATTTCCTGTTCCAGTTCATTTTACAGATGAGGAAACTGAGGCAAACAAGGTTAAATGACTTTCCCAAGTTCACACAGCGAGTGTCTGAAGCCATATTTGAATGCTTGAAGATGAATCTTTTTAATTCCAAGTCCGGTGCTCTGTGCACTATGGCACCACCTAGCTGTTCTATCACCATACCTACCTTTAATTGTTAACAACCAAGAGGTTAATAATTTTCCATTTAACAATATTTTAAAACTTTAGACTTTTCATAATACTTCTAACAACATTAATGCCTCGCACACAGTGTTACTGTAGCTAATATTGACTCAATAATATTTACATAGTTTTAAGATTTGCAAAGCGCTTTACAAATATTATCTCGTTTGACTCATTCAACCACCCTGTGAAGTGGGCTATTATCATTATCCCCATTTGGCAAATGAGGAAATTGTGGCTGAGTGAGGTTCAGTCATTTGCCCAAGGTGGCATAGTTGGTAACCAGGTATCTGAATCAGGATTTGAACTGTCTTCCTACGTCTAGGTCGCTAGTCATCTTATCCCCTAGCTACTCGATTAGTAAAATGATTGATTGTCTGTTGAACATACTGTTCATGTAACAGAAACCTAATCCTTTGAAGGTAAGGTATCAGAGAAGTAAATATACATCCACATGTTTGATAGACTGAAAGAAGTAAAAGGTAGGAGATCTAAAGAAACAGTTAAAAATGAGACCAATTACCTGCCTTCCTTTTGGACCCTTCCTTCCACGGGGTCCAGGAACTCCCTGTAATATAAAGATGACATTTAATATGGACATATTGTCCTAAGTGACTAAATCATATGCTATTGCTACTTCCAATAGACAAGCAAAGAAATGACATCAACAAAAAAAGAAAGTTTGTTATATGGGATGGCTCTTGTGGAGGGGAATTTTAAAAAGTTAATGATGTTTTTAAAAAAGAAAGTTGCTTTATGTAGTTTGAAAGGATTAGATGTGTTTTATTCAGCTGGGGCTGAATTCAAATCAGATACGTATCTAACTGTTATTTTGTCCAGCCTGAGAAATCAATTTGGTTCAGGGGCTTGAAGCAGACAATTCACATCATGACAAACAAAAATTATGTGGATTTGAGGTAAATTATTCAGAATTTAAAAAAATTTAAAAACAAATATCTTTAATTCCAACTTACTCCCCTTTACATAATCTATAATCCAATGGCAATAACCTCTTACTGATCCTTGAACAAGGAATCCCATCTTCAGACTCCAGGCATTTTCAGACAGTGTCCCCCATGCCTGGAACTTCTTTCCTCCTCATCTTCACCTCCTGGATTCCCTGGATTCCTTAAATCCTAGCCAATATCTCAACGTTTACAGGAAATCTTTCCCAAGTCCCGCTTAATTCTAGCACCCGCCCTCTGAGATTCTCCCCACCCCCCACCTCATTTTACCCTGTGTGAAGCTTGTTTGAACATAGTTTTTTTGCATCTCCCATTAGACTGAAAGGTCCTTGAAGGCAAGGACTATATTTTGATCTTCTTTGTAACCTCAGTGCTTAACACAGTGCCTGACACACAGCAGGTGTTTATTAATGCTTGCCTACTTGAAGTTAAGGAAAAGTCTATTTAAGTTAAGGAATGAGGTAAGATATCCCTCCAAATAGTTAGATTTCTATCAACTCCCATCAGAAAAAAAATGAGTTTCCTTACAGAATTGTAAGATGGGGCAGATTTCAGCCTGATTGGGAAGACAACTTTAATAGAACAAAACAAGGAAATGATAACAGTTATTTGACAGTATATCCAAAGTGGTGAAAAGCGGTAGATTCTCCTCATTCTCCCTTAGCTAGCTCATTTATGAGTTTGTAGTAAGGGACTAGAGGAGTAAGAAAAGACATGACAAACAAAGACCATCAGGGGCAGGAGTTCAGCCCCTGCTCCCATCCCTGCTTCAAGTTCAGCCCCACACTTAAGAGGGAGTCAGCAGTCCACTAATCCAAGGCTATGGTGGTCCCAGAGTCCTTCCCATCACTCACCCCTCCTCCTGTGCCTAAGGCCTAAGCTCCTTCATTCATTCTTGCTCCTAAATCTTAGGTATTGGTCACTTTGCCAATCTCAAGTATTGCAACGATCAGCTGTGTACTTGGATATCTCCAACTTCTACCTAGTTCAGGCCCGCATCACATCTGACCTGTGTTGTTACAAAAGTTCCATCCCTCTCTGCTTTCAGTTCCCTTTGCCTATGTATATCTACCTAGATGCCAAATTAATCTTCCTAAAACACAGATCTTACCATGCAACTGCCAGACTCAAAAACCATCACTGGATCTGTATGGCCACTAGGGGAAAACACCTGGATTGGGCATTCTTCCCTTTCCGAGTTTTTTATTCTGCCTTTCGTGTGTTGTACATTCCCACCAAATAATCAACCTTCTGCTCCCAAAACTCAGCATTCTCTCTTCCATCTCCCTAATTTTTCATAGGCTGTTCTCCATGCCCATGATGGACAATATCTTCTCAACTCAGCTTTTTAAAATCCAATAGCTTCCTTCAGTCCTCAGCTCAGGCATCACCTTCTCCAGAAAGGCTTTCTGGATGCTTTTAGGTGTTAGCACTCTCTATTCTCAAACAATTTGGTTTTTATTTATTTGTTTATATGTTACATTCTCCAGTATCATATAAGCTCTTTGAGGGTAGAGGTTAGTGTTCATTTTATATCCCAGCACCTGGTAGACATTTAAGAAAATGCATTGCACACGCAGGTATGTAAGAAAAATACATTTTATGTGTTGTAGACATGAATAGCTGGATCAATAATCTTCTAGTGGAGATTCCTGGGCTCACAGAGCTAGAAGGTAGCTTAGAGATCACTGGGTCCAACCCTCTCATTTTACAGATGAGGAAAATGAGGCCCAGAGTGATTAATGACTTTTCAAAGGTCATATAGGAAATGAAAGAGCTAGGATTTGAGCACAGTTCCTCTGACTTCAAATACCATACTCTTCTCCACCGTACTATAGCGGACATTCTCCTGGTACTTCTCCACACCACATCTTTCTGTGAATCCCGAAAGCTTCCATTTATAACTTTCTCTTATAATTAAGTTGTATGAAAACACTATGAGTTTTATAAAGCAAAAAGAGCAAGCCCAAAAGTTCTTAACCTAGAGCTCATTTTATATACATATATTATATGTACACTATATGTATATACACAGTATGTATGTATGCATGTACACATGCATGAATACATACATTCATATATGTGTGTACATGTACACATGTATATATTCAAATGGATCTGTGATCTTGGTAATGGATATTTCCTTCATTGATGAATATCACAAACCACCTATTCTTGCCCACCCTGTGCAGCTCATCTACAGCCTCCCATAAGTCTGCCACAGAGAGTCCACTCAACATCCTGGAGAATGTCTGAATTTCTTTTCACATTGCAAAGATCCATACATAACATGAACTCATTGGTTCGTCCCTCCAATGACATGCTTTATATCTAAGCAATATGCATATTTCATTCAATTTGTTTTTCCACCTTGAATAGCTAGACTGATATTTTACAAATGGTAGAATTTATTGGAGGAAAATACATAGTATTCGAGGACTTGGTATTCTTTGCCTTTCTTTGAATCCCCAGCCCTTGGCACAGTACTTGGCACAATATGAGGGAATGACAAATGTTTATTGCCTGACTTTTTTTTCCCGTCTTTTTGATGTTTCCTCCTTAAGTTACCCTCCTCCCCACCACCCTCGTCCCTTGTGAAGGTCACCCATTCCTAGATGTGGCTCTGTTTAGAGATGAGGGCAGGTAGGCAAGGACCAAACTGGAAGCAGGAAAAGTCCTGATGTGTTACCAGCCAAATGGATGTGCTGGCTTCAAGACGGAAGCAGAAACGAAATCATAATTATTAAAACATATCCTAATAACTATTTTGGACATGAAGAAAAGTTTATTCTTATAAATTATTTTCATAATCCATTTTAAAACTATTTTATTCTACAGTGTAAAATACTTGAAAATAGCCATATGCTTCAAATTAATGTGACATATTTATCATAAATATGTTACTTTTAAAATAAATCTTTTTTTAAAAAAAAAAAGTGATAGACTTACTCTTTCTCCTTCCGGTCCTGGTTGTCCTGCCATACCAGGAGAGCCAATGAAACCCTTAAATCAAATAAGTTAAAATGAAGTAGTTTTATTCAAATATTGGAAAAAATATAATTTATTAAAATAAATATCAGTAAAATGAAATATAGTTTAACAACACAAATATTATTGAAATACAATATAATTTATTAACAAAAATCTGACATAATATGCTTGTACACAATCTCATTTCTATTAATGAGAAATGGCAAATTAAGGAGACATTATCATTTCATTCTTCCCTATTTCTCTTTCAAGAAATATAGATTGATCAACAAATTTATACTGGCCTAGGCATTATGGGACTCCCATAAATGTATAATCTAGTCCCTGCCTTTAGAATTAGAGGATGATCAGGTGGATGAGATATATACATAAAAAAATGACCTATAATACAAGGCAACATACACTAAGAACCGAGTGATATATATATATATATATATATATATATATATATATATATACACACAAGGGATATTATCGGATGTCACATTCAGAAAGATCACTGGGGGCCTGCTTATATTGGGAAAGTTTCATTTACAGAGTATTCTTTGGGTCTTTATGCATGGGTAGAAATTATAAGAGGAAGAGGACATCAAGAAGGAAGGTATTAAATATGATTGGGGAAGCATTCTAGAGAAGAGAAAAGAGACTGAGGAGGCACAAGATAGTTGACTTTAAGCATTTCAAATGCTGTCATATGGAAGGGGGATCAGACCGATTCATGGACAGAATTTGGCAAAATAATAGGAAGTTGCTGAGTCATATTTCAACTTGATCTCAAGGAAACTCCTCCACCATTAAAGCTCTCTCTGAATGCAGCAGGAGGCTGCAGGAGGTACTTGATTATCTTTGCATCCTGGAGGACTCATACCTTCAATGGGATTCCTATTCATGAATGAGCTGCATTAGTTGCACTCTGAACTCCATCCAGCTCAGAGATTGTCCTTCTGAAGCTGTGCCAAAAGTTGTTGGGATTGAAATGACAATTCTGTGGGCTTTGAACATTCAATGTCATCAGCTGCATTTCTGGTAAATATGATGTTTCCACTGACTTTGTGTTTAAATACAGCTGGTTTTTGTTTTATGTTATCCAGCTGGAGGGTTGTTTGTAAAGAGGGCCAAAACAGCTTAATTGAGCTTACACTTAACTCAGTAAGCATTGGGAACCTAAACATTCAAATCTCTGCTTGCCTGGATGAAAGCACAATGCCTCATGAGTAAAGATTTTGAAGTGCAGTAAAATAAAATAATAATAAAATATAGATGGAGAATCCTATGAGCTAGGTATATTAAGTGCATGCAGGCTGAGCAACGTGGCCAAAGGACCAGACCCTTGCTTGCCTGTCCATTTTCCAAACATTTATTAAGTGCCTTCTATAATATACATGGCACTGTGTTAGGAATTGGGAATACAAAAGGGTCCCATGTGGAGTGAGGGAGACATAAATATATAACATGCAAACAGATACATATGGTAGAAAGTGATAGAGGTCAAGGAGAGAACGAGACAGAGATTGAGTGGCAAGGGAAAACTCTTAGCTTACCTCTTAAAAGTTTAATCCCTGAGCTCACCGTTGAAGGAATATAAAAGTTCTAAAAAGTAGAGAAAAGGAAGGAGTGCATTCTAGGCATGGGGGGTAGGTTGTGTGAATGCTGGGAAGCAGGAGAGGATATATCTAATTCAGGAAATTCTTTTTTTGGCTTCAATATAAGATTTGTGTGAAATAAAGCTAGAAAAGTAGGACAAACCTTGCTTCCAAAGTATTTTAAGGAATCTGTGTTTTATCCTAGAAGCAAAAAGAAGCTGCTGAAAGTTGTTTAAGTTGGGAGGGGGCAATGGTCAGACCTATGATTTAGGGAGGGAGAAAAGAAGACAGAACAGGCCTTGACGGATCTCAAAGTATGAGGTGCAGGAAATGGACAAGAAAGAATAAGGCACTAGAAGTAACAGTGAAAAATTTAGAAAGAGAATCAGGAAAGGATATCTTCACAGAAACAAAGGAAAGAAACATTGACAAAGAAAATAATCACTAGTGTTGAAAGTTACCGAAAAAAAATATGGCAGAAAAAAAGACTGAATTTGGCAAGTCAGGGATCATTGGTAACCTTTGAAGACGTAATCTTAGTAAAAGTCATATTAGCTACTAATATTTGTGTGTGTAAAAGGCAGTCATGCTCAACAGAATGCTTTAAAATGCTTACTTACTCTTGCACCTTTAGGGCCTTGGTTACCTTCTGGTCCAACTAAACCCTAGTAATGAACAAAAGACAATAGCTATATATTATTTTCATTTCTTTCCCAAAACTAAAAAATGCTGAATTAAATACCACAGGAGAAATAACTTTTACATACTAAAGGCCAGAGGCCAAAGAGATTCTCATAAATTTTAGTGCCTGAAAAAATTGTTCACTTGAGATCAATGAAGTACAGTGAGTTTTAGGTGTTTAGACAATCTTACTGTATCATCTAGAAAACATGTAAACTACTTGATAGGACTTTTAAATGTTTGATTAACTTTGAGATTGTAATATACAAGAAAAGGAACCAAAATATTTCTTAGCTATTTCTAAACAACTCAGGCATGGACTCTTGTTTATAATTTCCTTTGGTATTTGTATTTCCTTCATTTGTGTGAGTGGAAAAATATCAGAAAATTATTCTGTAAGAAAGTTGAGGGAATGATTATTTGGGGGAGTAAATACAAGCCAGAAAATAGATACGATACCCCTGACTCTTCTGAATAGTATACTTGCAATCATTTACTGTGTGTCAGACACCTGGTTAAGCCCTTGGAATACAAATAAAAGTAAAAATGGAAGATAGTGCCTGACCTCAGAAAGTTTATATTTTAATAGGAAAAGCCAACACATAAAAGGAAGCTTCACTCTCTTCCGGGTTACACTCTCAATTCTCTAGACTTTCTTCACCTTGCCAAAGTAGCCTCTTCACTCTGGGATTTCACTCCGCCCCTCTGACTCCTTCTCCTCTGATAGGTCGGTTCTTCATAGAACCTCTATTTTAAGCAAAGTGCCCAGGTCACTTATTTTTTCATTCCTCTCTGGGCTCTAGTCTTGATTCTCTGAACTTCTTTAAGCAAGCCAGAATGGTCATCTCAGCCTGGAATTTCACTCTGCCCCTGTGGCCCATTCCTTTGATTGACCATTTCTTCTTAGAACCTCCATTTTATGGAAAGTGCCTAGGCTAGGCATTTTTTTTTCACTCATCTCCAAGCTCAGCTCCTTACTCTCTTGAATTTCTACACCATGTCCCTACACAAGTACCTTTCCCTCATCGATTTCAGCTTTATGTGTTTTCTTCTCCCATAAGAGTGTAATCTCCTTGAGGGTAGGCACTGTCTCTCTCTTTGCTTTTATTTGTATCCCTAGCACTTAGCACAGTGCCTAACACATACTAAACATTTCATAAGTGCTTGTTGACTTGACTTGAATCATTACAAAACACTGGGAATAGAAAAGAAGTAAAGCAGATAAACCTAAAGAATGATGAATTTTCAGCTAAATTCTCCCAAGGTTCAATGCTTTGTGAAAGGAATTAGGTAGCACTCTACCAAGGGATTGTGGTCATAGGAAAAACTCTGAATTCCAAGGTCTCAGGCAGTAGAAGATGAACTCTTATCACAATCACACACCTTGACCTCTTGTTCCATAAAGACAGGTCAGATCACCAAAAATTATTTGAATGCTGATTCCCAGGGATCAGGAAGAGCAAAAGGTTAAACAATAAAAATGACCCAGAAATATAAGGGCAAATGCAGAGGATAGTTACTGCACCTGCCTGCCAGGGTACCCAGGTGAACCAGCAAGACCAGCCATTCCAGGAAGCCCCTAAAATTACAAAAACAAAGTAACATATCAAAGGAGAACACATTTTTTGTACGTTCAGACACAATATTCAAACTCGGAAAAAAATGGCTCCCCATGCTAATTCCTGATTAGCACCTCCTTGGGCTATTGAAGGGGGAAAGGGGCCAGTCATTCCAACAGAAATGAATGGAAACAAGATAAAACTAGACCACTGACATCTTGTCAAACTCAAAAACTAATTAATGGAAAATCTGAAGTGACATTTTGGGAAAGTCAGGCGAACATTTACACACATATGTACACACAATGATAAATCTGACCAGAAAAGCAGTCAAGTGTTGAGGAAACCAGATGAACCAGATAAAATCATAAAAGTAAGTTTAACAAAATACCTGGTCTCCTTCTGAACTAAAATTCCCTTCTTTAACAATCCTTGCAGTGTTCTACAGTGGGTGAAAAGTACATTGAATGTGGAATCAAGTGACCTGGGTCCATGTTCCAGTTCTACCATCATCTAGTTGGGTACTCTTAAGCAAGTCATTTAAATTATCTGTACTTCTGTTTCCTTCCTTTCCATATATATATATATATAGAGAGAGAGAGAGATAGATAGATAGATAGATAGATAGATAGATATAGATATAGATATATATACATATATCTATATACATATCTATAGTTCCTACCTTACTAAGCTGTTCCAAGGCTTCTATGAGACAATCTACATCTATTTTGCAAAGGGTAAAGTCTTGAATAATTGTCAGCTGATATATTAGATCAGGCCAGCTAGATGTCACGGTGTATAGACTACGGAGCCTGGAGTCAGGAAGACCTGAGTTCAAATGTGACCTCTGACACTTACTAGCTGTGTGATGCTGGGCAAGTCACTAAGTCCTGTTTGCTTCAGTCTCCTCATCTGTAAAACGAGCTCCAGAAGAAAATGACAAACCACTGGAGTATCTTTGCCAAGAAAACCCAAAATAGAGTCATAAAGAGTTGGAAATGACTGAAATGACGGAACAATAAAATATCATATCACTTTTAGAACCAGCGATGGTGATAGTGTCTGGCTGACTGCATAGTCAGGGGCAAGATGAATTGGAGGGGCCATTTTACTCTGTACTTTTATCTCAGTCCCCTGAGTAATTAGAATTAGAAGGGATTTTGGAGTTTAGCCACCCTCCTTCATGTCAGAGATTAGAAAAGAGAGATCTAGAGTTTCAAGTGACTTAACCAAGCTCATACAAGTGTAAACTACAAATCTTGAGGTTTCTAGGGCCTCCTCTAACTTCAAATCCAGTAAACTTTCCACTACACCATACCCACTCTGCTTTCCCCATTCTCCTAGGCTAATGGCAGATAACTGATTCCCTGTTAGAAGCAGAAGAAAATAGCTTGGTGGCATAGTGCAGTAAATTGGTCAACACTAATGCCTTGTAGTAGAATAGGCATAATTTTTTTCATTTCAGAATTTCTATTATTTTAAAATGGTTTTGTGCCTTTCATTCCTGCCTCCCTCCCTTCCTTCTTTTCTTCCTTTATTCTTTCAGTTGTTTGATTTTAATTTAAATTTCTTTGTGCTCTTAAATCATCTCAGAATTTTCATTCCTATTAGTGCTTTCTTCTCTTGGAATGAATTTTGCTTTATTTTATAATTATTTTTGTAACTGGCCATGTAGAACAGCGTACGGATAGCTGGCCTCAGAGAAGGGAGAAGTTCTGAGCCCAAAGTCAGGAAGACTTGTGTTCAAGTCCAATCTTAAACACACACTATGTATGTGACCTTGGGCAAGTCAATTAACCTCTTTTTGCCTCAGTTTCCTCATCTATAAAATGAGGATAATAGCAACCTCCCTCCCAATGTTGTTGTGAGAATAAAATGAGATGACATTTGTAAAGCTCTTTGCAAACTTTAAAATTGTATTATTGTTTATTCTGTGAACCCATGACACCGGCTATCTTGCTATTTCTCCCTAGACTCTCCATTTTCCACTAGGAAGCGTTGTCATTGACTGTCTCCCATGTCTGGAACATTCTCCCTCCTTCTTTCCACCTCTGACCCTCCCTGGCTTCCTTCAAATCTCCAAAGAAGCCTTTCCCAATCCCTTCTGATACTACTTTCAATGATTTTTGTCTACATCTTGTTTGTATATAGTTGCTTTTCTGTTGTGTCTCCCATTAAACTGTGCTCTACTTGAGAGCAGGGACTGTTTTTTGCCTTTCCTTGTGTCCTTAGCACAGTGTTTGGCATGTAGTAGGTGCTTAATAGTTAATAGCACTTATAGATTCCTACAATCAGATCAACTTGTTACAACAGTAGTGACAGACATAGCAGACCTTGGATCCTGACTGCAGATTTTTCCTGAATGCTCATAGATGGAACTGTGATAATACACAGATATCAACTCATCAAACCATGTATCTTATGGAATGAGGTACATAAAAACCATACACAGCTCAAGATTTATCTTAAAATATGGAGGTGGGAGAGAGGGAGACATTTTGTTTGGGGGAAACAGGGCCATAAAGTCATTGATGAATCAATCATTGGAAGAATTGGGACTACAATCCAAATCTGTCGCATTCTTGCTCCATATTCCAACCATTAGACTGTGCACAGATGGCAAGATGTACTTTGAAAGGCTTGTGACTAACTTCATAGTAATTTCTCTAGTGTGGGAATTTGGTCCACATGAATGCCTTGTAGCAAAACAGGCATGTTTATTTTTTATTCAGCATTTCTATTGTCTTTACACTTTTTGGGTTATTCCCAAATCATTTCAGATTTTTCATCCCTATTAACATTTTGTTCTTCTTGAAACAATTTTTTTTTCTTTTGCAGTTTTGTGTGGCACAATATATAGAGAGCTGGACTCAGAGACAGGAAGCTCTGGGTTCAAGTTCTGACTCCAACACAATCTGGCTGCATTAACCTGGACAAATCACAGCTTTTGAGTCTTCTAGACCTGTGGGGTCAAACTCGAAAAGAGAGAGGGCCACTAAACTGTACATACAGATTCCAATGTGCTGTGTATTGATGTAGAAAACAACACATTAACATTATCTATGGTCTATTATATTTTTATTTGTTTTGCTAAGCATTTCCTAATTTCATTTTAATTTGGTTCCAGATGTACCTGAGAGTATTATGGGCTACCTGTTGGCCACCTCTGTTTCAGGCAACTCTGAATATGAGATGCTGAAATGGTGGTAATCTGCACTGGTAGAGAGAATGTTTTCATTTGGGAGTTCCCTATACTAATGAAATCACCATCCAATCTGTCTCCTAACTTGTAATTACATCCATATTCTATCCCACCAGTAGACTATAAGCCTGTAAGAGTAGGCACCATTTTGTTAGATATCAGCTCCTAGCGTAGTGCTTGGCACAGTCAATACGTAATAAATGTTTGCTGAATTGAATTAGAGCTAAAGAAGGTCCAAAGCATAAGGTATATTTAGCTCTGATGGCACAGTGAGAAGACCTGAGTTCAAATCTGCTCTCTGATACTTATTAGCCATGTGACCTTGGGTCAAGTCTGTCTGTTTCCTCAATTGTAAAGTGGAGATCATAATAGCACCTACCTCCTGGGTTGTTGTGAGAAGGAAAGGAGGTAATGTTTGTAAAGCATTTATTAAAGTATGTGGCAAATAAAGCACTTAAAATAAATCTTATTCCCTTCCCCTTCCCTGAACCAAAAAAGGATAGGTCTTCTCTAATGCTTAAGCCTGATTTTAGATTTTTCAAAAGAAAGTAGCCCATTCAATACCATATTACTTATATTAGCAATGAAAGGCTGCTGTGCTGTGGTCAGAAAATTGCTGCATAAGCGATTTTTCATTTGGCTGTGAGGCGTTTGGGGTTTCTTCAGGCAAATCCACACATTCAGTTCATTTTGTGCCAAAGCTGAATTTCAGAAGTAATTTTTTTTTCTTCCCCAAGGCCTCCTCCCTGCTGCCCCTCTCATTTTCTTCCCATAATTATTCATTTGCTTTTCCACACTTGTTTTTCCCTTGATTTTCAAGAAACAGCCACTGCACCTGCTGTGGACACATGTGGTGCATTCTTGGCTACCCCTAGTAATTAGGAATCTTGAAATATGGTGCCTGGAAGGCTGAAAAGAGACTCTTCGGCTCAGGATTTTATAGCACAGTTGAGTGAGAGTGAAACATGGGTTTCCCCTCCTTATTTCATAGTCTCTCCTTTGGGGACCATTTCAGTAACCCTCGTTACTTCTCCCTGAGGCTCTGCTTTAAGTTGGTCTGAGGTTTTTTGTATTAACCTACCCTAACAGTATTCTTCATGTTAACCTGTTCCACCTCTCCCTCTCTCCATGTGTAGGAGTCTTAAACACAACCACCTACCAAGTGGGTAACAGAGCATTATTTCTTCTCATAAAATGACATAAGAGCGACATAGGATCAATTTCAGATTACCTAGCCTGATGGAAGGAGCAATAAGTCATTTCTATATTGCTTCAGAAAGTTTGTTTGTTTTGAACAATAGCAAACGTTTAGTCCTAATTGCATTTCACTTAGGCTGATAAATTAATTTGCATTCACTAACAATAGCCAGTGCATGAAGGAGGTGGTCTTATTAAAAGGACAGGAGGAAACCAGGCTGATGGAGAGCAGAAGCCCCAAATGGATAATCCTCATGGAGATAATAAAAAGTTAACTCCACAAAGTAGTATATTAAACCCAAGATATAAGATAGGAAAAATAGGTAGAGGTTTCAAGAGCTCTCAGTGGCACTCCTGATGCTGTGGAAAGAGATGTATTTCTAGGACTTACCTGATCACCTCGGGGACCAGGAGGCCCTGGATATCCTTTGATACCCTATATGGAAGAGAGAGAGAGATTTACTGTGAAAAAGAAATTCAGATATGCCACATGATGGTCCAAATAATCAGCCAGTCACTCAATTAATAAACATTCGTTAAATGCCTATTATGGTACTCTGCCAAAGAAAGGTAAAAAATGATTCTTGCTCTTAAGAAGCTTACATATTAAGGGGGGATTCAATATGTGGACAACTAAGTATAAAAAAGTCATATGCAGGATAAGTGGTAAATAACAAACAGAATCTAAAACATTAGAATTAAGGGGGGTTGGGAAAGACTTTTGAAAGTGGGACTTTAGTCCCCAGTTAGGGAAGCCAGGAGGTAGAGATGAGGAGGAAAATCTCTCCCGGAATGGGGGAAAATCAAAATTCCAGGAGTCAAGAGAGACACCATATACTCAGGGGTCACATAGTCACACACTGGATCCAAATTTCTCATATTTATATTCTGTGTTTGGCTTCTTCACCAAGAAAATTTGACTTGGTTGATTTATCGGAGTTATTCATATTTCATGTTACCAGTAGAAGAAGCAGTAGCACATTGGGACCAAAAGAAAAATAAAACAGAACTACCCCAGACCACCTTCTTTTCTGAAAATTTGATATCTAGTTATGCCTCTGTTACATTTGCTGAGGCTTGTCAAAGACTGGGCTTAGTTTAAATGACAATAAAATGAAATGCCTTCAGCCACAATCTGTTTGTAATTATTGCAAAGTTGGATCTCATCCAGACAATTTCCCTTATCCAAATCCTTGTCATAACATTCCCCGAATAAGCCAATATAAATGAGAGCGACATACTCATAGGGTCATCAGAGGAGGCTCTAACAAGCTCTCTAGGAAATAAGTAGAAGTAAATATTTTCTTAAGCACAATTATAACGGAATATTATATTGCCTTTCCCCAAAGTTGTGAGATGATTGATAACCTCCTGGTGAGATATTTAATTTAGGAGAAAGAATTGAGAGGCAATGAGAGAAGGAAGAATGAGGAGGAGGGGGAGGAGAAGAAACAAAGGGGAGGGGGAGGGAGGGTAGAAGGGAGGGAGAGAGCTCAGATCAGATAGTTTTGGATTTGCTTCTGAATAATTGTGTTAGTCTCTCAATAACTGAACCTTTCTGTAAGGTGCTATCCAGTAAACAAAGGAAATAAACATGGTCCTCACTTTAGTTGAGGAAACAATGACTATGAAATAACTGAAGGATCTATCAGATGGATTAACATCAAACCATTCAAATTAATATAATATAACCAAAAGAGCTAAGTGTTGAATAGGATATAGAGAAGAGATCTATATTAATCATATAAGGTTGACCAGAGGCAGTACTTTTGCAGGGGCCTTTTGTAAGAGGTAAAAGTTCTAGATTAGCAGAGAAGACATAGAGGATGTTCTCATTGATAAAAATAGAGGGACATCAAGGAGGTAAAGTGGGAAACGTGTTGAATTTAGACTCAGTTGTGTTGTTCAGTGGTTCAGTCATGTCCAACTCTTTGTGACCCCCTGGACCACAGCACACCAAGCCTTTCTATTCTCCACTATCTCTCAAAATCTGTCCAAGTTCATGTTCATTGTTTCCATGATGCTATCTATCCATTTTGTCCTCTATCATTCCCTTTTTCTTTTGACTTCAATCTTCCCCTACATCAGGGTCTTTTGAGACCTAAATGCAAATCTTTCCTTAGACAGTTACTAGTTGTGTGACCCTGGGCAAGTCACTTAACATTTCTCAGTCCTAGTTTCTACAAACATAAAATGGCTTTAATAATAACACTCACCTTCCAGGGTTCTTCTGAAGCTCAAATAAGACAATGTGTTAAAGCACTGCGTAAATCTTAGCTATACATTTGTAAGAAGGGGAGAGGATAAACTCAGTACTTTGAACATGAATTTTCAGGCACTATCAGGATAGAGAAGTAGAAATATCCTCCAAGAAATTTGAGGATGTCAAGCCTGGAGGTGTAGATTTGTGAATCATTCACAAACAGTAACCGAAAGCATTTTAGAAACCAAACTCCCCCAAGGGAACAAGAACACAGAGAGGAAAGCTAAAAGAGAGATGGAACCAGAGATGCTTCGCTGTTATGTTGAAGCAATCCTTTGCTTTTCAGTACCCGCCCTGTTTCAAATAGGCTGTTGGACAGAGGTCAAGTTATTGAAAATATATTTATGGGTATAAAAGGAGGTGGATCTCCAGAGTTAGCTGTAAGAAACAGTGACAGAAAGCACTTTGCATACCTCAGAGCACTATGTAAATGAGTTACTGTTATTACCATTTTAAAAGACCTGAAATTCAGGAGCTTGTCGACAACATGCTGCTGTAATGGATGCCAAATCCAGATCCAAAATAAAACTTGGGGAATTACTCATTCTGTGCTATTAACTACCTTCAGGTTATGCAGTCATTTATTTGACCAAAAATATTACTAAAGATGTATATTATGTGCTAGGTTCTAGAGACATAGAGATTTTTTAAAAAATGATGTCTAGGTGGCAGAGTGGCTAGAGTACTGGTCCTGGAGTCAGGAGGATCTCAAACACTTGATACTTTCTGGCTATGTGACCCTGGGCGAGTCACTTCATCCTGATTGCCTCACCAAAAAAAATAATAATAATAATAATGTCTGCCCTCAAAGTGCTTACACTCCACTGGAAAATTTAAACAAAATAAGCATAATTTGTGGTGTAGGGGCACAGATACTCTTTTCTCATAGAGTCCCATACTAGAGCCCTAGCCTAAAAGGGTCCTTTTCTATCTTTGATCTGCTGAAGTCAACCTGAAGTTTTACTCCAGAGAAATATTAAAAATAAAGTTTAATACACCTTGTGTTTACATTTCCGTAACCATCAGTGACAGAGTCCATAACCCTCCACTTCCACTTACTGTACACAAATGCATAGTGGTTACAGCAGAGTCTTTACTTCTTTTCCCTCCTCTAGAAAATGTGTAAGACACATAGTACTCACAGGGACACAAGACAAATACAGAATACATAATACAGTCAAACATCTCATCAGACTCCTCATGAAAGAAAGGTAAACAAACTTTGGGCAGTACTAAACAAGAAATCCTCTTCCCACCAAAGGTCCAATGAACTCATTGCAGTAGTGAAGAGGAGTTAGTAAGCTCCAGTTTGATTTCCTGGATCCTTATGGGATGCTTCTAATCCTTCAGCTGAAGTAGGATCTTCCTCCTCTTAAAAGAACACTGTTGAGGAAATCCCCCTTTTATAAAGTGCCATTATACAATTGCTTGAACTTAGAAACTCTTGGACCATGATTGGTTACCCATAAAGCAACTCTCAGAGCTGGTACTCCCTCAAAAATCTCTCCCTTCTCTGACCAGAAGGAGAGATCCTGGGATCATACTACCTCGTGAATTCAAAATCTGGCCACCTCTACAAAGGATATTGGTGTTCAGAAGTGGTGACCTTGAATACCTGTCAGGTCACACACAAGCACATGTCGACCACCGAGTGATTGCCATGAGTCACAATTCACAATCACCTGCTCCTGGGGCTGGAGAAGAGAAAAATTCTTCTCTTCTCCTCTTCATGAATATCTGTCCTGCTGAATGTGGGTGGGGAAGAGAGAGAGGGAGACAGAGACACAGAGACAGAAGTGGAAGGAGGGAAGAGAGGGAAAGAAATAGTGACACACATACACACACAGAGAGAGAGAGAGAGAGAGAGAGAGAGAGAGAGAGAGAGAGAGAGAGAGAGAGAGAGAGAGAGAGGCGCTTTTCTTGACAGTGAAGGAGAGGCAACTCTTCTAACAGGAGTCCTTTCCTCCTGGCTCCTAGTCACAATCATTTTGGGTGCTGCCCCAGTCCACAGCAAAGGGCTAAGAGGTAGGTACTTGCAGAGGTATGATGGATCCAGCTTACGAATGATTGTTAAATTTTTAGTGTGTGCATTTGTTGTTAAGTCATTTCAGTCTTGTCTGACTTCATGGCCTTCCCTAGCTCATTTTACAGATGAGGAAGTAGAAGCAAATAGGTTAAAATGGCTTGCCCAGGGTCACACAACCAGCAAGTGTTTGAGGCTAGATTTGAATTCAGAAAGATACTGACTCCAGGCCCAGTAGTCTGTGCTGTGCCATCTAGGTGTCCAACATTGAGGTGAGCATTTGCACTTCAGAAATTGTCAAACACTACAAATCTGGGTTTGATTGTCTTGTGGATTGTCTAGATTTTAGAAAGAGATGAAGAAAGGTTAATATTGCAGGTTAAATTTAAAAGTGTGCCATTTCCCCCTAAGAACCAGCTAAAACATTTACCAGCACATCTCTGTGTACATGCCCCAAGGGGTGATGTCCTTTGGACATGAATCCAAGCCTGGAAAATTGCCCTTGCACCAGGGGAATCCTGGCTGATGAGATTCTATGCATAGCCTTCCTGCCTCCAACCCTCAAAGATGTCAAAAGGAAAACCAGGAAAGCACAGAGGGAGGGAATTAAGCTGAGAGTTTAGAAAAAGATAAATGGATTAAATTTAATAGAGAGTTCTAGAAAATGTGGACTGGGGGAGAATGAGGGGGTAGAAGAGGATTTGGTCAAAAGAGGTTATTTGTTTGTGTTCTATCATCAGTACTAAAGCAGATTACTGGTCTTGGAGGGGAAGCAGAGGGTGAGGAAGCAACAAAGAGTATACAGCTAATTTTTAAAAAGTAACTATTTGTGAAAAGGGATAATGACTGGAAGTGGTGACAGAAATGCCTGAAGGATTTTTCAATCTAGGAGAAACCAGTTCAGGGTCAGATATTCTGTACTCCAAATGTACTCTGGAAATATTGATTATAGTCATAGAGAATAGATCAGGTAGCAAGCAAATTGAGTGGCCCATGATCATTTACTTTCTGTTTAATAACAGAATATTAATTATTTCTTTTGAATGTGCATTCATTAGTCATTATAACAGAGCAAGAATTGACTGTATGCAGTTCTGGGGATATGAACACAAAATAGATAGTGCCTGCCTTCAAGAAGTTTACATTTTAACAGGGAAGGGTGGGCAGGGCCTGTGCTTTGGTCTGGGAAATAATTGACTGATTGATGCACTTTTCCAGCAGGAATTGTAGGGAAAATATGATTATTGTTTCCAGGGCAAGAGAGTGAGGGACAGGAAGAGAGAGTTTCGACATACGGTGTCACATCAGGAGGATACATGGGTTGACTTCTTGTTGGGGATCTCAAAGTAACTAGATATAGAGGTCTATGTGATTCTGTAGTCAGGTCCTCAGTGATCATGATGGCATAGCCCCAGAACAAGATACAAAGCTGAGTGCAATAATATTCCACTATATCCATATAATACAATGCATGCAGCCATTTCCTAATCAATAGGTCCTTACTTTATTTCCAGAGTTGGGGGGGGGGGTGCTTTTTATTTTGCTACTATAAAAGTGCTACATATTTTGACATTCATGGGGGCTCTCCTATTATTGATTCTCAATAGTATATTTCAAGTACTAAAATTGCTACACCTATTAGCTATAATCACATCATTCCAAATTGGTTTTCAGGACCAATTTATATCCCTACCAATGGTGATTCATGAACTTGTCTTCCCATAGCCAAGCCAGCATCCACCATTTCTAATTTTTGTCACTTTTGGTAATTCAGTGGGTATTAGGAAAAACTTCAGAATAATCTGCATTTTTCTTATGATTAGTTCCTTGTCATTAGAATTATTATATGGTTTATTTTTTATTTTTCCATTTGAAAACTTTTTCAGTGGTTCTGTTATACACTGGTATCAGGTTAAATACCTTGAATATCAAGTTTTCATCACAGATATTTGATGGGAAGATTTTTCCCATTCAACACTTTCTCTTCCTGTGACTTTGTTGATTTTGTTTGTGTAAATTAAATATATAGATAATATATATTTATAATGTAATGTATATATGATATATGAAATCAAAATTCTCTCTCTAGTCTTTTGCAATGTCCTCTCTCTTATTTATAAAATCTCCCCCAACCACAGTTGCAAAAACCAACCCCCTCTTTTCTCCTTTCATTTTGTAATGATAAGACCTTAAATTTTTGTACATTTCTAATTGGAGTTTATTATGGAATATGCTAAGATGGTTTTTTGGGGGGAACTTCTATTTTCTGTCAAATCACTTTCCAGTTTTCCTAGTAATCCTTGTGGAATGGGGCTTGGAGGGTCTTTCTTCAATTTCTCTGTGATCTTGGACATTACTGAATCATAAGCTAATGTGTTTTCTTTCTTCCAAGGTCTTGTTTGCCTACTTACTCTATTCTACTGATTTATTTCCATTTTCTTAGATTAATGCTAAGATCCATTAATTACTACTTTAAAAATATAACTTCATTTTAAAATCTTGAACTATTCAAGATTCTGTATTTAGTTCTAAGGAGCAAACCCCCAGTTGTTTCACTGGCATAGGATTAAATATATAAATTAATTTAGACAGTAACCTCATTTCTATTTGTTGTTAAGTCATCATGCAGTCACATCTGACTCTCTGTGACCACATTTGGGGTTTTCTTGGCAAAGACACCGAAGTGGCTTGCCATTTTCTTTTCCAGATCATTTTACAGATGAGGAATTGGGGCAGGCAGGGTTAAGTGGCTTGCCCATAGTCAAACAGCTAGTAAGTGTCTGAGGCTGGATTGGAACTCATATCTTGACTCCTGGCCCCTCTATCCACTGTATCATCTAGCTGCCCTACATTTTTATTATATTATTGCAACAGCCATGAGAAATGAATAAAAAAACCAATTATTTGCCTTCCTTTATTTCTGTAAAGGATTTATTATTATATTTATGTAAGCCTTAGCAGATTAACTCCAATATACGTTTACCCTTTCTATCATTTCATGTTTTTGTGACTACTTTATAGAAATGTTGCTGATGTTTTGTGGGATTTGTTTTGTATCCTGCAACTCAAACAAAGCTATTAATCATATTAGTTTCTTTTGTTGCTTCCTGGGGTCTTCTAAGTAAAACTATCATATCAGTTGTTATAAGAATAATTCTGTATCTGTCATTACTGTCAATGTTTATACGTTCATTTCCTCTCATGTCTTATTGTTATGGCTAGGATTTGATTGGTTAATGAGGAAATATGGTTTCATTTCAAGTTATATTCAGTCAGTTCCTCCTCCTTCCCTCCTCTTGACTCATTTAATCCCCCCTGTTAGGTTTTATGCTCCTCATTTCATTTTTCCCACAAATCTTTTGTTGTTGTTGTTGTTGTTGTTGACTTCTTAGCTCTCAAACAATGTCATAGTTTTTAATGGTCTTATTTACCTGAGAAATATGAAAGCATTGATTAAATTGCTTGATCTTTTCTGGAAAAAACTGTATTTATTTACCTTTCAGCAAGTGAAAAAGACAAAAGCGTGCCAGTACAAGAAGAAGATAGGAGACACATGGAGAAGCATTCCTAACTGGCTATAATAATGATAATCATAATAACAAATAGCATTTATATGGTAATTTAAGTTTTGCAAAACACTGTACATTTTATCTCATTCAATCTTCCCAACAGTCCTGTTAATTATTATTTCCATTTTATAAATGAAGAAACCAAGACTGAGCGCAGCCTATTGATTTGTCCCAGCTCATCAAGCTAATAAAATTTTTTACTACTAAGGAGCCAAAGTGTTTATCTGTCTTTCCTGGATTTTTTTTTCTGCTTGGTATGTTTGCTTGTCAAATACCCTGCCATCCTCTGATTTCTTCCCAGAATCATAGAATTTAAGAGCTGGAAGGAACCTTAGTAGTAATTCAGTGAAACCTATACTTGAACAACAATCCACATAAGACAAAATTGACAAATGATAGATGTGAGGAAGAACCTGCTACCTCCCAGAGTGGCTCATTTACTTTTTTTAATAGCTCTAATTATTATAAAGTGTTTCCTTTTTTGTTGGTGTTTAGTTGTTTCAGTCTTGTCTGATTCTTGGTGACTCCATTAGAGGCTTTCTTGGAAGAGATACTAGGGAATAGTTTCCATTTCCTTCTCCAGCTTATTTTACAGATAAAGAAACTGAGGCAAACAGAGTTTAGTGACTTGCCCAAGGTAACATGTCTAGTAAGTGTATGAGATCAGATTTGAACTCAGGAAGACAAATTTTCCTAACTTCAGTTTCTGTGCTCTGTGCACTATGGCAACACCAAGCTCCCAAAGTGCTTTCCTACATCAAGGCTAAACTTGCCTCTTTACAACTTGAATCCATTGCTCTTTATTTTGCTTCCTGAGTCCAAGAAGATCTAGCATTCCTCAATGTGAAAGCCTTCTAGCTATATAAAATAGCTACTATTCCTGCCCTCTGCTCATCCCTCCTAAAATCACTTTTTTAGGCTACAACATCCCCATTTCCTTCAACCAGTACCCATATCATATGAAACTAATCCCCCACCTTCCTAGTTACCCACCTCTATGTTTTCCAGCTCATCAATGTCCTTCCTAAAATATGGTAACCAGAACTCAATAACACTCAAAACACGGTCTGACCAAGGTAGAATGCAAAGGAGTCATCACTGCCCTCTTCTTGGACACCACAATGTACTTCTGTCTAAGGTCACATTGCTTTGTTGGATGTTACACTAGTGTTGACTCATATTGAGCTGGCAGTCCATTAAAAACTTCAGATAATTTTCAAATGATCTGACATCTCATCACAGCTGTCCTACCTTGTAATTTAAAAGCTGACTTCTTAAGGTCAAATGTAGCACTTTATATTTATCCCTACCAAATTTCATTCTATTAATATAGCCTCAATGTTCTAGATTGTCAATCTTAATGAATTTTAATATCTAGTGTATTAGCTATCTCTCCCAATTCACAAACAAGTTCAATCAACATGCAAATTATACTTTTATCTGAGCTTTAACAGAAACATTTAACAACAAAAAGCCAAGCACACATCTGTGATGGTTGGGGGGATTCTGCCAGTCACCACCTTCCAAGCTGAGATTCAAGCACAACCACTAGTCTTTGGCTTCAGCCACTTAACCAGCTCTGAATCTATCTCATTATATGAATGAGTATGAGTGTGTGTGTGTGTGTGTGTGTGTGTGTGTGTGTGCGTGCGTGCATGTATTTTCCACACACCAAGATAGTAAGAGAAGTTTTAGCGAGTGTTTTGGGAGGAATAGCTACCCTCCTCTCACCTACTAGTTAAGTGTTCCTGTTGGTTTTTTTCCCCAAAGAGCTAGTTTACTATGATCAACTTTTTAATTTAATTTTATTTAATTTTAAATCTTAATTTTCTTCCTTCCACCTCCATATTCCATCCACTATATTTCCAATGAAAAAAAAACAAGAACAGCAAAACTTTTGTTAAATATATGTAGTTAGCCAAAACAAATTTCTGCATTGACTATGTCATATATATACATGTACATATATGTATATGTGTGTACAGGCATGTATATGTATATATACAGAGACATGCCCACCATATGTAAGAATTATAGAAGCATGTTATGATTATTATAATATATTATAATTACATTATGATATATAATACACAATATATAATTATAATATAATATATAATTATATCATAATTAAATTATGTAATTATAATGTAACAATATAATGTATTGTGATATAATCATTATAATACAATAATTATGTAACAATTATAATATAATATTCATATTACATAGTATATATACTTAGATGTAGATTGTATATATATGATCTATAATATCTATTAAGAGAGGAAAAGAGGGAGTGCAGGACTATATATGTGTGTGAATGCATATCACATAGGATTATATACATGTATATTACATATGTTATTTTGTATACATATATGTCTCAATCTGCACACTGATGTATCACTTCTCTATCAGGAAGTGAGTAACATGTTTCATCATGAGTCCTCTGGAATCATGACTGGTCATATTGGTCATAGTTCCTAAGTCTTTCAAAGTTTTTTGTGGCATGAACTATTTTTGATGAAGCTGTCCTGATGATTTCTTGGCAAAGATACTAGAGTGGTTTCCTATTTCTTTCTTCAGAAATTGAGAGACTTAACCTAGGGTCACACAGCTAAGGCCAAATGTGAACTCAGATCTTCCTGACTCCAGGTCCAGTGCTCTGTTCTTTAATCCACCTAGCTGCCTCTGACACATGCAAACCTCACACGGTGTAGTCATGAAGATTCAGATATGATTGGACAATAATTTTCTCATCTATGGTATTCAAGCTTTTAGTTTCATCATTTTCCTCCTAAGAAAGCTACTATCTTTCTATAATCTCTGTATGTTCCATCATCAAGATCCGTCACTTTAGATACATGCATCATCATCATGATGACCTTGAATAAACTCAAAATCAAAAGGTAATATTAGAAGAATATTGTTCATTTTCTATGTGTTCACACAGATTGTTATCTGTTGATTTTTTTTCTGTCAAATTTTCTTTCATTTTTGTATTTCAGAGTTCCAAGTCTTCCATTCTTACGTTTGGAATATCTACTATGTTACGGAGATTCTATATCATAGATTTTATGTTATCTATTTTTTTTTTGGTATTTTACTTTCTTCATCAAAAGCTTTGATTTTTGCCCTAATTTCCAGTCTGATTCTTAGAAGCAGGCAATCAACAAGGATTTATCAAGTGCCTTCTCTGGGGCTAAGGACTGTCCTAGGTGTACAAGACACACAGACAAAAATTAAACTGTTCTGGAATTAGAATTATAGGCCTTGCGTTCACATTTCAGCTCTGCTTACCACCTTGCAACCCTGGCCAAGTCACTTAACTTTCCTAAGCCTGACAAATGTAATTTCAGACCATAGTCTCTCATTTCAGCAAAGAAGAGAGAGAAATATTCTCATATCTCCTTTTTTGAATCAAGTATATCATTACAATTTTACAGCATTCAATTTTTACTATTGGGCTGTTTCTATTTTTTCAATTATATTATTATGATTTTTATTTATATTATTTTCCTAATTCCTATTACTTCATAATTCTTATAAAGTAGGCATTATTCACCATATTCATTATTTCTGATAGCACAGTAATATTTCATTACATTAATATACCACAATTTATTTAGCCATTGCCCAACTGAAGGGCACGTACTTTTTTTTTAGTTCTTTACTACTTTAAAAGCAGTGCTGTGAATATTTTGGCACATTATGGGATGTGTCTTCCCATCATTTGGACCTAGCAGTAGAATCTTTGGGTCAAAAGGTGTGGGTATTTTTAACGACTTTTTATAGGTGTATAATTTCAAACTGCTATATATAGAAGGACTGGTTCATTTACACTTCTGCCAACAGTGTATTAGTATACCTACCTTTCCATAGCTCCTGTATAACAGGTGCTTTCAACCATGAGGAATTAGAGGAAATAAATTAGAGGAAATAAAATGGGAAACAAAGATCCTTAGATATGACCATGTAGCTGGTGTTCATTAAGGAAGAGAGATCTTAAGTTAGCTAAAGCTGATACTGTATATTTTTATGACCCTTGGCATTTGTAAAACACAGCCTTTATGGAAATTCTTAAATCTTGGATAGGGTTTTAAGCTCAAATCTAATTCAAGCCATGGCACATAAAATTCAATTGAATATTTCTGGAGATGCTCTAATCTATAGTAGGAATGCTGTGGGAGGCAGGGTTGGAATAGAAGGAGTGGCTGCCTAGGGTGTGGAGCTACACTGGATGCTAAATGTGGTACAGATCTAAGAGCTGCCTGGGAGGGGTCTGCCCTTTGGAGTCATTTGCAGATGGCTCTGTAATCGACTGCAATTTGCACTCCTGTTGGCTATACTACGCTACCATTCCCCAAACTTTTGACCACATGCCCAATTTACTTTCTGCTCAAATACCAGGCTAAGTCTGGAAGGGAGTAGGGAGTGGGGATGGTAATGCATCTGGGAAAATGGACTTCCTTGGAGCCATTGGAATGTTTCATTAATTTATGTTTCATTAAAAAAAGATTGGTTTACAAAGAGTTCTTTTGAAATGTCAGTACGGTTATGGTTTTCTATATTCACATGATATGAATAAAAAGGGAAAACTGTCAATGGCTCACAGCTCAAGCTCTTTCCTCAGATATATTCATGGGGAATAAAAAATGGGGCTGGGAACCAACCACAGTCCAGAGAAATTTTTAAGGGACTTCAAAGAGAAGAGACATTGTAAATAGGTCAAATACCATTATTACCGAATTCCCCAAGTGGTGTCAATTTATTGTCATTGTTATTGTCCTAGCATTGTGTTGTACAGAAATTTCTTTTATTCTGACCCTGTACTGTATCAATTCAGGGAACTCTCTACATGGAAAATCTCCCCACCAGTATAGGCCAGCAACTCTTCTATAGCTTATAGTCTTAGAGAATTCTTTGGGACACCAAAAGTTTTAGAGATTTGGGAGTCACCCAACTAGCATACTGAAGATCACACATCTCCTATGTATCTAGTGTCAGATACAGGGCTTGACACCAGGGCTTCTTTACACCAAGCTTGGCTCTCTGTCCTGTAGTCCGTGCCTCCTCTTATATTATTGAAATATTAGAAAGGTAATATGGGAGAGCAACTAAGAGCACTAGACCATGCCAGAAAGATGTTGAATTCTGTCTTAGACAATTATGGGGAGTGTGACCCTGGGTAAGTCACTTAACTTTTCCAGACTCAGTTTTATCATCTAAAACATGGGAATAATAATACTTGGAACACTTTCTTCTCTTGGTTCATAAACTTGAAGCTATAAAACTGCAAGGGACCTTAGGACCCTTTTGGTCCAATCCCATCATTTTATTTTTATGGAAACTGACCTCTAGAAAGGTTACGTAATTTGCCCAAGACACTATCAAATTGTGGTGCTGAAGAAGACTTTTGAGAGTCCCTTGAATGGCAAGGAGATCAAATCAGCCAGTACTTAAAAGAATTCAGACTATTCACTGCAAGGTCAAATATAGAAGCTGAAGCTTAAATACTTTGGCAACATAATGAGAACACGAGACTCATAGGAAAAGACCCTGATGTTGAGAATGATTGAAAGCAAAAGGAGAAGGGGATTGCAGAGAATGAGATGGATAAATACATGGATGAACATGAACTTGGGCAGACTTTGAAAGATAGTGGATGAAAGAAAGAGAGTGGATAAGACTATAAGCTATAGAAGAGTTGCTGGCCTATACTGGTGGGGAGATTTTCCACGTAGAGAGTTCCCTGCATTGATACAGTACAGGGTCAAAATCAAAGAAATTTCTGTACAACACAATGCTAGGGCAATAACAATGAGGAAAGATAGCCTGGTGTGCTATGGTCCAAACACACTGCTGGTAAGTGGTGATCTGAATTGCCATATTGCTCTGCCACCTTCCCTCTTGTGATCAAATAATGGGAGAATATAACGAAGCCTATAAATACTATCTGCTATTCTGAAGTAGATCTTTAACACTCATCTCCCCTGACCTCAGAATAATAACTCACATTTCTACATAAGTTCCTTGAAGGAAAGGATTGTTACATTTTTGTCTTTGTATTCCTAGTATTGAAGACTGTGTCTGATACATAGTATCCATCAACAAGTATTTATTAAATGCCTACTATGTGTCAGGCATGGTTCTGGATACCAGGGATACAGAGACAAAGGAGACAATCTCTACTTGCAATGAGGTTACATAATAAACGTAGGCCTGAAAGTTTGCAAAGCATTGGACAACCATATTTTTATTTGATTCTGAAGGGGGACATGAGTACATATAAAACAGATAAAGCATTAATACAAAATTAATAAATACACATTTATGCGAGGTAGTTAGACAGAGGATAGTTTGGAAGAAAGGGTAGTAGCAATTGAAGGGAAAAGGAAAGGCTTCATGAAGAAGACAGTGTCGGAGCTTTGTTGCTTAAGAAAGTGAGGGATATTATTAGGTGGAGGTAAGGAGGGAGTATATTCCAGGCATTTGGGACAGCCTGGGCAGACACAGAGATGAGAGGTGGAGTATAGCTATGTATGAAGGAAAGAGAAAAGACTAGGGGTGGGAAACCTTCAGCCTCGAGGCCACAAGTGGCCTTCTAGGTCCTCAAGTGCAGCGCTTTGACTGAATTCAAACATCACATCTGTGACAGACAGGAAGTTCAGATTCAGTCAAAGAACTATAGTTGGGGATCTAGAGGGCTGCATGTGGCCTTAAGTTTGCAGGTTTCCCTATCCCTAGAAAAGAGAATTTGACTAGAATAGTATAGAAAATGGAGCATAGTGAATGAGGCTGGAAAGATGGTTTGAGGGCAGATTGTATGAGGCTTGAAAAACTAAAAAAAGGACTTCATATTTTATCCCAGTGACAATAGGAAGCCACTGGATTTGAGTGGTGGAATCATATGGTCATATCTGTATTTAAAGAAAATGACTTTGGCAGAAAAGTGTGGGATGGGACAGAGTGGAAAGAACTGAGGCAGGGAGATATTTTAGGAGACTGTCACTATGAGAAGTGATGAGTGTTTCAACTACAATGGTTGCCATGTGAGTAGAAAGAAGAGATCAGATGCCAGAAATGTTGTGAAGGTAGAAATGGCAAGATTTGGAAACCAACTGGATGAGTGGGATGAGAGAGACTGAGGAATCTAGAATAATGCTGAGTTTATGAACGTGGGATCCTGGATAATAGATATTTAATAAATGCTTGCTGCTTGATTGATCAATTGTATGTTTACTGTTTACAGAACTTCTTTCTCATTACAAACCTATTAAGGTAGCTAGTATAAATATTATTATTTATATTTTATAGATGAGGAAATTGAGGCTCAGAGAGACTAAGTGACTTATTCAAACAGAGGCAAGATTCTGACTCAAGCTCAGTACCCTTTGCATTATACATGTGTGATGCCTTATTCCACTACGCCTTTTGGCTTCCAGACCTTTTTAGTATTGTGAACTGGACTGCCTTCATTCAATATTTCTTGGCAAAAGGGCCTCTATGAATATTCACATCATACAGTGCAGACATTTACCCACTCCATCTCTGTGCAGCCTGTCCCCTGGTCTAGTCTTATGATCTCCTTTTCAACTTCCTCCTATGCTACATGAAAAATAGAGAAAGAAAAAGAAGCAGAGATCGGGGTGAACACAGAGCCCCAAGCCACAGGCAGTTCAAGAGCCAGCCAGGGACTGCTTCCACTGATTTCTTCAGAGAAGGAATACAAGTCTCTGTCCAACTAGATTCATCCTGCAGTAACAGAGGTGTGAACACAGCTGTAACATTGGAGAGCAGCTAAGCAGTGAGCACTATCCCAAAATTTTCTTTGCTTTGCCTGCCCACCCAGACTTTTATTGGCTTTGATAATAGGTCTCCCTGTGGTCTTTTTCCAGTGTGGTAGTTAATGCCATCTACACCTCTTTTAAATGTAATTTACAAAACTGCCAGTCACTAAAAGACTTTTCACGCATGTGGGAGAATGAATTTCAAATCCAAAAACTTCAGGTTGGATCTTGGCTCTCCCACTTGCTAACTGTTTGGCTGTTGTTAAGGGATTTAAACTCTCAGAGCTTCAATTCACTCATCTGTAAAATGGGGATCATGCAACTTATAATCCTTATCACAGATTTGTTGCCAGAAAAGTGCCATGTGAATGTGAGCTACTTAATCATTTCTATTGTTTCTAGAGATATAAATGACAGCCTTAATCCCTTACAGAAAATTAAAAGATTCCGGTAAAAGTAAAAATGAAAAATTTGTGAATTGAAGTTTGTGCCCCCCCCAACTTCAACAACTAACTTTGCCAATTCACAAATATCACAGGAATTATAGGATATTCAAATTCCTTAATATTTAGGATTAAGGAGAGAGACTGACTAGAGATAGATTCAAGAGTCACACAGAAAAGACAACTGAACTCTGACCTTCATTATCATTAATCAATAGTCAGTTAACAAGCAATTATTAAGCGCCAACCATGTGTCAGGCACTAGGTTAAGAACTGGGGATTCAAAGAAAGATAAAAGACAAGTCCTTAATCTCAAGGAATTTACACGTGTTAATGACTAATTTCTTCAAATGATCTTGCCTGGAATTTAATCCACTGTAGAATTTAGTAATGCTAACAAAACATATAGATCAAACAGGGTCTTGTTTTCAAAATATTCTCTCTCTTCCTGAATAACATCCTTGGACCCCAACTGTGATCCAAGGGTCAATATCATTAGCTCTTTAAATGCTTTATTACGTAGCCCTGATATTAAAGAATTTGGAATGTTACAGAAGGCATCTACATGGTTCAGTGGACAGAGTGCTGGGTCTAGAGTCTGGAAGATTTGAGTTCTAATCTAGCCTCAGATACTAGCTAAGTCATTAGTTGTTTGACCCTGGGCAAGTCTAACCCTGTTTGCCTCGGTTTCCTCATCTGTCAAATGAGCTAGAGAAAAAAATGACAAACCACTCCAATATCTTTGCCATACAAAAAAGTGAGGTCATGAAGAGACAGACACAATTGAACAACAAATGGGTTTGGAAACTGGAGTTCTTATCCAGAGTCCATGAATTTGGATAGGGGAAAATATTACATTGGGCAACTAAGTAGCACAGTGGATAGAGGGTCAAACCTGAAGTGGGGAAGACTTAAGTTCAAATCATGCTTCAGACACTAGTTGTATGACATTAGGTAAGTCGTTTCCCCTTGTTTGCCTTACTTTCCTCATCTGTCAAATGAACTGGAAAAGAAAGTAGCATCTTTGCCAAGAAAACTCTAAATGGGATCACGAAGAGTCAAACAAGACTGAAAAGAAAATACTTCCATAAAATGAAAATACTCTATGAAAATGTCTTTATATTTGCACAAAATATTTTGCAAGAGCTGAGATAGATACTTCCACTGGCTTAGTGGCCCTTTGCCTTTAGTTAGTCTGCCTGAGATAGCTTTTTTGGTTACGAGTTTTGGGGTTTCTCATTTCAATACAGTAAATTAACAAGTGAGAGGTAATGTGACATAGTGACTACCCTGGGATCATGAAGAGCTAGATTCAGGTCTAATCTCTAACACTTACAGGCTGTGGAACCCTGGGTACCCCAAACAACTCTTTGTAAGACAGGAAGGTATAGAGCAATTATTGTTTTTCAGTTGCATCAAACTCTTCACAACTCCATTTGGGGTTTTCTTAGCAAAGATACTGGAGTGATTTGCCATTTCCTTCTCAAGCTCATTTTGCAGATAAGGAAATTAAGGCAAACAGAATCAAATGGCTTGCCCAGGGTCACACAGGTAGTAAGTGTCTAGGTAAGATTTGGGCTCAGGGAGATGAGTCTTCCTGATTCTATCCAGACTGATCTGATTTAGTAAATTTCTCTCACAAGAAGTTCCCTCCACCAATAAAGATAACAACCACAACGAGCAATTATAAGTCACTTCAAGGTTGGCAAAGTACTTTAAATAAGTTATTTCATTTGATCCTCACTGCAGACCCCTTCCTTCCCCCTCCAAAGGAACCTTAGGACCTAAATGTACTCATCTCAAATCTGAGTCTCAGATTAAGAGACTTCCCATGGCTTTATGCCAGTGTGTGTGGTAGAAACAACTTGTCCTATAGCAAATCTTTGAATGGGCATTGGGAAATATACATTGCTGCTGGAAAAGAGCTCCATTATGAGATGATGGCAGTGGTGTTGTCCCCCAGCTGGTCAGCGGAGGCCCTGAGGGTTTCTTGGCTTAGCTGAACTCCCTCTTGGACAGTCTTAGCCCTGGGAAGTTTCCAAGCTGATTCCACACACTTGACCCTGCAGGGTATTATTAGGATGGCCACAGGGACTGGTTTTGGGGACAGCTAAGGAGAAAAACAGAACAAACATAAGGAAAGGAAGATCCAAAGTACGGCTCATAGAATTTTCCTGACTTTTTAGGAGTAGGTTGGCATCAAACCAAAAAAAAATACCCACATTGGTAAAGGCAGATAAAAAGGGAGAAAAGAAAACAAATCTTACATATTCACTGTATAGGTGAGGCCAAAAGAAATGCTGTCTATTGTTTGGTTATCTATTTCTCGGTTTCAACCCAATTTGTAGTTCTTACAGAGCTTCTGTAATTCACGTTCTCTTTATCTTTCTGGATACATCTGCCTTATACCTCACCTATGGCCATTATATGTATTTGGGAATTTTCTCAATATGGCAAATGGCAGGGGATTTTTATTATGGCTACTGAAGGGCTCAGATACTTTCCAGAATGAAAGAATTATGAGGTCACGATTAACTGGCATCCAAAAATGACTTGTTTCCCTTGGCACAATTTTCAGCTCCTCCCTTTCTCTCTCTCTCTCTCTCTCTCTCTCTCTCTCTCTCTCTCTCTCTCTCTCTCCCCCTCCCTCCCTCTCTCTCTCTCTCTCTCTCTCTCTCTCTCTCTCTCTTTCTCTCTCTCTCTCTCTCACACACACACACACACACACACACATACACACACACACACACACACACACACACACACACGAGCCCCATTCAATTCTGTATTGCTGAAAGACCAAATACCAGATTTAATATTGATCAAGTGAATGAACAAGTAGATAGTTCACAAAATGGATTAATAGGTCACTGTTTTTTTAAAGGAAATTCACTCTGTGATTCAATATTATATCCTCTATTTTCAGTCAAGCAGCAGAAGGGCAGGGGGGGAGGTGCAATTTGATGGGTGGAAGGGAGCGAGTACTGGAACTTGAATCAAGAAAACTGTGTTCAAATACCAGCTTCGAAGTTTATCAGTCATGTAATACTTTAAGTAAGTTGCTTCTCCCTGATTCTTAGTTTCCTCATCTGTGAAGTGGGGATAATTATACCTGCCTGGGAAGTACCTTGGTATAATGAACTAAGAGCAGAATTTGGAGTCTGAAAGAGGAGGAGAGGAAGGAATAAGCATTTATTAAGCTTCTACTATATACTTGGCCCTGTGTTAAACACTTTATAAATATTGTCAGAAGGTATTAATCACAAAGAATAAATAACACAGCAAGAATAAATAATGAAAAGAACACTGCACCCTAGAAACCAGGAAATCTGAATTCTGTTTCCTCTTCCCAACTTCGCACTGTAGACCTGAATTTGAATCCTGCCTCAGATGTTTATTCTCTGGACAAGTCACTTGACCTCACTCAAGTTCTATTTCCTCATCTGTAAAACGGGGGGTAATAATAGAAACTACCTCCCAGGACTGTTGTGAGTGCCAAATAAGATAATACATGTAAAGTGCTTTGCTTTATCATATAAATATTTTTTCATTCAGTAATTTTTCAGTCAGATTTTACTCTTTCTGACACCATTTGCGTGGTTTTTTTTTGTTTTTTGTTTTTGGCAAAGATACTGGAATGGTTTGCTGTTTCCTTCTGCAGTTCATTTTATAGATGAGGAAACTGAGGCATACAGGATTAAATGATTTGCCCAGGGTCACACAGCTAGGAAGTGTCTGAGTTCAGATTTGAACTCAGATCTTACTGACTCCAGGCCTGGCACCCTGTCCACTGCACCACTTACCTTTGAGAAAAGTTATTTGTAAACCTCAAATCATTCTATGAAGGCAAATTGCTATAATCATGATTTGTAAAAATATTTTTCCAATGTATCTAATTAATATCAAAGGAGTATCTCCATCTATCATTTCACACATGGTTCAGTGGAAAGAGCACTGGACTGGAGAACAAAGTGCTGATCCTGGTTAACTACGTGTGAGACCTTGGGCAAATCACTTAACATTTCTTGTCTTCATAATAACTAGCATTTTCATAGTGCTTTATGCTTTGCCAAGTACTTTGCATATATTAGCTCACTTGATCTTCACAACAAATAGGTGTTATTATTACCCCCATTTTACAAATGAAGAAACTGAGGCAGATAGAAGTGAAATGGTTAGCCCAGGGTCACACTGCTAAGAAGCATCTGAGGCAGGATTTGAACTCAGGTCTTCCAGGTTCCAAATCCAGGGCTCAATCTATTATACCATCTACCAACCTCAAACAATGAATTAGTTTCTGGTTTTTGACTTAAAATGTTGAGAGTCTAAATAATAATCATTAGTAATTCCTCTGTCCATCCCTATTCAACCTGAAAACATAGACACATAAAAACTTTTTTCTCCAGAGAGAAAAATGTTCAAAATTTTCAAACTGCTCACCACAGTCACTATCAAATCCTGTTCACTAAAATCACTTCATCTTCATGATCTTTTTAACCCTAATCTTTGCAGGCACTGACAAGACAGCTGCTAATTAGGACTGAGACTATATTTTTGTCCAGTAGAAAAGTCCAGTGAGGATTTAAACTTCTGGGAGCCAAGATGGTGGAGTAAATTGCAAGTCCTCTCACCCTCCCCTTGTTGACCTCAAAAACGCAGAGAATATTGCCCCAGGAAAAATCCTGTAATAATGGAGCCAGCAGAAAGGGAACAATATTCTTTCAGCCCTAGAGGCCAGAGAGATCAAAAGGAAGGGTTCCTCTTGCTGTGCCTGAAGGGGACCAGTGCAGGACCAGAAGCTCCCCAGAAAGCACAACCTCAGTGGACCAGCAGAAGAGCCTGAGCCCCAGGCAATGGAGAAGACTTAGAGTAGGAGGAGATCTCCCATGATCAGACCACTCCTCTCCCACACCTTACACCAGGAACTTTAGTGTAACCCCAAGGAAACTCAGAAAGACTTCACCTGGCCTTGGCCTTGGCACACACCAGCCAGCCCAGCACCAGGTAAGTTGCAGCATTATATAGCTTCTAGCTGAAAGAACCAGATGGCACAACACACAAAGTTAGAAACCAGGCCCCAGATTCCCAGCATAAGAAAAGTGGGACAGAGCTGCCTGTTCCCCAGAAGCTGAGATCCACTTTAAAAGCCAGGAAAAAGACAATTGCGATGAGCAAGAAACAAATCAAAAAAGCAAAGACCATAGAATATTACTACGGGAACAGGGAAGATCAAAACATGAATTCAGAAGAGGACAGCACTGACAACATGCCCACATCTGACACCTCCAAAGGGAACATGAATTGGTCTCAAATCCAAAAAGTGTTCTTGGAAGAGTTCAAGAAGGATTTTAAAAGCCAAATTATAGAGGCAGAAGAAAAATTGTCCAATGATATTAAAAAATACAATTGATGAAATGAAAAAGAACTCACTGAAGAGAACAGCTTCTTAAAAAGTAAAATTGGCCAAATGGATAAGGAGGTACAAAACTTAACTTGGAAAATTGGACAAATGTAAAAGGAAGTACAAAAGTTAACTGAAGAAAACAATTCATTAAAAATTACAATTGGGTAAGTGGAAGCTAATGACTCTATGAAACAACAAGAATCAGTCAAACAAAATCTAAAGAATGAAAAAATACAAGAAAATATCTCACTGGAAAAACAACTAACCTGTAAAATAGATTCAGGAGAGAAAAATCTAAGAATTATTGGTCTACTGGAAAGGCATGACGAAAAAAAAGAGTCTGGAAAATACCAAGAAATCATCAAGGAAAACTGCTCTGAGGTCCTAGATCCAGAGGGCAAAATAGTCATCAAAAAAAAAAAAATCCACCAATCACTTCCTGAAAGAGACCCCAAATTAAAAACATCAAGGAATATTGTTGCCAAATTCCAGAACTATCATCAGGTCAAGGAGAAAATACTGCAAGCAGCCAGAAGGAAAAAATTAAAATATCATGGAACTAGAATTAGGATCACGCAGGATCTTGCAGCTTCTGCATTAAAATATCAGAGGGTTTGGAATATAATATTTCATAAGGCAAAGGAGATTGGACTGCAACCAAAGGTCAATTACCCAGCAAAACTGAGCATAATCTTTCAGGCAAGAGATGAATATTCAATGAAATAAGGGATTTCAAGAACTTTCTGATGAAAAGACCAGAGCTCAACAGAAAATTTGATCTTCAAATACAAGATGTCAGAGAGGCATAAAAAGGTAAACAAGGGAAAAATTGTTATTTGATATGGGCAAACTGTGTGGGAGGATGATAGTTGCTAATCTTGTGAATTGTATATTTATTGTATAATATATATAGATAGAGGAAGTGGGCATAAATTAATTGATGTGAAGATAAAAAACATAATTAAAGAGTATGAAGGGTTTGTAATAGAAGAAGAGGAAAGGAGAAGGCATGAAAGGGTAAATTACATCACATGAAGAAGCACAAAATCATATATAGTACAGGAAAAAAGGGAAAGAGATGAGCATTATTTGGAGCTTTACTCTCATCGGATTTGGTTCAAGGAGGGAACAACATACTCATTTAAGTATAGAAATCTAACTTGCCCTGCAAGCAGTAGGAGAAGAAAGGGGAAAGAAAGGGGGGGGTAGTCAGAAGGAAGGGAAGAAGTAATAAGGGAAAAGGGAGGGGGGGCTAATAGAAGAGAGGAAAGTTTGGGGGAGGTGGTGAAAGTAAAACTCTTGAGGAGGGGAAGGAAGAAGGGAGAAATAAAAGTATAAACAGGGAGGGAAATAGGATGGAGAGAAAGACATAGACAGTAATCATAACTTTGAATGTAAATGGGGTGAATTCTCCCATAAAGCAGAGGTGGATAGCAGAATGGATTAACAAACCACAATCTTACAACGTGTTTTTTATAAGAAACACATTTGAATCACAGGAATACACACAGAGTAAAGGTAAAAGGCTGAACTAGAATATTTTGTGCTTCAGCTAATATACAAAAAAGTAGGGGTAGCAATCCTAATCTCAGACAAAGCAAAAGCAAAAATGGATCTAATCAAAAAAGATAAGGAAGGAAATTATATCCTGCTAAAAGGCACTATTGAACATGAAATAATATCATTATTAAACATATATGTACCAACTGGTATAGCATCTAAATTCTTAGAGGAGAAGGTACAGGAAGAAATAGAAAAACTATACTAGTGGGGGACCTCAACCTCCCCTTCTCTGAACTTGATAAATCTAACCTCAAAAAAAAAAGAAGGAAGTTAAGGAGGTGAATAGAATTCTGAAAAAGGCAGATATGATAGACTTCTGGAGAAAATTGAATGGGGATAGAAAGGAGTACACCTTTTTCTCAGCAGTACATGGCTCATACACAAAAAATGACCATGTATTAGGGCATAAAACCTCACAATCCAGTGTAGAGAGTCAATGTATCCTTTTCAGATCAGGATGCAGTAAAAATTATATGTAATAAAGAGCCATGGAAAGGTAGACCAAAAATTAATTGGAAACTAAATAATCCTAAAGAATGAGTGGATCAAACAACAAATCATAGAAACGCTCAATAATTTCATTCAAGAGAATGACAATAATAATACAACCTCCCAAAACTTACAGGAAACATCAAAAGCAGTTCTTAGAGAAAGTTTTATATCTCTCAATGCTTACATAACTAAAATAGAGAAAGAAAAGATCAACGAATTGGGCATGCAACTGAAAAAGCTAGAAAAACAAATTGAAAATCCCCAATTAAAAACCAAATTAGAAATACTTAAAACCAAAGGAGAGCTTGACAAAATTGAAATTGAGAAAACTATTGAAGTAATAAATTAAACTAAGAGTTGATTTTATGGAAAAAAAAGCAATAAAAATGACAAACTGGTCAATTTGACAAAAAAAAAAAAAGAGAGAAGACAACCAAAGTACCAATATCAAAAATGAAAAGGATAAACTCACCCCCAATGAAGAGGAAATTAAAACAATAATTAGAAATTTTTTTGCCTGACTGTATGCCCATAAATTTGACAGTCTTAGTGAAATGGATGAATATTTACAAAAAATATAAACTGCCTAGCTTAACAAGAGAGGAAGTAAAATGTTTAAATAACCCCATCTCAGAAAAAGAAACTGAACAAGCCAACAATAAACTCCTTCATTTCTAAAATACATAGAGAATTGAGTCAAATTTACAAGAATACAAATTATTCCCCAACTGATAAATGATCTAAGGATATGTAAAGGTATTGTTCAGAGGAAGAAATTAAAGCTATCTAGTCATATGAAAAAATGCTCTAAATCACTATTGATTAGAGATGCAATTCAAAACAACTCTGAGATACCATACCACATCTATCAGATTGGTTAACATGACAAAACAGGAAGAGGATAAATGTTAGAGAAGATGTGGGAGTGTTGGGACACTAATTCATTATTGGTGGAGCTGTGGACTGATCCAGCCATTCTGGAGAGCAATTTGGAACTATGCCTAAAGGGCTATAAAAATGTCCATACCCTTTGACCCAGCAATGCCACTTCTAGGGCTATATTTCAAAGAGATCATAAAAATGGGAAAAGGGACCATGTGTACAAAATATTTATAGCAGCTCTTTTTGTAGTGATCAAAAACTAAGGAATGGCTAAACAAGTTGGGGTATATGAATGTAATGGAATACTATTGTGCTATAAGAAATGATGAGCAGGCGGACTTCAGAAAAACCTGGAAAGACTTATATTAACTAATGCTTAGTGAAATTAACAGAACCAGGAGAACATTATACACAGTAACAGCCACAGTGCATGAGGACTGTTTATAATAGATTTAGCCCTTCACAGAAATGCAGGGACCTAAAACATTTCCAAAGGACTCTTGATGCAAATGCTATCCATATCCAGAGAAAGAATTGTAGAGTTGGAACTCAGAACGAAGTAGACTATTTTCTATTTTGTTATGTTTTGGTTTGGTTTGGTTTTTCTCCTGGTTTCTCCCATTTGTTTTAATTCTTCTCTGCAACATGACTAATGTGAAAATGTGTTTAATAAGAATGTATGTGTAGAACCCATATAAGATTGCATGCTGTCTTGGGGAGAGAATGGGAGATAATTTAAAACTTATAGAAGTGATTGTTGAAAACTGAAAACAAATAAATTAATTATAAAAAAAGGAAAGTCCAGTGTGAACTGAATTCAGTGTCTTCAATCTCCGGTCAGAGAGACATTTATTGTTAGTGGACACCACACTTGTTGCTCCTCCTCTGAAACAGGGTAAGTCATGAATGACTCAATGTGTAATTGATCTTAAGAACCCAGCACTGTGAACATCAACTGTCCCAACTTGCTTGGGGCAATGCCATTGTACCACTTTTCTGGAACAATGTCCTGAAGGAAATCTCATGACTGCTCGTTGGTAGAAACAGCTGGATTTGTAGTCAGTGAATCATAGATTTTGAGCAGAGGACCCTTTGAGACCAATGAATCCAATCCTCTCATTTGATAGGTGAAGAAACGAGGATTACAGAGGTTAAACGATTTCCCCAGGGTCACATAGCCACATGGTTAACAACAACAACAAAAAAACCTTCCATCTATGCTGTATCTCCCGTGTGAACGTGAGCTACTTGAGAGCAGGGGCTGTCTTGTTTTTCTACTTCTATCCCCAGTACTTAGCATTGCGCTTTGCCTTTAGAACACAATAAAGGCCTCATTCATTCATTCATACAAGTCTAGTGCTCAATCCATTACACCACCCTTCCTCTCGATACACAACCTGGGAGATGTTCAGCAAGTTGGTTAATCACTAGGTCTTTTGTTTTCTTAGCTGTAAAATAAAGGGGTTCACCTAAATAATACCTGTTTCCTTCTGACTCTAATTCTATGATTTTATGAATAGAATGAAGAAGTTCATCTAAATAATACCTAAGTTTCCTTCTGATTCTAATTCTATGATTTTATGACTAGATTCACTTCAAATTTATTATCATAAAAAGTAGGCCATCACTGCTAAAGAGCAATCTTTTTTGTTTTCCTTAAACATCACATGAGGTACCTAGGTGGTGTAGAAGATAAAGCCATGGGCTTTATAGACTCATCTTCCTGAGTTCAAATCTAGCCTCAGATACTTACTACTAGCTCAGTGACCTTGCAAGTCACTTAATCCTGGTTGCCTGAGTTCATTATCTGTAAAATGAGCTGGAGAAGGAAATGGCAAACCCGACTGAAATGACAACAACCACAACTCTCACATTCTTCTTTTCTTCAGACCTTTTGTTCTTTCCTCTGGTCTCCTACACATCTTTCCCCCTCCTTAGTAAAGGCTTTCACTACATACTTTATTAGGAAAATAGTGGCCATTTGCCATGAGCTCCATCTTCTCCCTTATTCTATATCTCAAAATCCCTAGACCCATACCCCATCATCTCCTTTGCTGCAGTCTCCCACAAGAAACCACCCTTCGTATTCAATAATCTTCAGTGACTTGCCCCTGTAGTCTTCCCCTCTGTTTCTAATGGTCAGCCTTCCCCATTTAATGGTTCCTTCCCTGCTGCTTGTGAACAAAACAATATCCCTAATTAAAAAAAAACTTCATTTGACCCAGCCAGCTCCTCAAATGTTTATACTGTACCCCTTTGTGGTCCAGACAAAACCTGTCTATAAATGTTGCCTAAACTTCTGTCTGTACAGCCCCTTCTCAGCTCCTTGAAATTTGGTATCTGACTTTGTCACTCAACTGAAACTTTTCTCTTTTCTTATGTCCTTGTCTCAGTCCTCCTTAATCACTCAGTGTTCAACTGTTGACTCCTTCTTGGATACTTTCTTCCCATTAGGTTTTTTCTGATACTACATTATCCTGGTTTTCTATGGGTATGGCTTTTCACCAGGACTTTTGCTGACCCATTTTCCATGTCCCTTTCCATATACATACATATATATGTATGTACATATATCCCAAAGTTCTAAATTTGTGAAAACCCTTCTTCCTTCCCCTTTCCTTCCCTACCCTCTCTTTTCCTGTCCTCCCCTCCTCTTCCCTCTCTTCTCCTCTCTTCTGTCTCTTTTCCTTTTTCCTATCCTTTTCTCTCTCCTCCATCTTCTCTCTCTCCCATGGGTTCACCTCTCCTTTCTATACCAATGACTACCAAATAAAAATCTCCATCACTAATCCCTCTCCTAGCTTAGCTCCAGTCCCGTCATCAGTTTTCTAATGGAGACTTCTAAATGGATTCCCATTAGCAGTTCAAACTCAACATATCCAAAACAGAGCTCACCTTTCCACCAAATTCTCCTATCTTCTTAACCTCCCTATTTTGTCATGATACCATTATCCTTCAATTCATTCACATTTACAGCATAGACTTATCCTCAACTCTGTTCTTTCCCCTATCCTGCTGGATACATGCACCGCTGGATTCTGAGTCTTGGTGACTCCATTTCTACATCTCTCATTTCCACCTTGTCTTCTCCTCTCTCTCCTATTTTTCTCCCACCTCTAGTCTGTCTGTCTGTCTGTCTGTCTGTCTCTGTCTCTCTCTCTCTCTAATCCACTCTTCACACAGAAGCCTTATTGACATGGCTAAAGCACAGATGCAACTCTGACATTCTCTTGGCCAAAAAGTTTGGGTGACTCCCAGTTGTCTCCAGGATAAAATACAAACTCTTTTCGTTGGCACTTAGAGATGACCCCACCTTTTCTTTCCAGGCTTATTGCCTATTTCCCTTCTTTATACATCCTCTTTTACCAACCCACTTCTTGTCATTGTCTTGACATGACATTGCACATCTCACAACAGTGTCTTTCTTCACACAGAAGATCTGTCCCCCATGTCTGGCATGCTCTCTTCTTTCTCACTCCGTAGCATCCCTATATTCCTTCCAGACTGCTCCAATGCCACCTCTCCTATTAGGTGCACCCTTATTCCCCAGAGCCTGGTTCCCTGCCCCTAAAATTACATTGAACATGTTAGCTTATCTGTTTTAATTCTGCCACCTTTACCAATATAATGTTGGTTCCTTAAGGGTATGGATGGCTTCATTTTGTCCTTGTATTTTTCATACCTAACATACTAGCTTCCACAAAGTAGACACTTAATAAATCCTTGTTGACTGAATTCATAACACAGAAAGAAAAAACCCCCAGTCCATTCTCCTGTAAGCTCCAGTTTCCTCAATACCAGATTATTTGCATTAATGCTTTTATTTGAATGAAGTCCAACACTCCAATGGATCTGGGATCTTATTGGTAGAGTCATTCTCTTTATTGTTGCAAATTTCAGGCCATCCATTCTGCCTACACCATGCCTTACTATAATTCCACCATGATGGGGGTGTAGGGGGTGGGGGGAGAGAGAAGGGCTACCCAGTGAGCTGCACATTTTCTTAAAGTTTTCTGTATATCCTAGAGATACCGATGGAATACCTGAACTGTCCATCACTTGCCTCTTGATCTACCTACCTGATTAGGCCATCTTCCTTTTTTAATCATACATATCACTGGTGATATTGTTCACACCACCGTGTGTGTATGTGTAAAAATCTTTATTGCTAATATATTACACCCTACTTGCACACCACTCTCTCAATCCACTGAACTTCACCTTCAATTTTTCAGAAATTCTTTCTGTTGATGTTCTGTCATTTGGTCATGTTTATCTTCGTGATCCCATTTGGGGTGTTTTTGGCAAAGATTCTGGAGTGGTTTGCCATTTCCTTCTCTAGCTCATTTTACAGATGAGGAAACTAAGGCAAAAAAAAAGTTGAGTGACATGCCCAGGGTCATGCAGCTAGTAAGTATCTGAAAGCAGATTTAAACTCAGGCCTGGCACTTTATTCACTGTGCCACCTAGCTGCCCTCAGTAACTCAAGTGTTCCATGAATCTCAGCCATAAAACATCATTGAAAAGCCACGGGTTAAAAAAAAATGAGCCTGTGTTTCAGCAAACAAATGAGCTTTATTTCTTAAAGTACCGAATGGCTCATATAATAGAATCCACAAAACAATTCCATAGCTACTCACTGATAACACCTTCTCTTTGTACAGATGTATAACAGTAATCTACTAATCTACTACTACTCTGAATTAATCTAGCCCACTGGTTAAAAGTCAAAATATTTTCTTCTCTTTATAAACATGAAGCAACAGCCTTGTGTCAGGAGTATTCAGTAACCAACTCCTCTAAATAATTACATCGAAATGTCTGCTCGGATTCCCCATGCTGGAATTGCAAATTTCACAACCACTGGAATGGCTTGAAAGCAACAGATACCCCTGAATTAAAATTGGAGGCTTCAGAGAAGCTGCCTTAGAAAGTAACCATTAGTATGTCTTTCTCTTATAAGAATTGTCAGTGTTTAGACTGCAGTCACAATCTATTTAGTGCTCCAGATATAATAACTATGATTAATTCCATATTATAAGGTCTTACAAGATTGACTCTACAGAATGTGTCAGTACATACATGCATGCTGCTCTTTGCTAAGGGGTGTGCTAAGTAGCACTTAATGTGCCTATTTATAAGCTTATGTCAAGCCCAAACCAATTAGAGGCAACCAGTCTGGAGTCTGGTGGCTCCATGGAAGCAACCTTCTATGTCTCAAGGGAGCCAGCAGCTCCTGACTCCTGCCTAGGAGTCAGTATAGCCTGATAGCAATCAGGATCATAGCATTATCACCAATGGAAAGATCCTTGCTATTTCCTATCTGTGTGACTTTGGTCAAGTTATTTAACCTCTCTTGACTTCAGTATTCTCATCTGTAAAATAGGGGTATTGGATATATGACCTCTAATATTAAAGGCATCTAGGTAGGATAGTTGACAGAGAGCTTGGCCTGGAGTCAGGAAGATGAGTTCAAATACAATCTCAGCTGCTTATTAGCTGTGTGACCCTGGGCAAGTTACATAAGCCCTACCTCAGTTTCCTCAACTGTAAAATGGGGATTATAATAATACCTATCTTCTTCCAGGATTGCTGCGAATCATAAATGAGTTGATGTTTTTAAAGTTCTTAGCACAATGCCTGGCATATAGTAGGTGCTTAATAAATGCTTGTCTTTTCTTCTTTCTTTCCTCCCTTTCTTCTTCTTGTTCTTTCCTTTCCTTCTTTCCTTCCCTCCCTCTCTTCCTTTCTTATCTCCCTTTCTTCTTTCTTTTCCTTCCTTTCCTCCTTCAGTCCCTCTCTCCCTCCTCTCTCCCTCTCTTCCTTCCTTTTTCCCTTCCTTCCTTCCTTCTCTCTCTTCTTTTTTCCTTCCTTCCAACTCTAAACCAATGATTCCATGGAATTATGCTGAGCCAAAAGCCTACACTGACACATTATAACTACCCATCCAGTAGGTATCATGAGGAAAGAGGTAAGAAAGTCCTCCTAAATCTGAATCTACTAAAAGAAAAAATCAGATTGGTAATATAACTCATTCTTACATGGAGTTGATAATACCACAGTCCAACATGTGAACCTAAAGTGTGACCTCTCTCCTAACCTTCTCCCTTCACTGTGGTTGATAACAATGGAAAGATGAGAAAACCAAGCTCTGTCTACCTGAGGGAATTCACATGAGTGTTACTCCTAGGGATCTGGAAGCCTGAAGCTAATTCAGCTTTAGTCACTCCAGTTATTGTGACAAAGAGGGAACTACACATTTCTGCCTTACGGGAAAGCCTCTAGATGTGGTGTTCTCTTTCCTCAAAGTCCACAAGCTTATCCAGTGGGATTGAAATGAGCCCTTGAGCACAGCCATCTTTGTTGACAGGAGTGTGCAGTAACATATGGTCCTACTGGCCACTGCGCCAAGATCCTGTGGGGAGTGGGGAGCAGTCACTCGCACCTCTCTAATCTCTTTCCACACACTAACAACACAAGCCTAAGGCTTTGGTAGAAAACCCACATTTTATTGTAGTCAAATTCAAATACGTCTTACCAACCACGGAAACAACAATAAAAATTGAAATTGTTTAACACAAATTGAGACATTGTCTATAGGGTGCTAATGAGAAGCTCTCTTTTGACATGATAATAACAGTAACAATTATTATTACTATAATTACTATAATTGTTACTAACTATAACAACTGTAATTATTATTAACATTTACATAAGGCTTTAAGGTTTACCGAGTGCTTTACAAGGCAGCAAGGGTCCTCAGGGGATAGAGCACTAGACTGGAGTTAGGAAGATCTGAGCACAAACTCAGCCTCATTTACCATCTGTGTGACCCTGGACAAGTCATTTAATCACTACTTGTCTCAGTTTCCTCAATTGTAAAATGGGGACTATAATAGGAATTACTTCCCAGGGTTGTTGTGAGAATTGAATGAAGAAAGGAAGGAAGGAAGGAAGGAAGGAAGAGAGAGAGGGAAGGAGGGAAGAAAGGAGGAAGGGAGGGAAGGAGGAAGAAAGGAAGGAAACAAATATTTATTAAGTACCTACTAAGTTTCAGGCACTGTGCCGTGTACTTTAAAATAATTATCCCATTTGATCCCCACAATCCTGGAAGGAAGGTGCTATTATTATCCCCATTTTATAGTTGAAACAAAGGCAGAGATCAAGGGACTCACCCAAGGTGAGCAAGTGTCTGAGGCTAGATTTAACCTCAATCTTTCTGACCCCAGGCTCAGTGCTCTATCCACTAAGGTGCCATTAGTTGCATATAAGAATCCCAGAACTTCCAATTCAGAGAGAACGATGGAATCCATCTGAAAGTTACATGTGACCAGACATTCTCTCCACAACATCCCTGACAAGTCACCAGCCTTCCTCTATATGAAGACCTCTAGGGATGAGCAGATCCATGACTTCTCCAGCCTGTTCACTACATTTTTGGAAAGCCCCAGTTGTTAGGAAGGTGTTTTTGTCCCCCTTAGGCAGAGTCTCCATGTCCCTTTGTTCCACTTTCAACCACTGCTCCTAATTTTGCAAACTTCTGGGATTGAGATAGACGAGTCTCACCTCACTTTTTCATCACATCGTTTTTGGTTACTGGAGAATAACCATCCAGGCCCAGCTAATAATGTCAGCTCTTGGATTCCTGTGCTTTCCTGAGAACTTCCCACGGCATGATTTCTTAAGGGCCCTCTCCACCCTGGTAGCACCCCTTTGAGAATGCCAAGCCTCAATTTTGATGAGCCAAGGACATGTAGGAGTGGATAAGAGGTCTCTAATTCACCTGGAATATATTGTACCCTTTGCTAAGTCCAAATGCCAAAACTGAATCTTACCTTGTCACCTTGAAAACCAGGGGGGCCTATGAACCCAAAGAGTCCTGGATCACCCTGTAAATAAGATAGATATCAAGATTTTATTTCATGGAAAAGATTTAAAAAATTAAAGTTTCCTTTAACTGGGTTTTAGAACTGTGGCTTGTGGACCGAGTTTCTTTGACCTGCTTCAATCTAAAACATGCTACAAGATTTAACTCAAGTTCCCCCCCGCCCCGCCCCGCTTCAATGTCTCCTCCAAGCACTTTAACTGAAATCTCTTTCCTCTCTGCATTCTTATAGCCCTCATCATCAGTGCCACTAAGCCTGGCACATAATCATCTTCTGTTGTTATCTTGTTTCAATCATATCTAACTCTTCATGACCTCATTTGGGGTTTTCTTGGCAAAGATATTGGCATGGTTTGCCATTTTCCTTCTCCAGTTCACTTTACAGATGAGGAAACTGAGGCAAATAGGGTTTTGCTCAGGGTGACACAGCTGTCTAAGTGTCTGAGGCTGGATTTGAACTCAGAATGATGAGTCTTCCTGACTCCAGGCCCAGCTCTCTATGCACTATGGTGCTACTAGATGCTCTATTCTGTTGCTTCACATTTACATGTGGTAGCACATGAGTGTACTGAATCATCTTTCAGAAATATTAGCCTCTAAAGGAAACAGCTGTAGTTTGCTTTTTGTTTCTCCTTTTGAGCCCTCAGAGCACCTAGGACAGAACAGAGTATATTAAAGGCAGCAAAAAATTCTAAGATGAATTGATTTTAAATGAATTGTCACATTATAGGGTAGAAACCTGAAACTGAAGAGAAAATGCTATTCCTTAAAAATGATATCCAGGATTTTTTAAATGGGGGTGGAAGGGAGTGGGGCGGGTCTGGGATCCGTGAATTCCTTAGTAGAGGGCTTCTCAATGGAGAAAGTGAAGACTGGCAACTGTCCAGCAACTTATATGGGAGATAATAAGATGAGCTGAAAATAACAAGAGTTAACACTGATTTAACACTTTAAGGCTTACAAAATCACCTTCTATTTCTTTTTTTTGATCTTCACAACAACCTTATGAGGAAGAAGCAATGGCTATGCCCATTTTACAGATGAGGAGACTGAGATTGAGAAGTTAAGAGGATCGTCCTAAGGTTACACAGCTAGTCAGAAAGGATTCACATTCAGGTCTGCCTGACTCCAACCACATCAGCCCCACCACCTGATAAACTTCAGTGGCTTCCAATTACTCCCAAAGTAAAATAGAAAGACCTCTGTTGGGCAGTTAAAGCCTTTCAGATGTTTCCAGTCTGATTCAGCCACACAGAGCTTACACATGATACTCCATTATAGCACAGGCTGTCCCCCCAGCTGAAATGCCTTCCTCACCTTTATCTTTTCCTGGGGTCCTTCAAAACTCTGTTCAAATCCCATCGTCCACCAGAACCTCTGATCCTCTTCCCCCCTTCTTGCAGCTGCTAATATATTCATTTCTATTGTATATATCTTGTATACCTATAGTTATTTTCGCATTGTCTTTCCCATTAATATATGAGCTCCATCAGGAACGGAGGAAGGGACCAAGTATTTATTAATTGCCTACTATATACCAGGCACTATGTTAAATGCTCAACAAATATGATATCATTTGATTAGATTTTAATTTAAAAAAATTACTTTGCGTTTCGTTGTATTCCCAGTGTTTAACACAGTACCCGGGACAGAATAAGCCTTAATAAATGTTTATAGAATGACAGACTATCCCAGCTCCCTTGACTCCTAAGCATCTCTATAACACTCTAAGTTACAAAGAAGTTGTGATCTGAATGGGTAGAAGGAATTTACTTATCCAGGAGTTTCTTATTCCAATCAGAGGTCCAGTTCCTACTGAGATACAGATCTCGTTGTTATCCCTGTTGCAATGGAGGGACTGGGATCTCTGTTGGTGGAAGCAGATCCCTTGAATAATCAAAAAAACATCTATTTGACCCACTCCTGTATCTCTACACCATGTTTAGACTCGAATTCTGTTTAGCTAGAGCTTCTTGGATATTTCTCTCACACATCACCATGTTGGAAATATATGATCCTTTTTAAGCTTTCACTTAAAGGCCATTATCAACATGTTGCTAAATTCTATATATTCCCACATTTCTCCTTAACAGCATTCACCATAACGAACACATGGGCATTTCAAAAGCAAACTAACTTAAAGACTCCTCCAAGACACCCTATATTTTGCACCAACATGTAACTGAGAAAGTGAAAAAAATCAAAGTACCTGGTTTCTTTATGTTTGCTTTTGCTGGGAATTCTATTTTAGGCTGACACCAGAATAGGGAAGGCTTCTGTTTGCTAAATTTTAAGGCAATGGAGTGTACTATATTTATGCTTCTAAAAACAGGCCTCTTAAGCTCTAAGATTTTGATCCTCTTGTGTTGAGGGTGCGTCAGCTGCAGATAGAGTAATGAATGAGACCATTCCCAGGAATAAACTTGGCCTTCCCTTTCCAAATAATTCCATCCATGAATTTGTTTCCACCAGGAAAAGAAATCTCTGCAGTTCCAGTGACCACACACCTGAGGGTGGCTGGTGTGAATTAGCTTAATCTTAAGAGAAACATGGACATGCTGAATAGCCTTATTCTACAAGGCATGAGAAGGATGGTTATCAGGTTGCAGTGAAGGAACTGGCGAAATGTTTTAGGACTAAAAAAGGATGAAATAAAGTCTGCAAGCACATGCCACATAAACAAAAAACCCTATAATTGTCCTGGAGAGCTGAAATCCCAGTCTAAACAAAGCTGTGGCAGATGCCTCCAGAAAGGACTTCTGTATGACTGGAGACCTGCATTTATGAATTTGTCACAGTGTTTAGAAGGATGCCAGTTATTATCATGTAGGCCTCTGCTTTATTTTCATATAGCACTTGCATTTTTGAAAGAAGGAGAGTGGAGCGATACGATAAATAATCTTGAGACTTTTGGGAATGGCCTGTACCTAGTGCTTTTAGAATCTGCAGAGTGATTTATATAACTGGGATAACTCATTTGGTCTTCACAACCAACTTGTGAAGTAGGTGCTGCTATTATCCCTGTTTTATAGAGGAGGAACTGAGATTGAGAGAGGTTAAGTGACTTGCTGAAGGTCACACAGCTTCTAAGTGTCTGAGGCAAGACTTGAACTCAGTGTCTTCCTTGCTCCAAGTCCAGCACTAGATGCCTCCCAGCAGAGCTCTAAACTAGAAGTTAAAAGATCTGAGTTCCAATTCTGGGTCCGTTACTTATCAGCCATATGTTAGAGTAAATAAGCCCTGGTTCTGGAGTCAGATGGCCTGGGTTCAAATCCTGGATCTGTTACCTGTATGACCTTAGACAAGTCACTTAACTTTTATGAGCCTCAATTTCTATGTGTTAAAAAATGATGGGAGGGGAGCTGGGATAGATGACTTCCATTGGATCAGAGATAAGAAGGCCTGGGATCAAAGTCTTACCCTGGGCTTTGGTTTCCTCATCTGTAAAATCTTTGGGCCACTACAATTCCTTCTAGTTCTAAATCTATGGTCATTTATCTCCCAGAAAATTAAGTGAATTCTTTGAGCCTTTACCTTACCTGGAACCAGAGAAGATCAGAGATACAGGAGACGCTGAGATAATCTAGCTCCAAACTCTCATTTTACAGATGAGGAAACTGAGGCATGAGGGATACCTGCCTAAGGTCATGTGGGTCCCAGGGAGAAGAATGAGTATTTGAATCCACATTTCCTACCCCGGGGCTAGGACTCTGAGCCAGGGTGTAAATTTTATCTAAAGCAGAGATAACGTAGCTTGCTTAACTCACAGGGCTAGGGTGAGCACCAACAGAGATGATGTTTGTGAAAGCCCTGTGAAGAGCTTCCACAGGCACATATAAGACATTATAAATGCATACATGCATATGTGTTATACATGCATGTGCACAGGTAGGCAGGGAAGCTAGGTGGTACAGTGGATAACACCATGGGTCTGGAATCAGAAAGATTCATCCTTAGTTCAAATTTGGCCTCAGATATGTAGTAACTATGCAACCCTGGGCAAGTCACTTACTCCTGTTTGCCTCAGTTTTTTTATCTATAAAATGAGTTGGAGAAGGAAATGGCAAACTGCTCCAGTGTCTTAGTCAAGAAAACCCCAAATGGCATCATGAAGAGTTGGACACAACTAAAAAATGACTGAACAATATATGGACACACATGTGTGTGTATTTATACATGTGTGTATGTCTATATTTTATATATATACATGCATATGTAAATACACATACACACAAATGTGTGTATGTATGTGTATATATATGTGTGTGTATATATATCTATATCTATATCTATCTATATGTATATATGTATATGTGTATGTATATGGAAAGTCTGTTACCTTTTCTCCAGCTGCAGCTTGACCTGGAGATAATCCTGGATCTCCTTTAGGGCCCTAGGGTGTAAGAAGGAAGCATTAGTGAGGTGCAGGTGCATGCACAGTCATGTATCAGCAGTCAATGGGCATACTGTACTTGGATAAGCCACTTAAGTTCCTTGGGCCTAAGTTTGCTCATCTGCCAAGGGGGTTGAGATGGATGACCCCCAAACTCCCTTTCAGCTCTGAATTCATGTTACCAATAATGACCCATATATGAGAACTGCTTAAAAGATAACATCCAAGCAAGAAATTAGTTATAGTTGATTAGCTGGAGTCCACAGAACAAAAGTGAGAGGTAACACATGGCAAGTTGAGTCCAGTCTTCATGAAAAAGGCCTAGAGGAAAGTCTCAATGGCATTGTATCGATCATCTATGGAAAATTTATGGAATGATTTAGATGAGAATCATACTGAATGAAAAGGCATTTTCTACCCATGCTGGTAGAAACAGTGTTCCAATCAACGGACCACAAATCCATTGGCTTATCGAAACGTGAATAATTTAATAATGATAACAACACTAGCTATCATTTATATAGGATTTTAAGACTGACAAAGCACTTTTAAAATATTATCTCATTTTATTCTTATAATACTTCTGGGAAGTAGGGGGTAGGGACCCTGACAGTGGAAAGAGAAAGTAACAATCATTTATTAAGTACCTTGTACTAAGTGCTTTCCAAAGGTTAATTCATTTGATCCTCACAATAATCCTAGGAGGCAGGTATACCCATTTTACAGCTGAGGAAACTAAGGCATATAGACATGAAGTGACTTGACCACTAAGTGTCTGAAGCCAGATTTCATATCAAGGATTCCTGACTCCAGGTTCAGAGCTTTATCGACTACCTCATCTAGCTACATCTAGGTAGATTCTTTGTTATTATTTCCATTTAGGAATGAGGAAAATGAGGCAAAAAGGTTAGGTGATTTGCCCAGGATTACAGAGATAGTAAGCAGAAGTCAAGTTACTAAGCATTTATGAAGCTCCAGGCAAAGTACTAAGCTCTGGGGATGTAAAGGAAGACAAAACAATCCCTGCTCTCAAGGATCTGCCTCTCAGTCTAAAGAGGAAACAACATGCAAAAAATATGTATAAGCAAGATATATACAGGATGAATTGGAGGTAATTGGAGAGAGGGCCCTAAAATTGAGGGGGATACAGAAAGGCTTTTTGCTAAAGGTGGCACTTTGGCAGAGACTTTAAGGAACCCAGGAGGTGAAGATGAGGAGGGACACAATTTTAGGCACAGTAGGAGATGGAGTCTCTTGTTCAAGGAAATCAGTGTCTGTCACTCTCAGGGTATGGGGGGTGGGCTACAAGGTGTTAGAAGACCAGAAAGACAGGGAGTATCCAGGTTATTAAAGGCTATATAACACCAAAGAGATTTAATATTTGATCCTGGAGGCAACAGGAACCACAGGAGTTTAATGAATGAGGGTGGGGATGACAGTAATATGGTCAGTTGCTGTTCATCGTTTTTGGTTATGTCCAACTCTTCGTGACCCCACTTGGGGTTTTCTTGGCAGAGATACTGGAGGGGTTTGCCATTTCCTTTTCCAGCTCATTTTATAGATGAGGAAACTGAGGCGAACAAGGTTAAGTGACTTGTCCACGGTCACTCAGCTAATAAGTATCTGAGGCCAGATTTGAATTCACGTCTTCCTGACTCTGGGTTTGGTGCTGTATTTACTGTGCCACCTCGCTGCCTTATTAAGGCAGTTATTTTCCATCAAAATGCCTAAAACAGAAGGAAATATTGTCCCCTGACTAAAGCAACAGAAGCAGCGCTCATTGTTTTTAGGGTTCTTTAAGTAATTCTTCTTGTAGCTGGTCTGACTACTAGCAGATTAAACAGGGCAGAATGGGCATCGCATGGGAAGATTATTATGCAGACTCTGGACTCAGCATGCATCTTCAAAGGGCTGTTATTGACCTATTTGTGCATTTTGTTGGCACTAGTTAAGATCTGTATCTACCCCCTAATAAAAAGCAAAATAGACAAATAAGCCATACAACACTCGATGGCACCAACAAAAAGGCAATTCAATAGGGGGAATGGACATTTGAAAGCCATAAATGGAACATACTTCTTTGTGGAACTTATTAGTACGGCAATATTGTCACAATTAGCCTCATAATGGAAGCTCTATGATCTCAGTTAATGAGATGAATAGCTCTTGTCTCCTTTATTACATTTTACTTTATTAACACTGTGGGGAATTACAATGAAGCTATCACAATGGCCATGTGGCCCTTTGATCTTCTAATGTTTAACAGTTTAAAGACATAACTCTCAAAGGGCTCAAGGTCAGGCATGATCCCAATGAGGGTTATCTTTATATTTTAAAACAGGTACTGACATAAGCACATCCACAGTATATCCCTGGTGGAACAACCTTTCCTTGTTATTTTTACATAGATTCTACTTTAAATGGGTAGGGGTATTAAAGGATGTTTTGTTCTATGCAACATAGAGAAGTCAATGTCTGCATTATTAACTCAAGATTCTCACAAGGGATGAGAAGGTGTTTGAAAAACAAGACTGACAACCTCATTCAGGATAGAGAACAGGGAAAATCCTGTAATGACTTGCACTGAAGGTATAGTGTTTATATTTTTTGTAGAGCCAAGTAATTTTGATCTGTGGTCTCCCTCCTTTAAAAGAAGGTGAAAGGGCTTGAGGATGCTCCTTCATACTCTAGGTTTGGGGAAACCAATGGGTGTCAAGTAAGGGTTGGGGCTGACTGAGTCAATCAAATCAAACCACTCCATTTAAAGAACCAGAGAAAAGAGATAAATAGAAGTATATATAGAATGGTTTTACACATATGTATAGAATGGTTTTATACATATACATAGATATACACGTATATAGACATGTATATATGGAATGGTTTCATGCATATGCATACATACTCACACATACATATAGATATAGTTATATTTGTGTCTAATGGTAGCCATTGCAAGGCACAGGCAGGAAAGGAAAGCACAAAGAGAAACTTACATAACTTTATTATTTATTTATACGTTATAGCTTATATATTTATATAACTATATTGTATATAAATATATAATATTATTTATTTAAAAGCAATGGTAAGACATACTTCACAGATTTTCAGTTTCATGTGCAATCATCTTTTTTTCTACTCTATGTTATGGAAATACTTGTTCTATATCTTAAGTTCAGAATAAAGTAAATTAAATTAAAAAAAATAAAGATGCCACACCCTGAAGATGGAATCAGGTGAAAATACTTCTCTATTGAATAAATCAATCGTAGGCTTTAGACTACGACTGAAAAAGTCCTCACTGTATATCTCTCTGAAGGCCAACGGTTGAACTAGAATGATGTTGTATAGGAATTCTGTCCAGATTTATTCAGTCTTGAAAAGGCTCTATGGTATCTGTATAAATCCAGTGAGCTAGTTTGGAATTGGAGCTTCTGTCAGGACAGAAGAGAAAGGTTCCACTGAAACCTCTAAGAAGAAACCATTGAGGGAGAGGGCAGTAACTTGGTATCAACCTCATATTTGACCCCTAGTCCTTTAGTTGGAAGAGGACTTTGTGAATTTCAGAGGACTGGAGGATTTGGACTTTTCCACTGGGATCCCAGCAGTATCCCATGGATAGTAGTAGCTGAAGGCAGTGGCTTCATTGGGAGCTGAGGACAGCCTGGAGGTTATGAGGAGAAGGCATTTCTAAGACTCTATAAGAAACCCAGCAGAAAAGCTTTGCTCTATCTTAGAGGCATACTTGTTGTCCTTCATTCTTGAAGAGGACCAAAATGGCATCACTATGTTGGGGTCAAGGTATAGTGTGGCCGCCTTGTGCACTTCAGCCCATCCCCATTTGTCTCTACTGACAGTTTGCCCCTACAATTTCTCCCCCTTTTATTTATAATCTTCATTTACTTTCTATCTACTAACTGGATCCAGATGGCTCTGGAGGACAAGTGAGGCTGGTGACCTGCACAGCCCTCCCTCACTCAAAACAAAATCAAGTGCAAGTCATGTCATTATTTCTCTGATGGTATGGTCTTCTTCGGCAACAAAGGACGAACACACACTAAGTTATTATCTGTTCCATACAAACATGCGCAAGTATTCCTCATGCTTCAAAACAAAACAAAAAACCTTCATTTGAATTTATCGTCCCCTCTAGCCTTCATTCTCTATTTCTCCTCTTTTTCACAACCAAAATCCTAGATAAATCTGTCTAGGATTGTTGGTTCCACTTCCTCTCTTCTCAATAACTTCTCATCTTCTTGCAAATGTCTTCCAACCCTATCACTCAACTGAAAGAGATTGCTCCATTACCAATGATACCATGATTAACAGATCAGGTAACTTTTTTCAGTTCTTATTTTTCTCAAACTTTGGGAAACATTTAATACTGTTGACCAACTTCTGGATTCTCTCTCTGCCTCTCTCTCTGTTTTTCTCTGTCTCTTTGTGCCTCTGTGTCTCTCTGTCTCTATCTCTCTCTCTCATGAGTCTGCTCTCTCAGTTCTCTTCCTGACTGGAAATTCCTTCCCAGACTCCTCTGTTGTATTTTTAACTTTTTAACCAGCTCCTATTTGTGGACATCTCCCAAGGATATCTACTTGTCCCTCTTCTCTTCTTTCTCTATACTCAGTAAGATCAGTAGCTCCTATGGGCTCAAATCTAGTCAGAAAAATAGAAGAAAAAATGTATTTCTACTCAGATTATGCCAAGGTCTATATATCCAAACCTCACCTCTCTCCATTTAAAACTAAATGCCCTATTGGCATCTAAAACTCAACATTACCCAAACAGAACTCAGTATATACACAAAGACACACACACACACACACACACACACACACACACACACACACAAGACCCTTATTTCTGTAGAAGGCAGCACCATCCTTCCAGTGACCCAAACTAACAAGCTCAGAATCATCCTTGCCTCTATAATCTCTTTCACTCCACATATCCAGTTGATTGTCAAGCCTTGTCAATTCCACCACTCTGATATCCCTCATATCCATCTTCTTTTCTCCACTCAAAATGCCACCACCTTAATTCAGGACCTCATCACCTCCTGCTTGGATTATTACAACAGTTTTAAAATTGCTCTGTTTCCAGTCTACCCCCAATTCAACCCATCTCACAAGCAGCTGTGCCAAATTATTTCCTGGATGCATAAATCCAAGGACATCATTCCTTCACTTAAAAGCTACTAGAGCTATCAATTGCTTCTATGATAAAATACAAACTTCTCTGGCATTTGAAGTCATTTAGACACAGGCTCCAACCTACCTTTCCAGGTTTACTGTTAAGTATTCTGTGTTGTTCCAGGTAACCTGATCTACACATTCTCACTCCCCATGACTAAAATTCTATTTCCTACCTCCAGCCTTTACCCAGGTTATCCTTAATAATATTTTTGGCATTCCAATGGGTGTGAGTCAGAAACCTAGAATTGTCTAATCTTGTATTTCTGTAATAATCTATATCTACCAATTAGAGAATGGCTGAACAAATTAAGGTACCTGACTGTGATGGAATACTATTTATGCCATAAGAAATGAGGAGAAGGAGAGCTTCAGAGAAACCTGGGAAGACTTAAATGAATATCAAAAGAGTGAAGTGAGCAGAACCAGGAAAACAATTTATATTATACTAAAAAACTTTCAGAATAAATGTTTAGGAAGCAGAGCCAAGATAGTGAAGTAAAAGAAATGACTTGTTTGAGTTCTCCTCCAAACACCTCCAAATACCTGTAAAAATGCCTCTAAACAAATTCTAGAGCTGCAGAACCCACAAAATGACAGAGTGAAACAAATTTCTAACCCAAGACAACCTGGAAGGTCAACGTCAAAGTTCTGTTGCACCAGTCTAAGAGAAGAGCATAGTCCAGAGTGGGCCATGCCAGCACAGATGGGACTACAACAGGTCTCAGGGCACTGAATTACTGGCAGTTGTGGTGGTTTCCAGACTTCTCAACCCACAAACACCAAAGACAACTTAGGAGGTCAGTAGCAAAGGTCTGTGGGACTTCGGTGAAAGAGGAGCATGGTCCAGCCCTAGACCCAGGATGGTGGCAACAGTGGCAGTGCCTACTTTCAGAGCTCTCAACCCACAGACAGTGGAGGGCAAGGAAGAACTCATCAGAAGGGGATTACAGAGATCTCTTTGCTGGTGCTGAGGCAGGATTCTATTTCTTTGCCCTTTGCTTTGATCTGGGTCCCAGTCCTAGGTGGTGATCCTGGGGAAAATAGGTGCACTGGCATGGCAGAGCTCGTGGTGGTTTTGGAGAGAGAATCCTACTCACAGTTCCAAGGCAAAAAGAGTGCTTGTGGTCACCCGCAGGCTAGGAGAGGAGCAAACATTTCTCCTTGGATCATACCACCTTGGAAGAACTGAAAATTTACAGGTTCCTAGAAATACCTCTGAAAGTAGTTGCGTAACTCCTGAAATTTGGAACAATACACCCTCCATACTGGAAGCAGAGTCCAACCTTAACAAAGAGCTAAAAAGTCAAATAATTGGCTGGTAAAATGAACAGAGAGCAGGGAAAAAAGTACTTTGGTTATATGGAAGATCAAAACATACAACCAGAAGAAGACAACAAGGTCAAACTCCTACAACCAAAACCTCCAAGGAAAATATGACTTGGTCTCAGGTCATGGAAGAGTTCAAAAATGATTTGGAAAATCAAGTAAGAGAAGTAGAGAAAAAATTCAGAAGAGAAATGAGAATGATGAAAGAAATCAAGAGTCAACGTCTTGCTAAAGGAGACCCAAAAAATGCTGAAGAAAATAACACTTTAAAAAAAGAGACTAACCCAAATGGCAAAATCCAAAAAAGAAACAATGAGGATAAGAATGCCCTAAGAAACAGAATTGGCCAAATGGAAAAAGAGGTCCAAAAGTTCACTGAAGAAAAGAATTCCCTCAAAATTAGAATGGAGCAAATGGAAGCTGATGACTTTACAAGAAAACAAAACTAAACTAAAACAAAAGTAAAAGAGTGAAAAAAATAGAAGACAATGTTGAACATCTCATTGGAAAAATCATTGACCTTAAAAATTAACCCAGGAGAGATAATTTAAAAATTATTGGACTGCCTGAAAGCCATGATCAAAAAAAGAGTGATCTTTCAAGAAATTATCAAGGAAAACTGCCCTGACGTTCTAGAACCAGAAGGGGAAATAGAAATTGAAAGAATCCATTGATCACCTCCTGAAAGAGATCCCAAAAGGAAAACTTCTAGGAATATAATAGCCAAATTCCAGAGTTCCCATGTCAAGGAGAAAGTATAGCCAGAAAGAAACAATTCAAGTATTGCAGAAACACAATCAAGATAACACAATATTTAGCAGCTTCTACATTAAGGGATCAGAGAACTTGGAATATGATATTCCAGAGGGCTGAGGAGCTAGGATTAAAGTCAAGAATCACCTACCCAGCAAAACTAAATATAATCCATGAGGGGAAAAAATTGACATTCAATGAAAGAGAGGCCTTTCAAACATTCTTGATGAAAAGACCAGAGCTGAACAGAAAGTTTGACTCGTGAGACCTTTCTCAATATCTATCTATCTACCTACTTATCTATCTATCTATCTACCTACTTATCTATCTATCTATCTACCTACTTATCTATCTATCTATCTATCTATCTATCTATCTATCTATCTATCTAACACACACACATGGCACAAGGTGAGTTGAATATGAAGGAATGATATCTAAAAAATAAAATTAAGCAGTGAGAGATGAATGTAGTGGGAGAAAGAGAGAGGGAGAGGTAGAATGTGGCAAATTATCTCACAAAAGATAGTGGGAGAAAGAGAGAGGGAGAGGTAGAATGTGGCAAATTATCTCACAAAAGAAGAGGCAAGAAGAAGCATTTACAATGCAAGGGAAAAGGGAGGAAATAAGAAGGAATGACTGAACCTTACTCTCATTGAATTTGGCTTAAGGAGGGAATAACATACGCACTCAATTGGGTATAAAATCTATCTTACCCTACAGAAAAGTAGAGGGGAAGGGGATGGAGGGGCAGATGATAGAAGGGTAGGCAAATGGGAGGAGGGGGTAATCGGAACCAAACAGTTTTGAGGAGGGACAGGGTCAAGAGAGAAGAGAATAAGTGGGGGGGTGGGATAGGATGGAGAAAAATATAGTTAGTCTTTCACAATATGACTGGTATAGGAGCATTTTGCATGACTATACATGTATAACCTATAGTGCATTGCTTGCCTTCTCAATGTGGGTGGGTGGGGAGGGAGGAAAAGAGAGAATGTGGAACTCAACGTTTTAAAAATGAATGTTAAAAATTATTTTACATGCAACTAGGAAATAACATGCACAAACAATGGAGTAGAGAAATCTATCTTGCCCTACAGAAAAATAGAAGGGAAGGGGTAAGAGAAGAGCAGGGAGTGATAAAAAGGAGGGCAAATTGGAGGAAGGGGTAATAAGTATGCATGCTATCCTGGAGTGCAGAGGAGGGGAGAGATGGGGGAAAAACTGGGAACTCAGAATCTTGTGAAAGTGATTGTTGGAAACTAAAAATAAATTAATTAATGTTTATTGATTGGCTGACAAAAAATCTTTTTCAAAATGAATAATTTGGAGAGACTCTAATCAATGAAATGATGAAACATCATTCCAAAAGATCAATGATTTAGAACATGACCTATCTCCTGATGGAGCCTTGATGGGCTAAATGCGCAAGATGAGACATATTTTGTGACATGACCAATTAGAATATGATGTGCTTGACTATGCATTTATTACAAGGGTTTTTTTCTTTTTCAGGAAAGCAGAGGGTCCTTTGGGAACCCCATGTTCTTTCTTCATTATTTTCTATCACTGTGCCATTCAGATGTTCTCATCTTATTTATACGTTAAAGATACTATAAGAGTAAAGTATATTAGATATTGGCCTTGCTTTAGGGTAGGTAAAGACAATTATCCTAGACCTTGAGAAGAATTGAGATCCTACATCTTAGAGTTGCTCATTGCCTGCTTGTGATAACTCTGTAGAAACGCCATCACTTAGCAAGGATGGAGGGAAAAGGAACAATGACTTCTTCCTTCTGGGAATCCCCTCATCCTCTCCCATCCTGAAATTTCATACTATTCTTTTCCTAAAAGCTGTTTTTAAAGGTGCCATGTTTATGTGATACCAGGAAAATCACATGACTCTTGTGAAATCAATCACTTACCTTTGGACCAGGTAGCCCAGGCAATCCAGGATTCCCGTGTGGTCCTGGCATGCCCTATAAGTATTGAAAAAGTAATGTCAGTCATGGGACAGATAAGATGCTTGCTATTAAAACAATGCTTAACTGTTAGGCAACTAATGGTACAGTAGATAGAGCACTGAGCCTAGAGTCAGGAAGATCTAGCTCAAATCCAGCCTCAGACACTTCCTAGCTGTATGACCCTGAAAAAGTTACTTGATCTCTCAGTTGTTCAGTTAACAAATAAATATTTATTAAATGCCTTTTATGTGCCAGGCACATAACGTGCTATGCTAAGCACTGGAGATTAAAAAAAAAATGAGGCAAAATAACATGCCTTCAAGGAGCTCACAATTTAATGGGGGAGACAATAAGCATACAAATTTGTACAAATAAGATATATATCAGATAAATAGGAAATGGATAAGAGAGGAAAGCCAGTGGAATGAAGAGGGGCTGGAAGAGGCTTCCTGTAGAACATGGGATTTTAGCTGGGGCTTAAAGGAAGCCTGGAAAGCCAGTTGGCTTGATGAGGTGGAAAAGCATTCCAGGTATGGGGAAATAGCCAGAGAAAATGCCCTCAGCTGAGAGATGGAGGATCTTGTTCATGGAACAGCCAGGAGGCCAGTGTCACTGGATCAAAGAGTACATGGCAGAGAACAGTATGTAAGAAGACAGCAAAGATGAGAAAGGGCTAGGCTGTGAAGGACTTTGAATGCCAAAGGGAGGAATTTGTATTTGATCCTGAAGGCAACAAGGGGCCATTAGAGTTTACCGAAGGGGTGATATGGTCAGACCTTCACTATAGCAAAATGGTGATTGAATGCAAGATGGATTAGAATGTGGAGAGACTTTAGGGAGGCAAACCCACCAGCAGACTATTGAAATAATCCAGATTTGAGGGGATGAGAGCTTGCACGAGGGGGTGGCAGTGTCAGGGACAAAAGTATATTCAATGGATGTTGCAAAGGTGAAAGTGATGGGATTTGGCAACAGATTGGGTATGAGGTGTGGGGGTTTGAGGGAAAGTGAGGAGATGAGGATGACACCTAGGCTGTAAGTCTAAGGGACTTATCCTCTATGGGAACAATGAAGTGAAGAGGGTGGAGAGATTTAGGGAAAAAGACAATGAACTTTTCAGCTAGGTCATTCAGTGGATCAGATGCTTGAGACTTGACGAGTTGTGTGACCCTGGGCAAGTCACTTAACCCCAATTGCCTCGCTAAAAAACAAAATAAAACAAAAACAACAAAAAAAATGAGCTCAGTTTCGGATTTGCTGGGTTTGGACATCCCAGTTCAAGATATCTGAAAGGCAGTTGGAGATATGAGATTGGAAATCAGCAGAAAAATTAGGGCAGGATAGTAATTAAATGGGAGCTGGTGAGATCAACAAGTGAAATAGTTTAGGAGAAGTGAAAAGGATCCAGGGCAGAACTCTGGAGACAAATACGGTCAGAGGATATGCTATGGATAAAAATCCAGCAAAGGAGACTGAGAAGGGGAGGTCACATAGGTAGACAGATAACCAGGAGATTGGAGTGCCCTAATATCCTAGAGAGAGAAGAGAATATCAAGGAGAAGAAGGCGAACAACAATGCTGAAAGTTACAGAGGTCCAGGAGAATGAGGATGGTGAAAAAGCCATTGAATATGCTAATTAAGAGATCATTGCAAGCTTTGGAGAGAGCAGTGTTAATAGAAGGATGGAAGTCGGAGGCTAGAACGTAGAGGGATAAGAAGAGAGAAAGTAAAGGCACCTATTGGGAACAACTTTTTCAAGGAGTTTAACCACAAAGGGCAGAAGAAATATAGAATGATAATTAATAGGGATGAAAGCATCAAGTAAGGGTTTTTTGATGATGGAGGAGTCATGGGTGTGTTTGTAGGCAGAAGGAAATGAGTCAGGAGATAGGAATTGAGTGGGGATGAAGAGGGGGCAAGGGATTACAGATATACTGAGCAAGGGCTGGAAAAGACCCTAGGAAATCTTTCCCATTGGTTCTTTTTTTTCCCCAAGGGTAAGGGTCAATGGGAATGCCAGTGGGAATGCCAACATCATCATCCACATCATAATCGTCATCACCATCATCATCATCGCTAACTTTTATATAGCACTTACTATGTGCCAAGCACTGTACTAAGCATATAATTACTATCATATTCGACCCTCACAACAGCTCTGGGTGGTAGGTACTATTATTACCCCCATTTTACAGATGAGGAAAATGAAGTCAACAGAGGTTAAGTGACTTGCCCAGGGTCACACAGCTAAGTAAATTTCTGAGGCCACATTTGAACTCAGGCCTTCAAGACTCCAAGTCTGGTGTTCTATCCACTGACCCACCTGCTGCCTCTCTCTGTTAACACCTGAACCAGGGATGGGAGGTCTTCTGCAAACAGCCAGATTTCTGTCTAAGAAAGAAGGTAGAAAAAGTAGGAGCTAGACAGGAGTTTGGGAATAATTGAGCATGAATAGAAGGGTAGCCAAAGATAAAGCCTAGAAGAGCTACAAAATGAAGTAGGAAAGAATAAGATTTTGGGAGACCCGAAGAGTTCAGGGAGGAATTTTTTCCTTGGAAGTCAATGATTCTGAATCAAGGAAATGAGAGTCTGCAAAGGAAATGATATCCCAACATTCTTAGTGTCCTTTTAAGCACTTAATAAGGCACTAAGATTTTTGCGACACACACATATATATAAAATGTTATTTCCTTTCTTCCTTACAATGATCCTATGAGGAAGATGGCCATTATCCCCATTTTATACATAAGGAAAACTGAGACTGAGAGAGATGAAGTGACTTGACCAGGAGTCACATAACTACTACCTAAGGCAGGATTGGAACTCATCTGTTCCTAACTCTGAGGCAAGCTATCCATGACACCATGTAGCTTCTTAAACAAAAAACCAGTTGCTCCAAGATCCCCAGGTCCCAAGATCCTGCTATGATTCAGCACAATGAGCAGTGGTGTTAGCTTTTGCATTTTGTCACTTCAAGCCAGTAGTCCTAGCTGTGCTTCTGGGCCTATAAATATGTAGAGAGACAGTTCTCCCTATGATGCTTGGCATATGTTACAAATACGATAAACATGTTACGTGAACAAAGAGTAAGGTTTATTAGTCATTCACACCTTAGTAAGAATTTAAGTTAAAATGCCTTGTTGTAATCTTCCCAATTAGAGTGATTAGAATTTTATAGGGTTTATTAGAGTTTTGAGGGATGGAAGAGCAGGGAAGGAAGAAACGATTTTGGAATGCATAGTACATGTGGGGAGAGCACATCAGCATAAGGCTTTCTAGAGCCAAAAGGCAACCTTAGGCCACTAGGATCCTGGAGGGGCAGGCTGCAAGGTGGAATCAGGAAGGAGGAGAGAGGCAAAGATGGAGAGGGGTGTGTCTCAGCATTTCAACGTGCCCTTCTCTTCTGAGAAAAATGCATGAACAGAAGAGCTTCCTGTTGTCTTACCTCTCCATCCTTCTAACCCTCTTCTCCAGTTGGGTCTCCACAGGGCTTCAGGTGGGTGCTAATCTACTCGTATACAGCCTAAACCTTGCTTCTCTCAGGCCTTGGCAACATACACTTGAAAACTAAGTGTATGGCTAGTATTTGCATTTTTCTTTTGAACACACACACACACACACACACACATACACACACACACACACACACACAAATAACACACACGCAGGCACCAGGATCCCCACTTTCATCTCTAAATAAAATGGACTGCTTTATTTAAAACAAAAGTTGGGGGAGGGGAGAACTGACTGTAGCACAATTTTTTTCATTTATATAACACATAAATCTTTTGTTCAGCAGATGTAATTTTAGAAATGCAGCAGCTCCTTGGGGTGATTTTTTTTTTATTCTGTGTATTTCTCTTCCCCTGGTCAACAGCTAATATTCTGCCCCTCTATTTTCCACTATGTAACCCAAGAATGCACTATTTTAAGGAAGCCCACTCCCCTTCATTCCCCAAAGCAAATGAACCTGACCTTCAACCACCATGTAGCAAATGGATGAGATCACTACAGACCTAAGAATAATATTACAAATCGTAATAGACTAGCTCTGTTGCTGCTGCTCTTACTGCTGCAAATTTGATAATCTCCCTTGGACATGCTCACAGAGAATGCCTTGGCTGGGTGTTTATAGCCAAACAAACAAGGCTCCACGTGTTTCTTCACTCTCTGGAATTGGCAAAGGAAGGACAGACTTTAAAGATCCAGGCTACTTTATGAAGGAAGCAGGCATGGGCCATCCCCAGGAAAGACACAACAGAAAAGGACAAGCAGTCCAATCTCATGAGCATTAGTTATGGGAAAGGCTTTCTCTTACGGACTGCAATATAATGAAAAAACAAATTTTAAACAAAAGAAATAGTCCTTGTTTTCAAGGATCTTGCATTCCTGAGGACAAGGCTAGGATAAAAAATATAAACAGAAAAGTATTTATAGGAAAGTTTGAGCAGAAGAGAGAGAATTAACAGGAATGGGTTCATGGGGGAGGTGGCATAGTTTATATGTATTTTTGGTGACATTTGGCTTTGCTCCACTGAAGCCTCATTCTTATGAAAAATTCTGGACCATCTTGTCTTATTCACCTTTTGTTTAGACAATGTTAGCATCCATATAGAAGCTGCATGGTATAATGGTTAGTTCTGGACATAAGGTCTGGAAAAACTGGGTCTCTTACGTGAACCCTGGCCATGATGGCTCCAGTTACTACGTCCTCCTACCCTGAATTTAGATTGATGCAAGGTGAGAGAGGGAGGGAGATGGAGACAGAGACATAGAGAGAGTCAGAGAAAGACAGAGACAGAGAAGGAAAAAGAGACAAAGACAAGGAGAGACAGAGACAGTAAAAGAGACAGAGAGTGTATGTGTGTGTTTAGTATTTAAATATGTCCACATGTTATATGTCCTGACAGAATGTAAAGTTACTGAGTGCAGGATCTCTGGCCATTTTGTCTTTCTATCCCCAGCATCTACCAAGCCCAGTACACAGTAGGTGCTCAATAAATACCTGTTGACCAACTGAATGGACCCAACTGTAGCACTTACTAATTACGTAACCTCAGGTCAGTCAATTAATTAATAAATACTTATTAAGCATATATGAAGTGCCAGATATTGTGCTAAGGTCTGAGAACACAAAATAGGCAACAGAGAGTCCCTACCCTCAAGGATCTAGAGTATTGGATAATTAAGTCACAGACAAGCTGTCATCTCCTCTGCTAAAAACACCACATATCTTTCCTCTGTTGGCAGGTTACCAGTCACCATCCTTCCTATTCTTTTTAAATACATAATCATTCTCAGAGCAAGAAGCATTCAACCCATTTACTCACCCTTGGACCTCTCCTTCCTGATGGACCTGGTAGACCAACAGGACCTGGCGGACCCTTGAAAGAGAAAGAAATGGGGAAATTAAAAGGGGTAGTAGCCAGTCACATAGGCCTCTCTCCACAGGTGGAAATCAGTTAAGATTTGAGGTTGCCTGCTCCCAGCTGATAATGATTTAATAGTAAAATCAACCTCCAGCCCCACCCCAAACAGTAGGGACAGGAGCTAGAATTCCAGTGTCCTTTTTAATCTGGTCAGAAATCACAGCAGGAAGCTTGTGACTCATGAGGCTGGCTACCCAGGATGGTTTGCACAGGCATTGGAATGGGCAGTTTTGTGGGTAACTTTTACCTAAATTTACTTTTACTAGAGATGGGGAACTCAATTTAGGGTTTGGAGACCAAGAACTACAGATTTTCAAGCACACTTCCCACTGAGGCTTCCCTGGAAAAGCTGAAGTCCTGTGGATTTTATGTACTTTTAAAGGAAGCATGCCAAGGCATAGTGTAATGTGTGCAGTGGGATTGTAATGAAGTCCGTCTGTTGCTTCCAATGGTAAAACTACGATATACCAGTCCTTGCCCTGGTAGGTATCTACAAGAGCCAGAGACTTTGTACAGAATGTAGTATTATATTAGGGCTAAAAAGAAATAGAAAATTCAAAGGGAACAACTCATCCAAACTGTGAAAAAATAATTTTAGATCCCCTAGAGGTTAACTTAAGAAAACCCCAATAATAGATAACCACCTATTGTTTCATTATATGGGCTGGGGCATGGAACATACCTATGATTTCCACAGTATAAGGAACTCTTGGCATGAACTCACATGGAAGTTAGCAACTCCTCAGTAATTTATAAACTTAGACAGTGGTATCAAATTCCAATAGAAATGATCTCTGCGGGCCTCATATTGACTGAAGAAAACCACAAATCAACATTATCTATGTTGTATTGTATTTTTTTTTTTATTTTGCTAATTATTTCCCAGTTACATTTTAATCTGGTTTAGGCCTAACTCAGGAGTGCCACAAAGCAGTCTGAATACCAAACTGTGTATGGTCGATTCACAGTTTCATGGGCAATCACCTTTTTATTGTACTATATTATGGAAATTAAAAATAAAATTTAAGAATAAAAAACAAATTCTGACTTAGACATATTCCTAGTTATGGTCAAGTAGCTCAACCTCTCAGAATCGCAATTTTCTCATCTACAAAATAGGTATAGCAGTATTTAGACTACCTACCTCACAGGGTTGGTATGAAAAAAAACACTTTGCAAACTTTGAAAATTTGTATGCATGAAAAGGCAAAACCAAATTTTTAGCCAACCCATATTGTTTTAAAATGTGGTTTAAGCCTACATTACTTTAAAGCATATTTTAAAAATATAGGCAACGTAATTGAATATACTTTGTGGGCTATGGGAAATATGGTCAGTGCCTCCATTCAAAGTCAAACTGAGGATATGCTCATCCATTCATTCTTATAAGCTATCATACTAACTCTCTCCTCTCCTTAGATTAGGAAAAAAAATTCTAGAAAGATGTCTACACATGGCTCTACAATTTTCTCACCACTATTCACTTCACCACTTTCAAAATTTGGCTCCAATTCCCACTATTCTAGTAAAAACAACCTCCATCCAAAGTCACTAATGAACTCCTTATTTCTAAAAACCAAAGACCTTGTTTCAGTGCCCATTGCCCTTAAACTTTGTGCAGTATTTGACAATAGTGACTATCCTCTCCTCGATATTCCCTTGCGTTCCTTGGCTTGTGCAACACTGGAATCTCAGGGTTCTTCTTTTACTTTCTTAAAGGTCTTCTCCCACCTCCTTGTCTATCTCCTTATCTTCTTACCGACATTTAAATATGGATCCATCCTGGGCCTTCTTCTTGCTCTATACTGTCTTTTTTAGTGAATTGATCCACTCCTATGTCTTCATCCATCCATCACCTCTAGGCAGTCAATTCATAAATTAATAACTCTATTTCCTCCATTCCCAAGATCTCCTCAGAATTATAGACCCATATATCTCCAATGCCCAGTCAACCCCTCAAGTTTAAACATTTCCAAAACTGAACTTAACATCTTTCTTCCTATAGGATCCTCCTCCCAGCTTTCCTATTTCTGTTACTGGTGTACCATACATCCTTCTGGACATTTCAGTGCCATCTTTGATCTTCTCTCTTCTTTTCTACACACATTTCTCATTTGTAAAATGAATGACTTAAATTAAACTCTCTCCAAGGGCCCTCCCAGCTTGCAATCTTGTAGTCCTGTCAATGCAGTCAGCAGCAAAATCCCTTGGTTTCTTTGCAACACCTCTTATACCCATTTATTCCTTTTTACACTTGTTGTTACCCATTTAATCAGGCCTTCATCTCTTCTAATTTGGATTATAACATTACCCTCTTAACTGGTTTTCCCATCTCTAGTCTATCCCCTCATCAATTCATCCTCCAAACTGGAGTGGTGAAGTGGATAGAGCTGTGGTTCTAGAGTGAGGAAGATCTAAGTTCAAAATGGACCTCAGAAAGTAGATAAAAGGTTTAGAAAACTATGAGTAAGAGTTTGGCCAGTTGAGTCATAGGGTGGGTGACAAACTGGTTTTTTTAATATCATAGAATCATAGAATCTCAGAGTATAAAGGGACCTTATAGATTATCTAGCCCAACAGGTACCTTTCTCAAGAATTTTCGTAGTCATCCAGCATCCACTCTTAAAGACATCCAATGGGGGGGACCCATTATCACCCTAGGCAGCCCCCTCCACTTTTGGAGAGTTCTAATTATTAGAATGCCCCCCCTTAAATCAAGTTTAAATCTATCTGCTATTTTTATCCATCGATCCCAGTTCCTCTCCCTTACTTCCTTTAAGTCCCAACTAAACTCCCACCTTCCACAGGAAATCTTCCCCAACTCCTCTTAATCCCTGTGCCTTGTCTCTGTTAATTATTTCCCATATAGCTTGCTTTCTATATATCTGTTTGCATCTCATATCCTTAATTAGATTATAAACTCCTCGAGAGCAGGGACTATCTTTTGCTTCTTTTTGTTTCCCCAGCACTTAGCATAGTGCCTTGCATATAGTAGGAGCTTAATAAATGTTTACTGGTCAATTGTTCTTTGAGACCAAGCAAAGAAAATGAAATCCTTTCTTCACACAACAACCCTTCAAATACTTGAACATAGTCACAATGTTCCCCTCTAAGTCTCCTCTAGGCTAAACATAATTATTTACTTCATACAAGCTTGCTATAGCATCATCTTGTCCTTCACCATCTTCTCACCTTCCTCCATATGTTTTCCAGCTTATATGCCTTCTGAAATGTGTTGCCCCAAACTGAACACAGTACTCTCAATGGATCTGATTAGGGGAGAGTCCGGTGAGATGCTATCACTTCCCTTGTCCTAAAGACTAAGGGGAGGAAAGGGTAGTGGGGGAAGCAGATCAGTCCTATTGGTTCTCTCTCACTTCCTTTTCTTCCATGGTCATGGTCCTTCCAAATGGCATCTGAGACCCTTTATGTCTCAGGTTTTATGATTAAGCAGGTGTTATCTTTTATATATACAAACTCAGATCTTTAGGATAAGCTTTTTCATCATTTTCCTCACCAGTAGAGGCGGGTTGAATGAAATGATCCCTACTGGTTTACCAGCTGCCTGGGATTGGGGATAACATATTTGAGAGATGGTTAACGAAGGCTGGCTGCCCAAGAGTTTGTGGTACAGCATGTAGCTAAGAACTTGAATTTTCTGGGCCAAAACAACTGACCAATGTTGTGACCAAACCCAAGGCCACAGCCTCATCAACTACACACTATAATCAATTGAATTTACCCATGTACTTTTAAAACTAGCTCTTCCTTCTTGCCAAAAGTCTGGAATACTGAGTCCTAGGGCAAAAATCCCTAGACACAGTTTCATTTTTAAAATTTTCTTTTACTGTCAGATTTCTTGAATGAATATTTAACAGTTAGTCGATAGAAATATATTAAGTGCCTACCATGTTTCAGGCACTGTTCTAAATGCTGAGGGATACCAAAAAAAGGGCAAAAGGTAGCCTCTGCCCTCAAAAAGGTTAGCGTCTAATGGGGGAGACAACATGGAGATAACTATGTATGGACAAAATATGTAGAAAAGGAAGGTCCCTCAAGTTGTCAATGCTTCATACATCCTCAGTTGCCTCTGTGTTATAGTTTTATTGATGTTGTACTCTCCACTGGAATATAATAAGCCCTTTGAGGGCAAGAATTATATCATAAGGTGCTTGATAAATATTTGTTGAATTGAATTCAAGAGATGAGAGACATATTGTAAGTTTCATCCTCCTCATTTGAAAATTGTAATTAAAAGTTGTTTCGCTACCTACCTTAAAATGTTATTGTTAGGACCAGATGAGAAGATGAGGATTGTGCAGCTTTTGAGCATAAAGTACCATCTAAGTGTAAAATATTAATAATCATGATTACTGTCATTAGCTATTATTAACAACTATTTTATTAGTGCCTCCTCGAAGCCCTCCTAGGATTCTTCCTTGTGTCTTGGAGGTGCCTCCAGCTTCTTCAAAGCTATCATAGGCTATCTTAGTGGAGCATTGTCCTAGATATTTCTGCTAAGGTAAGATTCTGGGAGAGCTCAGGGACATATGACTTATCTGTTGTCCCTTGCCAAGTTCAGACATGGTCATTACCAGGTTAGCAACAAGGTGGAAAATATCTTGACCCCAGGATCACTTAAAGACTAAGATGATAAAACAAAACCAGTTTTATCAATGGAAATGTCTCCAAAGAAGCTGTATCACCATCTACTTTTTGCCACACCCTAAGAACCATTGGGAGTTTTCCTTCTGACTTGCTAATAAAACTTCCTCTATGTATTGTCTCTCCCTCTGAGAATGTGCAATCCTTAGCTTTGAAGGCTGTTGTGATTTTCTAATCACATCCTCAGTGCTTTGAAGAATAAATAATAAAAATAACTAACATTTACATTTAACAACATTATTACAATAATAATAACTAGCTTTAAAGTTTGTAAAGTGCAAACATGATCTCATTTTATTCTTGCAACAATCCTGAGAGGTCAGAGTTATTATTATCTCCATTTTACAGATGAGGAAACTGAGGCAGATGAAGATTAAATGACTTGCCCACAGTCACACAGCTAGTGAAGGTGGATTTGGACTCAGGTCTTTCTGACTCCGTCTAGCATTTTCATTCATTCATTCATTCAGTAAGAAGGGAGAAGAGCAACAAAAAAAAAGTGAAAGTTGTTGTGACTTGAACCAGTAGTGGGAGTACCCCCACTGACCAAGTCACAGATTCTGAATGTATTGAATTTATAAATATGAGGAATAATACAAGTGTGAATGATTAATAAAAATATCAGTAATAATTACTAAGATGATATCAAGAAGGATTTCAGTATAAGAAATAATGAATGTTTGGGGAACTACAATCAACTAATGTGCCTCTTTGTAAAGAAGAAACTGAAGTTTTCCAAACTAAATTCCCTTTATGCATTTTTATTTTTAAGATGATGTTTTATTAAAAGTAGAATGTGAAGAGCTAAAAACTACTGTACCAAAATATTACTATTTAATAGTCATAATAACGAAACTAGCATTTATACAGCCATTTTAAGATTTGCAAGGTACTTAACAGATATTACCTGATGTTATTCTCAGGACAATCCTGGGAGCTAGATACTATTATTATTTCCATTTTACTGATGACAATTTTAAGGCTAATAGGGGCTCAGAGATTTCCTTGGGGTCACCAAACTAGCAGGAGTCTGAGACCAGATTCTAGTTCAGACCTTCATGATTCAAGGATTATTCTATCTCCTGTGCCTACCTCAAGATTGAAAATACTGACGATTAAAGTAAAACAAAGTATCTCACTGGGATTGACGAACACAAGGCCTTATACATTTTTATTGAATGAAAGTATGAATGAATGAACGAATGAATGAATGAATGCCTTTGAATTGTATCTCCATTTCTTAACATCACAATTTCATTTAGAATGTTCATTGGGCTCAAAAAGTTGATTTTTATTTGTTACTAGCTCTAGTTACTAAGCACAAGTTACTAAGCAAAAGATTTGTCTGGGGCTAATAGTATCTATACACAATATTTGTAGACATGCACTAAACTATATTAAGTGTTGCCCAATACATATCAAATAACTTTCCAGTAATAGCCACAAAGAAAAACCAATCTAAGCAAGTGGTATCATCTTCTCCATCCAATGGTTTCTGGATCTACACCAATGACTCAAGTATATGTCAGCTAGCATATTCATCAAACAAATTGGTACTATAGACAATCTTTTTTGGTCTGATGGCACTAAAGAAAATATAATTTTTCATAGACAAGAGACTCAAGGAAGATAAATACAAAAGGTGAGAAGATAATACTCTTTCTAATTACTTGATTTCTGACATATAGAACACTTCAGCAAAACTTAAAATGACTTCACAATAATAGTAACTCACATTTAAGTAGCCTCTTAAAGTTTACAGATGTGTTTCTTCAAAACAACTTTGTGGAGGTAGGTAGAACAAATATTACCATCCTCATTTTACAAATGACATCGAGGTTTAAGTGGCTTACCTATGATCACAATGCTAGCTATGCATCTGGGGTGGGCTTTGAATCAAGGTCTGCTGACTTAATGAATATTCAGTATTTTATCAGTTATGTCATGTTTAAATATCTATATGGCTGTGGGGCTATGTTGATAACTACCAGGATAAACCAATGAAAAGTGGAAAATGCAGTCAATTAGCTCGTAATTCTATCAATACTTCACCAAATAAATGATGGGACCACTACCTCTGCCTCTTGGATTTTCTACTCTATTCAAGACCCAGCTCAATCACCAGCACCAACAGGAGGCCATTCCTAGAATATAAACCCCCTGAGGGCAGGGATTGTTTTTATTTTTTTCTTGTTTGCTCAATATTGAGTACAGTGTCTAATGCATAGCAGGTACTTAATAAATGTTTGCTTCATTGGATTGAATTAATTTACTTTTTATTCTTCACTGATTTTGTTTCAGATAGATGTAACCTATATTTAATCTTCAAGTGCATACTAAATACACCTTTAAAATTCAGTCTGTAGCGTATAACAAATTCAGAATTGCAATCCTTGCCTAGCCTAACATGACAACCAGTAATAGCTATTAAAAATCCACCTCCTTTATTAATCAATAGTAATTCTCTGCAAAGTAGTTCTACCAATGGGCATATTGCCATAACGTTAATGTCAGTAGGAACTGAAAAGTCATAATTTAAATACTCTGAGAGCCCCACGTGAACCTGAGATTTTGTTGGTATCAGTATCCCTTCTACCAATATGACATTTAACCCTACCCTGCCTGGCCATCCCACACAACTCATGTATACATCCTCCGAAAACTGAAATAAGTGCAATGCGTTTTTCTTTAGCCCACCTCATCTGTTCTTCTGACCCATCTCTTAACAGGAAGGGACATTAATCCTATCATTATAATTATTTTTAATAAGGAAGGATGAGTCCATATTTAGCAACTGGAATCTATGGCTGAATTTCAACTGAAAAAGTAAGACATCTGGTTTGTCTGTAACTTCACCAGAACTAAGTGCCCCTACAATCTGCCAGTAATAAGAGGGAAAAAACCAACCACCCAGAAAAAAACCAATAACTATGCTAAAATTGTTCCTATTGGAACTATATTTTATAGGAACTATAAATTCATTCATTGTATTCAGGATAATTTTATGTCATAGGTTTGGCTTTCTATGTATACTCCATTCCAAAGTTCTCTCTGACATTCTCAGTAAACTAATTTCAGCAAGACATATTTTAAAAACTTACAGGCGGTCCAGGATCCCCTTTGGGGCCTCTCAGATTCCCCATTTCAAGCATTGTGTTCAGATCTTCATAGTAATAGTAATCATATAACTCAGTTTCATAGTTATCCTCAGTGTGGTATGTACCATCAGTATCCCCTTTGCCTCCTTTCCACTGATCATGATCATCACGCACAAATGGTTCAGTTGTTGCCCAATATAAGGTTGTGTTCAAAATCTGTGACATATCGGTGAGTTTTTCAGCATGCCAATTCTCTTCGATATCCTTTTTTAAGTCATCAATTTTATCCTCTTTCATAAATGGAGGGACAAGGGATGGACTCTCCTTAGGCAAAGGGAGTCCGGTCATTCCTTCTTTATGTCCCACAGCATGGTCTGAAACATTTTGAATTGAGCCAGATTTCTCATTTGAGCTCAATATCACCTTTTTAAGTTGATGGTGAGGAACTTGCAGATTTAAGTTTGGTAGGCTATGGTCTTTGGTGGTCATCTTTGTGACTTGGATTTCAGATTTCACAAGATCCCCAGCAGAGATGTTTCCCCAGGGGACAGATGATGTTAAAGAACTTGATGTTTCCCAGGGCACTCGAAATTTATGGACTGATGGAGCCTCTTTATTTACTGAGTTTGGGTTTCCCTCTCCTTCATAAAATGGTCTATACTCTGATGGTATCTCTTCACCAAACTGCTTGTGTGATGGAGACTTTTCCAGTACAAGGCCTGGCAATGTGGTAGTGTGGGGAAACCCAGTCTCTGATCGGTAGGTATCAACATGGCGACATTGCTGTTTCCGATATCTACAATAGTTTGCTGATGCTTCAGCTGAGGGAATTATATCCAGTTGACAAATTATTCCTTCAAAGTGGACTGAATGGGAGTCCATACTTCCCAGAGTAAACACACCATCAGCATTGAATGCCTGCACTCTTGAAAGAATGTCTTTGCTGAATTTTTTCTTTCCACACTCGACAAACATGGAAACCACTGTGTCTTGAAAATCAATGGCAAAGGAGTGCCACCGTTCATCGTGAATGCTGTAATTGAAAGATGCTGCCAGCTTCCCACCAATATGGATTACCACTTTTTTGGGTAGTAATTGCACTCCCAATTGCAGTCTATTTTTATTTCTGATACTGAACAGAAAAGCATTGTTGACTCTATGTGAGAGTAATCCAATTACTATTGTGAATTGCTGTCCTAGACTGGATGGCAAAATTCTCCTGGTAGGTACCTCTATATGAGTCTCACTTGTCAGAATGACACCTGTTTCTGCTACATGAACCCCTTGAGGTAATGGAGTAGATGATGATAGGACCACATTCTCCACTGGTTGATGTCGTACATCTTTGCCTCCAAGGTCTAATTGATAAAGAACATCTATGCCTAGAAGAAAAAGAGAAGGGGGAGGAGGTATATTACTGAATTGCATCCATGTGTTTGAAAAAACAGAAAAGGAGAAAAGTATGACTTCGTAGAATAAACACAACTCATCAATGAAAAGTTCTCAGTAGGGGAAAACAGAATGAAAACTGCATTATTTCATGACCATGTGTTTTGGGAAGGTAAACCTTCCCAACTCCCTCAAAGCCCAAACCTTCAGCATAGATTAGTAAATGAAACAATCATTCCATCTTTTAAAATCAACTAAGATACATAAAGTTATTAGATGCTTGCCTATCCCTTCTAAGAAACTAAGATTGTTAGCTGTATGTAAGGGAATAATTTAAATATATCTTCTCAACCTTAAAGGCAGAATCTTGCTCCTAATACTACCTCTGTAAAAGGCAACTTGAAAACTATTAATACATTGTGTAAATTAATCATGCATTTTTGTAAATTGAAAGCTCCATGAACAAAGAAAATAAATTACACTTCAATCTTGTGCAGCAGCTGACACATAGAAGGTGGATAGATGCAGAGATTTCAAAGTCAGGGAAACTTTAATAACCTCTGAGAATCACAGAATTTGAGAACTAGAAGGTACCTCAGCTGTCTATCCATCCATGTAAGGAATCCCCATCATAACCTAACTGACAAGTGGTTACTACTAGTAGTACTAGTAGTAGTAGTAGTACTACTACTACTACTGATTAGCCCCATTTTACATATGAGGAAACTGAGGCCCAGACAGGTGAGAGGTAGCCTCAGGGGCAGTAAGTTATAATCAAGTAGGTACTTAATAAGCAGTTGCTGATTTTTGACAGACGGTTGAATGATTACATTTTTTTAAACTAAAGAGACATTCTGTGGCTATTTTATTCACATCTCTTGAGTCCCATGCCACTGTACTTTCTACCTTGTATTATGCTCATATGTGTCTGTTTTCACTGACTCTGTTAGACTATAAAGAGGAGATACAGAAGACAAAGAGGTAAATATGATATGAGCCAGGGGATGAAAGGGGCAAAGGAGAGGTCAGACTAAGCAGTGTGGTAAGAGCTGATAGAAGGAAGGAAGTGGCGCCTGCTCTTAGCCTGGTAAGAAGATGAAGAAATCAAAAAGTAGAGATGAGGAGGGAGTACCTGGACTTCATAGAATGAATAGGGTTGGAAGACAGAATGGAGGTGCAATTCAATTCGACAAGCACTGTGCTAAGCCTGGGGAGTACAAAACCAAACCAAAACAGTCCTGGTCCTCTAGGAACATACTGTCTACTAGGGGAAAACAATATAGACAGGGAGGGGAGGATATTTGATAAGCATCTACTATGTGCCAGGCACTGTGCTAAATACATATATTATTTCATTTGGTCCTCCAACAACCTTCAGAGGTAGGAGCTGTTATTATTTACAGTTGAGGAAGCTGGAGTAGATAAAGTGTTAGTAAGCTCTTACTAGGAAGCTTGCTCTGATCTCTCCTTTGCCTCTTTTTGCCCCCTACCTCCTTTCATACTTACCACTTTATCTGCTGGGTCTTCTCCAACAGAATGTAATACAGGGTCACACAGCTGATAAGTGTCTGAGGCCAAATTTGAGCTCAAGTCTCCCTGATTCTAGGTCTACTGCTCTATCTATACTATCCTACCTTGCTGCCACTACACAGGTGAGTAAGTACAAAGTAAACAGTGTTTGCTCAGTAAATGCCTACTGTATAGCAGATGCTGTTCTAGATACTGCTGACACAAAGATGAAGTATGAAACAATGCCTGCTCTAAAGGAGCTTCTGTACCTTGAACCCCAGCCTGAAAGGCATGAGCCCCTTTCTGGAGCTCTTTAAACCATCTCCCCACGGAGGGTGAGGGAAACCAAAAAGAGCTTATTCCAGTTTGACTACAATAGAGAACATGAAAGAGTTCTGTGAAATGAGCCTGGAAAGTCAGTGAGGAGCCAGGTCATAAAGGGCCCCAAATGCCAGAAGCTCCCATTTATAGTATAGAGGCCATGTTTGGCTGCTGAAGTCTTTGAGCAAGGGGTTAACATAGCTAAGATTTAAGCAGTAGGAGAATTACTTTGGAAGCTCTGAGAAGGACTGACTGAAGAGGAATCAGAAGTATGGAGATAAGTTAAGAGGCTTACATTGGTCCAGGTTAGAGATAACAAAGGCAGAACTAACATGGTGGCAATGAGAAGATAGGAAGTGGTAGAAGAATTGACAACGCTTAGTAACTGATCCAATGGGGAAGGAGTGAGAGAATTAGAGAGAGGAATGAGTCGAAGACTCAAAGATTAAAAATCTAGACGGATGGGGGAGGATGAAGTTTATGTTCTCAATATCATGATCATAAATAATAATGATAACAATCGTTAGTAGTTATATAGCACTTTGGTTATTCATTTGATCCTCACAGCAACCCTGTGAGGGAGATGCTATTCATATTCTCGTTTTACAGATAAGGAAACTGAGACTTCAAAAAGCTGAGTGAAGTGACTTGCCCAAGGTCACACAGCAGCAGAATTGATATTTGAACCCAAGTTTTTTGACTCCAAGTCCAGTGTCTTAAATGAATAAATGGATTTTGGGAGAAAGATCAGGACTAGAGATTTTGTACACACACACAAGCACACACCATATATGTATATGTGTATACACACACAATGCTGTTCAGTCATTTCAGTTGTGTCAGACTCTTGGTGACCCTATTTGGGGTTTTCTTGGTAAAGATACTAGAATGGTTTGCCATTTCCTTCTCTGGCTCATTTTATAGAGAAACCAAGGCAAACAGGGTTAAGTGACTTGCCCTGGGTTTCCCAGTTAATAAGGGACTGAGGCCAGATTTGAACTCATGAAGATTAGCATATATACTATACATGTATGCATATAAAATTATAATATGTTGTATATCATATATATAAAATCTCCACCCCAAATCTCTGCTATTCTACTGTGTCTATATCGGTATAAATTATATGTATATATTATATACAAACATTATACATACATATGCAAATATACATATAGGTGCATATATACTTATGTATATATACATACACATACACATTCACATATAAGATAGTTATCATGGACGTGATCATGGTAGTTACCATGAAGGAGATCACTGACGAGATCACTGAGAGAGAAGAGGATCTGGGTTTGAGTTTTGGGGGACATCGACCCTTAAGGAGGACGACCAGCAAATAAAACCAAGAAGAAACAGTAATACATTCTAAGAGGAAAGAGCAATGCATGAAATCTAAGGGAGAGGCCAGCAGATAGAAGAGATTAGTGTCAAAAGTCAGAGACCAAGGAGGGAGAAGGCAGGAAGACTGAAATTAGCTCAGTATTAATCCTTAAAAGCTTCGATGCACCTACTATGCAATGTCTTACATATAGTAGGTGTTCAACAAATGTTTGTTGAATAAATAATGAATGCATGTAAAAAAGAAACACTCTTGATATTCTGGGAAATGATTTACACATTCACTGAAATAGCCAGGAGAAAAAGTGAGAAGCTAAAGGTGTCTAATATCTCTCATCAATGGGGATAGGAGGAGGGAAAATAGAAAGGAGGCAATCAGTGACTCTAAGTTGGGTTTTTATAAGAGATCTGCCAGAAGACAATGGCTAGGTGCAGTTTAAATTCTCAATAGAATTTTTTTTTTCAGAGAATCTACTAATTATACATCAAAGAAGCCAAGAAGAAAAGGTGTAGAAAACCACTGGGGACAGAGAGGAGGTTGTTCTCTCTATAGTTAAATCTCATTGGAGAGGCTCTCTGATTGCCCTTTTGGCATAGTGAAGAACTATGGAAAATGGGCTGTTTGCTGCAGATGTTAGCCACAAGAGTGGCAGAGCTGAGTTTCAACAAATATGGATGGTAAGTTTTCATGATTATAATATGCAGCCAGCTCCCCATTAGTACAAATAATGAATCCCATAAAGTAGTTGCATGTATTGAAATCATTCTATTCGAAGTTGTAATTATGCAAAATACAGTAATTGGTTGCAGCCCAATGGAAATACACAGAATGAATTTAAATAATGCCACTTTTCACAGGATTCATTGTCTGTACCCATCAAAAACTATCTGTGGTCAGAATAGGAGAACGGATAGAAATCATATAGCAATTTAATATTGAAGTATCTAATTTAACTGCTTGTTACATAAAATTTTTAGAGGAGGTACTATAAACTAATGGCTTAAATAAGGTTAACGTATTATCACTGAGATGTGCATAGTAGGCATTTAATACATTTTCATTGAATTGTAATGAATTTTAATTATATGTGCTATCCTTCAAGTAGAATATATTTGAGGTCAGGGATTCTCACTTTTTTAATCTGTATTCCAGTACTTAGCATGGGGTGTGGTACATAGTAAAGGTATTTTTATTCATAATTTTCCTTGTTATACTAGATGTGATCAAAGGATTTGAATTCAGAACTGAAAGAGACCTTGGAAATAATAGTCTAACTCATGCATTTTACAGAAGAAACTAAAGCCATAAGAGGTAAAGTGACCTTTGCCTGAGTCACTGAGACGGAGCTCTGAGCATAATCAATCAATTTATTAAGAAGACTGGTGGTCCCTAATCAACTGAATCCAAGACCTTCCGCATGGTCAGGGATCCCAATGTTAAGAGACTGAGAGGCTTTAGAGATCTTGGGGAGTCCCTGGAAGGTCCTATCCTTGGGAACTCCCTTTGGTTGGCTAATCTTCAAAACTGGGGGAAATCTCATGATGGACAATACCCATCAGTCATAACCACTTTGTCAGCAGGCTGATAGGTCGTTAGCTATAAGTCATCAACTACAGACCATCAATGGCAGGCCATATCAGCAGGGGCTTTCCATGGCCCATCAAACACGAGTTTTGGCTAACAGTATCCTAGGGTCCAAGGAATTTGTAGGTTTGAAACAAATGAGGGAGTGGTGGTAGTAATTCCCAGGGGTGGAGAGGAAAGAACCTTATTTCAAGTACTACACTTAATTTCTAGTGCTGCACTGGGAAGGGGGGTAGTACAGCAATTAAATCCTAACAGACCTAATTTATCTAGCTGATAAAACAAATACAATTAATATAATCAGCAGTACATAGTGGATTAATTGATCATAACTCTTATCCTAATAACATTAACTAAAATAACTAGCTCAGACTGAATCCCCTTCTGCTTAATTCTCAATGTATACTAAGTAAATGCTGAATAAATTAAGTAGGGGTATCAAAATTTTCTTCAAACCCAACATCACAAAGCTGCTAAATAGTACAACCAAGATGCCAACCTAGGTCTTCTGAATCTAAAATTGATTCTCTTTCTATTGTGCCACACTGCCGCAGCTGGTTTTGCATGAGTTAGCGTACTCTTCTATGTGATATATCTAACATACTCCAACCTTGTTTCAGGATAAAATTATTCTACATTTTCAGAATTTTCTTCTTTTGTTCCACTTGAAATCTGAGCTTGAGGAGTCTTTAGCCTATTATTGATTCAATAGAATATTCATCCCTACAAATTACAAATGGAAATGATCTTTGTAAGGAATGAATTACCTTGGTCTGAAACTATAGAGCAGGGATTCTTAACCTTTTTGTGTATCATGGATGCTTTTGGCAGTCTGGAGAAACCTATGGAGGACCTCTTAGCAGAGTAATGACTTGCATTGCTCTGCATAGAATAAAATACACAGGATTACAAAAGAAACTAATCATATTGACATACAGTTATCAAGATCATTTTTAAAGATAAGTTCATGGACTCCAGATCAAGAATCCCTATATAAACCATCTTCATATCTTAGATGTTGGAGAACTCTAAGGTTTATAATTCATAGGATCATGTAAGCCCTGAGAATGATTTGGGACGACTGCAGTTTTTGAACTGGAAGGCAAATGAGTAACACTCCAAAGTTCTTATAGGGTCACAAATATTCTGCAAAGAACTGAAAGGAAATAGAGGGCACTGCAAGATATAAGCAGCAGTTGTGGAAAGATGGTATCCCTTTCACTACCCAGAACTTAATGAGCAGGCATGGGAAGTCAGTGGCACAGAGACAATGGGCAAAAGGAGAAAATGAAAGGAGAAACTAAAAGAGGAGAAGAAAAGACCAAGGATTATTTTGTTTCTTTCAGGTATCTCAGAGCAGAAGATATAGACTGAAGCAAGGCTCTTTAAGGACTAAGGGTAGTTAAAAAAAAAGCCTGGCTAACTTTTCTTCCACATGCCTGTATATATAGTACCAGAAATTGTAGAATATTCTGCTTGCTTTACATAAATGTTGCCTGTATTCTGATTATCAAATTTCAAACATAAAGAGGCACAGGGTAGAGCTAGAGAAAACCAGAAATTTAAATTAAGACAGAAAGTCAAACCTCCACTTGAAAATGAGGAATTTTCAGAACTGCGGCTCTGAGTTGTTATAATGACACTATTAATTTTTCAGTTACTAAGTTTTCAATTTTTGAGGAAATTAGGGGGCATAGTAGAAAGAGTGCTTGACCTGGAGTCAGGAAGACCTGAATTCAAATCCTGCCTCAGGTTGTAACTAGCTGTATGATATAACCACTCTCAGATTCAGTTCCCTTCTGTAAAATGGGGATAATAATAGCACCTACCTCTCATGGTTGTAAGGATTAAATGAGATATGTGAAGTAATTCGTGAACCTTAAAAACTATATAAATGCAAGCTATTATTATTAGCTATTATTTTCATCTGATATAGACTCCATGAAATTACAAAGAAGGGGACTTCACAGACCTTGGGGCCATTATATTGTCCCCAGACTAAAAAGTGAGCTAATAATTGTAACAAAGTGGGACTGATTAAATCTCTGGGGAAAAATCTAATAAGAAGGAGAAAGACTTACCAAAGAAAAGATCACTCCCTAAACCGGTAGTCTCAAACTCAAATAGAAACAGAAGCCACTAAACCATACATAGAAATTTCTGAAATCCACAGAGTGACTTGTAAAACCACATATGAACATTATCTATGTTCTATTTTATTTTCATTTATCTTGTCAAACATTTCCCAATTACATATTAATAATGAGTCCAGGCTGCCACGTTTTCCGTTTGGTAAAGGACTCCCTCCCCCATCTCCATCTTCCTTTTTCTAACCACATGTTTTCTTGATATCTCTTATTCTACTTCTCACACTCAGGTCATTGTTGGAAATGTGTTGTATCCTGTGTGTGTGTCCACCGTGTGAGTGTCAAGTGCTCTTTGGTTGACTTACAAATTTGATTCTTTAAAGACCGTGGTACTGAAAGACTCATAACCATGCAGAATTATCAGGAGAATATTTGTGTTTTGAAAACACTGGGGTTTTATACCAGGTAGCAGCATGGGATTATTTAACACATCGTAGTTTCCTGAATGCTGTCCAGCAGACTCTTTCTCCTATTTAATTCTGGGTCCAACTCATTCCTTTGCAGTGCATATGGTATAAATCAGAAAGGCTTGGGAATGCTCCAGTTCTGCCACTAACCAGGCAGAAAGAGGAGGCAAAAGCAATCAAGCAACAGTCTCTGCCCTTCACAGCTACATTCGTATCCACCAGCATTATATCAGTCAACAAATTTATACCTTTTTTTAGTTAGAAAATCCCATTCTCCAGCACTGCTACCCTACCCCCACTGACCCCCTTTAAAAATATTAGATTGTTTCACAACAAGGGAATAGTCTATTTAATATAAATAATATAATAATAAAAAAGAATAATAAAGATAGTTTAACACTAGCTATACTTGTGATGATTGTACAGCATGCAAAGTCTGGGACGAATAAAAGTTTGGTAGTATATTTATAAGTACTGAACAAATTTCTCCAATCTTAAACTTTTCTTCTACAACCCTAAATTCGGTAGCTGTATGACAACTCATGCTAAGAAATAACAGCCAAAGGTGCATTGTGAATGTATAAATTTAATTTAAAACGAATCATTGACTTAAATGTTACTTTAAAACAAATATCACTGAATTAACATTTTTTTCTAGTCAGGCAACATAAAATGCCACCACTAGTTAGAGACAGCTGAATGACACAGAGGAGATAGTACAGGAGCTGGCATTAGAAAGATCTGAGTTCAAATTGTGCCTTAGACACTTACCAACTGTGTAAGTGACTAAGTCACTTCACCTCTGTTTACCTCAATAGCCTCATATGTTAAATGGAGATTTACCTCTCAGAGCTGCTGTGAGGATAGAGTTTATATTTGTAAAGAGCTTTGTAAACCTTAAAGTGCAATATAAATGTTACCTGTCATTATTATGACCAACCCCTATTCAATCGCCTGCACTTCAATGTTTCATTGGTTCGAGATTGAATCTCATTAGAAAACTCTTCAGTTCGGAGGTCAGCCCATCCATACCTTCTCATCTTACATCATTCTGATCCTTGTTTCTTGTCCCATAGCTCTAATACAGAAGGTCTGCCATACATTCTGGGGGCCTTCCTATAGATCGTTTTTTTATATTTTGCAGGAACTAATGAAGAATTTAAACCTTTATCTGCTCCCACCTCCATCCTCCTTTTCTGGCTCAGTGTTTTCTTGGAAATCCCCTTACTCTACTTCCCATCCATAGGTCATTGTTGGAAATGTGTTGTATCCAGATGCAGATAGAAGCATTCTGTTTGCTTTCTCTCTTGTTTTGTTTTTTCTTTTCATGGTTTATTCCTCCCATTCATTCTAATTCTTCTTTACAATATGACTAATGTGAAAATATGTTTAATAAGAATGTATATGTAGAGCCTTTGTCAGAATGTGCACTGTCTTGGGGAGGGGGGAGAGAGGGAGGCAGAGAAAATTTAAAACTCAAAAGCTTATGGAAGTGAATGTGGAAAACTAAAATTAAATAACTTAATTTAATGAAATGTGTTGTATCCTATGTATACTCACCACATGTCTGACCATTGTGTTTTAGTTGCCTTACAAATTTGATTCTTAAAAGATTATAGTATTCAAAGATTTGCAGAACTATCAGAATATGTGTGCTTTAAAAAATTGGACTTTAAAAAATTTTGTGCCAGGTAGAAACATGGGATTTTATAATGTATGGCAGTTTTCCAAATGTAGTACAGCAGACTCTTTCTCCTATCCAGTTCAGGGTCAAGCTCATCCCTCTGCATCACATATCCCACAAATATGTATTGATAAAATAACTCAGTGGGTTAGTCTTCCAACTCCATGTTGTAATATGAATAATAAATATTTTATCCATTTAATTTTTTTCCATGTAGATTGTCTTTTTTTAAAAATCATGGATGTCATTGAGAAATCCTTGTCTTATTCTGTAGATTGATGCCATCAGCATTACAGCATCCACAAATAGGTGTATCTTTATAATCTCATCAATAATACTTAAAGAGATTTTTGCCTAGCATCCATGAATAAATTTAAGGATATCTGGGAAACTGAATAAGAAAAAGTTACACCTTTATTTTCACTAACCTCTAATTGAAACTTGACATTTTCCTTCAATTATGATGAAAAAAATATTATTCTAGGAAGGGATCCATAGACTTCAAAAGAGAGCAAAAGGAGTCCATGATACACAAAAAGGTTAAGAATTCCTGATTTATAGGGAGTTAAACTCCCATTTGCAATGTGCAAAAGACATTTTATATAACAGTGGAGAACATCTTTGGTTAGCATACATTTCCCTGTTTTATGTCTCACTTGACATTAATACTCAGGGTCATTGAGCATTTATCTCTGTGACTGCATTTATCAAGAATTCAAATGAGTTCAATGGATGTTCCTTACTGGAGGAAAACTTTCAAGATTATGTTTCACCCTCTGCAGAGAGTCAGTGTCGTAAAGTAGCTAGAGTCTACTGCAGAGCCAGGACATGTGAAACTCCAGTCCTACCCTAGACATACACTAGTGATCCCAGGCAAGTCATTTCATCTCATTATGCTGTAAGCCAAAGGCCAGCAAACTATGGCTCATAGGCCAAATCCAACCTGTGACCTGTTTTTCTATGGCCCTACAAGCCAAGAATGGTTTATTAGATTTGGTCCACAAGCTACAATTTGCCAAACCATGGCCAAGATAATTCTTTAAGACCAAGTTTTAGAGCATTTGTTTCCCTGCATCAGTAGAAGACTTTCCTCACTGGGAGTTCCTTAATGATGTCACATGTCCTTACCTCTATGTTACAAATGAAGAAACTGAGGTCTGAGAGAGGTTGAGTGGCTTGCCTAAGGTCACAAGGGAAGTAAGCAGCAAAAATGGAGTTGGAATCCAAGTCCTGATGCTTTCATTGTGCTGTACAGTTTTTGTGAGGTTCAAATAATATTGTGGATGCTAATCAAAAGTGTTCTCCTCTGTTAAGGAGGATGTCCTGAGCAGAATCCAAATGGAAGATTCCTTGTCCATGGGTCAAGGGTTCTTAACACTCTGGGTGCATCACACTTTGGGTGCCTCATAGACCCTTTTAGCAGTCTGATGAAATAAAACTCTTTTTTCAGATAGATCTGTGATTCTTAGTATCCTTTGAACCTTGCTCCCCTAATTCATATTCACACAAGACTAGAGACTATGTTAGTACTTCTCTGCTTCATGGCTTATCATGACAGTAGCATTTATTTGGCCTTTCTACATGGTGATGAGCCTTTCTATAACGTAGCTACATGGCTGGCCCTTGGACAATAGACTGAGTCACTCCTAGAACCATCTATACCTGAAGCCTTCCCAGCATGGGAGAACCTGACAGAAGATATAGCTTGATGGTATAGACTCTGAAAATCCATATCACCTTAACAATGTCAATAAATGCCAACTGTGGACAATTTGATTTCATCTACTTCTATTTCTCAAGATGAATAGGGTGGGCTTTCACCTTATCTTTCCCAGACCCTGACCTTCCCACTACTTCCCAATCATCCCCTCACTATGCTGCGGACACTCCAATCATCATCTTCATCTGCACCACCATGCGTGCACGCACGCATACACACACACACACACACACACACACACACACACACACACACACACACACCACTCCTTTGTACTTTGGACTCCACCTCTGAATCTTCTAAGGTTCTTTGAGTCTGATAAGTGACCTCTTGCTTTATCTTGCCCACATCAGACCTCCACACCACTTCCAGACCATATCCTCACCATATCACCCTATGTTCTCTCCATATATTGCCTTCTCCCAATTACAAGTTCCTTCAGGTTTAATTTGTATTCCTAGTGATTTACTTAGCACAATCCTCAGAGCACAGTAAGCACAGTAATTAATCAGTGCTATCTATCAACTAGCTAACTAACTTGTTCTATCTAACTATCTATCCTTCTATCTTTGTCTGTCTGTATCTATCTATCCACCTCTCTCTAATCTATTCTGTCTATCATTTTTCATTTTTCTGTCTGTCTGCATCTTTCTATCTATCCATCTCTCTCTCTATCTTGTCTATCTATGATCTATCCATCTATCTACCTTGATCTACTTGATATTTCTTCATTACCCAATTAAGACTACTTTATAACACATTTTCTTTATTTTCTAGTTGTGAGGACCATGTCTTCTACATCATTAATGCCTTCCATGAAACTTGGACTAGTACTAGACTCATGAGAAATACTTCAAAACATGTGGTAATTGAATACATAAGAATGCCATATAAGTTTTTAAATAAAAGTAAATTTAAAAAGCCTTATGTAAAAGAACACAAAGCTAGAACACTAACATTTAACTTCATCCTCTTTCAGTTTATTCCCCAAAGTCCCCCATTGCCCAAGATCACAGAAAGGAAATTTAGAATACAGGGTAAAAAGGAATAACCCTCAACAAGAGCCTAGCTCATAGCAGAAACATAACAGAAAAATTAAACAAAGATCAAAGCATCCGTGCTTTCTCAGCCTCATGAATGTCACATTAAAAAATCCTTTTCCCATTCCCCACCCCTTATTTAAGAGGTTGTGGCTTCATTCTAAATGATTTTTTACATGGAAATTGTTCCATACAGGAAGGCAGCCTACACTGGAACCTGGTCCAGCTATGGGTGTGGATTTGAAAGTTTCTGAGGCTAGACAAGTTCTGATTTGCTGCATATCAGAAGTTGTCTTTTTTTTTTTTTAAAGGCAAATGAGGTAAAGCATGCCATAGGTAAACCTGGGAAGCAATCCAAGTTCATGTTCTCTGCCTTTCAAACCCCTTTCTGCACCCTCTCTTTCTGTCATCTCTTCCATCCTCATTGGCTTCCAGTTTCATTAGGCCAGTCTTCCAAAAGACAAAACTCCATTCATAGTTCCATGTCCTCCTTAACTACACACACCCCACTTCAGCAGGACTCCATGTTCTGGACATTTCCTAGTCTTCACTTAAGATTAAAGTGAACTTCACAAGTTCCATTGTCCCTTTTTCTTGGGATTCCACTTGGCAGATAATTGATCTAATAACCTAATTAGCTAACCTGGTGATTCTCAAGTATTCTCCTAGAATATAACCTCTTTAAACAAAATTTCAAATGTAATATTTCTGTATAAGCTTTTAGTGTTATTTTAGAAGACCTATCACAAAACAACAGAAAGATAATTCTTTCATCATTGATTTTATTCTGAACACAGCAGTATCACAAACGATTTATTTAATGAGAGTGATGTGTTTATTTATTCTCTATAAATATTTTCTTCTATTTCATGACTTGGAGAGGATCCTGGATTCTCAAAGGCTAGGCTGGTAAAATGTAAGCCCTGGGCTTTGAATACCAGCCTAGCAATGATTTACTTATCTGTCATCTGAGAAGCAACCTGGTTAAGATTAGAGAGACTCATCTTGAAATGAATTTTTCAGCTATAGATAATATGGCTTTTAAAAAATAGCTAGATCTGTGACTCTTATAATCTTTAATTTAAAGATGCCATTATATTAAATATTACTAAATTGTGAAACAAGTCTTTTGATCTATGATAATATCATCTTCTCAAATGCAGGGAAAGCATGAACATTTCATTCATTTTTCCAGAGGGGATTTGTCTAGACAACCTATTAAGTCCTCCGCATCTCAAAATCTATGATCCTTTATGAAGGCATTATTCTCCATCCTTTAGCCAGTGGTTGGAGTGAGCATCTCTAAGGTCCTTTCCAAATGTGACATCTTCTGGTCAATTTCTTAAACCCAAACTATATTTTCTAACTATTTTTTGTAATCCTCTCCTGTGATTGAATTCACATTAAAGTCACCAAGTACCAGTGAATATTCTGAATTCATTTAGAGGATCTTGTCAAGTGCCACATGGAACGTCTTCCTCTTTCTTGTCTGCAATAGATAATGGCACCTAAACTACAACTGCCTTTGTGGTGTATGTGTTTGTTTGTTTGGATTTTTTCCATGTGCCAATTATGTGCCCCACAAGGAGAAATGATCAAGGTTTCCAAGAAATTCTAGTTCATCTTTATTGCCTTTGAGGTACAATGAATCTATCTCTACCAATTCCTTTGTCTCTTTAAGGAGCAAGTGTAAATTATCCTTCTATTTAGCTAAAACTTCCTTGTTTTCTGGCTTCATTTATAAGAATGTTAAGATCATTATGGTTGACTTTTTTTAAGTCTCTGATACAGGGGTTCTTAACCTGGGTCCATGAATGTTTTTTTTTTTAAATTGATAACTCTATAACTCTATTTCAGTATAGTTTACTTTGGAATGCTATGTGTTTTATTTCACACATTTAAAATATTATTTTGGGAGCAGGTATATAGGCTTACTGCCAAAAGGGCACATATACTTTCCCAAACTCTCCATGGAGACAAAAAGGAATTCTTTGACCTAGAACTTTGGTCATTGACAATAATCTCATATTTAGAGTATAAGTAGATGAATTCATGTTCATAGCAGATCTAAAAATTATTTGGTTTTGTACCTTCTTCCCTCTTTATTTCCACTTTGCCACCACTACTGCTAAAGCAGAAAAGAGCTTCACAGAATTCAGGACTAGTTGTCTTTTTATCTATTTCAAGGGGCACCTGGCCAAAAATTCTTTACTTGGAGACCATACTGCTGGTGATAATCCTCCCAATGTTTAGTCAGGTCAGTCCTTACACAGTAGTTATGATCCATTGCTTACACTATACTCCAAGATTTTCCATTATGATAGAACCAGCCAGAGCTTGAGCTCTTTCATCCGTATCAGCAAGGACCCCAACATACACAGGAGAGCCTGCTGTACAGATTCTTAGATCTGCTTTTCTAAAAGGGAAGCAAGATTTGAGGGGTCAACAATCTACTTTAATCAAATATCACTCACTTAGTTCAGGGGAAAAAGTCAGCACCTTGAACTTCAGAGAAAATACAAAGAAATAATAAGCATCAGACAGGGCTTCCAGCCATCTGATCATACATATGTATATAGTTACCAGAGAGACAACCACCAACATCTGGATTTTCAAAGCCAGGAGGCTCTTTAGCGGCTGCCCAGAGTCTTATTTGGCCAAACAAACACTTCCAATGAGTAAGCCCACAAAGTAAAACCTCACTTCAGAGTATATATACACTTTTCAGAGGCAGAAGGCATCACAACTTTTTAGAACCAGGGCATTAGAAATTAACAAAAGGTGTGGGCCTCCTCTAATCAAGCTTCCCTTAATGGGCAGGCCCATCAATGGGTGGGAAAGATCTTTAACTCTCTAATTAACATAACACTAGCATAACCTTTGGGAACTCAAAATTATTCACATGGCACTTTGAAGGAATACAATAAGGGCTCCTTGATCTCATGAAGAGACCTAGAATGGTAGCTTTTTAACCTGGGGTCTATGATCTTTAAAAAAAAAGAAACAAAAAATTTCTAACTATATTTCAATATAATTACATTGTATTTTATGCACACTATGCATCTTATTTTATGCATTTTAAAAAATTATTATCAGAAGGGGTCCATAGGTTTCATCAGACTGCCTAGGAAGGCAATTGGTTCATCACCCACAAAAAAGCTTAAGAACCCCTAGCCTACAGGGAAGGCCTCCAGTTTCATAGGTAGATTTTCCTCTGGAGGATTTGTAGAAGTATGCAGCCAAGAATGGCACAGAATGAAAAACCATGGATAAACTAAGATTGAGATCATATGAGGAAGCACAAACAGCAATTGATCTGTGAAGTATAATACTGTTTTAGATTCTTACTATATTAAATGCTAATTCTATTTTTCAAGATGCTACAGATCTCAAACCAGAAAGATTCCAACCATTACATTTACAGTGAAGAAAACTGAGGCCCAGGGAAGTGAAGTGATTTGCTAAAGGTCACAGTGGTGGTGAATATCAAAGAAGGGATTCTATGGCAGTTAACCCTGAGTCTGTATTAAATTGTAGGGTAGAGCTGAATTAGCTTCATGTGTATATCACATTCTTTGCTGTGTGGCATATCAAGTTATGTGACATAGTTTTATAGGATGCAAGAGGCCATAGTTAAGGTTCTATTTATATTTTTTCTGTTTCCAGTTCTACTCATTTGTTGAAACTAAGGTCTCCTAGTTACCTCAGAATCATCATTCACTTTCAGCCAAAGGCACAAGTGATGATATGTTTGAATTTCCAGAAGGATGTGTTGAATTTCACACATCTTGCATTTCTCAGCAAGGACCAGGGTTTGGTTGATTTCCCCACAATGACTCTTACAATTAAGAGATAAAACTAGCCTAAATAATCACAGACTTGGAGGACTAGAAGAGACCTCAGCAGCCATCTAGTCCATTCCATACACAAAGGTGCTATATATATATACACACACATATATGTGTATATATATGTATGTATGTATGTATATATAAATGGCTAACAAGGTTAAATAAATTATTCAAGATCACACTCTAGCTGAGTCTACAAAAGTTGACTAGAGAACTGGTAATTCTTTGGATAATACAAGCCCTAGAATAGATTAATTTTTTCAATCTCAATTACTGACTTGGATTGTCTAGTTCAAATTAAAAAGTGCCATATCTTCATTTTATTCTACATTGTCTAGTCATATGTTGTATGGCCATGAGTCACAAGATATCACAGCTGCCAAAGTATTGAAGTTGAAAGCCAACCAAAGGGCAGTAAAAAGGCTTGGGGGGAGGGGAAGATGAGCAAGCTGTAACACATTACCAGTTAGGAACTGTGTGAGAAAAGCAGCATAAAGAATGCTATCAGAGAGAGATATTTCTGGAAAAGCAGGTGGACCTGTCATGTTGTGATAGTGCCTAAGGATAATGCATGCCTAAATGCACTCTTGGAATCTACAAAATAGGATATGGGAAGAAGAAAGGAAGAAAGGAAAAAAGGAAGGAAGGAAAGAAGGAAGGAAGAAAGGAAGGGAAGGGAGGAAATGAAGGAAAAAGGAAGGAAGAGAAAAAAGAAAGAAAAATAAGGAAGGAAAGAAGAAAACATAGGTGATGATAGATAGATGGATGGATGGATGGATGGAGGGATGGATAGATAGATAGATAGAATACTATAGATACATAGATAGTTTACCATATACAATGCACTATGCTAAGCCCAGGGGATATAAATAAAAATAAATAAGATGGTCCCTAATCACAAAGAATTTTCCTTTTAATGGAGGAAGAAAAAGAAGAACTAGAAGGCAGAGGAGGGGAGAAAAGTTGGTGGTAAGAAGGTAGAAAAGTCTGGAGACAGAGTAGAGTTGGGCATAAAAGCGAACATGCCCTCATGATCTCTCATGGTCTGGACTAGATGCTGGAGAGCAGACCTCAGGTTGGAAGCATATCCAGAGTGGGAAGAGAATTAGAGGAAGGACCTTCTTTTGGATAGACACCCTGTGGAAGATTTACAGCAGAACGTGGACAAGACTCACCCGGACTGTGATCTGGATTGTTGGAGGAGACACCTCTAATTCTGAGATCATGGATCCCTTGAAATATCAAGAAGCACAATGAGACTCCAACTAATGGCAGAGTTAACAATCAACCACAGATTTCCTGGCTTTTAGTCCAATGAACTAACTCCACAGACTACTATGTCCAAAGGAGTTCTTACATTTATAGGTTTCCTACAATGAGTTCAGCGGCTCCCTAAAACAGATAACGTCCTGATGGATAGAGAAAGAGTTAAGATATAAAAAAAATGGGTAAAGAACGGAATGCCAATATGGCAAACATTTCAAGATAGATGGTGAGGACAGGTTGACATGTTCTGAAGATATGAGATATGAACCTAGATATAAACTTAGATATAAAATATTGTCAGTTTTTATAAATTAGTGGTGAAGATTTTTGTTGAGGGCTTACAAAGAGTCTTTAGCTGAAAAATGTTTGAGGACTCTTATAGCAAGCTAATATGAACTACTTTTCTCTTTAAAATCAAAGCATTTTCTGATTAATTTCTATAGGAAATAACCTCCAGACCCATTGAGAATTCTACATATGTGGTTTTCAGACATAAGGAGACAAACTTTAGCATGGCATGCATGCTGGAAATTAGGAACACACCTTGCATGGTGGTTAGTCATCATGTTAGAGACATTGTAACAGTGCCAAGATTTTAGTGGCAGTAAGCCAACCAGTATAGACAGAGAAAGAGGGAAAACACATTACTGTTTTAGAAAAAGGAAGGGTCCTTGCCAATTCCTCATAATATTCATTCTAAAAACAATGAATCTATCCATGAAAAAGGATCATTTGTCATGAGTGAGTAACCCAAACTCAAAGTTTCAAAACATCTACCAAACTCCTACATCTGTTAATAAAAGACTTTTTATGCTTTCTCTTGGACGAGATACAGCTTACAGTAACAAACACTGAAGCATCTTCTGCAATAAAGCAATCATGAAACATGATAAATTATATTTAAAGAATACTAATACTTAACACTATTTCTCACAGCTCCAACTGTTAGGTACCTCCTGACTTGCAAAGGACATATTCATCAATAGCAACTAATTATTTCATTGAATAGAATGAAATTTCCTGGAAGGGAACATTTAGTTCCTGGCATCACATCCATCCATCCATCCATCCATCCATCCATCCATCCATACATTTAGTTCCTGGCATCACATCCATCCATCCATCCATCCATCCATCCATCCATCCATCCATCCATCCATCCATCCATAAACATTTACTATAAAAACCTACTATGTGTCAGCATTATGCTGAGCTTTGGAGATAAGTAAAAAAGAGGGAAAAAGACAGTCCCTGCCTGCAAGGAGCTCACAATCTAGTGGGGGAGACAAGAAATAACTATATATAGGATTAATAGGAAATAAAAGAGGGAAAGTACTAGAATTAAGAGAGGTTAGTAATGGTTTCCTGGAAAAGATGGGATTTTAGTTAGGACTTAGAGGAATCCAGGGAAGTCTCCAAAGACACTCATTTTGGTGACTGAATACCACTGTGCTTATCTTCTGAGTTTATGTTGCTGAAAAATGTATTCTTTTTTTTTCATATTCACACTGAGCAGTATATATTTTCATTCTCTAAAGGTCTAGGGTTATTTTGTATTTTTTGAGTTTTTCTTTTTACTAAGGATGGAAAATAGAATAAGACATAAAAGTTCATGATTATAGAAGGACTGAGAATTCTGACCTTTGCATGAAATTTGTATTTTGTAAATGGGACCTCAAGGGCAAAAGGGAAATGTCATGTCTCCTTTCTAGTGACACAGAGGAAGTATGACATAGTGGAGAGAGCATTGGATTAGAAGACCCAAGTTTAACTCTCAGATCCAGCACTGGCCTTGGCCAGCCTCTCATTTACACCATACTTCTCCCATCTTTAAAATGGTAATAATGCTCATGCCATTTATCTTCTAGGGTGGTTGTAAGGACTAATGAAATTCACCAAACATAAAGTTCCTACTATGTTCAGGCCCCTGGGGGGAATGTAGAAAAACAAAAATGAATTAGTCCTTCACCTCAAGATGCTTACAAATAACATGTGGCATATAAAACACCTTGTAGCCTTGAGTTAGCATGAGGTGGAACACATACGGCAACTATTTTTATTTTATTAGTTATTATTTCAAAATTTTTTCCTAAAACTCTTTTTCCTCCAAATGTGTTTTCTTGCTTTACTGAGAATAAGACTTAATAGTATTCTCAGCTGCCATTTATAAACTAATCTTCAGGATAGTTACACAATGGTCGCTGTGATGGTGGTGGTGGTGATGGAGAAGATGTGATTGTGGTGGTGATGGTGATGATGGGGAAGATGGTAATGGTGGTGGTGGTGATGGTGATGGAGACGATGTGATTGTGGTGGTGATGGTGATGGTGGTGATGGTGATGGTGGTGATAGTGGTGGAGGTGGTAGTGGTAGTGATGGTAGTGGTAGTGGTTGTGGCAGTGGCAGCAATGAGCAGAAGTGGTATATTTGAGGAGTTTTAAAAAACTCTTCCCATCTAGAATATTGGCAACTATGACACAACTGTGACATCTCTTTCCTTCACTTTATCTCAAAGGTCTAGGTGGTTGAAAGCAGAAATATGGATTTCTGTTACCTTCTTTGTTACTCTTAGCTCCTTGAGCCAATGTGAACTCTAAGAGTTTTCTCTTGTAAAGAGAATTCTTTAAAGACAGACACACGTGGGGCCCTACTTATGTCTATTTAAGTAAAAGAAGAGTCTAATAATAATAAATGACACTTATTATAATCTAAGCTTTGCAAAGCACCTTAGATGCTATCTCATTTGAGGTTAATGCCCATCTTGTGAGAGAACATAGGAATTAAGGATAAGAAAATTCTGTGACTCAGTGGTCTTATGACTTTGGTAAGCTAGAGTGTCCAGGCAATAAGGATACAGAAGGAACAGTGAGGATTGAGCCCAAAGAAGGGAAGACTCAAGAGAGACAGGAAAACTGTTTTCAAGTGCTTCAAGACATATCAGGTGGAAGATTGATCATCACAGTATTTTAGATTTGGAGCTGGAAGGACCTTAAAAGTCATTGACTCCAACTCTCATCATTTTGAGATGAGGAAAATGAATTCAAAGAAGTTAAATGACTTGCCCAGTGTCACCCAGTTAGTAAGTGTCTGAGGCTGGATTTGAACTCAAGTCTTCCTGACTCTAGACCCAGCACTCTATCCACTGTGCCACCTTGAGTGGTCTCAGAGGCCAATGCTGAGAACAATAAGAGGAAGTAGGAAAGAGGAAAGTTAGACTTTAATATAAAGGAAAACTTCCTTAAAATTTTGTTTTTGTTTTGTTTCAATTGTGTCTGACTCTTTATGACCCCATTTGGGGTTTTCTTGGCAAAGACACTGGAGTAGTTTGCCATTTCCTTCTCCAGCTCATTTTACAAATGAGGAAACTGAGGCAAACAGGGTGAAGTGACTTTCTCAGGGTCACATAGCTAGTAAGTTTCTGAGGCTGGATTTGAACTCAGATCTTCCTAACTCCAGAGCCTAAAAATTAGAGCTACCCTATAAAGGAATGCTCTGCCTTGGGAGATAGTTTTCCCCTCATCTGAGGTCTTTGAGAAGAGGCTAGATGTCCTGTCACCAGATAATTTGTGGTGAAGCCTTTTGTTCAGAATATATGGGTGAGCCTGGGTGTATATAGGGGCAAATACCTGTAATTTCTGCTACAAAAGATTGAAGATGAAGGACCCCTTTAATTTGGGAGTTCTGAGTTAGAGTGGGCTGATCCAATCAGGCATCCACATTAAGTTCAGCATCAGTATGGTGAGTCCCTGGGAATAGGGAAGATCACTAGGCTGTGTAAAGAAGGATAAACCAGCCTGTGTCAGAAATGCAGTACGAAAAACCCCTCATGACAACCAGCCATGGGCTTCAGACCCTGAGTGGCTGCTAACCCTCTAGCCTGAAAAAAGCCAGGGAGTGCTGATACAAAGACACATAAAAAGAAAAAACCAGAATATTTGACTTAAACTAAAAAGCTATTATGACTTTCCCATGTCAAACAGCTATTCAGTGTCAAAGGCAGAATCTGAACCTACGTCTTTCCATCTTCATATCTAAAACTCTATATCCTACACCATACTGTCCCTCGTCCACCACGACTTAGCTGCCTTCTCAGCTTGGAATTTCCCTCAGTGCCTGGAGCCTCTTTACCCTGGAACATCCCTCTGTCATACGGCTCCCCTCCTGCCATCACTGAGTTCTTTCCAGGGGTCTCCATTCTAGGGATAGGCCCTGGCCAGCCATATTACATCCCCCTCCTGGCTGTCCTTCTGATGCTCCAGACCTTGACATCATGATCCAAGCAGGAATCTTCTCCATCCTCAATCTCACTTTTCACTTCTCTTTTTGTCTTACTTTCTTAGAATGTAAGTTCCTTGAAGGTAGGGTCTTTGCCCTTGAATTTGTCTACCCAGAACTTAAAACAGTACCTGACACAGTCAGTACTTAATAAATATGTTTTGCCTGCATCCAGGAACTTGGGACCCAGTTATGTATATTAGTAGAGACCTGGAAATGACCTAATCTCCCACTCAGCTACGGGCAAAATGAGCCAGTTATATGAATTTGGGGACCCCTAAGATTGAACCTACTCTATATAAGGCCAAACCTTGAGGCTCCCGTCTATAGATTATATTTAACTTATTATTAATTCTAAAAAAGCCGCACACACAGACATATCCATTTCTGGAAAGCAATATCCTTTATATAGGATTCCAAAATCTATAAAACACAAGGGATGTCCTTTAAATAATCCAAGTGATATTGAACAAAAGAAACCATTATGTACTGTGTGCAGGAAGGACTAATGCCTATTGAGACTTTAAAATGAAGTAATATGCTTAAACTTCACATTCCCTAAATCTAAGTAAGCTTATAGTGTATAGATCAGTTTCCAAATAGGAATCAAGAGTACCATGTCTCAACAGAAGGGCTTACTTTCCTTATTGGACAAAGAGTGAAATCAGGACCAAGAGAAAATGTGTGACTGTTTAAGGCAAGAGAATCATGTGGAGGATGGATCTAATTTGTTGAGGAAAGATTCATGAAAATTGCAAAGAAGCATTTAGATTGGATTCCTAATAGTGAAAACTTCTCAAACATGGAAACGTGGTGTCGCTAGATGTGATGAGTTCCTCTCCTCATCAGAGGTCATCAAGCAGAGACCTTATGAGATATATTATAGAGGAGATGATGATTGTTACTATTATTTAATTATTTTAAATAATATTGGGGCTCCCTATCTCTCCCAGGCTTTTCATTCACTTGGGTCTTGTAATATTATATCCTATGATTGGCATGGGAGCTTTGATCTACTTCATTTCCAACCTCGGCTGGTCCACTCCGCCCATTCCCAGGAGCTCAGCATAATACCAAACACAGAGCAGACACCTGATAGGCTTAGCCCACTGCTACTCAGAACTCCCAAGCTCAAGAGGTCCACCAAACTCAGCCTCTTTGGGAATTAGAATGGTGGGGATTCTTTTTTAAGACAGGGGCCAGACTAGGTGGACGCTGAAATCCCTTTAGGCTGAAATTTTGTGATTCTCTGCCCAAATGGGAAATAGAGCTCTGGCTATCCTAATCAAAACTAGCAGAACAGTATTGCCTCACTTTATTGACCATGTAGTTTTTCACTGTGGCCCAAATGTTTCAGGATAATAATAAAATCATAGATTTAGGGTTATAAGAGAACACAGAACTCATCTAGGGCAACCCCCATATTTTAAAGACAAAAAAACTAAGATGCAATGGCTTTAAATGCCTGGATAAAGGTTGCACAGTTTGCAAGTATCAGTGCTAAGGTTTGAACCTCTCTGCCTTAGATATAAGACTGTGTCTATAAGAAAATGCCTGATACGTCACATGGACTGAAGGGATTCTGCAATTCCATCAGACCACATTTTCTGGTGGTTCATTTCCATCAGTTGTTAGTATCAGGAAGACTGAGGCCAAACACATCTTTATGATTAGGACAGTTAGTAGGGCCACCCTACGGCAGTAAAATCAGGAATCACAAAATTATGTGTCATAGGATCACAGTCTTAAAGCTGGAAGAGAGCTCATCTGATCTTCCACTGCCATTTTACATTATGAGGAAAAAGAAACGCAAAGCGATTGAATGATTAGCACAAGGTCACCCATCAAATAAGTTTCTGAGACAAGATTTGAATACAGGTCTTCCTGATCCCCAGTCCAGCCTTCTACTCACTGCTCCATGCTGCTTCTAAATCTTTAGTATTAAGAGCATGGCTTCAAGATGCTGGCATGATAAAAAGTCAGATGACACCTCATAAATGGAAAATAAGTTCCAGGTAACCCAGGAGGGTACGTCTCCCCAAAGCTTCCTCTTTGGGAAGGCTTGTATGAAATGATACAGAGCGAAGCAAGCCAGAGAATGATGACCACAGGGATGTAAAAGAAAATGGAAGATTTCAAAATTCAGAACAATACAATGCCCAGTCATGACATCAGGGGACCAACAGAGTAGAAGAAAGCATCGAGTATTAGACATGATCAATGGCTCCACTACTGAAGAACGTGCCATGCTCATGCAAATGCCAGGCTTGAGCCCTGGGTTACAACTGATTTATTTGGCATGCCTGTGCTTCTCTACTGCAGAGGAGAAGTCAGAAAGGAAGAGGAGAGGTCATGAGGAAATGAGAGCAGTATAAACTAAAGTCTCGATAAAACATCTTAAAAATCCATCTTCTCTTGTCTTTATTTCAACAGGACTAACATCTATGAGATAAAAAAAATCAATTCTCTATGTTCTACATGAAACATAATTTAGTCTTATGTATAACTTTTAATGCCAGAGATTGTCAGCACCAAAAGAGTCATCACCAACCATCTTGACCACTGTTTTATTATAATTGTATTTTGAAAACGAATGAAGTAATAAATCTGAATAACATATAATTATATAGATTCTGTTCTGGCTTATGCTTCAAAAAGTCATTTTTCTTGGATGCCCAACCATGGATAGAAGATAAAGGAGTATGGCATGGAAATCACTTATTCCAGGGATGAGGAATCTGTGACCTTGAGGGCACATGTGACCTTCTAGATCCTTGGGTATGGCCTTTTGACTGAATTCAAGTTTTACAAAACAAATTCTTTTATTAAAGGGATTTGTTCTGTGAAGTTTGGATTCAGTCAAAGAACTGCCCTTGAGGATCTAGAGGGCTTCAATGTGGCCTTGAGGCTGCAGGTTCACCACCCCTGACTTAGTCTGTTGCAATAATAATGAAAATAATAGCTCATATTTATAAACTCCTTTACGATTTGCAAAGGGCTTTATTATAATGTTATCTGTAATGTGTTATATAATATAATATTCTATAATATGACATATTATATGTTATAGTATATGTTATATTATGTGTTATATACACACACACACACATATGTGTACATATATATATATATGATCTTTACAACAACCTTGTAAGGTAGGTGCTATTATTTTACAAATGAGGAAACTAAGGCTGAAAGAAGTCAATTGATTTGCCCAGGGTTACACAGCTAGTAAGTGTCTGAGACAGGATTCAAATGTAGGCCTTTCTGACTCCCAAGTTCAGTGTTCTATCCACTGTGCCACCTAGTTGCCAAGTAAATGAGATATTTTAGCTAAATTTGTCAGTCACATACAAAAGAAAATATGTTTACTGATATGCAATATTGCTTCAGACATAGGAGTCACTTAACTTTCCTGTGCCTCAGTTTCCCCATATGTAAAATGAAGGGACTGGATTTAATGACCTCTAAGATCCCTTCTAGCTCTCAATCTATGATTCCATATTTCTGTGACTTCTGAAAGATCAATTAAGAGAGTAGCAAAGGAGGTAACCATACCAGTCAGTCTGTGTTATTCTCATTTCTGCAATTCTTGTAGAATGTTCTTGGTAACCTCTCACCTCCCCCAACCCAGGACCACAACAACCAGGGGTCACAAACAAACATACAAACCAGAAATACTGAGCTCTTTTCTAACCAACATCTGTGTCTGAAATAAGGAAAACCCCAAACCCACCAGTATGTAAATTTCACCTTGTCTCTTAATGATGCAAATCCAGACTGAACATGTCTTATATGCCTGTGTTGTCTGCAGAAGTGCAAAGGTAACTCAGTCCCTGGAGGCCACCCCCAAGGACGCCCACGGCCTGTGAGGTCACAATCAGAGCTTTTTCACTACATGAGAATTCTCTTTTATGGGGCATTTGCTTAAAAATGTAAGCAATTTCTCAGACGAAAGATCTAAGTAACTCGGAAAAGGTCATTTGCCTCCCTTCTCCCTGCAAATTGAGTTATTTTACCCTCACATTCGCACTGTACTCCTTGGAATGTTTTCATTGTTTGGTTTTGCAGGGCGGCATTTTAGGTCGTGATGACCAAAAGTCATGTGCTGCTTCAACTCTTTGGCAGCTACCCTTTATAGAACCAACCAGTAACAAGGAAATCTTCTCACCTTGGTTTGGAATTTGTCCAGTACCTTCTATGACACATAGTGTAAGAAAAAGGAGCAGGGCTTTCCTAAAAAAAAAAGAAAAAGGAAAAGGAAAAAAAATGATTATTTCTTGGCCAAATATTTAATCTAAGAATCATATTTTTAAAAATCCAAAATTTAATACAGAAGTAGGAAGGAAATGAGTGCTTTCATAATGATAACCTTGTGGAATAGTTTCAGTCATGTCTAACTCTCTATGACTCCATTTTGGGGGTTTTCTTGGCAAGATAATGGAGTGGTTTGTCATTTCCTTCTCATTTTACAGATAAAGAACTGAAGCAAACGGGGTGACTTGCCCACAGTCAAACAGCTAGAAAGTATCTGAGGTCACATTTGAACTCAGATCCTCCCAACTACAGGGACATTGTTCTATCCATTGCGCCACCTACCAGCCATGGTAATGGTGGTGGTGGTGGTAGAGTAGTAGTAGTAGTAGTAGTAGTGGTGCAGTAGATAGAGCACCATTGCAGGAATCAGGAGGACCTGAGTTCAGATCTCACCTCAGATACTTGACACTCACTAGCTGTGTGACCTTGGGCAAGTCACTTAATCCCATTGCCTCATCCTGGGTCATCTCCAGCCATCCTGATGAATATCAGGTCACTGGATTCAGATGACTCTGGAGGAGAAGTGAGGTTGATGACCTGCACAGCCCTCCCTCACTCAAAGCAAAGTCAAGTGCAAGTCACGTCATTAGTTCTCTGATGGCATGGTCTTCTTTGGCAACGAAGGATAAACACATACATACATACATAAAGTTTGCAGAGTGCCCTACATCTTCTTTCATTTGAATTTCATTACAACTCTGTGAGGTAGGTACTTTTGATGTTATTTTACCTTTGAAAAAACTGAGGCAGAGAGAAGTAATAATTCCAAGAATCACATGATTAGTAAATGTCTGAAGCAAGATTTGAACTTAGAACTTCCTGACTCAGGTTCAGCATTCTGGTCACTGAAACACCTGGTGCTTTTGATTAACAAAATATTATCATGCCAAACGACTGCAAAGCAGGGAGGAATAGACACTGACTGGTTATAAAACCTGGATCCCCAAAGGTCTTGAAAAGCTGAAATAATAGGTCAGATCTAACATGATTAAATATTATAGGCACAGAAAAAAGTCATGTACTTTATTCAAAATATCAGTTGTAAAATAATAGAATAGCCAGACAGAAGGACATTAATTTATTTAATATGAGTAAAGAATTGATTCAACTTCACAAAAAATTAAAATCACAGAATGATAGTTTCTAAATCAAGGAATCCATCCTTCATAATCATAGGTCCAGAGACAGAAAAGACCCCAGGATGGGGATGAGTCTATGAATATTTTTCATGTGCCAAGCACTGGAATGGTGCTGGTAATCCATAGACAAAAATAATAGCTAATAATAAAAATCACTGCACTTTACGATTTACAAGTACTTTACAGTTACCTCATGATTTTCAACCCTCAAGGAGCTTATATAACAACCTGTACACAAATAAGCATATTTGGTTTGATTAGAACTAGTCTTGTTATTTCACTAGTATTGGAAAGTCTCCAAAGGGAAACTATGCAGATTGCTACATGCAGGGTTATTTATAACCTTTGATGGAGGTTAGCAAACCATGGGTGAAATCCAGTCCACCAACTATTTTTGTAGGGCCTGAGAGGTAAGAATAGTTTTTTACATTTTACAATATCCTGGGACATATGAAAATAGACAGAGGGCTTGATTTGGCCCATAGGTCATAATTTGTCAACCCCTGCCTTGGAGAGTTACCTGGCAAGCAGAGAGATTGAGTGATTTGTTCAAGGTCATATAGCCCATCTGTGTCAGAGGAAAATATGAACCAGGTTTTCCCAAGACTAAGAAATGCTCTTTATCCACCATGCAAAGTTGCCTCTCAAATACCAAATATAACTAAGGTAATTGAGGTAGATGGAAGCTATAGAAGGAAGGCTGTAAAGAAGGTAAAAGGTGACACTGTCATGTATTGCCATACTCTACCCTAGTCAGCCCATATCTGAAATAATGTCTTCAGTTTGGATACCATACTTTAATAACACATCCCAAGGAAGGAAGACAGAACGGTGAGAGAAAACAGAAACCATGTCTTGTGAGGGACACTTGGAGGACTTGTGGATGCTTAGCCTGGAGAAGATATTATCGAGATTTTAGAATATTTGAAAGATCATCTTGGGGAAAAGACATTAAATTTATTCTATGTGACTTCAGAGAACTAAACTAGAGACCATCATCAGAAGTGTTTAAGAAAATGATGGATTAAAACCTATTAGGAATGTTACAGAGATATTCCTTCTTCCTTCCATGGGCTAGGTGACCCTTATGATCCCTTGCAACTAGAGACTCTGTGATTTTTATTAGTAGACAATAATTGGTATAAACCAAATACTCTTCAAATGAGCATAAACACCTTGACTTCAGTGATTGTGCAATACGTCTTTTTTACTATGGTAACTCCACCTTATAAAATCATAAAATAATTTAATTGATCACATCAGCTCAAGAACTTTCAATGGTTCCTCTTGGACTTTGGGAAAAAATGTAAATTCCTCTCTCTGGTACCTAAAATCTTTCACAATCTGGATCAAACCTAGCTTTCCAAATTGACTACCTAGATCAGTGGTTCTCAAAGTATGATTCACGTAATCCTGGGGGTCTCAGACACTTCCAGGGGGTACATGAATGAAAAACTTATTTTTATAATAATACTAATATGCTATTTACCTATTTAAAATACTCTTCCCTTTTCCAACTGTATCTGTGTAAAGCCAAATTTTTTTCATGTACTTCAACCGAAACATAGGGCAACAACTGAATGCAAAAGCAGATCGAAGACACTAATCTTCTACTAAGCCAAACATTAAAGAGATTTTCAAAACTATAGAAAATAATGCTATTCTTCTCATAAATATTTTCTTTAAGAAAATATAGTTATTTTCATAAAATATGTTATTCATATTAAATTGAAATGAGATTATTCCTGTTATTTTTAAATGAATTCATAAACAGAACACAGTTTGTCATTTTTATTTCTAATATGAGAAATGCTGATAGATATAGCCTACATGAACAAAAACTTTTGGGGGTCCTTAATAATTTTTAAGCATTATAAGGGGATCCTGAGATCAAAAGTTTGAGGACTGTTCCTCTACAGTAAGGGAAAAATACAACAGATCTATCATTATATAGGCTGATTAATTGCATCAATTCAATTCAACATTTATTAAAAAGCTACTGTGTATAAGACACAGAATTATCTCCTGGGGGTACAAAGACAAAAACTGAGTGACTTCAAGAAACTTTTGTTCTTCTTAGAGGGTGCGATAAGAATACAACATATATCTGAATATGTAAATAAATTCAAAGCAATATCCAAAAGAAGATAGCTGATAACTCAAGAAACGGCATGGAAAAGTCAGAAAGGCCTTCTGAAGGATCCTATCACATCTATGGGCTTAGTAAAGCATTCATGAACATTCATCGATAGCACCTAAGGTGATATGAGATGTCCAGGGTCTCATAGTTATTAATGTGTTAGGGGCAGGATCTGAACTTCATGCCCAAACTAGCAATCTTACCTACCCTATCATATTCTCCCTCTTTACTATGATGCTGACCTCTTTAGCAATGTCTGACTGAATGGGATAAAGCTAGATAAATCAAGAAATGAGCACAACTCTTATTCATTTTGAGGGTGATTCATTCATTAGTTATGTAATCAAGGTACGGTTGCCAAAATAAAAATTTTGGACCAGGGCTCTAGTATAAGTCATCATTTTGATAGTGGGCTTAATGATAGGTAACCAGTTTCAAAACCTCAAGACCTGAGCCATCCAGACATTCCACAGTTCAAATGCTGGTCAACCTTAAGTTGCTCTCATGGAAGCAGTAGCAAAATTATAACATGGAGTCTTTAAAAGACTTGTAGCATAAAAGAACATCACATACATGGCAATCCATTTAGATGATTCTTTATCTAGAGATGTGTCATATTTAAGTTTTAATCACTGTATTTATATACAATATGGATTGTTCTGTGACATATTTATCTATTGTATCCTTATATGATATGTTGAATCATTTCAGTCATGCCTGACTCTTTGTGACTTCATTTGAGGTTTTCTTGGCAAAGATACTGGAGTGGTTTGTCATTACTTTCTCCAGTTCATCTTATAGATGAGGAAACTGAGTATAAACAGGCTTAATTGACTTGCCCAGGGTCAGTATCTGAGGCCATATTTGAACTCAGAGTAGTAAGTCTTCCTGACTCCACACCTGGCACTCTATTCATGGCACAATTTAATTGTTCTTCCTTCCAAATTATTAAAATATTTGACTTTTTTTTCTTTTCTGCTACTGCAAGGAAAGCTATATGTAGCTTTCAACAGCTGGAGCTATGATGTGAAGATTTGGCACCCTTCTGTTTGCAATGATCTTTGACTAATCTAGAGTAAATTCTATAGTACTCACTCTAGACTGGTGAATTCCACTATGGCCTTGAGTCTTAAGTGGCAGGAGGCTGTCTTCCTTCTTCTCTATGTTTCCATGCATTAAAATGGTATATATAGATCACCCAGATTGGCAAGAAGCCCAGCATTGCCATCATTAGGCAATAATTCATCTGAATCATGCTTCCTTAGCAAAGTATGAGTAGGGGAACAGGCAGCACCTGCCCCAGGTACCTCTGGCACAGGCTGGAACCTTAATCACTTGCATGAGTTGACAGATGGAAAAAGCCAACCCACTAGGCACTCATCTGCTTGCCATGAAGGCAGAGAAAACACCTGCAGGATACATTGATGGGCTCAGCACCTCCCCCACCAATGACCTCAGGAAAAAAAATGAGCTTGTCCTAGACACACTGACAAGTTCATTCATGGTTCCAGGCAAGAAAACCTAAACTTCTCAAGTATCTTTTTCTCTTGCCTTATTCAGGTGATCCCAGGAGATTATGACAAATCGGTTAGACCATACCTTATGTAACTGTACTTATGTACCAAATTCCATGACTAATGGAGAGGAACAGACAGATGGCTGACATATGTAGTCTTTCCCTCTTTTTCTTTGATGTCAAGGAGTCAAATTTAATCAAGGAAAAATAATTAAGAAAGAGGTCAAAGACAGACACTTCACTGCCTTCTGTTCAGAGAACTGTATCTGCCACATCTGCTTCTGGAGTATTGAGGAAAGAGCATGGAACTAGGAATCAGCAGACCTGACTCAGGCCAGTCTGTGACCTGGGACAAGTCACATACTCTGTCCATCAGTCACTTCATCATGTGATAGGGTACCAAGAACACCCACACTACCCACCTCAGAGTTGTTCTGAGGAAAGCATTTATCAGCTTCAAAGAATGGTAAATATGTGAGTTATAATGATTATTTCACTGTAGGCAAAATTATGATGTGAAGACTTCTAGTTTGACCACCCAAAGCAGAGAAATAAGAATGCCAGAGAACATGATATTATGGTCAGGAATGTTCAATTTTTCTCACATGTCAAAGAACCCAAAGAAAGAAAAAGGTCTTTGGTTTTCAACAGACATCACCTAGGATCATAAACTCCAGTGGTTTCCTATCACCTCCAGGATAAAATACAGTAATCCCTTCCTTCCACATTGCAACTTTCCCCATTGCAGTTTCCGTATATCATGGTTTGGTATAAGAAATTAAATGGGAAATTGGGGGGAATTTTGAGGAAGCTGCAGATGATGCAGAAAAGTTTAGAAACTCAGAAATGCATAAAATATATGTGTAGTATTATATAATATCAATACATTTTATCTTTTAATGCCATGATAATTCAGACTTCTCTGATACAAAGGCAGGGCCAAATAATTTTACACAGATTTTCCAAATAGCACCACATCCCTGACCCCTGCAATATGGAAGGGGTAACGCAGTAAAAATCCTGTTTGGCATTTAAGCTGTTCACAATCTGGCCTCTTCCTACCTTTCCAGTCTTATATTTGACTTCCCTCCACATACAATATGATTCAGCAACACTGACCTCCTTGCTGTTGCTACAACAAGACACATCTCTGGACCCTGTGCTTTTTCACAGACTGTTCCCTATGCCTGGAATGCCCTCTCTCCTCATCTCCTGATTTCTCTGGTTTCCTTCAGATACTAGCTAAAATCCCATCTGCTACATGAAACATATTCTTATCCCCCTTAATTCTTGAGCCTTCCCTCTGTGGATTACCCTAATTTAGTCTGTGTATATGTTGTTGGTGTGTAATTGTTTTCCTGTTTATCTTTAAAAGCCAGGACCATCTCTTTGCCTTTCTTTTTACCCCAGGGCTTAGTCCAGTGCCTGGAACATAGGTGGCACAGTGGATAGAGCACTAGACCTGGAGGCAGGAAGCATCATCTTCCTAAATTCAAATCTGGCCTCAGACATTTACCAGTTGTGTGACCCTGGACAAGCCCTGTTTTCCTAAATTTCTTTATCTGTAGAAGGAAACGGCAAACCACTTCAGTATCTTTGCCAAGAAAGCCCCAAATAGGGTCACAAAGAGTCAGACGCAACAAAAAACAACTGAACGCAATAAATGTTTGCTGACAAACCAACATACAACTTGCCAAGGGTCACCAGTGCAGATCTGTAGCTTCTCTGAAACTGACAGAAAGATCCCTGGAGCACCAAGAGGTTAAATGACTGTACTACTTGTATACATACCCACACACATGTGTGTATATACATATAGGTATACATGTGTACATATACATGGATATATATGCATATAATAAAACTATCAGTAAATAATAAACTAAATTACAGAATTCCAGGATGCAAATATATGAATATCTAGTGTAATATGTATGTACATACGTATACATCCATTGGTATGGGATTTTCTCCTTATTGGTAGAGATGAATGCCCTGCCCCGTGTGAGGAGTGGGGCAGAGTTAAGGAGAAGAAAGAGCTTCATTTCTGGGGAGTCCTTTTTTGGGACTCTCCAATGAAATTTCCCTTCAAGTCTCCCTTCAGGACTCTTCAGGGTGAGTCTCCAAGGGGATTCATCATGCCTCAAGTCTTCATCAATCAGGGTTGGATATGCTGAGTGTTCCTGGCACTCATGGCTTCCAGCTTCAAGAAAGAAGATTATAGAGGCCAATCCCACTTTAGGTTGCTGAAGGGAAAGACTCTAGGATGACCCAGGAAGAGCTGGTGGTCTCCATCATGGCCCCAGACTTTAAGGAGTGCCCCCTTGGCCCCAATGCAGGACCCTCTCTCTTGGTTGAACTGAACTTCTTGACTGTGTGTTACCTGGTATATATTCTCTGATTTCTGTTTTGCTGTGGGGATAAATGAGTTTCTTTACTATTTGCTTTGTGTGTTCAATGTGGAACTAGCATTAGGTAGGGAAGGAATAAAGCCTGTGATGGAGAAGTTGGGGTCCTTCTTCCACCAAAATGACAAAGTGATCCAACATGAGGTCCCACTCTATCATATCCCCTCGACAAGCAGTATTTAAGGAAGCAGACTTTCTCCCCTGGGGGGAGCAGTGAAGGCCTCTGACTCCAACCTCCTGTTGCTCCTCCTTCAGGAATGAGAATCTCCCTTGGAGAAGGGTAGAGGGGAGAAGAGACTAGAAATGTCTACTGTGCCTCCTTTGGAGGCATGCATAGTGATAAAGACAGATAAAACACAGACACAGACACAGACACAGACACAGACACACACACACACACACACACACACACACACACACACACAGACACGAGGCAATATATTGAATTGAGAGCTAGCCTTAGAACCAGGAAGTCCTGGTTTCAAGTCCCACTGGTACATACTGGCTATGGGACTATGGGCAAATCACAACCCTTCGGTGTCCAAGAAAATTCTTTAAGAATACATGTTGGAGAGAAGTGATATGCTTTGGAAAGGGCTTACTTCAGTCCGGAGTTTCCTATGCTCCTTAATCACAGTCCCAACTCCATATATTCACCATGCCACTTTACATCTCATCATATGTATATGGATCCTTTGCAGCTATCAATCTTATTATCCTAACAATCCCCAAAGTATCCATTCAAGTTCTAAAATCCTACAATTCCAGGATGACTGCTCATTCTTTGCTTTTAGAGGACAATGCCAAATTTATAGGCAGAAATGATCACCATAGAGACAGGAGACATGATTTGATCCAATAATAGAATCTGTGGAAAATTTTGAGTTTTACTGTACATTATTTCCATTAAGTTATGTCACATAGCCTCTGATTAATCATTCATACAATCTGCTCATGTGTCTAGTTTCCTCTAATGAAATGTCTAGCTGCAGAACTCAGCAGAAATATTTTTTTTATTAATTTTTCAATGAGGCAAAGAAAACTTCTTTCTTTATCATGTTTGTGATATTTAGGATCCCAAAGCAAGCCCAAGCGAGGTATAAAAATTAACACAGAACCTAAAAGAAATCTGACCAACTTGAAAAGAAGTTGGTTAGAGGGCAAGAGAAAATTTAATAAAAGTAAAGAATATGGCCCACGGCACTGATTTTGACAGACTTGATACAGAGTTAAGGGACAAGACAGATCCCCAATTGTTTCAGCCTCTTGCGTGGGTGTTTACAAAGCAGCAGGCTACCATGTAATTGATGTGACTGTCCCTCACACACTGAAAACTTGGGAACTTTCCTCAAAGCCAAGCCTGGGAATCCTAAAGACCCTTGTTGTATTGGGAAACAAGATCCTTCAGTATATATCCTGGAGATTTGGGCCCCAGAATAGCACTTCTATGTTTACTATCATTCATGTTCAACGCATCAGATAAAAAGTGAGAGGGTGGTGGGGGACTAGGGACCCCAGACCATATCTAGGACCCCAGACTATATCTAGGACTCCAAATCATATCTAGAACCCCAGACCATATCAAGGACCCTAGATCATATCGAGGATCCCAGATTATATCTAGGACCCCAGAGGGCCTGTGACTTCTGAGGGGTAGAAGCTACCTAGGCAGCATCCAGATCTTTTCATTTTTCCCTCAGTTTGACTCCAGGAGCCCTCAGAGATTCTATCTGATTATGACCTCCATGGAACCCTGTGCTTCTATTTTTTAAGGTTTTTAATGCTGACTAGGGTCATTGCTTTTACTTATTCTGAGGGGTACTATGAAATTTAGGGGACACTTTGGGTGCATTTATGGAGGGGAGTGAGTGAATTTCTTTCAAACCAGTCAATCTAGGCCTCATCTCATCTGTAAAAGGAAAAATTTTGACGAGCTCGCCTCTGAGGTCCAACTCGACCAACTTTCTTGTTTTACAGATGAGGAAACTGAGGCCTAGAAAGGTTTTCTATTACAAGTGATAATTGCGCGTTTGACCTTTTTTTCTTTTTTTTTTCTTATTTTCAATCGAATCAAGTGAAATCAAATGAAGGTTGTTCACCTACATCTGATTCTTCATGACCCTATTTGGGGTTTTCTTGGTAAAGATAGTGGAGCAGTTTGTCATTTCTTTCTCCAGCTCATTTTACAGATGAGGAAAGTCAACATTAAGCCACTTGCCAAGGATCATACAACCAGGAAGTATCTGAGGCCAGATTTTAACACATAAAGATGGGTCTTCCCAACTCTAGGCCTAGTTCTCCTCCCAATGCACCAACCACCTGTCCCTGTCAAGTGATTAGAGTGGACTAATCTAAAAAAAGCAAACTTGTGACATAACAGGATGGAAAGAACTCTTGCTTTGGGAGTCAGGAAACATGAGTTCAAATCCTGCTCTTGATATATATTAGAGGTGCAACCAGTAGTACATTATTCCATCTCTCTGGCTTTTATTTCTCATCTGGAAAATGGGAATAATTAGACTTGGATTACCTGTTTCAGGGGATTGCTGAGAGAAAAATGCTTTGTAAACCTTAAAGGACCATGCACATGTGTGCTTATTATACCTGTCAGTCTGATATGATACACAGTCTGATACATGATACATACAATATACATATCATGACTCATAAATCAGCAAATCATAAATCTCAAAAATCAGCAATTCTCTTAATGCTCTAGGAATATGCTATACTGGAATTGCCTCTGGTTCTGAAGTCAAAGGACCTGAGTTCAAATCCCACTTCTGATACGTACTCTCTAATAGGCAAATCAGTTAATCTCTGTGGGCCTCAGTTTCCTCACGTGTCAAAGGAAAGGAAGGTTAGTCCAGATGGCCTCCAAGGTCCCTTCTGGCCCGGCAACTCTGATCTTAATGAGTTTTCATGCTAAAATATCTAATGGTCCCAATTGTTTTCCAGGTTTTCCTCTTTACCACCTTTCACAGAATCAGAGATATAAGAGCTGGAAAGGAGTCTAGAGATCATCTCTAACCCCCTAATTTGGCAGATGAGAAAAATAAGGCTCAGACGGAGGCCATTTGCAGAAGGTCACGCTGCTAGGAAATGGCAGAGCCCAAACTCACAATGGGGTCATCTGAAGGCAAGTCTAGTGTTTTGAGGGTTCTGGAAAGGACCAACTCAGTTTACAGATGAGGAAACTGAGGCCCAGACTGGTTACTTCATTTAGGATAATGGATTAAGATACTAAAAGTGATCGAAGTTCAGGAAAGTGAAGACACTCAGGACCATAGGACTGCAGATTAAAAACTAGGAAGACCCTCAGGGTCCCAGAGGCCATGTAGGCCAATCCTCTAATTATATAAATGGGGAAACTGAGGTCTACAAAGGTGTCAGTGTTATTTCTGTTACAAATGATAAATGTCTGTTGTTTTTTTCTTTCTTCTTTTTTCCACTTAAAATAATAACTGTAATTTCTCTGACAACAAAAAGGTGGGTCAGTGGATAGAGCTCCAGGCTGGATCATTTCCCTCAGTTCAAATCTGGCCTCAGACACTAGCTGTGTTTCTCTGGGCAAGTCACTTCACCCTATTTACCTCAGTTTCTTTGTCTTTAAAATGAGCAAAGAAATGGCAAACCATTCCAGTATCTTTGCCAGTACCCCAAATGAAGTCATGAAGAGTTGAACATGACTTAAAAAATGATTGAACAAGTGACAACAGGAGCCAGACCCAAGAAAATGAGGTAACCTCTCCCCTTCCCTTTAGTTAGATGCATAAGCAAGGAAAGGGGCCTAAATATAAATTTATTTTGGAGCCTGTACCTCCAGGTGAGACCTAAATCATACTATGAATAAAACTTGCCCTTATTCAACCTCTCCCATCCCAGAGCAGAATCCTACATTTAAATAAATAACTACATTTCCTTCTGCACATAAACTGTTCTACTGTAAACACATATTTAGACTACATAGACCACAAAGTCACTTTAAAAAATAGAAACGGGTGTCAGCTAGGAAATAGATCCTCTCTTAGAAGCAAAACATTCTATCTTTTGTCATTGATACCCTTTAATTACCGGAGACTGTGCTGCGTAGGCTCTCCCTCGTGCTATCTCATTGGTTCAGTAAGTTAAAGACTTCAGACAAGGCAGTGAGATCTAATGGAAAGAGCATTAGTCTTAGAATCACAGGTGGTTGTTCAGTTGTTTCAATCATATCCAACTCTTTGTGACCCCATTTGGAGTTTTCTTGGCAAAGATACTGCAGTGGTTCACCATTTTTTTTCCTCCTGGTTATTTTAGAGATGAGAAAACTGAGGCAAACTGGCCAGGGTCACACAGCTCAAAAGTGTCTAAGGCCAGATTTGAACTCAGGTCCTCCTGACTAAAGGACTAGTCTTCTATCCATTGCTCCACCTAGTAGCCGTGGTAGTAGTAGTAGTGGTAGTAGTATCTCTCTCCTGCACCACCTAGCTGCTCCTAAATCACAGGACCTCTGGGGTTTACTAGCTGTGTAACTTTGGGCAAGTCAATAATGACAGTAGTAATAACTAACCTTTGTATAGTGCTTACTATGTGCCAGGCACAGTATTAAGCACCCTCTCTGCTTCAGTTTCCTCCTCTAAAATAAGACATAAGACTAGACGGCCTCCAAGATCCTTTCTAATTCTAGACCTACAGTTCTCTAAGACTTTCTAGTTTTACTGTTTCCCTTTTGCTAATTTTACAGGCTTCCACACTTGGGGAGATGATTTAAAAGCAGTCACAGGAAATATAATATGCCTTTAAAAGAGGTGAGTTTGAAATGCGTAGCCCTCCAAGTGGTTTCTGGATGCCTGAGTTCAGGTCTGTGATGACATGAAGCTTTCTTTCCCTTCCCAAGGGCATCATTGCAAAAGAACCATGGAAAATGAAAACTTCATAGCTTTCAGGAAGGAGCCGGGGCTTCAGTGACTGGTTTACCCTTAACATCAGCTGCTTCTCCCCTGCATCTCCAAGATGCTTCCAGCTTCCAGTCCTTTGGGGATGGCTTTCAATTTCCATTTCCCCAAGGAAACAGGCTCTTCTTTCCAAGTTTGATTCTCAGGTTAAAACTGAGGCAGGAAGTGGGAGGGGGATTAATATTATATAACACTTGTCCATCCTTTCTTAAGTACTATTTACTGCTCATTCTTTCCTATGCTTTGTAAACATGAAAATGAATTTGAGAGTTTGTGGGTTTTTTTCCTCTCCCTCAGCTGAAACAGAATAGGTTTTTACCTAAATTATGCAAATAAATAACTATACTTCCCCGTAACCTGGGACTTCCATCCCGTAGAATTTCCCAATAAAGTTTCTCCCTACTTTGTAAACCATTGCAATGTTCCCCTTTCAAATCATTTTGTCTCTCCTTCTGCCCGTCCCTCCCCCCAATCATCTGGACCCAATTTACAAACCCCAAACTGCCCAGGAATTTATGCAGGGCCTTTTCTCTGAGAGTCTGGAAGGGGAGTGAATACCAGACAAGAGACCAGAAGCAGAAGGAGTAGCTTTAATCCGTGAAGTTGGTCACAACTAAGAGAGAGCAACATTTAGCAGCCAGTAGCTTCAGGGGGTCCTGAGGAGATAAGGGATGAAGGGAGGAGGGGGCAGAAGGAGAGGAAGAGAAGTAAGAAGAAGAGAAGGAAGAGGACGATGAGGAGAAAGAAGAGGGGGGAAAAGGAGGAGTCTAGGCTCTGAAATAATTACAATATAATTCAAAGATGGTGGCAGCTAAGTGGTGCAGTGGACAGAGTATTGGACCTGGAGTCAGGAGGACTCATCTTCCTAAGTTCAAATCCAGCCTCAGACATTTTCTATCTGTGTGACCCTGGGCAAGTCAGTTAAATCCTGTTTTCCTCAGTTTTCCCGGAGACCTAGAGAAGGAAATAGCAAATCACTCCAATATCTTTGCCAAGAAAATCCCAAATGCGGGCATGAAGAATGGGACATGATTGAAAAATGACCAGACAACAACAAAACTCAAAGATACTGGATATACCCAGAGAAACTCCTCTGGCTTTGGGCCACCAACAGGTGGTGGTGGGTGGCAAAGACTTGTCTTTGGCCATCTTCTTGACGCCTGCTACAGCTTCCATAGTACTTCTGTCAACAGATAATCATGTACCTGGAAAGACTTACACTCTACCATCAGAGGGAACAGGCACATAGAAGCTAACCAGAGTCCTGAGAAAATGCAATATAGGTCTCATATGCAGATCTGTCTCTACCCCCATTCCATATTTCACAGGCCATTGAACTTGGGTGTTACTTCAAGCCAATATGCTTATTTGTGATATGTAAAATGGGGATGATACTTACCTTGCAAGACTCTGAGGAGAATCAGATGAGGTATGTATGGAAAGGGCATTGCAAACCTCAAATCTTCAAATGCAAGTGATCATTATAGGTCACAATCTATATCTAGAAAGGACCTCAGAGGTCATCTAGTCCAATCCCCTCATTTTACACATGGGGAAACTGAGGTCCAAAGAGCTTAACCAAACTCACCCCAGATCACACAGGCAGTGAGTGTTAGAGATAGGATAGAAACCCAAATCCTTTGATCCCAGAGCCAGAAAATAGTGACCTTAGTGGTCATCTTGTCCAAACCCGCATTTTAAAAATGAGGAAACTGAGGTAGAGAGAAATTTATGGAAGTGTTCAATTCAATTCAATAATAGCTATCATTTATTAAGTGTCTACTACATAGCAGGAAGGAAAGACATTCATTATGTGACAGGCTCTGTTAAAGTTAGAAACTTTACAAATATTACCTCATTTGATACCTCCACTCTGGGAGGTAGATGCTATCATCATGCTCATTTTATAGTTGAGGAAATCGAGGTAGACAGAGGGTAGGTGACTTGCCCAAGGTCACACAGCTAGTAAGTGACTGAGGCTGGATTTGAACTCTGGACTTTCAGAGAGGAGGCTCAGGCACTTGCCCCCTGCACCACCAAGATGCCTCAAGCCAAGGAAGGCACTGGGGTTAAACTAGAAAGAAAAGTAGAAACTTCCTGCCTTCCAGGAGTCCCTCACAGGGCAATACCTGAAAAGGTTGTCTTTGATTTAGACTGTCCTGATCACTTCCAGCTGGATGTTGTCAGATCTGACTGAGCACAAGTAGGAAGCCCATATCTTAAACAACCCTTTTTTTTCTAGGAAATTAATTCCTGAAAGTAGTTGTTTCACCCCTAAATCTCATGACCCCATAAACCACCCATTTCACTCTCCACCTTTCTTTCTTTACTTATTCTTGTCTAAGGCTTTACTGTAGGCTGGGGGAGGGAGAAGAAAAGTCTTCTCTCCCAAAGGCTTTGTAATTAGGAGCAAATTTTGAGAATAAATGAAAGAGAAATTGAAGGTTATAGACACTGCCCTCCCCCCACCCACCCCCAACCCATACACACCTCCATCCCAGTCCAGGTCTCTGACATTTTATTCCACATTAAGGATGAAGTACAAGTGTGTACACATCCACGCTGCCCCTGTGATTGAGGGACATTTCTAGATTTACTCACAACCTTCACCCTCGGTTATGATAGCCTCGTGACCCCTAGAGTTAGCTAGCAACCACTAGTCTGCCCCCATCCCTTCCGGTTAACCTAATGCAGGGGCTACGTCTTTGTTGCAAGGGCTTATCGAAGTATTCAGTGTCCTCTCTCTACTCCCATGCTGGAGACAAACTGATTTGTAACATTCACAATTCAAAAGAAACCCCTTTCAGAGGAGAACTGAGAAGTATGCTGTCTACACACTCATTTTGAGACCAAGAGACTTTGAGGGTGGGGTGAGAAGCAGGAAACACACAGAATTCTTAAAAACAAACCAGGGGAGCCACAATAATTCAGCTACATCAGGCTCCTTCAATTTTCACCGGGGACTGAGCTCCGCCCTCCTTCCTCCTTTCCCTCTAACCCGCCCCGCTTGTCCTGATTCTAAGTCCCAAATGACAGGATAAGCGCAGAGAACCGGGGGAGTTGGTGCAGTTTGCCTGTAGTGACGGAAGGTGAGTATGTAAAAGGAGATCCCAGCTTACATCTTAAGTTCCAAACCAGACCTCCTTAGGGTTATCGCTCCCGCACTCCTCCCTCAACCACTTTCTACAAAGGACTTGGAAACTGGGGCTCGAAACTGGTTGAGAATCCATAGACCTAGAGAGAAGTACAAAGCAGCGGGCAGACTATCAAGGAGAGGGTCAGGGAGGGAGTAGGGAAAGAAGGGAGAGAAAAGATAGGGGTGAGGAAGAGAAAAGAGGGAAAAAACACCGGGGGAGAGGAGAGAGCAAGAAGAAAAAGACAGAAGAGAGAAAGAGAAAGAAAAGGGGAGAGAAGGGAGCAGAGAAAAAGAAGAAAAGGAGAGAAGGCAGGAGAGAGGAAGATAGGAAGAAAAGGGAGAGAACAAGATGAGACAAGAAAGGGAGAACAGACAGAGGAAAAAGAAGGAGGAAAGGAGAGAAATAAGGGAAGGGAGAGAGCGCAAGAAAGAGAAAGGAGCTTTGGGGGTGGGAGGTGGGAGGGTGGGTGGGCAAGCCCACAGGAGCCTGATGCATCTCCCTGTAGGGACCAGAGCCAGTTCCCTTTTCCTCCCTCTCAAATGATGGTTTTAACATAAACTGTCTGAGATATCCTCTGGCAGGGGACTCTTTCAAACATGGTATTTTACAAATTGAAAAGACAAGGGGAATGCCACCGCTGGCCTGCGGCTCCCACGCCAAAAAGTGACAGGGAGCCGGAGCGCAGCCCGCCTCCAGGCGCACGGGAAGAGCCCGGCTTGGAGATGGTCTGCCTGCTCTCCTGCTCTCCTGCCCCACGCTTCCCGGGGCGGGCGCTGCTACTTACGTGATCGTGATCACCGTGGGGAAGACCTTTCCACGCCTTGTCCTGTGGGCTCCTAAATGCATTTGTATGCATCTGTCCAAGCAGCGAAGTGCTAACCGAAAACAGAAGCCAACTCCACACTGCTGGAGATGCAGGTACTGTCCATGAAAAGGGGGGAAAAGAATCACAAGAACAAATAAGGATGCTTCGAAACGAAACAAACAAAACTTTACAACAACTAGCCAAGGGAAAAACAAGCACCCCTATCGGAGCAGAATGGGGAACCGGGAAACCTGGTTGACAGCCCCTGGGGGATGGCTCTCCCCAGGGCCAACGGCCAGGGGATTGGAGAGCGAGCTCACTGTCCGGGCAGAGGGAGGGCAGCCGGCAGCATCGGTAGCGAGCACCGCACGCCACCAAGCAAGCCCTGGAGTTCACTTGTGGTTCAAAGGCGACTCCAGCGGAGCTCTCTGCACTGGGCTGAGGAGGAGGGAAGAGGGGAGGGAAGGAGATTGGGGGTGGGGGAAGTCCTTGCATCTGGGGAAGGAACCAGTGCCCGAGCTGAGACACACACGTACGTACACACGCATACACCACAACTGCAATCGAGTCGCTGGAAGGGGGCTGGCGGCCACTGCGAGGAGGAGGCTTTCCGCGCCGAGTGCCGCCCCGGCCGGCTGCTTCTCTTTGCAGAGGAGAGGAGCCAACTCCGAGGAGCAAATCCGGCCGGTGTTAAATTTCACCGCTTGAGGACTGGCAATGACATCACCAAACACAGAGCACACCTCCCCCCCACCCCCCTTCCCTTCCACCCGTCAACCTTCTCCACCCCCACCACTCTCCTCCCCCTGAGCCCAGGCGGACCCACACGCTTTGGGGGCTACCTTGTCTGCGCCTGCCCCGGCGGGCTGGAGCTGCGCCGCTCTCCGCCAAGCCTGTGCGGTGCCGCTCCCGCTAGGCTGCACTGCCAGTGGAGTAAGCTCGGTGATGGTGGGCTTCCTTCCTTTTCCATCTGTCCTCCTGAGTACCGGGCAGTTAGAGCTCTTAAGGAACTCCCTCTCCTTTGACAAAGGAGGAAACTGAGGCCGAGAGAAGTGATTTGCTTCAGATTACCCCATCCAATCCTCTCTGACAAGTATTTACTACGTACAAGGCATTGAACCAAGAGTTGGGATTTCAATGGCAAAGGCAAAAGTTCTGCCTTTAAAGAACATTGGTGATGGGGAAGGTAACTAGTGATACAACACTGATACATGATCATGTGAGGAGTGAGAATACGTACACGTATGGGAATTCAACTTAACAAACATTTATGAAGTGTTCGCTATATGGAGGTCATAGTGGTATAGAGGATAAAGAGCTTTCCTAGGAGCCAGGAAGTCCTGGGTTCAAGAACCACATTTTACATGCAACAGTTGTGTGGGTGGCAAAGTCACTTAATCCATCTATGACTAAATTTCAGAGGGAAGTATGGATCGACATTAGTAAAAAAGAGTACCCTATTCCAGTGAAATCATGGGTCCAATCCCTATCCCTGTGTGGGAGGTACTTTGCTTTAGAACCTGGGAAAAGAAAAACCTAAAAGAAAAAAGACTAGTTTCCAGTAAAGTAGCTCTTAGACTTAGAGGCTCATTAGGAGGGGGGAGAAGATATCTCCTTCAGTCCCTTTTCAATCAAACACCTTTTAAAAGTAAACATTACTTTCCTGATGCCTCTGCACCCACCCTCTACCACACATTTTTATCCTTGTTTTTTCTTCTTGAATGTGTGAACACTAGCGGTCCCCGATTTCAAATCAATACAATCCGACATTTGACCAATTTATCCATTTTCCTTACAAATGCACTTAATAATCATAGTAAGTCACAGGACTGAAGATTTCTCTTTGCTGAGAAGATGGGAGGGGTTATACTCTATTTCTTTGCCCTTTCTCCATTTTCTTTTTTCTTTATTCTAAATACACCGCATTCAGTTACCATTCCTTTCTCTCTTCCTCACTCAAAATAAAGTGGAGTGCAAGTCATGTCATCATTTCTCTGATGGCATGGCCTTCTTCCACAACAAAGGATGAACACAACACCAATCTCGTAGTGGCAAGAATGTTGAATTTTGAGTCAGTCAACTTGGTGGAAGACTTTGAATCTAAATTCCTAGTTTCAAATCCTGGCCCTGTTGCTTCCTTGCTGTGTGACCTTTGATAAATTATTTCCTCTCTAGAGTCCCTCATCTACAAAAGAAAAGAGTTGGTGCTAGACAGAAGAACCAACATGTGAGACAAGGCACTTGTTTCTAGGAGAAGGGATCTTGTGCTCCTCTACTGTGTGTTTGGAAGCAGACTCTTTACATCGACTGCAAAGCTAGAGTGAGCTACATCTTTAAAATTGCCAGACTGGGGACAGTCCCTCTCAATTTCTGGAAGCACCCAGGATAGGAAAACCTTCTTCGATGGATGCTTAGGCACCCTACATTGAGTTGAGTTTGGGGGAAGGGTTACCTTTTCCCCTCTCCCTTTTAGGCCCTGTGGCCCCTAGAACTGGGTTTGAAGTTTTGGTCTATTTCATATGTCCTTTTTAATTCTGGAGCTCAAGCTATAGAGATTTTAGAGTCAGGATTTCTGGGCAGATGTTGCTGTCAGTCCAACAGGGAAGCTCTGAGAAGCCAGGGTTCTGGGACTCAAGCCCAGTATGGCTTTGCATCTTGGTGGGACCGTGCTGTATAAGAGCTGAGTTGAGCTATGAACCTAATCTCTCTCCCAAGAGCCTGAGGTGATGGGAGTGTCTATGCCCCCTAAGTATTGGGAGGGAATATTTGCTCTTCCTAAATCTTTAAAATAAACATTCCTTTGTAAAAGCTAATCTGACTGTTCAGTGGTTAAATGGAATTGGTTTGCAGGGGCCTCCTAAATTTGGGACCAGTAGCAGTGGGTATTTAAGCCAGTGACAGAGAGAGCAAACACCCTCAAACCCTTTAAGTGTACTTGAGAACAGTGAGGGAGGGATGAAATGTAACATACTTGAAGTACATGGTGGGGAGGCAGAGTAGTCACTGTTACACACACATTATGTATTCACTAGGTGCAAGGCACTAAAGACACAAAGGTGAAGAAAAACAAAATCCCTTTGTTCTAGAAGCTTACAACCTATAGGAAGGACATACACAAAAGAAACAACATGAATTTTGAATACAGTGTTTTAAAATAAAAATTAAAAATTAATGAAAAAGTAATAAGCATCCATACCATACCTTTATGAAGAAACATTACTAGTCCAGGACTAGAAAAAAATCATGGTCACTGGGGAACTGAACGACAGTAACAGAATTTTTTATTTTGACTCTCAGCTCCATCAGAAGCTTGGGCAACTCGACTCAAAGAATGCAATTCAACCCAGAACACATTTATTAAGCACCTATTGTATACAGAGTACTATACTAAACCAGAGGAGATAAAGTTTAGGTAAAATACAGACCCTTGCCTTCATAGCACTTATAATGTTTTTAAGAGAAAACTATACTTCAATTTGCACTCAGAATTCATCAGTTCTATCTCTCTGGAGGTGAATAGCATTTTTCATCATTAGTCCTGTGAAATTATTTTAGATTATTATACTAATCAAAATAACTAAGTCTTTCACAGTTGATCATCTTATTATTTCAGTATTATTCCAGTGTACAACAATCTACTGCTTCTGCTCAATTAACGTTATGTCAGGGTTTTCTAAAACGATTTCCCTCATCATTTCTTTTAACACATTATTATTCTATCATAATCATATATCACAACTTGTTTAATCTGTTGCTCAGTTGATGGTCATTCTCTCAATTTCCAATTCTTTGACACCACAAAAAGAACTGCTATAAGTACTTCACAATACATACAAGTACTTTTCCTTCTTCTTCGATCTCTTTGGGATACAGGTCTTATAATCATATTGGTGGGTCAAAGATTATGCAGTTTTTAGCCCTTTGGATATAGTTCCAAATTGTTCTCAGGAATGGTCGAACCAGTTCACAACTCCCCCAACAACTTATTAGTATACTTATTTTCCCACATCTCCTCCAGTATCTGAGAAGTGAGAGGTGGTGCCTTAGAGTTGTTTTGATTTACATTCTCTAAGCAATAGTGATTTAGAGCACTTTTTTCCATATCACTATAGATAGTTTTGGTTTCTTCTTTAGAAAATTGTCTTTGGAGGGCAGAGCCAAGATGGTGTAGTAAAGGCAGGGATTTGTCTGACCTTTCCCCCAAACCCTTTCAAATACCTTTAAAAAATGACTCTAAGCAAACCCCAGAGCAGCAGAAGCCACAAAAAAAACCAGAGTGAAACAAATTTCCAGCCCAAGACAAATTGGGAGGTCAACAGGAAAGATCTGTTGTACCAGTCTGAAAAAAGAGCATAATCCAGTGCAAACCGCTCCAGCATAGCCCTGCCCCCAGCAAACTAGGAGCAGACCTTGGGAGTTAAATATCTTTTTTTCATCATGATTTCCTGACAGCCCAATAATTCTTAAATTATCTCTCGTTGATGTATTTTCCAGCTCAGTTGTTTTTCTGATGAGATACTTCACATTTTCTTCTATTTTTTTCCTTCTTTTGACTTTTTTTATTGTTTCTTGTTGTCTCATGGCCTCATTAGCTTCTACTTTCCCAGTTCTAATTTTCAAGGAATTATTTTTGCCCCTGACCTTTTGTACCTCTTTTTCCCTTTGGTTGTTTTTTCTTTTTAAAGATTCTTTTGATTTGTACCTTTAGTCTAATACCGTGTTTTAAGGTGCTATTTTATTCAATAATTTTTCTGTAAGCTGCTGTTAGCAAGTTTCTAATTCTCCTTTCTTGATTTTCTTGTCTCACTCTCATTTCTTTCCTCAATTATCTCTTTCTTGTTATCAAATTAGCATTTTTCTTTGAGGCATTGCTGGTAGCTGTTTTCACATTGGTATCTTCTTCTGAGTTTGTGTCTTGGTCTTCCCTGACACTCCAATAGTTTTTTTTTTCTGTGGGGGAAGAGGTTATTTTAGTGCTGTTTGCTCATTTTCCCAGCCTATTTCTTGACATTGACCTTAATATTAAAGTTAGGCTCTGTTCACCTGAGAGTGGAGAGGCACTGTCCTAAGACTCATTTTCTTTTATGCTATTATTTTCAGAGCTAGTCCTGGAGGGTCTTTAAGTTTTTGTTTGTTTGGTTTTTTGTGCTTCCACACTCTTGGGAGTCTTTTAAGCAAAGCTTCAATGGCCACCTTTTGAAGATGGAGAAACGATACTTGATCAGATTCATATAGGGATAGATGGCCTCTGGAGTCCTGAGGTTCTGTGATTTAGTGGGGAGAAACTGGAAATTTTAAGTAGGGGTGTGGCCAGCCAGAACTACATTAGAGAGATAATTTTGGCCACTTAATAAAGGGTGGATTGGAAATGGGGGACACTGGAAGCTTAGAAAACATTTAGGAGGATCTCACGATAGTCCAAGTGAGAGATGATTAAGGCCAAATTAAGATGATAACTACATGAGAAGACAGTGTGAACATGAAAGATATTGCAGAGGTATATATAACTGATAAGAAATTAAAAACAAAAACCTGAAGGTGACAGTCTATCAAAATTTACTTACTTGGGATTTCTGGATAAAAAGGTAGATTGGATAATTAAAATCCAGGATAGGAGCTGTACTTATTATAATCATAAAATGATTTTGGGATATCCAGTGAAGGGTTATTTTTATATTTTGATCAGAGCCTATTAGGAGGCATGCAGTTATCCTAGATGATCTGCCATCTAATCTGAGTAGTATTATATTGTTTTATACAGCTTGGGTGTATTTGATCTATAGGGTCTCTCTATGATTCTCTTTTTAAATTTTCTTATCCTGGGTAAATAGCCATCTTTTCTATCTAGTTCATCTTATGTATTGTAGCCTCTCAGGAATAATCATAAGCAGTTCTATAGGCCTGTTAACAGAGTAATATAAAGAAAACATTGTGATAATAGCAAAAGGGTAAACTAAGCATTTATTTAAAAATAACATTTAAGAGTGATGCTTCCACATCTATTCATATATATTATATGTGTATTTATTATATGTGTATATATACATATATGTGTGTATATACATGTATGTATGTGTCTGTGTGTATATATATTTACACATAAACATATACATACACACAAGATACACACATCACAACTGGAAACTCTAGCAGCTGGGGTGTACTAAGAAAGGTTTCCTGTAGGAAGCATTCCTGGAGTGGTGTTAAAGAAATCTAGAGGTTTTAAAAGGCCAAGACAAGAAGGGAGAGTATTCCAGGCAAGGGAAACAGTCAGTGCAAAGACATAGAAAGAGCAGATGGAGTATCATGTACAAGATACAGCAAGTAGATCAGCATGGTTAAATCACTGTAGTGAATGAAGCAGGTGGGAGGGCAGAAGTGGCGAGGAGGGGAGTAAAGACTGGAAGAGAAGTCAAGTTGTGAAAACCTTTAAAGACCAGACAAAAGACTTTATTACCTTATATTACCTGGAGATAATAGTGAGTCACTGGAGTTCATTGAGTAGTCAGGGGAGGCAGCAATCATGCTTAGACCTAGACTTTAGGAAAAAAACTTTGGCAATTGAGTGGAATAGGGAGAGACTTATGGCAAGGAGACTAGTAAGAAGGCTCTTGCCATAGTCCAGGTGGTTCTAAAGCCTGAATTAGACCAAGTGTAAATAGAAAATATCCATGTTGGAAGCAATACAATTATGAGGTCATTGTTTCACAGGGTACCTGAAGGAAGTGAAGATTCCAAAGGATGGTGGGTGGGGTGGGACTTGAACCTTATCAATGCTAAAAAAAAAAAAAAAAAAAAATCAATAAGGACTGACATACTTAGCTATCTATATTAAATTTTTATGAGGATCACCTGTATTTGTGTATATACACAGACGTACATGTATATACACCTATATACATATATATATACAAATAAATATACATATTCATATACACACATATAACAGAGTCAACAAATCACTAGTAGGAGACCTCCCTATTACCACTGAAGTAAAGTCATGATGTGGTCTGGACCAGTTAAATGAGGGTAGCCTCTTTCTACCTAATGAGGAATGAGGAATCAGGAACAGGGAGCCAGGATAATTAATTCTGTGCCACAATGTAAAAACAGAATGGTAGGAGGTCAGGGTAGGTGGAGATTGGTCTCTGGGTTAGTTAAGCCTTAGCATGTATGTATCTGGGGGCGAGGGCTAAACCAGTAAAAGTAGGTTTTACCATCTCACAGTAAGAAAACACGTAGACTTCTGCAAATGATTTTCCACTGTAGATAGATCTGATAGGATGGTAGACAGAGCCTTGGTCTTTGAATAAGAAACACCTGAGTTCAAGTCTGGCCTCAGAAACTAGTTGTGGGATCCTGGCCAAATCTTTCGAGGTCTGTTTGCCTCAGTTTCTTCCACTATAAAATGAGGATAATGATAATAACTATCTTGCAGGGTTGTTGTGAGGAACAAATTAGATAATATTTGTAAAAGAGCTTAGCGTTTGTTGTTTGACCTTAGCTCTAGAACAGGACCAAATGTCAGAGAGGTGATGTCTTGACTTGCAAGTGAACTGGATTTAAATGAGGCAGGCCTGTGCAAAGTCAAAGTGTCAAAGAGCTTCTCACAGTAGTTGGCTATGTAAATGCTTAATGCCTTCCCTATATATCCTATCATTACTAGCACATGACTTTCTAAAGGAGAGTGGAGAATATGAGATCTCACTGTCCTTATTGCTTGTTGATTATACAAAAGTATTTGTTTAGGAAGAACAATGCATAATTTTACATGTTTTCTTTCTACAAGGTATCTCATATGCATACATCAAATTATTCAAGCTTCCTTGAAAAATATAATAGCAGAGATTGCTTTGTTCAAGGACTCTCTGATCCTAAATATCAGAAAGGACAGAAAATGGGGAGTGGAGCTGTCTACTTGTCAAAATTGTTTTCTGCTCTGATGGAGGAGATGCAGCCCAGAGTCCAAGCTGAAGAACAATTGAATTCCCTATGGATAGTGAAGTCTTTCAAATATTCCTCTTGACAAGATATATATTGGTTACATCAAATACCAGAATATGCAGAGCTATAAGAGATTTTTAACCACTCAAAAGTCTTTGGGCTGACTATTTACATGAGCCAAACCAAGTGGATGAAGAATGTCTATTACTCAGATTGCAATAATGTATACTTAGGTGCACTTAATGTTTGTCCATTGATACATACTTATATATGTAGGTTTATATATAGATATGTGTGTATACATACCTGTATCATTTCATATATGTATATGTGTTCATTGTATAAAACTATACAGTCAATTCTCATCATTTGCAGTGGGTATGGTCTGTAAAGTTGCTGTGAACACTGAATTAGCAAATGTTGAATCATTGATCTTAAGGTTAGGATCTTGTGAGCCTCTAATCGCAAAATTTTCATCAGCTGATCAATATATAACCATGTTTTATGTATATTTCTGCTTAAAGACACTTTAATATCAATTTCTTTCAAATAGCTAATTACATGTGAATTTCCTTTTCCTTTTTTTGGATGTACCATATTGTTGATTCATTAACATTGAACTCATGGCCAACAGCATTGGCCAACTCATGTCTCAGTGAAGCTTATCTAATAGATTTATTTTCTCTGTAAAGCATATCGCAGCCTTCATGTATTTAGGAACACTAAACAGCACTTCAGTACTGTGCTTATGGACCACTTTAAATGGTGAAATCACCACTTAAAACCACAACAATGTAAAAAATATGGTACTAAACAGGCCATGACAAGGACATTTTTTGAGAGCATGAGAGCTCAAACATGAAAGCAGAGTCTCCTTGTCTGTCCTCAGCTGGGAACATGCACACTGGACAACTCAATTTTTCTGCTGCTCTGAATTTCCATGAGCAACTCTAAAAATGCCATGAGTATTGTTTTTGGGGGTTACCAATATATTTTAGTGAGTAGATGAATATGAATATATAGAAGCTGCAAATCATGAGGATCAACTGTATGTGTATGTGTATATGCATATTTATGGCAGATGAGATGATAACTAGATTATATCAGATTCCTATGATGTATACTTAGGTGAGGAACCTAAGTATGTTTGTCCATAAGCACAAATATATGTGCATATGTTTGTGAAGATGTGTGTATACATACATAGTAGCATAGTAGGTAAAGCCCTGGGCCTGGAGTCAGGAAGACTCCTCTTCCTGAGTTCAAATCTGTCCTCAGACACTTACTAGCTGTGGGACTGTAAGTCACATAACCTTGTTTGCCTCCATTTCCTCATCTGTCAGAAGAAGGATAGTGCAAATTTCTCCAGGATCTTTGCTGAGAAAACCCCAGATGGGTCATGAAGCATCAGACATAACTGAAAAATGACTAAGCATATGTATACATACATACACATACAGCAGATGATACAAATGGTCAGTGAGTTGGGTGTGGAATTTAAGAGGAGAGCAGATCAAATTGCATTCATGAAGTTACAAAGCTTCATTAAGTCACTCAAGACTTTTTCTGGAAACAAAAACCCACCTTGTTAACACTAACATTCTACCCATTGTTGTATGGCTCGGAAAAACAGAACACTAGTCTCTGAACACTAAAATATGAGCATTACACAGAGGGCAATGGTGAGACACACAATTAGTGTGAATAGGCTACAATATACAACAAATAAGAAACTTTGAAGTAGAGTCAAAGATGTCATCAGGGAAAATAGGGGGATTACAAAAGACAGGCTGGTCCCATGGAAAGAGAGAGGGCTAAGGAATGGAGAAGCCAAGTGTTCCACAAGTATCTTTGTAATGCCAAGAGGAAGTAAAACCCTCAGCATATTGGGTGGATCCCAAGGACAAATTTTTAAGAGGGCAAAGACAAATGTCTCCCAAGATGGACAGGCTTAGGTGGGTTGCATGGCATCCACATTAGTGGAATGGAGCAAAGCAGTGAAATCATGGGTCTTCTTATAAATTCAAATGCTAATATTTATTTAAGAGGAATATTTTGTGAGTTCACAAAAGTTTTATTCTGATGCCTCCTTGTTGTAGAGAGATGATCCTATGCTATCTGGAAAGGCCTTACATATGGCCCTGGTGATTTATCATATGTCTATATGATATATTCTACATTCTAGCTATATTCAAAGAGGCTCATTACTGGACTGGCTTCTGACCCAGACTCTGCCACCATGACTCTTATGCCCTATCATTTTGGAACTTTCCTTACAAGGCCTGGGGCTTTTTCATTCTGGAACGTAGCTCTGCCATGCTGGCCCCTTTCTCCCACTGGTAAGTTCCTTATAGAGATTTCCATTTGGGGAACAGGTCCAGGTTGGCCATGCCACATTCCCTTCCTGGCTCTCTGGACTTCACCAGGCCCCAGCATAGGGACCTCCTCCCTCCCACACACTCCCCCCACCCCCAAGCCTTTTAGCTTCTTTTCTGCAAGCTTCTTTTATTTTCCTGGGATAAAACAGCACAAGCACAAATTATTCTGATGAGAAAGAAGGCAGCTGCTTTGAGAAGTGGATAGAATACTGGACCTGAATGGTCAGATCTTAAAAAAAAACTTGAGTTTAAATCGAGACAGATACTACCTGTGTGACCCGGGGGAGTCATTTAACTTCTCTGTGCCTCAGTTTCTCCATCTGTAAAATAAGGATAATAACACCTGCCTCCCAGGCTTATTGTGACAACTGAATAAGATAATATCTGTAAAGCACTTTGCAAACCTTAAAGTGCTATATGAGTGCCAGTTGTTATCGTTTTATCAGTCAGCAAAGATTCATTAAGCACATTCCACTGTGCTAAGCACTGGGCGTACAAAGAAAGGTAAAAGACAAATCCCTCCTCTCCAGGAACTCACATTCTAATGTTGCAGACAACTTGCAAATAATTATGTACAAATAATCTGTATACAGGAAAAGTTGGAAACAATAAATAGAAGGAAAGTACTAGAATTAAGGGGACATTATTTACATCAACATCATCATCACTAGCACCCCCACCCCCACCATCATCTTCTTCCCCACCATCATCTCATCATCATCATCATCATCATCATCATCATCGCTGTCTAAAGAGTTAAATGTGAGTGCACCGGAACCCCACTGACCAACTTAGATTTTAAAAAGGCATGCACAGAGTAAGAATCAAGAGCAAGGTATTAATTATATTTTAAAATATGAATTAAGAATCAATAATAAAGAATGGCATGGTCCTATAAGAAAAGTCAGGAAACTAAAACTGAGAATGAACCGAAGTTTGCCAGAAATCCAAAGACAACAAATAAAGCTTTATTAACTATATTGGGTGCAAGAGGAAGATCAGAGAATTGATAGCACCGGTCATTGTTGGGTGTATGGGATGAGAGTAACCAGTGAGAGGGGGAAACAAGCAGAGCTAATGTAGGCTGATTTTGCTTCTGTTTTCTCTGTAGAGGAGAATGATATTTAGATGGAATAGTTTGGATATTGAAGTGTTTGTTATATTTTCTAGTTCTCTGGACATAAGCTAAAAGTGTATTATGATTCATAGTTCTCTTATTGCTGATGATTTGGAGCAATCTTCCATGCGGCTATCGTCATTTATATCGAGGCAGCTAGGTGGTACAATGGATAGAGCACCAGTGCAGGAGTCAGGAGGACCTGAGTTCAGGTGTGGAGCCAAGATGGTGGAGTAGAAAGATGCATATATGCTAGCTCTTACCCCACAGCCCATAAAATACCTGGAAAGCAGAACTCTCAACAAATTCTAGAGCAGCAGAAGCCACAGAACAATGGAGTGGAGGAGATTTCTATGCCAGAGTGACCTGAAAGACCAATGGGAAAGGTTTGTCATGCACTGAACATGGAGGAGAGCCCAGCCCTGCCTTGGTCACACAGCATGGAGAGGAGCAGATCTGAGCAGGTTTTGGGGACAGAATCTCCAGCGGCAGCACAGACCCCTCAACACACAGGTGCCAAAGGTTAGTGAGAGGGTCTTTTTGGATGGCGGAGAAGGGAGCAAGGTGTCCCCATAACTCGGACCTCCTCAGGTGGCCACAGTCGAGGCAGTGGTAGGCTCCCAAAGCAGGCAGTAGCTCGCATCCATTGTTGAAGGTCTCATTGTAAACCCCCTGAGGGAACTGAGCCCTGTGTGAGGGCCCTGCTCCAACCTGAGCAGCTGATCTTAATCTCACAATGAATAGCAGCCCTGCCCCAGTCTAAACCCCCTGAGGCTTTGGAGCAGCCCATCTGAATCTCAGCCCCCAGTGCTGGCTTGGTGGAACTGGAGGCCAGGAGGTTGTGGAGAGGAAACTCAGAAGTCAATTAACTGGCTGGGAAAATGCCCAAAAAATGGAAAAAAAAATAATACCATAGAAGGTTACTTTCTCAGGGAACAGGTGTCTCTCCCCATCCTTTCAGATGAGGAAGAACAAGGCTTACTGTCAGAGGAAGTCAAGGCCTCTGCCTCCAGGGCCTCCAAAGGGAACTTAAACTGAGTTCAGGCAATGGAAGAGCTTAAAAAATGAGTTAGCAGCTTACTAAAGGAGAACCAAATAAATCCTGAGGAAAATAACCGCTTTAAAAAGAGGCTAACTCAATTGAAAAAAGAGGTCCAAAAAGCCAATGAGGAGAAGGAGGTTTTAAAAAGCAGAATTAGCAAAATAGAGGAGAAGGTTCAAAAGTTCACTGAACAAAATAATTTGTTGAAAGAGAGAATTGAGTTCAGGGAAATGAATGACTGAGATAAACCAAGCAGTTAAAAAACAAAACCAAAAGTTTGAAAAAATAGAAGATAATGTGAAACATCTCATTGGAAAAACAACTGACCTAGAAAATAGATCCAGGAGAAACAATTCAAAAATTATGGGACTACCTGAAAGCCATGCTCAAGAAAAAAAGAGCCTAGACATTGTCTCCCATGAAATTATCAAGGAAAACTGCCCTGATGTTCTAGAACCAGAGGGCAAAATAAATATTGAAAGAATCCACTGATCACCTCCTGAAAGAGACCCGAACAGAGAAACTCCTAGGAATATTGTGACCAAATTTCAGAGTTCTCAGATCAAGGAGAAAATACTGCAGGTAGCTAGAAAGAAACAATTTGAGTACTGTGGAAATACAATAAGGATAACACAGGATCTGGCAGTTTCAACATTAAGGGATCGAAGGGCTTGGAATGGGATATTCCAGAGGTCAAAGGAACTGGGATTGAAACCAAGAATCACCTACCCAGCAAAACTGAGTATAATACTTCAAGGGAATAAATGGTCATTCAAAGATATAGAAGACTTTCAATCATTCATATTGAGGAAAAGACCAGATCTGTATAGAAAATTTGACTTCCCAGGACCTGAGTTCAAATGTCACCTCAGACACTTGATACTCACTAGCTGTGTGACCTTGGGCAAGTCACTTAATCCCAATTGCCTCATCCTGGGTCATCTCCAGTCATTCTGACGAATATAACAGGTCACTGGATTCAGATGGCTCTGGAGGAGAAGTGAGGGTGGTGACCTGCACAGCCCTCCCTTACTCAAAAACAAAGTCAAGTGCAAGTCTTGTCATTATTTCTCTGATGGCATGGTCTTCTTTGGCAGTGCAGGATGAACACACAGATCATTTATATCATCTATAATGTTTTTTGGGGGAACTATTTGTACAAATATGTTGGCTACTTGTCCATTGTAGAATGGCTCCTGGTCTTACACATTTGTGTTAATTCTCTACATATCTTGGATATTAATGGTCTTTATCTGCCCAATTCAGTGGTATACTGGGTATAACACTGGACTTGAAGTCATGAAGACTGAATTTCAAATCCTTCATCAGACTCTTAGGACCTTGGACAAGTTATTTAATCACTGTCTGTCTCAGTTTCCTTAACTGTAAAAGCAGGATAAAATAGTTCTTACTTCCTAGGATTGTAGCAGGGATAAATGAGATAATTGTAAAGTGCTATGCAAACCTTAAAGCACTGTATAGGATGCTAGCTGCTGTTACTACTACTAGTCTACTCCCAATATTGTCTCCACTACAACAGTAGCAGCTACTGCTACCATCACCACCATCACCACCACCACCATTACGTCCTCCTCCTTTTCCTCCTCCTACTGTTACTCCTATTCCTGCTGCCACCTAAGAAAGAATTCCTTATTTGATGAGAACTAGTAGGAAAACTGGAAAAGAATCTGGCAGAAATTAGGTATAGAACAATATCTTATACCATATTTCACAATATATTCAAAATGGGTTTATTAAAAATTAGAAGAGAAGTAGCTCACATACATTTCACAGGCATGGGTAGTAGATAAAATCCTAACAAAATAAGTAACAGAGGTGATTGCAAAAGATAAGATTGGTCATTCTATTGCATGAAGTTGGAAAACTTTTGCACAAACAAAATTAACTCATCTGAGATATTCAAAGAAGTGGTTAACTAAGGAAAACAAAAACATTTTTATGAAATATCTCTGATAAGATTTTGATATGCAAGATATATAGATAACTGACAGAAATATGCAAAACTAGAATTTCCTAATAGAGATATTGTGAAAGGATGTTAATAAACACTTTTAAAAAGAATTGCAAACTATTGACAGCATTATGAATGCTCCAAATCACTGACAGTAAGAGAAATGAAAATCGAAACAACCCTGAGATTTCACCTTAAAGTTGTTTAGTCATTTTCAGTCATGTCTGACTCTTTGTGACTCATTTTGGGGTTTTCTTGGAAAAGTACTGGAGTAGTTTACCATTTCCTTCTCCAACTCATTTTACAGATGAGGAAAGTAAGGCAAGGAGGGTTAAGTGGCTTTGCCCAGAGTCACACAGCTAGTTAAATATCTGAGGTCAGATTTGACCTCAGGTCTTGCTAACTCCAAGTCCAGCATTCTATTCACCGCACCACCTAGCTGCCTTACATCCAGCAGATTGGCAATGATGACAAATGAAGGAAATATTTTATGATAGAGAGCTTGTGGAGGAGCAGGCATACTGGTTCATTGTCAGTGGAGCTGTGAGTGAATGATTGATTACAACCATTCTGGAAAGCAATTTGGAATTATTTAAATTGAATGATTAAAATGCTTATATACTGTAACTCTGAAATCAAAATATGTTCACATCTTGTAAAGAGATTACAAGATGTACATTATGTCTTCCCTTACTTGTGTGTATTCATATTGTCTTTCAGATAAATTATAAATTCCTTGAAGGTAGATACAATTTCACTTTTGTTTCTTTCTCTCCAACATGTGACACATAGCACGGTGCCTTAAACATAGTAAGCGTTTAATGATTATTGATTGATTGACTGGCACGAGAGGCAGATCATTTTGTGCTAGACAGTTGAGGGACAGTATACATGTGAGAATATGCTTCTCATCCCCCATTTCAGCTGACAAGCTGAAAAGGTCCAAAGGTCAGTCACAGAAAAAAATCAGCTCTATCGCTACGTGGGGATGTGAAATCAACCATAAATATTTTAGGAATTAATGACAGTATAAAGGCAAAATAATACTGAAGTGTTCCATGATGAGGTTGAGGCCAGGGGAAGGAAGCATGATATCTGACATGTGAAGAAATAAGGATCAGTGTTGGTGGGGACAGAGAGGCATTCTGACTCAAGAAGGAATTTCCCACAGAAGGAAAAGAGCTATCAAATGATATAGCAATGTTGAATTGCCTTCAGTGGCAGGTAGATTCTTTGCATGGTTAATGGACACCATGTCCACATACACTTGCACAGAACTTATGCTTTATCTTAGCTTAACCTATTTTCCTTCTCTAGCAACTGGAATAGACAAGAATGAAAGATTCTTTTATACACAAGACAATGGGAATAGAACATTCCATGGGGAAATGATGGGATGATAATTGAGAAAGCTGTTTAAACATCATACATTTCAAATTAATATGCTAGCAAATAGAATCATCTAAGATCTATAGAGTATTACTATTCACTCATTAAATATCTATTAAGCTCCTACTATGTACCAACCCCTATTCTAGATACTAGGGATAAAAAGACAAAAATGAAACAGTTCCTGCCTTTGATGAACTTATATTTTATTAGGAGAACTATGTGTGTAGTTGAATAAATGCCAAATGCTTTCATGGGTTGCAAAAGAAAAGAGGGAAGGGAACAGGTATTTACTGAGCATCTACTATGGTACCAGGTACTTTGCTAAAAGCTTTACAAATATTATCTCATTTGTTCCTCACAGCTCTGGGAGGTAGGTCCTATTATGATCTCCATCTTACAGATGACCTCATGGTCAACCCTTGAGTTGTTCTGCTCATAGAATTCTGTGTGCTCCATTTTATATATATATATATGTGTGTGTGTGTGTGTGTGTGTGTGTGTGTGTGTGTGTGTGTGTGTGTGTTTGTTTATTTTTTTATTTTTATTTTTATTTTTATTATTTTTATTTTTTTTTATTTTTTAATGTTTAACAATCACTGCCATACAACTGAGATATTATCTCCCCCCACCTACCCCCCACTACCCCCCTCCCTCCCCACGACTGCATACAATTCTGTATAGATTCTACATATACTTTCCTATTGAGTATACTTTCACTATAGTCATGCTATGTAGTCAGACTAAAATAAATGAAAGAAATCGTATAACAAATCAGAACATGATACACAAACACATACACATACACAAACATGATCTGCTACATTTTGTGAGTGACTTCCATATTTCTTTCTCTGAATGTGGAAGGCATTTTGCCTTGAGAACCACCTTTGGGATTTTTTTTTTTTATAAGAAGTTTTTGCGTTATTACAAAATTCCAAGTCTACCAGAAAAAACTCTCACACACTGTGGTCGTTGCTGTGCACAAAGTTCTCCTGGTTCTGCTCCTTTCACTCAGCATCAGGTCATATAAGTCCTTCCAGGCCTCTCTGAAGTCTTCTTGTTCATCATTTCTTATGGCACAATAGTACTCCATTACATTCATATACCATAATTTATTCAGCCATTCCCCAATTGATGGACATCCCCTTGACTTCCAGTTTTTGGCAACTACATAGAGTGCTGCTATAAATATTTTTGTACATGTGGGACCCTTTCCCATTTTTATGATCTCTTGGGGATATAGTCCTAGTAGCGATATTGCTGGGTCAAAGGGTATGCACATTTTTGTAGCCCTTTGGGCATAGTTCCAAATTGCTCTCCAGAATGGTTGGATGCGCTCGCAGCTCCACCAACAATGAATTAGTGTTCCAACTCTCCCACATCCTCTCCAGCATTTATCATTTTCTTGTTCTGTCATGTTTGCCAATCTTATAGGTGTGATGTGGTACCTTAGAGTTGTTTTGATTTGCATCTCTCTAATCAATAGTGATTTAGAGCATTTTTTCATATGATTATAGATATCTTTAATTTCTTCCTCTGAAAATTGCCTGTTCATATCCTTTGACCATTTATCAATTGGGGAATGACTTGTATGATTATACATTTGGGTCAGTTCTCTATATATTCTAGAAATGAGGCCTTTATCCCCGAGCTTAGCTGTAAAAATTCTTTCCCAATTTACTACATCCCTCTGGATTTTGGTTGCATTGGGTTTGGTTGTGCAAAAACTTCTCAGTTTAATGTAATCAAAGTTATCCATTTTGCATTTCATAATGCTTTCTATCTCTCCTTTAGTAAAGAATTCTTCCCTTCTCCATAGATCTGATAAATACACTATTCCTTGCTTCTCCAGTTTATTCATGGTATCAATCTTTATACCTAAATCATGTACCCATTTGGACTTTATTCTTGTGTACGGTGTCAGGTATGGGTCTATGCCTAATTTCTGCCACACTGTTATCCAGTTTTCCCACCAATTTTTGTCAAACAATGAGTTCTTATCCCAGAAGCTGGGGTCCTTGGGTTTATCAAACAGAAGGTTGCTATATTCCTTGCCTACTGCATCTTGAGTGCCAAGTCTATTCCACTTGTCTACCTCTCTGTTTCTTAGCCAATACCAAGTGGTTTTGATAATTGCTGCTTTATAGTACAGTTTGAGGTCTGGTAGCGCTAGGCCACCTTCCCAAGCATTTCTTTTCATTAGTCCCTTTGATATTCTGGACCTTTTGTTTTTCTAAATGAATTTTGATATTATTTTATCCAGCTCTAGAAAGTAATTGTCTGATAGTTTAATTGGTATGGCACTAAATAAGTATATTAATTTAGGTGGAATTGTCATTTTTATTATATTAGCACGGCCTACCCATGAGCAACTAATGTTTTTCCACTTACTTAAATCTGACTTTATTTGTGCAAAAAGTGTCTTGTAATTGTGTTCATATAATCCCTGGGTTTGTTTTGGCAGGTAGACTCCTAAGTATTTTATACTGTCTACCCTAGCTTTAAATGGGATTTCTCTTTCTATCTCTTGCTGTTGGACTTTGTTGCTAATATATAGGAACGCAGAAGATTTGTGTGGGTTTATTTTGTAACCTGCAACTTTGCCAAAGTTGTTTATTAATTCAAGTAATTTTTTACTTGAATCTCTGGGATTTTCTAGGTAAATCATCATATCATCTGCAAAGAGTGATAACTTAGTTTCTTCTTTGGCTATTCTTATTCCTTGAATATCTTTATCTTGTCTAATTGCTACAGCTAACATTTCTAGTACCATATTGAATAATAGTGGTGATAATGGACAACCTTGTTGCACCCCTGATCTTATTGGGAATGCATCTAGCTTGTCCCCATTGCATATAATGCTTGCTGAAGGTTTTAAATAGATAATGCTTATTATTTTATGGAAAGTTCCCTTTATTCCTACGTTCTTCAGTGTTTTTAGTAGGAATGGGTGTTGTATTTTGTCAAAAGCTTTTTCTGCATCTATTGAGATAATCATGTGGTTTTTGTTAGCTTTGTTGTTGATGTGATCGATAATGCTAATAGTTTTCCTAATATTGAACCAGCCCTGTAGTCCTGGTATGAATTCTACCTGATCATAATGCATTAATCTCGTGATAAGATGCTGTGTGCTCCATTTTTTAAGGATGGGAAGGAGAAAGCAGCTAGCCAAGTTCTTGTCCCCATTTTTTGCATTAAGAAATTAAACTGTGAAAGAAATTAAAACTCGGCAGTGAGAATGTTTGTTACTGTGGGCATCATGCCTGTATAGTAAAGCACTGTAGTGGCGCCATTCATCCTGCTGCAGGGAAGAATCTGTCAGCATTTCCATTTTAGCCCCCTTCTGAATGAGTTCCAAAAACGACGGCATTAGCCAGAAGCCCATTAGTCTTCAAATGTATATAGAAAGCTAAATTAAAGTAAGGACAGCAGAACTTGCCTTCACTACTCTCTGGATTTCTTTCCCTTGAATTAGGAAAATAGCCTAAATCCTCTTTTAATGATTTGACTTCTGACACCAGATGTCCAGGCCTACTGAGAACTAAAGAGGGCTTTTAGATAGAGGGAGAGCAAGACTGGAATATTTTTTCCTAAGCCTTTTGTGTTTCTCTACCAGAATCCCTTCACAGAACTATTATTGAAGAAGCATTTTAGAGGAATAACAGGTATTTTAGGAGTGAACAATTTTTTATCCAGGCTGACTTTTTATGAATCTCCTAAGACCAAATTTCCCATATTTTCTAGGACATAATTCTCTCCCAGATTTTGGTGAAAATGGCTTGTCTTAAGACTTATGATGAAAGAAATTAGCATAGTTCAAGATCATAACCATACTGAGAGTATTTGGAATCCTTCCCCTAGGTGAAAAGACTTGGGATCTTAAGTATCACTGCTTCCTTCTCTCCATCTCCGTTACTTACAAGGAGAAACTTAGGAGCAGTTGAAAGATTGAAGAGTATTTACTGTAACTATGGACATTGTTTAAATCCTTAGACTGTCTTCCTTGAACTTTGTTCTGATGTTGAATCAGTGGAGGCCAAGGAGAGCAGGAGCTCAGTGATGGCACTGACTTCCTGAGATGTCAATATCACAAGACCAGTCAATGGTGGAGCACTATCCATTTAAAAGGTTCCTTTGCAGGTGTTTCATTTATAACTTGTGTGACTTTGGACAAAGCCTTTAACTTCTCCAATGCTCAGTTTCATCTAAAAAGTGAAAGGATTTGCCTAAAATGACCCCTAGGATCCTTTCTAGCTCTCAAGCTGATCCTTTCCTGCTATCTCTGTAATCCCATTTGTACAAAGTCCCTGCCTAGGGTCCTGGGATCTTTTGACGTCAAATTGAATCTTTTGAACCTCATCAATGGAGGAAACTAACCCAAATATATAAAAGTTATTTTAAAAGTTTTATTGGCTTTTGTTTTGGTTTCATAGACATAATCTTTTGTCCTTCCACACATACATACACACACTTCACCCCCATCCCTGGAAACAGAGGAAAAGAAATAATTTTAAAAATTGATGCGCTAACTTCATCTGAGAGTACATACACCATTTTACACACATAGTCTCTTGACTTTCAAGCAAAAGGAGAATGAGAGATTTCCTCATCCTTTCTCTAGGGATCCAATATTATAATTACATGATATTTGATTTTATTTTATTTTGTTTTTCATTTATACTGTTGTCATTTTATGCATATTGCTTGAGGAATTTTGCTTATTTCGCTTTGCATGAGTTCATTTAAGTCTTCTGCTTTTGTGAACTTCTCCTACACATTGTTTTTTATATCACAGTGATATGCTATTACATTCAGTGATCACAATCAACAGATTTCATTTCACCATGTCAGGTTACAAAAATATATTTTTAAACTTTCCTTACTTAGGGAAGTAAAAAAAAATAACCTTAATGTTTTTGCACCACAGTAGAACATAGAATCTTCTAAACTTGCCATTTGGAATGCTCTTCTTAAATGATTTGGCTGACTTCCATTCCTCACAGAGTTTCCTGTATCTTTTTTGTGTTGAGATAAAAAACAAAATTACAAAGAAACAAGATTTTCTGAGCAGGGCTTTCTTATTCAGTTAAACTAACAGAGAGTAAGGAGAGCAAGAATGCATTCATATTATTGGTTAACTAAATTGTCAATCATTCTCAAACAAATCAATAATGGTATAATATTCAATAAAATATCAATTTGGTTTCTTTTTTTTGGAGCTTAAGTCTTTATCTCATCATGCGTTTGCCTTGACCATGACATCAGGGAAATGACATGACTTGCAGTTAATTTTGATTTGAATGAGGGAGGGCTGTGCAAGGTCACCAGCCTCACTTTCTCCCCCAGAGTCATCTGGGTTCAGTGGCCAGATATTCATCAGAATGAGTGGAGATGGGCCAGGATGCAATGGGAGACCCTGGCCCATTTAGGCTAGGACCTTTTCAGGTTCTCACTTAGAGTGAGGTAATGGCCATTCAGTGAATAGGCCTCTTTAAGAAGTGGGTCAAGGGCTGGCCCCTTTAATTGGTGAAAATGAATCCCCAAGCAGGACAGAGACCTATTGTGGTCAATCTATGAACTTCAGAGTGAGGGAGGGAGGAAGGAAGGAAGGAAGGAAGGAAGGAAGGAAGGAAGGAAGGAAGGAAGGAAGGAAGGAAGGAAGGAAAGACTCAATTCACCACTCATTTGCTATCTAATATCTCTACTCAGGAGCACCTAGGTCAGTAACAACAATTACTAGACAGACAGACAGACAGACAGACAGACAGATAGATAGAGAAAATGGAATCTCAGAAGAAACTGGGGAAGGAGATAGAGGGCTGGAAAAGGTCTCATGAAGAAGGTAGAATTAGAACTGAATTTTGCACACCAGGGAAGCAAAGAGGAGGAAGAAAGGAAGAGAAGGAAGAAGGAAGCAAGCATTTGTTAAGAGCCTACTATGTGCTAAGTGCCTTACAATATTATCTCATATTATTTACATATTATCTCACTTAATCTCATAGCAACCCTGGGAGGTTGGTGCTATGTTATATCCATTTTACAGGCATACAGAGGTAAAGGGACCTGCTCAGGGTCACAAAGCTAGTATAAGTCTGAGGCTGGATTTGAACTCAGGTGTTTCAGACACTAATTCCAGTGTTCTACCTGCTGTACCACCTAGAGATAAGGAAGGGAAACATTCTAGGCACTGGGGACAGCCAGTGAAAAGACATAGATAGAATCAGGAGATGAAGTATTCTATGCAAGAAATAATTGTTGCTGGATCATAGAGGAGAGAAACTAACTCTAAGAAATTGCGAACGTAAGAAGGGGCAAGGTTGTGAAGAGCTTGAAAGAGCAGAGCATTTGACATTTGATCCCAGAAGTAACCAGGGAACCATTAATTCATCAAATGTGTGTTGGGGGACCAGGGGGAGTGCTATGGTTAGACTTGTACTGTAGGAAAATCACTTTGGCAGTTGAGTAGAGGACAGACTGAAGTGATGACAGACTTGAAGCAAGAAAACCAGCTAGCAGTCTAGGTTGGGAGGTGATGAAGGCCTGAATCAAAATGGCATCTGTGAGAGAAGGGGATATGTGCACGAGATGTGGAGGTAAACATAACAAGATTTAACAATGAATTAGATGGAATAAGCAAAAGATAGGCACTGGGGATGATGCCAAAATTTTGAGCCTTGATGACTAGGAAGATGGTGATCCCCTTCAGAGGGATAATAAGTAGCTTGGAGAATAAGAAGGTTTTGGGGGAAGATAATGAGTTCTACTTTGGACATATGGAGTTTGAGATGCCTATGAGACATCCCCTTAGAGATATCCAAAAGACAATCAAGTTTCAGTGTGGTTAGGTACTGAACGTGAAATCAGTAAGACCTGAATTTGAATCTGCCTGAAATACTTACTAATCATATGATCCTTATAAATCACTTAACTTCTCTTAGCCTCAGTTTCCTCATTTATAAACTAGAGATAATAATTGAACCTACCTCACCAAGTTGCTGTGAGGGTGAAATTAGAAAATATATGTATAGTGCTCATAAACCTTTTAAAAGCTATATAAATGGTAGCGATTATTGTTACTAATTATTCCAGCCCATCGGAAGATAGCACGTGGTTCATGATGCAACTCTTCTTTTTTTCTTTTTTAGAGAGGATATTAAATTTTAAAGAGTCTGAAACACATCTTCAAGTCAGTGGAAGAATTTGATTACTAATATTAAGACAGAGTAATGAGATGCATAGAAATATCTAACTTTTCTCTAAATTTGATATTTAGAAGAATTTTCTATGCTGTAATAATTTTCATTTGAAAATATAGTGCTATTTCTTTGTCCTCTTACCTACTCCCATCCCCTGTAGACCACAAAATGAAGTACTAGGCTACATACCAATTTTCTTTTTAATATAGATCCAGGGGAAAATGCATTTAGAATTCTACTAACAGTGGCCAAAAGTAAAGAACTTTGCTTTGGTTAAAGAATCACCAAACTATCAAATGTGGATAGAAAAAAAATTCAGGAAATCAGAGCAATGGAAAGAATTACAACATGTTTTCCACAGTAAGCTGATTAATTTTAGAAGAGATGGCTATTTTCCCTTAAAAGAAAAAAAAACCCATCAATGATTTAGGTTTTGGGTTTGAATATAATGCAAGAGTAACACTGTTGGGTTGGAACAGTTTGCTAATTTTCCCCCGACTTCAGTACTTGCTCTTTTGGGGGACAAAATAAATGTGAAATACAGGATTTTCAACCTTGTTTATGAATTGCAATGTAACTGTATAAAAAATAATAAAGATTTTATTTGTTTATTGCTTCCTAGCCAAAACTTCCTCTCTAGCATTTGTAGCAGAATATCAAACTTCATACTTGTATCCACGAAGATGGGTTTTTGCCACAGAGAGGGTTCAAGGAAAATACTATATAACTTCCCAACATGAACCATCCTGACCATCTGTTAAGTATTTATTAGGTGCCTACTATGTGCCATCACCATGCTAAGTTGAACCTCTACAGCTTCCATAGTCTCAGAAGAATCAAATTGGCAGGTGACCCAAAGAGGAATAGGAGGTACAAGCTTGCTTTCAAGGCCTGGAACAATTGGGTTTCACTCTACCTTTCCAAATGTAATTCTTATCACTTCCCTTTGTACATTTCAGACAAGTTAAATTATTCCCTGTGCCCTTATTCATGCCCCTTCCCTGAACATGCTGTGGGGTTTCCCATCTCCATGCCTTTGCTCATGCTGTTCATGACATCATAAATCTAGAGCCTGAACCTCAGAGATCATCTGGCCCAACTTTCTCATTTTGCACATGAAGAATCTAGGTCCATCCTGGAAGAATGACTGCCCTCAAGCTACATATTAATTAGTAATATTATTAATCAACTAATTAATACAGCGCAAAGGATACAGGCTCTCAGATCAAAGGACCTGAATTTGCATCCCATACCTGACACTTATCAGCTGTGACAATAAGCCTGTCAAGCCTCAGTTTTCTCATCTGTAAAATGAAGTAATTGGACTAGATCCCATCACTCCCAGTTCTGATTCTAAGACCTACCAGTAATCGAGCTGGGTTTCAAAGCCAGGTCCTCCAACTCCAAAGTCAGCTCTTTCTACTGTACATGCTCCATCCCTTTATTTGAAATTTCTTCCCTCTATGCCTTCACTTTTAAAACTTCTTTCTTCTTATTCTTCTTTTAAAAGCTTAAATCAAATATTACCTCCTGAATGAAATTGCCTTTGGTTTCTTAAGCCCTCTTAGACATCCTATAGCATTTGAACTGTATTGTACATTTTGGCACTGAATTATATTCTCGCATACTGTTATTGCTTGTTCACTTTCAAAGAGGGCCAATGCTATCACAGGGTAATGTCTTAACTTGAGCTGATTTGGATTTCAGTGAGGCAGAGTTGTGCAGTCTTCAAACTCATTCTCTCTTCCAGAGTCCTTGAAGTCAAGAGGTAAGACAAAAGTCAAGACAACTGATAATGGCCTGGGATGCAGTGAATGACCTTGGTGTCTTTGATGTCTGAGTAAGCGCTAAGCATTCCATAGCACCTGCTTCAGTCACTTTCATGGCCATTGGAACGAATTGTTCTCATTTACTCATTCCACCAGGGGAAAAATCTTCACATGCTTGGAGTAGACATCCTCCTAACTTATTGATGGGTTTGAGGTCTATTGGTTTCCCTTAACTTGGTTTAGCTTATCTGCCAATACAGTTTTACTAGGGTGTGGCTATGGTGCATACAACAGCTTCTGGGAGCCACAGGGGAAATTTGGGTGAAAGGTGGATATCAAGGGTAGATGAGCAACACTGAAAAGGGCTCAGCAGCCCTCACACCAAAGGTGCTAGTCCTGCCTGAACACCCCATATACTCCATCTCATGCACTAATGATCCAGTGATAGGATCAGAGATCCGGAATTGAAGAGACCTTGGAAGAAATCTGGTTCAACTCTCTCATTTACATTGAGAACTAAGTTTCAAAGAAGTTAAGGAACTGACCAAGATTGCATAGTGGAGGAATTTAAATGCAGATCCCCTAACCCCCACAGCCAGTGTGTTAATTTAATCAGTCTTTCTAAATTATAAATTCTTTAGGTACAGAAAACCCTGATGCTAAAAGAGATTCTGAGGATGTCATGATGTCTATCTCAATGCTGGAGACAACAGTTATTTTTAATAAATGTTTGCTAATTGCGTGAGACTCACTAGAAAACTGAAATAGAGTATGTCAGGAGGGGATGTCAACAATTCAGAACTTGTAAATATTTTCAGCTGTTCAGAGGGTCAACATAAAACTAGAGCTGGAGGCAATTAAAGAGAAAACTCTTGGACAACCAAAGATTTCCAACTTTATCCTAGTCTTTCAGATAGTGTTCACCTAGGGATGGACTTGAAGATTCTGCAGCATGTAATAATTACATGTGGTCATATTTATGCCTTTTTGTACTGACTCAGTTGGCCCAGATATATTTTTTCTCAATTTCAAGTATTATGGAGTAAAAATTAGATCATGCCCACAATCCTTCCCAAAAAACATTCTCTGTAAGTGACCATATCAACAAAACTACCAGAAACTTTAGGATGAGCAAGGCAGTTCTCATCTCTACATGGAAATAGCACCTATCACAACAGCTACACTTATCGGGAAGGCACCAGAACTCATGCAGCAGAGACTGTTTGGGGCTACACATCTTTCATGTATTTATTAATTTATTTTCTAGACATCTTTTAAAGTTTGTTTGGATTCAAGGGGTCTGTGGTTCTTCAGATTAACTTTATTATCGGCTTAAACTGAGAAATAATCTGCTTCAAAAAAAGAAGGGGACATAGAAAGTGGTACCAACTACTAGTTTTGACGTTGGTAATTTGAAATTAATGAAGTAACTGGAAAGAGCTTGGCACAGTCCAGGTGTTTTGTGTCATAGATCCCTTTGGCAGTCTGGTGGAGTCTATGTACCCCTTCTCAGAATGATGGCTCCCTATTAGTTTAAATCTGGTGTTGGAACAAAATGAGATACCCATAACCTTCAATAATTAACAAAAGCTTTACTCAACCACAGACACTCAATAAGGATGCTGCAGCATTTAGCTTGGGTAGATATGGTCAACTTCATCTCCATATGGAAGCACATGTGGTCAGTAGGGCAGAGTGTGGCAGCTCCATCACTCTTAGGACATTTGCCTAAGGGTCCTAACTCCATTTTTATGCCAGGAAATGACAGCCAACATAGTCCAAGGCTGCATCAAGCAAAACAGCAACTTTGCCCTTTGTGCCAGTCAAATACTGGGAATAAATGTGTTACTTTTCATGGGAAAAAATACCCTGACTCATGTGGATGAGGTGAGAGAACCTGGAAGATGATAATTTTACCATAGTAAGTTAACTGGTCCTGAGAAGGTAAAGATTGGGTCTGTTCCAGGTCTTATCCATGACATATGCCTTTTGTTGTTCAGTCATTTACTCATGTCCTACCCATCTGGGGTTTTCTTGGCAAAGATACTGGAGTGGTTTGCCATTTCCTTCTCCAGTTCATTTTACAGATAAGGAAACTGAGGCAAGCAGGATTAAGTGAACTGGCCAGGGTCACACAGCTAGCAAGTATCTGAGACTGGATTTGAACTCAGGAAGATGAGTCTTCCTGACTCCAGGCTCAGCATTCTATGCACTGTGCACTTAGCTTTGCTGACACTCAACACAGTTTACTAGCTGAAGGGAATTGTGTTCATTCAATAGCGTTCATAAACTCACTGGGCACTAGACAGAAATTAAGATATGGAGAACAAAGGCACTTAGAATAGTATAATAAAATTTCCTTTGCTGGCCCCCAGAATCTCAGTAGAAAGTGACTGTATTAATACAATCCAGGTGTACCTGCCCTGCTTTTTTGACTAAAGGTGCCTTAGTTGTGACTGAAAGGATCCTAGACTTCAATTCATTAAGGTTAAGGTCTTTGATGCAGGCTTTTTCTCTCTCTCTTTTTCAATGCAACAATTAAGCAAAACTCACTCTGAAACTGCTCTGTTTTGGAGACAGCCTGAAATGGATGGCTGTGATTCTTTTCAAACATAATGATTGCTGAAAGACTCAAGCTTGATGGCCAAAATCTTGGTTCCAGAGAGCTGAAAGGAGGATTAGTCAGTACAACTGGAAAGACATATCCCCATTTGGCAAAGGAAAGCTCTCTGGGGGTGTTTGAGTTTAATTTACTATTCTTCTGAATGGAGAGTGGAAAACATAATCCAGAGCCACTGTTCTGTTCTAGAACTTACAAAATCAAAGTGAGAAAAATTATCCCTGAAGAACTACTCGAGAAAACTACTTCGCTCATTTCTGAGCGAAGAGGGCCTTTGACGTTGAATCCTTAATTTGGGTCTTTCAAGGAAAACAAGATCCACCTGCCTTGACAAGCTGGTTGTCAGCACAGCTGTATTTACTCATGCAACTGGGAGAACAAGTGGTTCCCATCGACCTTGTCTTCAATCGTCCTCCTGCTAGGGGCCCACAAAGACTAGCTGAGGTTCAGATCAGAAATTAATGTCAACCTACCAAGGTCCCCTAAAAGTGGTGAATGACTTCCCCCAACTGATAATGGTAAGCAGAGAAACATTTGGAAACATGGACGAGCCCTCTTGGAAATGAGAGCCATAGACCTTGATCAACACAAACCTCATTATTTTGTTACTTTAAGTATTTGGAAAACATTTGAGATTCTTCTTGTTTCTAAATGTAACCTATGCAAGCTGCGAGAATCCTTATTTCAGCTCCCACGTTTACTGACAAGTCAGGTTCCCAGAGTTAGGCTGGCTAAATCTCCCCTTCAGGGTTCCAAGGGTATCCCTGAGGGTTGAGGGTTGATTGTTTTCTCAGCTGGTGCTCTTGGTTTGAGCCCTAACCAATGTTCTCTCCCTTAAGATTATCAGATGAAACCTTTTAGTTAGTCAGCCTTAAGTAACATTTAGAAAGGTTTGTTTTCTAGGATGATACAAGATGTTAGTACAAAACATCTTCCTCTCCCTCTTCTGCCCCCCCCAAAAGTCTGTGACACACTCTCCAACAAGTACATAGATTATCTAGGGCAAATTTAGCTCAATCTGCATCACCATCTTGTCTTACAGTGCTCATATTGAATAATAATAATGGCTCTACATTATATTATTACATAATTCGAGATTATGTAATTACTGTGCCACCCAGATATCTATATATCTTTTGGAGAAACCGAAGAGGAAGTGAAATTTTACAAAGAACTTTGTAAAAGCAAGTTTATGTAGCATATTCTTGACTCCTTTGTGACTTCGATGTATAGCTGGATGGCAAAACAATATATTGGAAAATTATTGATAAGTTTAACAAATAAGTAGCCAAGGTTTAGAAACTACCCCAGAGTCATGTATGTATGCATGCATGTTGTATGTATATACGCATGTATATATGTATGTGTGTATATATGTGTCTGTCTGTCTTCAAGTATGATGAATGCTTTCTTCTAAGAAAGAATCAGATAGCATTGAATATGGCAAGCACCATACAACATCATCAGTACTGAAATTGACCCTTTATTTTTTAGTGATTTGTAGGTATCTTTTTCATTTTTGAAGTTTTAAGATAACATTAATGTTTGCTATTCTAAACTTAACAAATATGCTCTCCCCCCCAAAAAAAACCCAACCCCATAAACATTTCAAATCAATCCTAAATGAAATGATTTGGACATAAAATGACAGGTATTCTGGGCTAGGCATATCTTAAGACAATCCTATAATTAGTTTCAGCATTGGAATACAAAACAAATGATCTTTTTAGGATAGAGCACAAAGAGGTGTTTTAAAGGAGAAAGACTGAACAAGACTCTTTAGGGTCTGGGAGAGGGAAAGAGAAGAGTTTTGCCTGTGCTGTGCACACTCGACCCATCTTACCATCCACTATGCTTTGAAAAGAGAAGACAAGGAGGAAAAAGAGGGAAAAGTATGAGAGTAGGAAGAAGGGAAAAACATAATTAGCAATCATAACTGTGAGTGTGAATAAGAAAAACTCACTAATAAAACAGAAGGAAGTAGCAGAAAAGATTGAAAGCAGAATCTCGTAATATGCTGTTGACAAGAAACACATTTGACGCATAAATCTTCACGAAGATTTAAAATAAGGGGCCAGACCAACATCTACTGTGTTGCAGCTGACCTCAGAGAGACCAAAGAAATAATCACAATCTCAGGCAAGGCAACAGCAAAAATTAAAAGACTAAAAAAAAAGCTAAATAGAGAAATGGCATTATACCAAAAGGTACCACAGATAATATTTTAATATCAGTACTTAATAAAACTAGCTAGTATTTTAAAAGTGCCTTATGATTTGCAAAGTGGTTTAAATATACAATTATTAATTCATTTGATCCTTCCAGCAAGTCTGTGAGATAGGTGCTATTATCATTCCCATTTTATAGAAGAGAAAAACTGAGACTGAGTCATTAAGTGACTTGCCCAGGGCTACATAGCTCCTAAGTGTCATACATAGCTATTAAGAGGAACTCAAGTCTTTCTGATTCCAAGTCACACACTCTATCCACCGTGTCCCCTAGTTCCCTTATTAACATATATATGTGTATAGATGAAATAGTATAGCACTCAAATATGTAAGAAAAATTAAATGAGTTACTGGGACATAAACAGCAGAACTAGAATAGTGGGAGATATCAATGGATTCCTTCCAGACATAACCAAATCTAACGAAATTAATTGTTGGTAACAATAATAATGACAATAACAACATTTACTTAGTGCTATAAGGTTTGCAAAATGCTTTACAAATATTATTTCTTTTGATCCTTACAGCAATCCTGGGAGGTAGGGGCTATTATCTTTCCCATTTTACAGATGAAGAAATTGAGTCAAACAGAGATAGATTAAGTGACTTGCCCAAGGTCACCCAGCTAGGAAGAGCATGAGGTTGGATTTAAAATAAGAAAGATATTAAGGATCGGAATAAAATATTAGAAAAGTGAAATATGATAACTCTCTAGTGATTATTGAATGAGAATCGAAAGGATATACATATTCTCAGGTGTATATGACATCTTTTAAAAAAGACCCTTTTTGTAAATAAAAACTCATAAATACAGAAAAGTGGAAATATTAAATACATATTTTACTTATAATGCAATAAAATTATATTTATTAAAGAGTCACTGAAGAAAGAAGAAATTGAATGGAGACTGCATAATTTCATTCTAAAGAATTGATGATCACGGAAACAAAAGATGACTTCATTAAAGACAAAGATGACAATATGCTAAAATTTGGTATATGCGTGGGGGGGAATATATCCAGTTTTTAAGAAAAAATTTATATTTCTATCTGTTTTCATCAACAAAAGAGAGAAAGGAGAGATCAGTGCATTGGATATGCAACTAAAAAAACCAGGAACCCAACAAATCAAAAACTTTCAATCAAACACCAAAGAAGTAATTTTGAAAATCAGAGATTAACAAAACTGAAAGCAACAAAGCCAATGAATTAACAAATGAAATAAAGAGCTAATATTTTTAAAACCAACAAAATAGATAAAATACTAATTTGATTTTAAAAGGAAAGGAAAGCCAAGATATTACCAAAAAATGAAAAAAGTAGAATTCACAACAAATGAAAAAGAAATGAAGGAAATTATTAGAAATTACTCTACCCAATTACATACCAATTGAACTTACAACCTAAATGAAATTGATGAATATTGACAAAAATATAAAAAGCCCAGGTTAACAGAACATTATAAAGATAATTTAAATAACCCAATCTCAGGGTAGGGGTGGAATTGAATAAGAGACAAATGAAATCTCAAAGAAACAAACACTGGAATCAGATAAGAGGATTCAATCAAATCTTGAATGAACAATTAATTGGCAAATTACTTAAATTGTTAGCAAAAAAACGAGAAGGAATTATATCAATTCCTTCTCTGATACAAACATAGTCTTGATACCAAAACCAAAGAGAATCAAAACAGAAAAATAAAATATAAGCCAAAAAGCATGGATGTAAATGATTTAAATAAAATATTAGCAAGGAATTAAAGCCACATATCGCAAAGAATATACACTACGACAAGATTGAGTTTACACCAGGACTACAAGGTTGGTTCAATATCAAGAAAACTACCAACGTAATAAATCATTTTAATAATAATAATTTTTAAAAATCATGATTATATGAATGGTTATAGAAAAGGCTTTATGTAAGATATAATACCCCATACTGTTAGAAATATTAGACATATGCAAATTAACAGTTTTCTTAAAATAAGTAGTATCTATCTCAAATCAAGAGCCACTGTTAAAAATAATAGGGATAAATTAGAGACCTTTCTATAAGATGATGGGTTAAGCAAAGATGTCTATAATAACCACTACTAAAAGAAGTATATGAACAATATTATCTCATAAAGCAGTGAATGTTAGTGAAAGAAAAAAAATCTATACAAAGCTTGACATAAGACTCAACTGAGATATATAATCCCAAGAGAATTCATAAATGAAACTAGAAAAGCAACAATTAGATGTAAAATGGAACAAATTAGTCAATTTTTTGTCATCTGTTTATACACAGAGAAACACAATATTTGGGCTTTAACACTTCACATCCCAATAGTAAGTCAATAAGCATATAAGTGTTTTCTATGTACCAGACCCTATGCTAAATTTTGGGGATACAAATATAAACAAAAAAGAAGACAGTCCCTGCCCTATAGGAGCTTATATTTTAATGGCAAAGACAACCCATAAAAGGGATCTGAAAAACAAAGGACAAGGCCAGGTACATACAGCAGGATCTAGTAGTAAAGTCTAGAGTGCTGAGAGAGTATAGGATATAATTCTTTAATTATTAATGCTTATGACTATTTTGTTAGATGGTTATTTTGTATTCCTTTTTAAAATTCTTACACTCCTTCAATTATTTGTTTATGGGGCATTAGAACTTAATCTTAAATTTATGTTCAGTCTCTAGTGGAGGAAATGTGGTACCAATTCAAATTCTGCTTTCTACATTTACTACCTGTATTAATTTGGGCAAGTCACTTTAATAACCTAGCCCTTAGTTCTTTCATAAGTTTTCTTATTGAGGACATTATACTATGTCACCCTGAAGACTTCTTCCAGCTCTAGATATGTGTTGCTACGGTTTGGGGTATCAGAAGTTTTATGAAGATATATAATGCTAAGATTTTTTTTCAATACATGTCTTTTCTTCTATTTTTAGCTGCATGGATTTTGTTTGTGCACTTCCAAATTTACATAATTGAGATTGTTGTTCTTGCCTTTCTGTTTCAGATCTGGTATTATTTTGTTTGTTTGTCTTAATATAGGTCATTCCTTCCCAAGTAATTTGTGTTCTGAGGTTTAATGAATACTAGTTTGCTGTATATACAGTTACTTGGTCTAGCTGATCTCGTCTATTTGACGAACCTATTTTTCTCTTTCTTTTCCAGTAGTTTTGCTAACTACTGTCTTGTCACACAGTTTGTAATGTCAAGCCCTTCTCCTCTTTCCTATCTTTTTCATTATATATTTAATATTATTAATATTTTGTTCTTCTAGATGGATTTTATTATTTTACCTCATTGAATAAAAAATCCTTTGTTATTTTAAATAACACTAAATATGTAGAGTAATTTTAATAATTCCACTATTTTTATCATACTGACACTGCCCAGCCATTGCATACTTCTCCGATTAATTATTATATGTAAAAATTGTTTTGTGAGTGTATTTATAAGAGTCCTATGTGAATTTTGATAGGTTGATTTCCATATGTTTAATGAATTTTGCTTTCTCAAACGGGAATTTCCCTTCCTATCAATTAAGCATTTAATAGTATTCAGAAAAGCTCATTAATTTTGTGGACTTATTTTGTATCCTAATCATTAATTGTGCCTATTAGGTTTTTCATTAAAACTCTCTAATTATCTAATTGAATCATCCTATGAACACAAAAATAATTTTGATTCCTCTTTGCCTGTGCTTCCCCATAATTTTGTATTTTATTATTGCTAAAACTTTATAATTTTAGACAAAATTATAATGAAATTTACATGAAAGACATTTGGGCAAGAATAGTAAGAGGCATACTGAAAAAGAAATTTAGGGAAGGAGAGCTTGGACCCCCAACTTTAAAATATAATACAAAGTGGCTACAATCAAAACTATCTAGTACTGAGCAAAAATTAGTGAAAAAAATCCAATGGAAAAGAATGGATATACCAGACAGCCAACCAAATGTATATATAACACTAGGGTTGGACAAACCTTTAGGAAATATAAATAGGGAATGGATTCTCTACTTAACAAATGTACTTGGGAAATTGGTTGGCAGTTTGGTGGGAAAGGGATTGGCCCCACATCAAGAGAATTCCAACTGAATGAGGGACTTAAACACTTTTTTAAAAAGGAATCCTAGAAAAATAGAAATAAATGGAGTGAATTATTTATTTCAGTTGTGGAGGGGAGATCAATTTTTTTCTAATTCAAAAAAATGGAAGGAATTATTGGGGACAAGTTAAATGTGCTTGACCGCATAAAGAATAGAATCTGTACAGCACAATATGATTAAAAGAAAATAACACATTTGGGAAAAATATGAATGGCAAAAATGACAAGTGAAAACTTGATATCTATGATGTGAAAATATAACAGAAGGCTGACTGCATCTAACCCTCATCATGAAACTGAGAGCACACAGTGAGCATATCTGGAAAACGGACAAAGAACACAGTCCTCATGAGCATGTCCAGGGTGGTTGGCTGATGCAGTATGTGTAGACAATTCTGTAGCTGGCTACAGCCTGCTAACCATATGATGAATAGGAGATGCTTTGATTATAATTAACTGTGTAGCCAGAACTGGGGAAGCATTCAAAAGACACTAGTTGATCTCATCCTTTCCCTTGGTTTGGCTTCTTCTAGTCTGGTTGCATTCCTTTGAGAGACAATACTGGATGGGAAAAGCCTTGGACCCTTCACATCCAAGGCCATTATGTGGCTCATGAATATGGGCCTTGGTTCTTTGCATTAGTGTTTGTTTTTCCACTATACCTAAAGATTTAAGGCTAAGACACTGAGTTTTGGAAAGCAAGCCAATGGGAGGTTATTGTGTGGGGCCCAAGACTGAGTTTTTAGCCTAGTTTGTCTGCTCCAGCCTTCAGGCACTAAGGAGCAAGGACTGACTTTGAGATGTATACCAGCACTAGGTAAGACAACAGCAATGCTGCATTTGAACACGATCAGTGCTATATACAAACATTTTTGAATCTGAGCCCACTCTCCCCAGAAACAGAAGTATCACAGAGGAAAGACTGCCATTTAAGTCTTGGTGACAAAATATTTTTACTTCAGTTCTTGTTGTACCTTTGAAGTAGCAATTCCTTTGAACAAATAATTAATAGTAATATAACGGTGATGGTTAAAGGGAACCAGTGCTACTCACTGGCAGTTAACAATGAAGCATACCACATTAAAATTGGGGGTTGAGCCAAAAGCATTAGACACCATAACCCCACAAAGGTACACCTATTAGCCTGAGGGGGAGCTGTAGCCCACCTCGTTCTGGGATAGTGAGCTCAGAGAGTTCATGCTATGTAATGACATTAAAAGGTCACATTAGACAAGTACACTATGGACAAATGGTCAAAGTATATGAACAGACAATTATGAAAAAGTAAACCGAAACTCTTGATCACCATTTGAACAAATATTGAACCTCACTAATAATCAAAGTGACACATGTTAAAACAATTTTTGGATATTACCTCATAACCATCAAATTGGCAAAAATAGTTGTAGAAAAATATACACCCTTGACTAGCAATCTAGTGTCTAGCACATAGTAGGCACCTAATGCTTATTGAATGGTTGATTTATTAATTTATTCTTCCATTATTGGTAGAATTTCAAATTAGCATCTTTTGGGAGAACAATCTAGCAGGATGCAGTGAATTTTTAAAAAATAATCACATTCATTGACCCCCAAATTTCATTTTTTGAAAATAAACCCTGAAAGTATTTAAACAAAAACTAAATCTATTCAAAGATTTTCATGGAAGAATTTGATGAAATTGCAACAAAAAATTGCTTGCAACCTAAATGTCTAAAAATAGGACAATATATAAATAGTACATCATTAATGTAGCAGAATACTATAAATCAATCAAGGAGAATGCAGCAAACAACTACTTTTCCCCATTTTACAGTTGAGAAAACTAAGGCAGACAGAGGTTAAAGGACTTGCCCACAGTCACACAGCTGAGTGTATGAGACTGGATTTGAACTCAGGTTTTCTTGTACCACCTATCTGCCTGTGTTTATATGACTTTCATTTCTCTAGGGTCACTATCAAGAAATACTAATTCCCTTTCTCTTCTGTTCAGTGTGCAATCCTGGCTTATTGCTGAGACTTTTCATACTTTATAAACTTTCTTAAGCTTCTTTTGTTTGCTACATATTAGTCCTGGGTTTGTCAAAAGAATGCCAAATATAGCAATTCTATAAAAAATCCTCTAAAGAATTATGTTTAGTCTTTTAGAATGTTATATTTGGATGCAAAAGACTTGTCTTGGTTATTTTCTATATCATATTCCATTTTTTCTTCCTTTTTCCCTTTTTCATTAATTGTTAGTAGTCTTGAGGTATTCTAATTGAAGTTCCTTGGTATATGACCTGTCCTATTCTGGCCACATTCTTTCTTTGAAGTAGGAATTCTGGAAGTTGACCAGCATATTTCTTTGTGAGATGAATCTGGGCATCTTCTCTAGTATCAATCTATGGATTCCATTGAACTTCACCTTCTCCTCTAGTTTCAATACTTCTAGCAAATGTATTTTTTTTTTACTTCTTGACATATGAAATTCTGGATTTTCATTTCATCATCTTTCTAAGAGGCTAATTTTTCTCAATTTATTTTTTAAATCCCTTATTTACAAGTTATGGCTAATTTTACAAAATTATTATTATAGCAATCTTATGTGTAGTAGTCGATAGAATCACTGAATAAAGCCCTGACCTGGGATCAGAAAAACCTGAATTCAAATACCATCTCAGAAGTTTATTGCCCCAGGAAGGCCATTTAACCTTCTTGAACCTTAGTTTACTTGTCTACAAAATGGGGTTTCAGTGAACTTGATGGTCTCTGAAGAGTAAAGTCCGTGTTTTTTCTGTCATTACTCTTTTTCAATTTTGTATCATTTGATACTATAAAATAGCCCTCCTACAAGAAACTCCCTTTCTCTCCTGGCTTCTATATTGATGTACTCCCCTATTTCTCCTCCAACTTCACTGACTCCTACTTCTCTCACTTTCTTGGAATTCTTTCTCCTCTTGTCCCTAAATATCAGTTATTTCCAAGGTTCTTTCCTCAGTCACATTCTTTTCAAGTCAAGTCAACAAGCATTTCTCTCTCTTGAACCTTTTTTGATGTATCATCAACATCACCAGTTTACAGCATAACTGGAACTATGCCACCAATTAAACATCACCCCATTCAGGAAACATCCCACAATCATCTTCTTCTTCAGACTATTCCCACATCTATGTTTCCAACTAAACTCATTCCTTCTCCAAGCTCCAGTTTAGTGTTTAGGTCTGCCTCTTTGCTGTCACTCCATTTGGGGCATGTCAAGCTCAACACATGAAAAAGTGAACTCATCTTCCCCAAACTTACTTATCCTTTTCACTTCCTTATCTCTACTGGCAACACTATTGCTTTCTTTCCCCCAGGGTCTAACCCCCTTCTTTACTTTTTCTTCTCCTTCTTGGCCTCCCTCATTCAATCAATCTAAAAATCTGGTTGAACTAAAACTGCAATGTCTTTTGCTTCCCTGGGATGGCCGCCATCTATATTCGCCCTTGTTGGAACTATGAACTTCAGAGACATGGCTATGAGATCATCAAGAGTTCATATGACCCAGGAAGTAAGCCAGCATTACCAAACTTATTATCTATCAATCAATGAATGAACATGATTTAAATATTGCCAAACTAATTATATATAAATGAATGGATATGACCTAAATATTACCAAACTTATTATCTGTGAATGACTGAATTTGATTTAAATATTTCCAAAGTTATTATCTATAAATGAATGAATGAATAAAGGAATGAATGAATATGATTTAAGGAGGGTACCCAGGGAATTCTCATCATTTCCCACCCAGCTACTTTCATAGTCTTTATCATCACCAGAAACTTATCATCCTGCAAGATGAGATCAGCTCTGAAGCTTTCACATCCCCATCCTGCTTTCCCACTTTTTTTGTGTTATCTTCCCCCCTTCTCCCACCACACATGAGACCATAGTTCATTGAGTTCAGGTACTTGTGTCTTTTTTTGTATCCTCAGCACATGCCTAGCACATAGTAGATGCTTAATAAATGTTTATGGACTCTGTCTCTGAATGAATAAGAATGAATGAAAATTCATTTACTAAGCACTTATTTTATAATAAATACTATGCTAAGCAAGTATGGGTAGACCTATAGAAAAACTGAGAAACTTCTTGATCTCAAGGAGTTCACACTAAAACTGGGGGAGACAATACAAAAAGCAAAGTTTATTTGTAAGATAGGTAAAAAGGCCCAGGGGGGTCCTTAAGCTACATGAGTGGAAGAGAAGGTAATAAGAGGCTTGAGGGCACAGAGATCAGGCAGTTGATGAGGCCTAGAGGATCTTATTAGAAAGTTCTGGGTAGATGGTAATGCCTGGCAGGACTCCATTTCATCATTAGATTCCCATCTCATCCCGGTCATGTGATCAGTAAAGGCATGCTTTACTATCCTATGAAATTTTCATTCGTGACTTCCCACAGATAGCCTGTAAGGAATCTACTCAGTGTACTGAAGAACTTTTCCCAGGTCTTTTATATTTCATGGTTACCACTGCACAATTCAGTCAACTAAGTGGCACAGCAGAGTATCTAGGCGGCACAGTGGGCAGAGCGCCAGGCTTGAAGCCAAGACAACTCATCTTTCTAAGCCAAATCTAACCTGACCCTGAGCAAGCCATTTAATCCTGTTTGCCTCAGTCTCCTCATCTACAAAATGAGCTGGAGAAGGAAATGGCAAATCACTCCATTATCTTTGCCAAGAAAATCCCAAATAAAACCTGAAAAATTCAGACAGGACTGAAAAATGACTCAATTACAACACATAGCACAGTGGATAAACCATTCTAGAATCAGGAAGACCTGAGTTCAAATTCAGACTCAAGACTCAGTAGCTGTGTGATCCTAAGCAAGCCAATTAACCCCTCTCTGCCTCAGTTTCCTAATCTATAAAACTGAAGATAATAATAGCACCTGCCTTCCAGAACTGTTAGGAGATAATACACGTAAAGTGGTTTGCAAACCTCAAAGAGCTTTATAAATGTTGAGCATCATTATGATTATTTATTATCAAGAACAAATCATGTTAGACTAACCTTATTTCATTTTGGGGGGGGGCAGTGTTGTTACTCAAATACAATGCAACAGTTTTATTAAGCATCTACTATGTGATAGACGCTTAGGATTGAAAAACAAAAAACAGCCCCTGTCCTAAGAAGTTTATATCCTACTGAAAGGAAACAATATGAAGTATTCTAACAAATGATAATATTTAAACAACTAATAAAACTTAAACAAAATAATTTCCAAGAGGCGAACCCTAACCCCTTGGAGGAATTGGAAAAGGCTTCATGGGTAAGAAATGGCATTGGAGCTGAGCCTTGAAGGGGAAAAAGAATTCCAGGAGGCAGCAGGGAGGGGGACAAACATTACAGGCACAGTAGATACAAAGGCACAGATGAGGCCAGTTTGCCTAGGACATGCAATGCATGTAGGGAAATCTTTTGAAATCAGTCTAAAAACATCTAAAGAGGTTGAAAAAAGCCTTTATGTGCAATTTATAGGCATTTTATTTTTTTGATGGAAAGGCACTGGAAAGTAAGAAGGCACTCAACAGTTGTGAGAGATTGAAGGAAGTATGGTACATGAAGTCTTCTCTGAGGTCACTTCAGGGTGTCTTAGGAGGACAACTAATTTACCTCTTTATTTTCACTGCTGTACATTTGTTTCATGGTGATTTTCTGTCTGCTTCTGGAGAAAATCTGGAGAGCCTGGAAATTTCTGATTTACTCTACTATCTTCCCAGAATATATCCAGTGTAAGAATATAATGGAATACTATTATGTCAAAAAAATGAGTAAAGAGATGGTTTTAGAGAGACATAAGAAGACATATATGAACTGATAGAGAAGCAAGTGTGCAGAACCAGGATTTATACTATAACATCAATATTGTAAAAATTAATAATTCAGAAAGACTCAGAGATACTGATTAACAAAATGATCAATCATGATTTCAGAGGACTGATGACATTCATGGCTTACCTCACGACAGAGAAGTGATTAACCAATACAAAGAATTTGAAATAAATTTTTGGCCCACGTGGTCAACGTGGGTGTTTGTCTTGCTTGACTGTGCTTATATGATACCAGGGTTTTATATTTATTTCTTTCTTGTTCTTTTTTTCCTCTGTGGAGGTGGGAGAAAGGAAAAAAACAGTGCTTGATAATTGAAAAAAAGATTTGTTGTTGTTATTTAATAAAATGTAGGTTGGAATTAGATGATTAATGACTGTATGTCAAACTGGGAGGTCTAAGTTTAATCTTAGAGGCAATAGAAAACTCTAGTTTTTGAAAAAGAAGAACAGCTAACATTTTTATAGTGCTTATGGGGCACCTTTCAATGTGCTTACATAGTGCCAGACACTGGACTATGTGCTTTACAGTTATTATCTCATTTAATCTTCACAACAACCCTGGGAAGAAGGTTCTCTTATTAACACCATTTTACCAAAGAGGAGAGAGAGGCAGAGGTTAAGTGACTTAACCAGAGTCACTCAGCTAATGTCTGTGGCTGGATCTGAACTCAGATCTTCCTGACTCCAGGGTGCTCTATCCACTGTGCCATCTTTTCTTTATGTAAGCCATTTGTGTGGAGGCTGAATTGAGGAGAATGTTATAGAAATTGTTTACCTTGATTTTATTGAACCATCTAAAAGAAATTTCCCACACTTTTCTTTTTGGGAAATATGGCAAAATGGGAGCTAGTTAAGAGCACAGTTAATTGAATTTAATAGTGGTTGGATGGCCAGACCCTAAGAGTCAGGTTTGATATGAACTTAAAAGAAAGTATCCAGGGAAGTATCCTAGACCTTAGTCCTGTTTTCATGTGTATATATTAATGACTTGGGTAAAAGCATAGATTTTTAAAAATAACATTTGCAGATGAGAGCTGATTGCCATATTGACTGACAGAGTATAGATTCTAAAAGATCTTAAGGGGCTAAAATGTTGGATCAAATCCGATAAGCTGATATTTAAGAGAAATAAATGAAAAAATGCTATGGACAGGTTCAAAAAATTATTATCACAAGTTCAAGATGTAGAAAGCAAGGCTGGATAGTATTCTGTCTGACATATGATCTGGGGGTTTTCATGGACTGCAACATGATCAACAATGTGGTGTGGCCACCCAAAATGCTAATGACTTCGGTACTGCACTGACCTGAGAGAACCATAGGGTACTGAGACACTCATCCCACAACATTCTTACCTTCCCTGACCGTGTGTGGCATGGATTAAGTCAGACTGTTGCTATTCTGGCAAAATTTACTTCATGAGAAACTGCCTTAAGGACAAAAAAAAAAACCAAAGAAAAATGTAATTTTAGAGTTGAAAGTACCTTAGAAGCCTTTTAGTTCATAGCCATAAAAAATTCCCACTATATCTGACTCTTCGTAACCCCACTTGAGGTTTGCTTGGCAAAGATACTGGAATGGTTTGTCACTTCCTTCTCCAATTCATCTTATAGATGAGGAAACTGAGGCAAACAGGGTTAAGTGACTTGTCCAGTATCACACAGCTTAGTAAAGTGTCTGAGACCAGATCTGAACTCAGGAAGATGAGTCTTCCAAACTCCAGGCCCAGCATTCTATCCACTGCACCACCTAGCTGACACCAGTCTAGGTATGATGTGATACAATATTCAGATGTGGTCTGATGAAAGTCCCAAGGAACTGTCATCTCCTTATTTAAAGAGGTAGTAAAGGGCTTAACACAGTGCCTGGTACCTAGTAGGTGCTCATTCCCTTTCCCTTGCTCCTGGAATCAATCTATGCCTCTCTTAATACAGCCCAAGATTCTATTAGCTTTTTTGGTTCACTCATCCTGCTTGCTGACTCTCATTTCTTTTCATTTTAATTAGGATAATTATGGAAGCTTCCTGGACTCCCCAGATACACCCAAATAACAATCACCAAATACATTAGTTTACGCACCAAAAAGATAAAAAGGTGATGAGTGGGCACTGAGATGATGAGAAGAGGAAGGAGTGAATGAACCCAATGGCAAAGGGAAGAGACTGTGCAAAGGTGAGGATAAATGGAGAGTAATCTGTCCACCTCAAGTTCTCCCCTAGGCCCCTCAACTTTGTCCATTTCAAAGCTGTTGGCACTGCCTTTTTAGAGGGACTGGCAATTCCAGAGGTGGCAACAGGGATCTCCGTATCTTCTGAAGAAGTTTCACCTATGGCCCTCATTGTGTTCAAAAAAAGATGGGATTCAGACAGCTATTGGTAGTCATTGGAGTCCAAATCCTTCACTTCACTTCTTACAAGTGTGCCCCATACCTGCTATCCAGAAGATTTTTATCCTTAAAGACAAAAAAAAAGGAATAAATGATCATGATGTATTAAAGTGAAAATCACCACAACAAGTTTTCATATATGGAGGAATGTATTGAATTCTGAGAGCCTCATTCTAAGAACGACAAAATCTGGGAGAGGGCAACCAAGATGGCAAAGGACCTTGCGTCTATGCAGTGCTTGGATGCACGGAAAGAAATGAGTTTAACCTGGAGAAGAGAAGGTTCAGGACAGACATTATATCTGTGTGCCAGCATTTTATGGGCTAGAATAGAGAGGATGAATTAATTAACTTGCTTCTGTCTGGCTCCAGAAAACAGGAGGCAGAACAGTGAGTGGGTGAAGGATGTAGAAATTTAGGCTTGATGAGAGCTGTCCAAAAGTGGGCTGGGCTGCCATGGGGAGGTAGAGAAGACTTCATTGGAAGGATTGAATCATAAGATTTCATCAGCACTTGTCAGGGACATAGTAGCCAGGGAATTCTAACATGGATTCTGGGCCTCTGAGAACATAAAGGCCAGAAAGCTCCACTAGAGACTGAGTAAATTGGTGAGAAGTCTCCTGATGAATCTTGATGAGGAGATTAAAGCAAGGTCAGGACAAATACAACTGCAAAGGGAAGGAAAATTCTTCCAGACCACCTGATTCAAATCAGACCCAATTAGAGGATTGTTACCAAGTTTGTTGTCTTTCCATGGCAGGATCTCCTCCCCCTCCTCCCCATTTCCCCAATCAGGAAGGATTTGATCCCTTATAGAAAGACAGTGTTCTCATTTTTTTGAGTGTCTGCTCTGTGTTTTCACATACAATCAATCAGTCTTTAAAAAAGTCATTCTCTCCTCTCAGAGCAACTTTTTTTTTTAAGTTTTCTTCTAATTTTTTTCTGCAGTAACAAACGCCAATTTTTTAAAGTGACATTTCCCTCTGCACAGTAGAACGGATGATTTTCTATGAATCCATGAATCTCTATGAACTTAGAGCTTGCATTTGTTGTGGTGCATGCCCAAACTCCCCATAGGCAGTCCTACTTCTCTTCCCTGCTTTCTAGAGAACCCCGAGGGAGTGGAGATATCTTTCTGATGTTATATAGCTCAACATTCAACCAAAACTGCTCTTTTCAAAGTTGCCAGTGATATCTTCTCTACCAAACCCAATGGCTTTATCCCACTCCTCATCCTTCATGACTTCTTCCTTCTTCGGTCTTTTCTCCTCTTTGCTGAATACTCATAAAGTGCCCTGCAGGCATAACATGGATTTTTTGTTGGGTTCCTTATAGACTTGAAGTCGCTTTTCCCCCAAGGGTCTAGTTTGTCTTCAGCCCCTAAAGTAGATACTGCTTCCAGTCATCTGACACTGTACTAGATGGAATGAAAAAAATTGCCATTCTCCATCCCTACAAAATTCAAAAGGTCCTCCTCTGGTTAAGGAGCGTGAAAAGATCAAAAGTTTACTCCTCTGCCATTCTCCCCAGGGACATGACTTGAATTATCCCTTCTTCGTCCTCTACTCAATTCCCTAATTTCTTAGCAGTCTTGTTGAGTTTATGTAAAGCCTCAAGGGGTATAACTGAGTCTCTTAAATCAATAGCCACAGACTTCCTTTTGTATCTAGATGAAAAGCCTTTGGTTGATTGACTCCATAGAGATGTCTAGGCCTGGTTCACACTTGGTTCATACCTCTGATTGATTGATTGACTCAGTAGAGATGTCTAGGCCTGGTTCACACTTGGTTCATACCTCTGATTGATTGATTGACTAAATAGAAGTGTTTTCACTTGCAAAATGTTATCTGGTCATAGCATTTCTTTCGTTATTTTAAGTGGGGTGGTAGTGGTAGTGTAGGCTGATTGACAAATGCCACTCCACCCTCTCCCCATGCTTACGTTACTTTTTAGGATTTATAATAAATTTACCCAAGCTGGTCTGCTTGTCTGTCTGGGCTCCTTTTGTCATTTCCCTGTGCCTGTTCTAAATGCTTCAATGATTCTCCTTTTCTTTTGTTTTTTTTTTCTTTTTGGCCATAATACCGCTCTCCTCTCTTTCCCTCCCACCTATTCTTAATCCTTTTCTCATTAAAAAAGGAGGGGGCAGGGGAAGAAATAAAATCCTTATAAAAAATAAACAATTCAATGAAAACAAATTCATTTTTTGGCCATGTATGATGCCTTCCTCTGCATCTAGTCCAGGCGTGGGGAACCTGTGGTCCCGAGGCCACATATGGCTCTCCAGGTCCTCAAGCGTGGTCCTTTGATTAAATCAAAACTTCATAGAACAAATCCTCTTAATAAACGGATGTGTTCTATAAAACTTGGACTCAGTCAAAAGGCAGCACTCGAGGATCTAGAAGGCCACATGTGGCCTCCAGGTCACAGATTCCCCACCCCTGATCTAGTCTATCACTTCTCTTTCAGGAGGTAGGTAGGTTGATCAGAGTTCTCAAATCTTTCAATTATTTTCTTTACAGTATCATTGTATATACTCCTTCTAGTTTTGCTCTTTTCACTCTGTATCTAAGCATTTTCAATAAAGGATGATGATTCATCCTCCTCTTTTCAGACCTGGAAGTTTCCTTCACAGGATCAGAATCAGCTCACAGTAGGTCAGTGATTAATCTTAACCTAATCACACCCCACCTTCCTCTATCTCCTTCCACCCGTCCTTGTCCCTTACGGAAGATTTCACAAAGGTTCCATATATGTGTTGTTTTTACACCATAGCATTTTCCAAACGTAATCTAATATAGCCCAAACTATTTTTAAATCAATGTAAACTAGTTTTCCAAGAGGGAACCACATGGTTGTCATAAAATTTTATGTTTAGGGGATTCTTCAATTTTTTAAAGTTTTCCCAGCAGACTCTTAAAGGAAGGTTCATTGGACAAGTAATGGGATCAGAAATAAATTGATGTGGATTCCTGGACGCTGTTATCTATACTTGGATGAATTTATTCCCCTCCCCACCATCAAATGGGAAATTATTAGTCTAAGATCATTCTACCACATTCAACAGACTTTTATTAAGTGCTTACCTTGCTAAGCACTAGGGGTACAAAAAGACAAAAACAAAAAAATATTCCAGCATCAAGGAATACTCATTCTGCTTAGAGTTTATGGAGAGGGGGAGGGATAAAATATGAATGAATGAATGAACATTTATTAAGGGCTTACCATGTGCCAAGCACGGAGATACAAATAGAAAAATTGAAATAGTTTCTGCATTCAAAGAGCTCACACTTAAGGACAATACTTAAAAGAAAGTTCAATCATAGGACTGATAGAAAATCCTTGAAATCTAAAGGGTGCAGTGGTCACTTGGATGGGAAAATCCAAGAGGTCCTTGGATTATATAGGTAGTAATATAACAGTGTTGGGGGGACTGCTGGTCTTACAAGTGGGAGTCAGAGGATCTTAGAAGAAAGGAGAAGAGTAGATCATACTCTTTAAGGTGTGATAGTCCTCCTTGTTGACTCTTATCTCCTCCACAACCTGGGAACTGTCAAGCAGCCTAGGTGAATAGGGAAGGCAAGAAGGGAGAATGGTCCCAGTCCTGGTGGCTCTTATAGATGTGTTGTGTAAATGTATACAGATAAACTGAAGATGATTCAAGGAGGGATGATTCAAGGAGAGAAGATGATTCAAGCCTAGGGGCTGAGGAAACAAATCAGGGAAGGCTCCCCAGAGAAGGTGACACATGAAGTGGACCTTGAAGGAAACTAGGGATTCTAAGGAAGCAGATGATTGGGAGGAGAATGCTATCTTGTGACCAAAACTAAAACAGTCATCTCATCTTGCATTCCCTGGGTTTCTGCAAAAGTTTATTTAAACAATGTCCACACCATCGAATGTGCAGATGGTAGAACCTGACAGCAATTCTTTAAATACATATAACTGATACTTTGAAATATGCATTTATAATTATTTCTCAATCTTTGTATTTTGAGAGGAAATTTTAATTTTCCCAAGAACGAAACCCAAATTACGTTCACATCTAGAAATCCCCTACGCTATTTCTCTGACTTGGAGACCAGCCAACATGTTCCCAATATAGTATACTCTTTGGGAGTAAGTAACATGATTCAGCAAGTTGCATTAACTCTTTCAACACCAACCAGTGTCTTAGAGGGAATTTTATTCCAGAAAAGTGACTATGCAAATAGTATATATACATATATATATATACTATAGAAATCGTATATATATATACGTATATATACACATATATATATATATGTCTGTTATTAATATTGTCAGGGTGATACTTTAATTTGTAATGTGGGCAAAGAAACATAGAAGTATACACAATTTCAGACTGATAGAGTGGATGGAGAGGAGTGGACCTTAAACGTCACCTAGTCTAACCTTGCATTTTATAAATGAGGAGCCTGAAGAACAGGGAAGTGATATCAGTAAATTCAATTCAGTTCAATTTGATTGTTTAATTCAATTAAACAATATATGATGCTCTACTATAACGTAAGGCACTGTATGAAGTCTCAGGAATACAAATCTAGCATTGAGATACTGCTGTTGGGTCTATGGGCTAAGTGTACTTGTATTGTACCTGGGGATGCAAATGGACCAGGTTCAGTTCTGGAGGAAGCTTGGATCTAATGAGAGGGATTAGGTTTTCTGTGCTCATTTTCATTTGCTCATTAAGACTCTCACCCACACTCCCCAGGGTTTTTAGTTATTGGGTTGTTTTTCAGTCATGTTCAATTCTTCAGGACTTTTCTTGGCAAAAGCACTGGAGTGGTTTGCCATTTCCTTCTCCAGCTCATTTCACAAATGAGAAAACTGAGGCAGAGGTAAGTGACTTGCCCAGGGTCACACAGGTAGTAAGTGTCTAAGGCCAGATTTGAACTCAGAAAGATGAGTTTTTCGGACTCCAGTGTGCCACCATTTTAAATCATATCACATTTTCAAGCACATCAGGAATATTGGAGGTTGAAAACCTACTACAACATGAAAACCCAAGTCATTCTTTTCAGTGGTTTCACTCTTTAAAACTCAGAGTAGTAGAACATAAGCTCTTAGAGGTCAGGGACTTTCTCACTTTTGCATTCTGGCACATACTATGATAACTGATAAATGCTTGTTTCATGATTGGCTAAATCTGGTATAAAATGAGAGGCAAGCTAGTATTTAGCACTTTAGAAAATATTTTAAAATATTATCTCATTTAGTATTTGCAACCACACTGTGAGGAAGGTGCTACAGATATTTTTAGTCAAAAGAAGAAACTGAGTTTCAGAGAGAGAAATGAACTATCCACAGTCATGTAGTGGTGGGATTTAAATACAAGACTCCTCAGTGTCAAGGCCACTATCATTTCCTCTGGACACATTGGCTTTTATTGAAAAGGACAATGGATTCGGTGGTAGAAGGCCTAGATTGGAATTCCTGCCAGGTCATTGAAATGATCTTTTCAAGCTATATGATCTTCAGTAAGTTAGTGAACCTCTTTGGACTTCAGGTTTCTCAACTGTGAAATGGGGATATTGGCTTATGTGATTCCTACGGTTCTTTCCCAATCTGAAAATTTATTATTCTAATGAGACCCCTGTACTATGTCTAGCCTTGACAGTTTGATCCTTCTTTTGTTTTGAGGTTTTGTTTTCTTCCACAACTGGAATAAAACTCTTCTGAAAAGGGTCTACTCCCCAAATGGCTCACTGGGAACTTGAGTTCTCCTTGGGCATGTATTAAACCTTGTGATGAGACTGGTTTTTGTCTCTCTTTGTCCACCCCCATGAGTATTATCTATTTCTTTCACTAGGCCAATTTCTGCCCTGTGTTACTCACACAAGGCTCTCATTGAAGTCCAACTCCCCCACTGGAATGGGATTTGGACCAGGTTTTCAGAGGAAAGAATCTGGCTAGTTAAATGGGACAGTAACCACAAATATGAGACTTAAAGGTAATTGCCTAAGTTGAAGGAAATAAGTAATGAGGCTCCCATTTTGGTTGCTATACAGACCTAAATGGAGAGGCATCATGGAAAGAGAGGACCAGCTTTGATGTGAGGAAGTCCTGGGTTCCAACTATCCCTCACCCCACTTTCTGGCTGTGTCACCTTGGGCAAGGAACTTAACCAACTAGTCAAGTTGTTCCAAGTAACTTTCTAAGACTCTAAATTACAGAATTGACATCTATATTGAATTTATTAAGTATCTACATCTGTCAGGCACTGTGGCTGGTGTTGTGGATACGAAGACACATTGGTAGAGGGAGTTTCTTCACCAGGACTTCCCTTCATGCATGAAATTACACACACACACACACACACACACACACACACACACACACACACACATACACGGCATTAAAATATGCTGAATTCTAACCTCGTTTCAGACGCTCCCCCATTATATAGTCACAAACAGGTTACTTAACCAATTCATGATTTGGTTTTCTTCAGTTCTTGAGGATCCATGATCTCATCGATGTGGATTCTTCCTTCTCAGATATTTACTGTGTGACTGTGGACAAGTCTTAATATCTCTCAGTCTCAGTTTCCTCCTCTGTAAAACGAGGATAATAACAGTAGCACCTATTTCTCAAGACTGTTCTAGGATCAAATGAGATAATGCATATAAATCATTTTACCAACCAAAAGCCCTATATGTGTTAATTATTATTACATGTGTCCTTAGTGATGTCTTTCAAGCCACTTATGGAGTAAAAAATCATCACTGGTCATAACTGAAAGCCTACTTACAGTCACTGTGGAACGAGTAAAGTGACTCACTCGGGACCTCACAGCCAGGAAGTGGCCAAGCCAGGATGTAAAGTCTACTTTCCTCCTTCTCATGCTTCTGTCATGTCACCACAAGGACCATGAATAGAAACCAGATAATTTCCATTTATTTGAAATTGGGAAGGACAGTTTCCTAGCTGAGCCCATTGCATGCTCTACAAGTGGCCAACAAGGGGAAGACAGAAGGGAACAAACATTTAAGTGCCTACTATGGGCCAAACACTGTGCTACAAGCTTTGCAAATGGTTTCTCCTAACTCTGAGAGTTAAATGATATTGTTACCCCCATTTTACAGATGAGAAAACTGAGGCATACAGAGGATAAGTGATTTGTCATGCAACTACTAAGTGTCTGAGGCCACATTTTAACTCAGGTGTTTTCCAGGTTTGTGCTCTATCCGCTGTACCTCCTAGTTGCTATCAGACAAGTGAATTACATCCAACAGCCTAGAAACCCTCAGAAAACTTCTGGGGAGACATTTTTACCCTCAAAATTTTTGCCCAAAGATAGATGTCTCTTTTCCAGTTACCACATTATCTCTGAACCACAAGTTCTATCTTGTTTGACCCAAATAGCCTATTTATTTTTTCATACAAGATCCTTTTAAATCAGGATCTGTTTCAGGTATTTTCACAGGCTATCCCCCCATTTCTGTCTTGGCTTTCTTCTCTTCTTAATCATGACTTCACATTTAACACATTCTGCTCTCTATTAACCTGAACTCTCTCATCCCCACCCTTATTCATGGGTAGCAGTAGGGGCTAGATTTGCGATTTCACGAGTCCTTCTACCAATTTAAGTCTACCCCTTCCCTTTGCTTAGGCAATGGCCTAAGAGGCTTGAGAGGCTAAGCAGCTTGCCCAGAATCACATGCTATATGTCAGAGATGGGTCTTGAACCCGACTTCAAGATCAGATCTCTATCCCCTACGCAAAACTGCTTCTCTGTGTCTGTTCCTGTTTATGTCTGTCTGTCTCTCCTTTTACTTGGGCTCCAATATACTTGAAAAAGAGGCATATGCCCCTTCCATTATTTAAATTTAATGTGAACCAAACAAATAAAGCATCTCTTCTCTGGTTTTATGTTGAAGTATGTTAGATCTGGAAGGAAAATGTGAAAAGACGTTATAAGCATCAGCTTTGCATCTCAGTTTCTTTTTCAAAAACTTTATCTTGGAGGTAGAGGGGACATTATTTCTAAACTATGAGCAGATATTCATGGGAAAAAAGGTGCTTTCAGCATAGGGTTATATTTAAGTAACATTACTGGGCTTTAAAGAGTGTGAGTTACACCCCTAATACTGTGAAACTTCTTTATAATGTTTTCCAGGAGACCAGGTTTTTTGAACTCTCTGTGCAGGAAACCATAACATTGGGGAAAATATTGCTTTATGGGTCTCTGACTGGGACTTAAGTATAAGTGTTATATGTGGAGAAACATTGAAGTTAGAGAGAAGGGAGAGAGACAGTGTAACAAAGCAACCTTGTCTTGAAGTCCAAGATACCAAAATTATGTTGGTATTACTATTGGAATAAACTCGGAATTGTTCTCTAGAATCTAGAACATCATTTTTTCATACATTGCCCTGAGAAAACCTACCCCAGGCTTGAAATACTCTATGGTTCAGCATCTCCTTGAAAACCACAGCTCAGAAGCCCCCAACAATGTGTTAGATTTTACCAGTCAGCCAGAGGAACATTAATACAAGAGACATTTAATCAAACACTGTAGCAAATAAAATTACAAGGAAAGATCCCTACTGTGTATACACAGAGCAATTCTCCCTCAGGTTACCACACTACCAGCTGAGGTAGGTAGACATACAGGGAACATACAGATGGCATAAATATATCTGTATCCATCTATCCATCTACCTATCTATTTATCTTTCTGTCCATCTATCTTTCTATCTACCTATCTATCATCTCTCTTTCTGTCTGTCTCTTTATGTATCTACACATCCATCCATCCATCCATTTATTTATCTCTATGTCTGTCTTTCTGTCTATAATATGTGCAGAATATATCGCTCAGGGAACTTGCATGAAATGACACTCCACCAAGACCAGAGTTCACATGAGGGGAACACCCACAAAGGAGATATGCTTTATGCTGCCCTCTGCTGGACATTGCAGCTTTGTTCTCTGTGGGCTGTATTGTCTTCACTAGATGGGTCATTTCTTCTCTATGTGTCATAGCTCCAACTTCCAACCGTCTTACGGTCTTATGGTTACAGGCCTTCTCTCTACTACCATCTTTTGAATGTTAGTACTTCAAGACAATCTACTGTTCTCTTGGCTCCAACCTTCTGAGGTGCAGTGAGCAGAAATCCTCTCCCTAAAAAGGTAGTTAAGAAGCTCTTTTAGTCTCATCCAAGGCTATCACGTTGGTCTAAAGAAGAGGTTCTTAACAATTTTTCGGTGTGTAGACGACCCCTTTGATAGTATGGTGAAATCTGTGGAGCACTTCTCATAGTAACATTTTAAAAAATTGAAGGAATGCTAAATTTCAATTAAAGGTTACTAATAATATAGATGTAATTTTTTTTCCTATCCGAGGTCACAGACGCCCTGAAATCTAGACACAGGAGTATTAAGGCGCTCGGATTAAGAACCTCTGATCCAAAAGTATTTAACAAAAGTCAATCAAAGTATGTTCTTACGCTAAGATGAATTCTGTGCTTTTTCCTGACTATGTTTGAAGCTGATTTGAAGTTTGTGGTCATAGACAACAGACAATTTAGGGTTAGATTTAGAGTTAGAATATTCCTTTTAACTCCTATTTAAACCCTTGATGGGATTCTATGAACCCAAACACATTCTAAGGACTACCTCGCCACCTAAAATAAACCACACAAAACCATAGAAGCTATATAGAGGCAGAAACTACAAGGTCCACTTTGTTCTCAAGATCTTTTTCAAATAGAAAGTAAATCAAGTTGAGGAAAAACAAAAGTCAAATAAGGAGGGTAAAACCATTTGCCTGCTTTCTTTTGGCTCATATCCTGGTAATTCAAGAGCATATATGTATATATTATGTCTAATATATATGCACACATCTACATTTGTATATGTATCAACAAGCAATAATAAACTTCAGCTTTATGGTAGCATTCATAAACCCCTGAAGGAGTGCTTTGTTCGTTCTTCACCGTATTTAGTAATCCTTGTTTTTTTAATTCCATACCTCATCTAAAAGTGAAATCAGTTTGTAAACTCACATTAACGTAATACATATGGAATTCTGTAGCACATCTGAGTTCTCCTAATCCTGAGTCTGGGACTAGGACTAGGGGATGTGGCTGTATCAATAAACTGCATACATTGAGTTAAAGATCCTGAGCATCTTACAGATTGCAAGAGGACTGTGGATGTCTAGGACACATTAGAGATGGCCTCTGTCTTCACACCTTGAACTTGAGAGAGGAAAATTCTCACATCCATGCCACTAACACCACTGTGTTGGAATAACTAGTAGATTCCAGTTTCTGTGTTGGTAACATGGAACTTATTTGGTCTTCTGGGTAGAATAGAGTAACATCGCTTCAGAATTAGTAACTCAAAAAGTATTTATTAAGTACCTACAAGGTACTAGGCATTGTGCTAAATTCTGGGGATACAAAGAAAGGCAAAAGGCAGTTTCTGCTCTCAGAGACCTCATAGTCTAATGGGGGAGAGAACATGTAAACAATCATTTACAGATAAGAGAAATACAGAATAGATGGAAGGTAATTTCAGAAGGAAGACAGCAATACTTGTGAGGGGTGGAGAGTGGTGGGGCAGGGAATGCAGGCAGACCTACAGAAGGCAGAAATTTGTTTTGAGTCTGGAAGGAAGCCCAGGAAGTCAAAAGACAGAACTAGAGAAGGGAGAACACTCAATGTATAGGGGGCATCCAATGGAAAGTTGTGAAGTCTGGGAGGTGGGACAGCAAGAAGACCAATGTCTTAAACCTGTTTCTAACATGTGGTAGCTGTATAACACCAGACATTTTAATCTCTAACTCCCCACCTTTGCCCTAGACAATTTCCTAATAGATGGATTACTAATTCACATTAGTGGAAAGACTTTTCCACACTGGGAGTTCTTCATAGTGATGAAATTATAGTTGTTAATTCCCCACACATGCACACTCCCCCCAAAAGTAATTGTTCAAGGTACTATCCCAGGGACTGAAGATACAAAAATAATTTGAAAAATAGTCCCTGCTCCTAAAGAGCTTGTATTCTACATGATATAATATATAAATCAATAAGGTATACACACACATACATATGCAGTATCTCCATTAAGTGTTTATTAAGAATTTCCTCTGTTCCAAATACTGTGCTTGGCAGCCAGGTGGCACAGTGGAATCAGGGAGACCTGAGTTCAAATCCAGCCTCAGACACTTACTAGCTGTATGACCCTGAGCAAGCACTTAAACCAGTTTGTCTTAGGTTCCTCACCTGCCAAATGAGCTGGAGAAGGCAATTATAAACCGCTCCAGCATCTTTGCCAAGTAAACCCCAAATGGGATCATGGAGAGTCATGCAGGACTAAAACAACTCAACAATAACAACAAAATACTGTGCTAGCCCAATATATATATGTGTATCTTTTGATACATATGTGCACATATATGTTATATGTATATATACATATGTGTTTATATACATGCACACAGATATACACAGATGCAACCACTTTAGGAAAAAGAGGGTTAAATGTGAAAAATCATTGGCAGTATCCTCTTTATGGTTTGTAAAGATTTTCCCCCAAAATATATCTCCCTCTATTCAGGAGTTAAGGCACCAGATTTTTTTTTAATGAGGATGTGCTCTGGAGGAGTATGCTCTGGGAGGCAATTCTGGACAATGGAGAAGGGTATTGCTGCTCTAGTAGTGACAGGACATTGTTCTGCTTCCAGCTCTTCCACTGATTTCCTGAATGCCCTTGGACAAGTCACTTCTCTTTGATTCTCAGTTTCCTTACATATAAATGAGGACACTGGACTTAGTGTTCTCTTAAAATCCCTTTCAGCCACAAATTTAGGATCCTACAAACTACTTCCTTTTCATTTCTCTCTTTTGTTAAGTCAGAAGTTGAGAAGCAAAGTGAAGAATTTTTGGCTTTACAACCATTTTTCCTACTCTGGTTGTTCAATTTTTTTGGTTCAATTCTAGATTATTAGATGTACTCATGGCATGTTTATGATGTTATACACAACTAATTTCTTACTCCAGGATGACATAACTGATCATAAATCTTGATATAGCATTATAAAAAAGCGAAGAGAGAGAACTGTATTTTTGTGGGGGTGATTCATTAGAATTAATGACAGAATTAAGAGAGTTTTAACCAAATCTTTTTCTTATGGAAAATACTGGCTCTTCTGCAGTGGGAAAGAGATCAAAAGTTCTTTAAATCAGAAAATCCAGCATATCACAGTTAGGCATCTCTGTGGTCAATCTTGAGGTTCTTATCATCAATTGTTTGTACTAGGTCACAGGATATGCAGAAAAAATTCAGACAGGGAGAGACTCTCAGTTTATTCAGTCTGAGAGCTCCTGGATGGAGGGAACTTATCCTTCTCATAACTTCTGTGCTTCAGGCCATAAAAAGTCAAATGGACAAACCATAGTGTGGGCTAGGATATGCTCTTTTAGCAAAATGACCAAAGATTTTACTCCCACCATATCAACCAGAACCATCCTTGCTGTCTCTTCTCTAGTCTAGACGAATGAGATCTATTTCTTGCTGATTTCTCTACTTCTTCCCCACTTTTTCTCTCCTTATTCCTAAATCCTAGCTCTAAAGGCTACCTTTTCTTCTTCTCTTATCTTTTAAGTATGTAGTGAATCTGTGTGAACAATCCTGTTTGGCTTTGTTTAGCCTTTTTTTTGGTGGGGGGGTTTCCAGTATTTTCAAAATGAATATATGTCTGGTCCCTTTGAGAAACCAGGTTGTATTATCCCTGTAGATGAAACAAATTTAAGTGAGTATATTAGAAACATCTGGAAATCTAGTTGCAGATACAGCATTTCCTTTGAAAGGCTGGTCAGTGACTATACAATCAAATAAACATTTATTGAGTGTTCATGATATGCAAAACACAATGCAAGGCACTGGGTGATAGTCCCTACCTATGAGTTTTGTTTTGTTTTTTTTTTTTTAAGGAAGGAAGAAGTCCTATAAAACACAGAACTGAAGATTGTTGTTGAGTCATTTTTTCAACAGTGACCTATTCTTTGTGCCCTATTTGGGGTTTTCTTGGCAAAGATACTGGAGTGGTTTGCCCTTTCCTTCCCCAGCTCATTTTACATATGAAGAAATTGAGGCAAACAGGGTTTTAAGTGATTTGCCCAGAGTCACACAGCAAGAAGTGTCTGAGGTGGCATTTGAACTGTTCACAGGAGCCAATCTCTAACCTGAGAATGCTCAGAGCCATACAAAGCAGGTCTAGAGATGGGAGTGTCAGTAATCTAGTAGTTTAATTAATCAGTTTCAGAGTGAGGAATGTTCTCTTCGCTGAAGTAAAAGCACAGGTTATATATTTAAATCACAACTGGGAAAGGATGGGAGAAGGTGGATTATAAAACAATCATAGAGTAGTTTCCCACAATAAACCCATATATCCCACAATACAACAGTTCTGGACTCAAAGTCTTTGGGGTTGTGACTACATACATCCTCTAAAGTATAGATAGAACAAGACTTTTGTGACCCAAAAGATTCGACAACCTTTGATTCACTTCACTTAAGGTACAGTGATTGTTCACGTTGCCAGAGTTTTGATTAATGCAGTTTAAGATGCATTGTGAGTCAGCTCTTGAGAAATTATTAGCAGGAGTCAGGAAGATCAGGGTTCAAATCTGACTTCAGACACTTGTTAGCTATGTAACCCTAGGCAAGTCACTTAACCTATGTTGGCCTTAATTCACTGGAGAAGGAAATGGCAAAATCGCTCTGGTATCTTTGCCAAGAAAATTCCATGGACAGCATGGTCACAAAGAGTCAGAAACAACTGAACAGTTGTGCTTATTGTCACAAAAGTTTTGTAACAAATATGCATAGTCAAGCAAATAAATTTGCTCTTGATCATGTCTAAAAATATATAATGCATTCTGTACCTTCAGTCTATCAATTCATTGTTAAGAGGTAAGCAGTATTCTTCCTCATTAATGCTTGGGAATGATGGTCCTGCATTGATTAGAATGCTTTAATCTTTCAAAGCTACATGTCATTACAGCATTACTGTTGTTCTCCTACTCGCTTCACTCCGCATCAGTTCATACAAGTCTTCACAGGCTTCTTTGCAAAAGTCCTTTCCGCCATTTCTTGCTGCTTAAAAGTATTCCAATACATTTATATACTGTAATTTGTTGGATACCCCCTTTAGCTCTCCACTTCTTTGCTGCAACAAAAAGAACTATTCCAAATAAGTTTGAGCTTAAGAGACCTTTCCTTCTGTCTTTGATGTCTTGGGAATACAAACATAGTAGTGTTATTGCACTCCCAGATTTTTCTTATTGGAGCAGACAGTGGCATTCATGGAGTCTGTTTCATCTTATAACTAAAGGTAACAAGAACCATCTTTTCATTAAACGCTTAGTCATCTCACCATGAGCGTAAGCAAAAAAGATCGCCAAGAAGATAATTATAGCTTATAAACCAACATCTGTTGCATAGGAATAAAGAGGTTAAAAAAATTCTTTCCTAAACAGCTTCTTCAAATTATCTATTTTGATGAATGAATGAATGAAAAAGGTTTCCATGCTAGTACTGTGCTAAAGACTGAGGATATAAATACAAAAGTGGAGATACTACTTTCCTTCAAGGAAAATGCATTCAAATGGAGGAAGATAACACCTAGAGGAGAGAAATGGCCAAGGAAGAGTATTTTTATTTGGAACGTTACTGGGATAGTGAATGTAGTGCTGAGGAAATAGACTGATATGCACTTTCCAGTAGCATTGGCAATATTGATCTGATGATGGTCCCATGATTACAGTCAAGGGGTGGAAAGGGTGAGGGTATTCATATGGGAACAATATGACTGGCAAGAAGATGTCTGGAGAATGAACTGAAGCTAACCTAGACCTATAGTAGATGAATGAGCCACTCATGAGTCATTACAGCAGAGACCCCAAGGCAGAAACACCAGAGCTGAAAGACTTCTAGGCAGGGTTGTAACTGGTAACTTAGTAACTTCAGTACAAAAATGGATGTAAAGGAGGATGGAGAGAAAAGTCATTAAAGAAGACAAAAGCATAGAGAAACAGGAGGAACAGTATTCAGGAAAATAGGGCCAAAGGCTTGTAGATTACTAAGAAGTCCTGGGCCTGTATAGCTGAACATTTTCTTTCCAAAGAAAATAAAAAGGCACTGGGCATGCTGAACACCAAATAACTTAGCATGAAGCAAAATTGAATAGATATTAACATATAGGAAATGATCGTGTAATGATGATATAACCATATCACAATCAGCTGTTTCAGAACATCTTTTCATTGGAGTTAAAGTCATCACATTAAGAGAAAGTCTAAGAAAAAGAATAAGAATACATGGCAAATAAAGCTTTAGTCCAACTTCTTCAAAAGATCTATCAATGATGAAAAATGGGTCATCTATCAATGATGAAAAACATAGGTAAAGATGTCATATCAGTCATTTGTCACAAACGCTTAACGGATATAAAAACAGCCACCACAATGAAGAGGCCAGAATAACCCAGAAAGTGTCAGTCAACAAAAATATTGGTCTCTGTGCTAAATGATAACATATTTATAATGTAAACTCAAACATAAAACACTATGAAGGAGAAGAACAAAAAATCACAAGCACTACAAAAAAAGCAGTGAAAAGAAAAACAAATTTATCTTATTGTGAGAACCAACTTTGCCACAGCACTCTGTGAGTTACTTTGTATTATATTGACTCATATCTGCTTTAATTTGTATATATTCGTATGTGTCCACATTATTTCCCCTGATGAAATGTAAGCCCCTTGAGGGCAAAAGCTGTTTAGTTTCTGTCTTTGTATCTCTGGTGGCAGCAAAGTGCCTAGCACATAGTAAGCACTTAATACATTTTGGTTGATTGATTGATTAATTAATTAATAAGCATTCCCAGATAAAACTAGAATAGTAAGTAACTAAGTAACTAAGAAAGTGGAAGGCAATGTTTTATTGATTATCTATTTTTGTCATCAGTGACAGAATAATTGCTACATTTGGACCCCCAACACTTTAGAGATGCTATTTGAATAAGTAGGAATGGCACTTTAGAAGACAAAGTCAGAAACAACATCTATATAACAGTTGGATGGTCCAGTTGCTGTACTGGTATGCACAAGATGTAAAAAGAACAGAAGAAGATCTCCAACATTTTGGGTGGCAACCCTATTAAAAGATAATATATTTGTTTAAGAACTAATGTATATGAGATTAACCAATAAATTGTTGTTGTGTTGTGTGGATGTGTGTATAAATGTGAATTACATTAGTATATTCCTGCTTCCATGAGTTAGGTACACCTTCAATAAGCCTACCTGCAATCTCCAAGCTATCTTAGTTAGACATTACCTAATAGCAGCTTCCAAAGATGAAATCATAATGTGTTAGAGGAATGGGGTGGGGTGGAGTGGGAATACCACTGTAGATTTACTCTCTAACTATGTGCCATTTTACATGTTGAAAACATTCTATTTTCTCTTTCCAATCAAAATCAAACTCAGCTCATGGGTTTTGTTTTAGGTAGCTACCTTATCTTCCTCTTCTACTCTACATGCAACACCAGCTCGATCTCAGTTAAGGTTCTTTGCTGTTCCTCAAAATTCTGGCTTTGGAATTTCAACCATAGAAATTACTTCCTATTCATGGGTCTCTAGATAGCTCCACAGATTATCCTGAACATATTGTGTTCTTTCATTAGAATGGATAATTAAGGATTAATGTGTGTGCCTCTGTGTTGAAGACATCTCTTGATATGAATAATACAATATATGTACTACACAGAACTGTCATTTCAATAGCAATTTAAGGTTAATAAAATACTTTTCTCACAAGAACCCTGCAACGTAATTAATGCAAGTATCATCCCTCTCTCATGACTGGTGAAACTGAAACTCAGAAAGCTAAAAATTATTTGCCCGTAGCCTGACAGTTATCAGCATCAGGATCTGAACCTGAATTTTCCAAGTTCACGTTCATTACACAATACTGCCATTCAGAAGTCAGTATATTTATGTTCATGTTTTTTTACATGCTACCTTAATAACTAGACTTATGACTTTCTCATAGAAATTACCTTGTATCTGTCTTGTATTTCATTAACTATATGTTGGTGTATGCAAATAGGTATATATGTATGTGTATACATACACACATATATCTTATTTCACTTCAATAAAATGTAAATTCCTTAAGGAAAAGGAATATTTCATTTTTGTCTTTGTATCTCTCAGTGGTAAGCATATGCCTGGCATATGGTAGGGACTTTTAGTAAATGCTTATTTATTGAATTTAATTGAGCTAGCATTCTAAAAATAATGTCAAATGGTGATTGAGATATGAGCCTATGTATCTATACCAAAACATTTAATATATTAAAATATGTGACCTTAGTCAAGTTGACCAGAATTTGTTATTAAGCACCTTCTGTTGTATCAGGAAGTGTGATTGAAAAGCTTTTGTTTCAGTAATGTTTAATATAAATCAGATTCGTTCTATGGTCTTATGGCTACTTGGTCTTTATCTTTAAGTCATAAAGATGACCTGGATTAAGAAGGTTCAGAAATACTAGAATCTAGGTGGTAAAGTAGATAGAGTTCTGGTCCTAGAATCAGGAATATCTGAGTTTGAATAGATACTTACTAGGCATGTGATCCTATTCAAGCACTTAGCCTTCCTCAGCTCCAGTATCTTCATCTGTAAAATGGGGACAATGATAACATCTGCCTCCCATTGTTGTTGTGAGAATCAAATGAGATAATATTTGTAACAAGTTTTGCAGACCTGAAACTACTGGATAAACACTGGCAACTTTTATTGAATTGTTCAGTTATTTTTCAGTCATGTCTGATTCAACATGACCCTATTTGGGGTTTTCTTAGCAAAGATACTGGACTGGTTTGCTATTTCTTTCTTCATCTCACTTTACAAATGAGGAAACTGAGGTACATAGGGCTAAGTGACTTGTCCATGGTCACATAGATAGGATATGAAACCAGATTTGAACTCAGGAAGATGAGTTTTCCCAAACCTGGCATTCTGTCTACTGTGCCATCTAGCTGCCCTTATTTTTTTTATTATTTTGGCATTAATAAAATAAGACCACTTATCCTCATTGACATATTGACTTTCCTTGCTATAGCTGGTTTTCTTTTGAAGTCAAACAAGAGCAGAAATTTGCCACCACTGGCCTGATTAAATGAGTGTCTTACCAATTAGCTACTAACTTTGCCTTGAAGTTTTTCTTTTTAAAAAAAACAAACATTTGTGGTCACTCAGCTGGGAATGATACCAATGATCTTGATCTAAACAAGAAGGAATACAATTGTCTATGGTCATCTTACAAACCTTAATACAATAAAGTAGGGAATACAGCCATTCACAATAAGTCCCTGAAACTATGAAGACTTCTATGGGGATTCAAAGCAGTCACTCACCTTAGGGCTCACTTGAATTTGAAATTGTTCATCAACCTTTAGGTCCTGCTGTGTGTGTCTGTGTGTGCAGTAGTTCATGTGTGTACATACACAGATCCATGTATGTGCTGGGAAAAGGAGGGAGGAAGCATTATCCGGAAAGCATGGGTCTTACTGCATAGATTCCCCATTTAGTCCATCCAAGAGAAGAGGATAGTTCTTCAGCTTTCTTTTCAGAACTGATTCAATGGCAAAGAAGAGATTATTAAAAGAGCCAAACAATTATATAGTTGCCTTAGGACAATGCATGAAGAGCAGCTTGATAATTCCCAAGATGTCTTGGCTTCATATCACAACATGCTCGACTTATTTGGCCTTCTGACTACAAACAGCTGTTTCATGTTGCAGTTCATCAGTGACATTACACATAGTGCATCACTTGAGAAGGGCAATCCTTTAGTTCTGCAAATTTCAACAGAATTTAACCAAAAAAGTAGCCTTTCTGATTCAAAACAAGGGCAACGTCAGAACTAATGACATTTTACATTATCCTTCCTCCTTAGCGCTAGTAAGTTTTTCAGTTTAAGTGTTTATGACTAATAAACTCATAGGGATGCTTTCAAGCTTGGGCAATTTTTCCTAGTCCCCATCTTAACTGTTTCTTCCTTCCTTTTTTCTTTCTTTCCTTTCTTTTTCCTTTTTCTTCCTTCCTTCCTTCCTTCCTTCCTTCCTTCCTTCCTTCCTTCCTTCCTTCCTTCCTTCTTTTGTTTTCTTTATTTCCTTCTTTGAAAATGGAGGTTGAGGGGGAGGAGTCAAGATGGTGGAGTAGAAAGATACACATATGCTAGCTCTGAACCCACAGCCCATAAAATACCTGTAAAGAAGAACTCCCAACAAGTTCTGGAGCAGCAGAAGCCACAGAACAATGGAGTGGAGGAGATTTCTGTTCCAGAGAGACCTGAAAAACTGACTGGAAAAGTCCGTCGTGCACAGGACTGGGAGCAGAACAGATTCAAGCAGGCTTCAGGGACAAAATCTCCAGCAGGCGAGCAGGTCCCTCTACCCACAGGCACCAAAGGTCAGTGAGAGGGTCTTTTCAGCTTGCCGAGAGGGGAGCAGGGTGTCTCCATAACTCAGGCCCCTTCAGGAGGCAGCAGCAGAGGTAGCAGCAGACAAGGGCTCCCAAAGCAGGCAGTAGCTCGAATTTATTGCTGAAGGTCTCTGAGTAAACCCCTGAGGGAACTGAGCCCCATGTGGCAGCCCTGCCCCAACCTGAGCACCTGAACTTAATCTCACACTGAATAGCAGCCCCGCCCTTGCCCAAAGCCCTGAGGCTGGGAAGCAGCATTTGAATCTCAGCCTCCAAGCACTAGCTGGGAGGATCTGGAGGTGAGGTGGGTGTGGAGAAGAAACTCAGAAACCAAGTCACTGGCTGGGAAAATGCCCAGAAAAGGAAAAAAAATAAGACCATAGAAGGCTACTTTCTTGGTGAACAGATATCTCCTCCCATCCTTTCAGATGAGGAAGAACAATGCTTACCATCAGGGAAAGACATAAAAGTCAAGGCTTCTATATCCCAAACATCCCAAATGAATAGTCAATGGGCTCAGGCCATGGAAGAGCTCAAAAGGGATTTTGAAAATCAAGTTAGAGAGGTGGAGGAAAAACTGGGAAGAGAAATGAGAGAGATGCAAGAAAAGCATGAAAAGCAGATCAACACCTTGCTAAAGGAGACCCAAAAAAATGCTGAAGAAAATAACACCTTGAAAAATAGGCTAACTCAATTGGCAAAAGAGGTTCAAAAAGCCAATGAGGAGAAGAATGCTTTCAAAAGCAAAATTAGCCAAGTGGAAAAGGAGGTTCAAAAGCTCACTGAAGAAAATAGTTCTTTCCAAATTAGAATGGAACAGATGGAGGCTAATGACTTTATGAGAAACCAAGAAATCACAAAACAAAACCAAAAGAATGAAAAAATGGAAGATAATGTGAAATATCTCACTGGAAAAACAACTGACCTGGAAAATAGATCCAGGAGAGACAATTTAAAATCATGGGACTACCTGAAAGCCATGATCAAAAAAAGAGCCTAGACATCATCTTTCATGAAATTATCAAGGAAAACTGCCCTGAGATTCTAGAACAAGAGGGCAAAATAAGTATTCAAGGAATCCACCGATCACCACCTGAAAGAGATACAAAAAGAGAAACTCCTAGGAACATTGTGGCCAAATTCCAGAGTCAAGGAGAAAATATTGCAAGCAGCTAGAAAGAAATAATTCAAGTATTGTGGAAATACAATCAGGTTAACACAAGATCTAGCAGCTTCTACGTTAAGGGATCAAAGGGCATAGAATAGGATATTCCAGAAGTCAAAGGAACTAGGACTAAAACCAAGAATCACCTACCCAGCAAAACTGAGTACAATACTTAGGGGGAAAAAGTGGTATTTCAATGAAATAGAGGACTTTCAAGCATTCTTGATGAAAAGACCAGAGCTGAAAAGAAAATTTGACTTTCAAACACAAGAATGAAGAGAAGCATGAAAAGGTAAACAGCAAAGAGAAGTTGTAAGGGACTTTACTAAAGTTGAACTGTTTACATTCCTACATGGAAAGACAATATTTGTAACTCTTGAAACTTTTCAGTATCTGGGTAGTTGGTGGGATTACATACACACATACACACACACACATAGAACACAGAGTGAATGGAATAGGATGGGATCATATCTTTAAAAAATGAAATTAAGAAGTGAGAGAGAAATATACTGGGAGGAGAAAGGGAGAAATGGAATGGGGCAAATTATCTCTCATAATTATGAAAGAGGCAAGCAAAAGACGTTTTAGTGGAGGGAAAAAGAGGGGAGGTAAGAGAAAAACATGAAGTTTACTCTCATCACATTCGACTAAAGGAAGGAATAAAATGCACACTCATTTTGGTATGAAAACCTATCTTACAATACAGGAAAGTGGGGGAGAAGGGGATAAGCAGGGTGGGAGTGAGGACGGAAGGGAGGGCAATGGGAGGAGGGAGCAATTTGAAGTCAACACTCTTGAGGAGGGACAGGATCAAAAGAGAGAATAGAAGCAATGAGGGGCAGGATAGGATGTAGGGAAATATAGTTAGTCTCACACAGCACAACTATCATGGAAGTCATTTGCAAAATTACACAGATATGGCCTATATTGAATTGTTTGCCTTCCCAAAGGGAATGGGTGGGGAGGTAGGGATGAAGAGAAGTTGGAACTCAAAGTTTTAGGAACAACTGTCGAGTACTGTTCTTGCTACTAGGAAATAAGAATAGAAAGTTATCTGGCCCTACCGGACAAAAGAGAAGATGGGGACAAGGGAAGGGAGGGATGATAGAAGAGAGGGCAGATTGGTGATAGGGGCAATCAGAATGCTCAGTGTTTTGGGGTGGGGGGAGGGGACAACTGGGGAGAAAATTTGTAACCCAAAATTTTGTGAAAATGAATGTTAAAAGTTGAATAAATAAATTTTAAAAAATGGAGGTCAAATGTAACTTAAGATTGCTAGTCATTTCTTTTCTAATCAGCACTTTAATGAAATTGTTTCGCTGCTATTAAATTATAATATATAATTTATATATATATAATTTATAATATATAATTTATATATAAAGCACTTTGCAAATCTTAAAGCAATAAATAAATGGTAGCTGTTGTTATTGACTTTTTAATTAATCAACATATATTTATTAAACACCTACTATATGCCAGAAACTAGGCTAGAAATGAGACTGGGGGGGAGGGGGGGAGGGAATGAAAGAGAGAGAGAGACCAAGACAGAGAGAGACAGAGAGGTGTGTGTGTTCGTCCTTCATTGCACAAGAAGACCATGCCATCAGAGAAATAATGACATGACTTGGACTTGACTTTATTTTGAGTGAGGGAGGGCTGTGCAGGTCACCAGCCTCACTTCTCCAGAGCCATCTGAATCCAGTGACCAGATATTCATCAGAATGACTGGAGATGACCCAGGATGAGGCAACTGGGGTTAAGTGACTTGCCCAAGGTCGCACAGCTAGTGAGTGTCAAGTGTCTGAGGTGAGATTTGAACTCAGGTCCTCCTGACTCCTGCACTGGTGCTCTATCCACTGTACCACCTAGCTGCCCTAGAGAGAGAGAGAAGAGAGAGACAGAGAGAGAGAGAGAGAGAGAGAGAGAGAGAGACAGAGAGAGAGAGACACAGAGAGAGAGACACAGAGAGAGAGAGACTTGTGATACTGGGCAAGTTATTTAAGTTGAGCCTCAGTTTCATCATCTGCAAAATAGATACTAACACCACCTATCCCACAGGATTGTTTTAGGATCACAAGAGACTGTATGAAAAACACTGCAAATCTTAAAGCACTATATAGATGTGAGATATTGTTATTTTTGAGAAGTAGCTCGTTTTCCCTACTATTGGACAAAATTCTAGAAATGCTAGAAACAGCAATAAGAAAATTTAAAGAAGTTAATGGGTTAAATAGATAAAGAGCTGTCAAATAACTCCCGTTTACTGATCAAATGATGATTTGCCTAGAAAATCCCAAAGAATCAAATATGAGACATTAGTTCCAGTAAAGTACAAATAGAAATTAAAGTAGAATGTAAAGTGCAATACAAAAAAATTCACAAAAATTCATCTAAGGATTATATTATCAAAGGAGATTTCATTCAAACTAATTGATTAAAAATTTTTTTTTAGAAGTAAGCTTCTTGCAAGCAGGGACTGTTTTTATTAGTTTGTATTTGTATCCTCCCACTGATTAATACTGTGCCTGGCATATAGTAAGTCCTGAATTAACATTTATTTCCTTCCTTACAAAATTAGAATTGAGAAAGTGGAAACTTTGACTCCATAATGATTCCATGAGACATCAGGAAAAAAAGGGAAAACAAAGTCAAAAAGAAAAAATAGAAGAAAATGTGAAATATCTCGTCAGAAAAACCTTGTGCACCTAGAAAATAGATCCAGGAGAGATAACCTAAGAGTTATTATACTACCTGAAAACTGTGATCAAAGAAAAATTCTAGATATTCTATTTCACGGAATTATCAAGGAAAACTTCCCTGATATCGTAGATCCAGAGGGCAAAACAGAAAATTTTAAAAATCCACCGATCACATCCTAAAAAAGATCCCAAAACAAAAATTCCCAGGAATAGTATAGCCAAATTCCAGAGGCCCCAGGTCAAAGAGAAACTATTTCAAGCAACCAGAAAGAAATAATTCAAATATCATGGAGTCAAAGTCAGGATCACACAATATTTAGCAGCTTCTGTGTTAAAGGAGTCGAGGGTCTAGAATATCATATTCCAGAAGGCAAAGGAGCTAGAATTATAAACAAGAGTAACCTACCCAGCAAAACTAAGTATAAAGCTTCAGGGGAAATGGATATTTAATGAAATGGAGACTTTCAAGCATCCCTGATGAAAAGACCAGAACTGAATAGAAAACCTGACATTCAAACACAAGATGTAAGCAAAGCAAAACAAAACAAAACAAAAAAACAAGACAAACATGAAAAAGTAATCATAGTGGTCTCAATAAAGTTAAATTGTTTACATTCTTATATGGGAAGATGATACTTGTAAATCCTAAGAACTTTATCATCTTTAGGGCAGGTAAAAGAAGTTTATAGAGACAGAGGCCATGGATGTAAGTTGATTATGTTCCAATGATCTCCAAAAAATGAAGGGGTGAGAAAGAGGGATGTACTGGGAGAAGGGGAAAGAGAGAGGTAGAATGGGGAAAATTTTCTCACATAAAAAAAGGAATACAGGAAGAGCTTTAACAATGGAGGAACAATACTTGAACCTCATTGGAACTGGTTCAAAGAAGGAAAAATTTATATGAATACTCAGTTGTGTATAGAAATATCACTTACCTAATAAGTAGATAGAAAGGGAAGGGGATGAGAGAAAGGAGGGGAGGTGATAAAAAGGAAGACATATTAGGAACAGACTTTTGAGGAGAGACAGGATAAAGAGAGAGAAGAAGAAAATGGAATGGAGGGAAATAGATAGTTCTCATAACTGTTAATGTAAATGGGACAAACTCACCCACAAAAAGGAAGCAAATACCAGAATGGATTAGAAACCAGAATCCAACAATATGTTGTTTACAGGAGACACACTTGAAACAGGAAGACACACACATAGTGTTAAAATAAAGGGCTGAAACAAAATATAATATGCTTTAGCTGAACAATCATGATCTCAGACAAAGCAAAAGCAAAAATGTTGTTGTTCAGTCATTTCAGCTGTGTCTGACTCTTTCTTATCCTATTTGGGGTTTTCTTGGGAAAAGATTCTGTAGTGGTTTATCATTTCCTTGTCGAACTCATTTTACAGATGAAGAAAGTGAGGCAGATTTAAGTGACTTGTTCAGGGTCACAAGTAAGTGTCTGGCCAGATTTGAATTTTGGAAGATGATTTTTCTTGAGTCTAAGCCTGCTACTCTATGCACTGTGCCACCTAGCTGCCCAAAACAATAAAGTGATATCAAAAAATTTTACAGCAAGTTTCCCTGATAAAAGCTTAATTTCTCAAATGTATTCTGAGTATAGAATTGAATCAGTTTTATAAAAGTAGCCATTCCCTAACTGATAAATGGCCACAGCATAAAAACAGGGAGTTTTCAGAAGAAGAAATCAAAGCTAACTGTAATCATATGGAAATTGCTCTAAATCACTATTGCTTAGAGAAAGGCAAAATTAAAATAACTCTGAGGTACCTCCTCATACCTACCAGAAATGACAAATGCTGGAGGGGATGGGGGAAAACATGAGTATACTAATGAATTGTTAGTGAGGTAGTTAACTGGTCCAATCATTTTAGGAGATAATTTGGAACTAGGGCCAAAGGGCTACCAAACCACGTATATCCTTTGACCCAGAAATACTACTACTTAAATCTGTATCCCAAAGACATAAAAGGAAAAAGAATTATATATGCAAAATATTTATAGAAGCTTTTTTTGTGGTGGCAAAGAATTGAAAATTGAAGGGATGTTCATCAGTTGGGGAATGGATGACCAAGTTGTGGCATGTGATTGTGAGGGAGTGCTATTTTTCTGTGAGAAATGATGAGAAGAGTGGTTTTAGAAAAAATATGGTAAGACTTCTATGAATGGATGCAAAGTGAAGTGAGAAGACCCAGGACATCCGTGTGCAAAGCATTACATTACAGAGCAATGCTGTCATGACGATCAGCCGTGAAAGACTGGGCCACTCTGATCAATACAATGATCCAAGACAATTCAGAAGGAAAAGAACTAATGAATGAGTGCAAATTGAAGCATAATGTTCTCACTGTATTTTTCTTGCTTTTGGCTAATATGGAAATGTTTTACATGATTTCACGTGCCTAATTGTCATACTGTTCACCTTCTCAGTGGGTTGAGGAGTGAGTAGGAGGGAGAAAAAACATTTGGAACCCAAAATTCAAAAGGAAAGGAATGTTAAAAATAAATAATAAAAATTTCAAAATATCAGAAAAAGAAAATTACTTCTATTTTTTTGGGGTAGATGGATATGGGGAAGAGAAAGCAATGTAAAAATGATCATTACTAAAACTTTTTTTTTAAACAAGGACACTGGCTATAAAATAGGAGACCAGTTCAGGTCCTGCCCTAACTCTTATAGGGACATCACTTAACCTCTCTTAATCTTTTGTGTTTTTATCTGTAAAATAGAAATAAACATTCCTGTACAACTTACCTCATGATGTTATTATAAGGATAATGTAAGTTAATAGATGTAAAGAAGTATAGAAATTTGATTAACAATAATGACAAATTGTATAGTGTTCTTAAGCAGGTTAAGTAGAAGTTGTAGGTGACTCTCTGTCCTCAAGTTCTGGCCTTGGAAATCCAGTTCCTAGGGCCTGGTTCCTATTGCCCCCTAGTCCTAGGGACTTCCTGGTATTCTACTCCCACCATAGCATGAGAAGACCCAGCCCTGCTACTCACACTCCACTTCTGGTTCACTCTCTAGTTGATTCTACCACACATCAGTGTGCTGCACCTCCACACCAGCTACACAACCTGCTTCTCCTCCATCCTATTTATTTTCCAACTCTCTATTTTATCTCCCCCTATTAGAATGTAAGCACGTTGAGAGTAGGGAACTATCTTAGTTTCTTGTTTGTGGTACCCCTATGCTTAACAGAGTATCTGGCATATAGTAAGTATTTAATAAATACTTTCACCTCTATCTCCCCCCAGTGGCTCCACATGCTAAACTAATTGGTACAACCTCTCCTCTTTTATGGAAAAACTATAGAATTTTTCTCCCATATACTCTTCTATGCCACTTATAAATTATAATGATTCATTTGACTTGACTTTGAATATTTTCAGGAGGCATGCACGTGAGGGATTGAAAATTAAAAGAGAAACACCTGTTGCTGGATTCATGGTGTGTGTGTGTGTGTGTGTGTGTGTGTGTGTGTGTGTGTGTAGGATACTTGACAACTACATATTATGAAGAAAGCTTCCAAACCTTTAGCAATGAAATAAATACATTCTGTCTTCCTTAAAACACCAAAGTTATTCTCCCAGTGATGTGTAAAAGATCAAAAAGGACAAAATATTTGATGTTAAATGTCCAATACATCCCTGGACAAAAGCCAATTTTTATGATGTCAAAGAAAAATTAGAATGGATTCAAATACAACCTAAAATTCTCAATGGACAGCTGTGACCTAGAAATTACAATTTTTCAGACATTGACTCTGACACAAATGAATGTAGAAATGTAGAAATACATGGCTTCATTTGGAAGGTCACTAAAACATTTCATAATGATCATAACAGAATGACTTGGAAATAGGTGTCTCTATTTTTCCAATTATACATATATTTTAAAATTCAAGTGAAGAAATCCTTTTGCAAATTACTATGGCCAAAGAACACATTACCAGTTAGCCAGTCTGCTGGTGACAGACATCTCTGTGGTTTGCCAGGACAGTCCTTGAGAAGCACATGCCTTCCCAAAGCCTATCCAGCTTAGCAGAGTCTGTTTGAGATTGCCTTCAATCAACCAAGAAACTTTTATTAAGTTCCGACTGTATTTCAGGCACACCTTCATAGTAACAAGCATTTAGATCACTCTTTAAAATTTGAGAATTCATGTATAACCAAATCAAACTGCTGGCCATCTCAGGGAAGGGGAAATGGAGGGAGAAAGAGGGAGAATATGGAACTCAAATTTTTTAAAAAATTAGTGGTAAAAATTGTTTTACATGTAATTGGGAAAAATACAATATTCAAACAATAAAGTTTGCAAGGTGTTTTACACATAGTATCCTATTTGAAGATCATATCATAATAACTGTAACTATAGCAATAAAAATAATAATAAATATCTAACATTTATACAGCATTTAGTATGTGCCAGGCACTCTGCTAAGAGCTATACAATGATCATTTCATTTGATCCTCACAATAGCCCTGGGAAGCAAGTGATATTATTATTTTCTCCATTTTACAACCAAAAAAACTGAGGTGGATAAGGGTGAAGGGACTTGTCCAGGGTCACACAGTCAATAAGTGGTTGAAGCACTTGAACTCACACTAAATCCAATATCTACTATTCTGCCAATCTCCATGCCGCAGATTTGGACCTAAGGTTCACTTTAGGTAGAAAAAAAGATAGGATTTTTTTAAACTCTTAGGCATTAATTATTTTTTCTCTTCTGGGAATCACATTTTAAGAAGGACAGTTATAAGGTAGAAAGCATCCAAAAGGGGCCAACCAGAATGGTGAAAGGCCCTGAGTCCACTGCATATGATTTCATGGCTGACTGAATGGGGGATACTTATTCTGGAGAAGAAACATCTTACCAGGAATGCAATATGTCTTTTCGAGTGCTTGAAGAATTGTTCCAACAAAAGACGGATTACCCTTGTTCTGTATGGCTTGAGAGGGAAGAACTAGGAACAATGGGAGGGCAGTTGCAAAGAGGATGATTTTGGTTGGACACAAGAAGATGTGATTGACTTCCTGATGAGAAGCGCTGCCTAATAGTAAGAATGGGCTGCCTTAGAATGGGGGAGTTTGAGGGGAGGGATCTCCTCCCTCTGGAGGTCTCTAAACGGAAGCTGGTTGACCACTCGATGACCCTTTGTTGGATATGTCAGAAGGTGGGTCAGCTACATTGGATTAGATGATCTCTGAAGTCCCAGTCAATTTTATTTTTTATTTTAAATATGTAGTTCTAAACTTGATGTTTTAAAAGTAAGACTTTTATTTTTAAAAGCATCCTTTTCTATCTGTATTAGATGGAATGTTCTGAGCCAGCTTCCATGATGGCAGTGTCTATGACCCTGGTATGTGCCAGACTGAGCTCAGAGGGCAGCATAGGATATCTTCTTAAGTTGTTCCTGTGAGTACTGTATTTGTGAATGACTTATGGGCAGGACTTTGTCATTCACTGGGGGTAGGTAATATACTTCTGAAGCTTAAAACTGTGACACAGATTCATGTTGGCTGCAGCTGGGACAGACTGTAGATATCTTCTAGTCCATTACCTTTATTTACATGTGAGGAAGCCAAGGTCCACAGAGGATGAGTAACTTAATCTAAATTCATACTAGGGAATAGTAGAGCTTGAACACATCTTCTGACTTGGAGACCCATTTTGCAGATGAGAAAATGGAGATGGAGACTCAAATTGGTTCAATTGTTTGATGATAATTATACAGTTGGTAAGTAACAAAAGAGGGAACTTTTTTATTCCCAATCCAACCTTCTACTATGAGGCTTAACTAGATATTATATGTAAAGGGTTTTGTAAGTCTTAAATAAATCTCAAATAAAATCTCAAATGAAAATAACAAGTCAATTCAAATTTATTGTCAAAAAACATTTTAAGCACCTAGTATGTGCCTGACACTGTGCTAAGTACATGACATGTGTCAGTTATTATTATTGTTTATTGTCACCATCATCATTATTAAATATATCATCTATATCTTTTTCAATGGCATACAGTTGGAATGAGCTTTGGGATAAGCCACTGTTCTGCTATCATTCTTTAGTAATTAATGTCCTGTGGATTGTCACACGAGTAGATAAAATAATTTTTAAATAATTAAATACAAGTAAGCTCATGTTCTATTGACTCACTGAAAGTATCTTCAGACCATGATCCCACAGACAGGAAGACAGGAATAAGATGCACCTCATCCTGTTTCCATTTGATTTTGATTTCTTTCTGTAGGTCTCTATATTTTTAAAGTTTTTCAATCCATATAGTTTAGAGGTGATAAGTATTCAAAATGGCTCCAACTGAAGAATATTACTCTGAATTTTTTGTGGATCAATGTTTTATCTATAATGGTAGGCAGTACTTTTGCCTGTAATGATGCTTCTGCTACAATTCAGTTTATTTATTGACATCATGAGGACATTTTGAGTTTTATATTGATCATACAAAATCTGTCATTTGTGAGTTTATGAAGGACAGTGAGTTTTGAATCTATAATTGTAGCTGCCAGGCTGCATTTGGAAGGGATTTTTTAGGTGCTCTATTTCTGTGTATTAAGAAGAGTAGTAAGTTGAGCTAACAAAGGAGGTGAAGAGTAAGTACTTGAATACATAGAATAAGGAAAAAACAATGTCATAGAAACTAAAGGAAGAGTTAATCTATCAGACTGACTAATATGACCAAAAAGGAAATGATAAATGTTGGAGAGAATGTGGGAAAACTCAGACACTAATGCATTGTTGGTGAAATTGTTTTTTAAAATTATAGCAACTTTTTTGTGTTGGCTAAGCATTAGAAATTGCAGGGATGCCTATCTATTGAGGAAGGGCTGAACAAGTTATGGTATATGATTGTAATGGAATATTATTGTGCTATAAGAAATAACAGTCAGAATAATTTCAGAAAAATCTAGAAAGATTTACACAAACTGAAACAAAATGAAGTGAGTAGAACTAGAACATTGTACACAATAACAGCAATATTATACAATGAAGAATGATGAATGATTTAACTATTCTCAGCAATACAATGACCCAGGACAATCCCAAAGGACTCATGATGAAAAATGCAATCCACCTTCATGGAAAGAACGGCTGTTGTCTGAACACAGACTGAATCATGCTATTTTTCACTTCCTTTCTTCTTTTCTTTTATTATTTTTGTTCAAATACCAAATGACTAATATGGAAATGTTTTACATTATTACAACTATAGAACCTATATCTGATTATTTACCATCCCAAGGAGGGGGGAGGAGGGAGGGAGGGAGGCAGGGAGAGAGAGAGAGAGAGAGAGAGAGAGAGAGAGAGAGAGAGAGAGAGAGAGAGAGAGAGAGAGAGAATTTGGAACTCAAAACTCAAAAAAAACAAACAAAATAACTAATGTTCTATTTTACAAAAAGGTGGTCAGCCATGTCAGCTGTAGAAAGGTAACTCAGAATGAGGATTCAGGAGAATCCAACACAAGAACCCCAACACATTGTATTTGTTGATTAAAAGGTGATTGCTAATCATGGAAAGAACTTAATAGGGCAGCAGAGACAGAAGCCAGGTTGAGGAGGGATAAGACATAGTCCTTTACCTGTTGCTGAGAGATGGCAGACCCACTAATGTGGTTTGAATAATCCTATCCAATGACCAAGAAGAGTAACAAAAAGTAGAACAAACTAAGTTCATACCAGGCTGAATGATGATCAAGAAATTCAATGAGAAACTATAGTAAGTGACTTCTCCACAAAAAACTTCACAAAGGGTCAATCAGAAGCTAATGGTCAATAGGAAAGAAGTCTGCCAGCAAAACCACATGAGCACAGGCAAACAAGCTGATAGCTTCTCACATGACCAGAGATAGACCAGAGATACCAGACCCCACAGAGCTCTGTGTCCAAGACAGCTAGAGTGGTAGAATCCATCAAGGAAGTCACAGAGAGGTAGAAAATCCTCAAGGTGATCAGAAATCCCCAAGGTGGTTAAAAAAATTCTCAAGCAGGGACCTTGGGAGCAATCAGAAGTGACAGTAACAAGTATGTCTTAGCATAACACCGAGTAGGACAGTCTAGGCTCCTGAGGCAGTGAGGCCCCCTAACATTATCCTGAGATGCTATAGAGGGTACTGATGGTCTACCATTCTGAACTCCAAAGATACAGAGAAGCCTAACTGTAGGATGTGGGAGTCAGTACAAGAACCCAAGAGACACAGAATGAGACCAAGCAGGCCAACCAAAAGAAGTGACCTTGGCATAGAACCCCAATCTAGGAACTAAAGATAGAGAGGTAAATAAACCAAAGAAGAAATTGACTAGTTTAAAGAAATATTGAAGATCTACAGAAGTCCAAAAATTTACTCTAAAAAGATAAAGTAATTTTTTACAAACTACACGTAGATACTTAACAGGGGAGAAATGGATTTTCTACAAGGATTATATGAATACCTAGAAGAAATAAAGCAAGATAGAAAAAAATGAAATAAAAGTATTAGGGGAAAGAATTGGAAGGCAAAACAATAGATCTTTATACCTAGTTAGCATAGATAATTAGTTAAACAACTACCAAATTGCCTTCCTCCTCATGGCTCCATGATGGTGTCTTTGGGTCTCTGTCTCTCCCTCTTCTTCAGACATGAGGTGGTATCCCACTCCCCCTCAGGTGAGAGCTTTATGTTCCAGATAGTTTATAATACTTGGCCTAGGTGCAAAAATTCCTAGTTATAGCTCTGAAATATCAAACATTAGGAGATCAAAGTAGAGTACCAAGGAGATCAAAGAGTATTGAATTTCATCCTTGTAATGGCCAAGAAGTCTACCCCTAAGTGGATGCAGAAAAGCAAGGCAATATACTGCAACACACTGAGTATTCCCATAGTTGAGACTATAAGTGAACATTCTGAAATAGATGTTGTGAAAGTAAAGGGGGAGTCACTTTAATTTATTTGCCAAATGAATGCATTCTATGACTATATTATCTAATTTAGCATTTCCCAAGTTCATTTGACCATGGAACATTTTGAGAATTGAAATATATTGAGAGAATCCATAAACACTGCTCTGAGAAATCTGAGGGTATGGAATACCTCTAGGATAAAGGAGTGGTACAGGAAAATATTGAAAGAAAAGAGAGGAAGAATTAAGCACATGCCAAAAAGAGTACAAAAAAGAGTACATAATAATTATTTTTGATACATATATAATTTAACACTTAATATTTGAGAGGAAAATATCACTAACAGAAATTTTCTTACAGAGTCTCTATTCATATGATAGAGAACTGCAGGGTTCTGTGGAATAGAGTCTGGAAAACACTGATGATAGGGTTTATGGGAGTTTAGTGAGATCATCTAGTAACCCACATGCTCAATCCAACACAAATAGACCACCAAAAAGAAAATTACAGCTTGGACAATTATCAGCTGCAAGGAATGAAGAGGTAGGGAAATTCTATGGAGAACTCAACAAAAGTGAATACCTTGATATTCTGTGACTTGAATGGGCATAAGGGAGGAAAATACAATTTGGGGTCAAAAAAAAATGAAAGAATTTCAACAGTTTGTAGACTGCTCATAGGCTCATAGATTTAGAACTGGAAAGGACACTAGAGTTCATTAAATCAAATTATCTTATTTTACAGATGAGGAAACTGGGGCCCAGAAAAGTTAATTGACTTGCCCAGGGTCACAGAGATAGCAGAGGTAAGGTTTGAACAAAAGTCTTTCTGGCTCCAAATCCACCACAGTATCCATTCAAGCCTGTTCATGGTCAATACTATTTTTTCCTTCAAGGAAAAAACTAGCTGGAAGGTATTGGATAATGACAAATAGAAAAATGTCACAAAATAATAAAAGTGACTATCTTGACAGAAAACAACTTATTAGATAGATATAGAGTACTCATATCAGAATAAGTTGTCTGCATATTCTTAGATCATTGACAAGTTAGAGCACAGGGTATTATCAATAGCAAATTAAAAGAAAGGGTAAAAGATAAGGAGACATTATATGCAAGCCCAATAGCTCTAACATAGCCTTTCAAAAACAAGTTGTTGAATCTAAAAATGGGAAATAGATAAAAGCATAGACATTCATTTCTATTTTTATTCCTTAAAGAAGTTTATTCCATCCAATGAGATTGAAAGAGAAGGATGAAAGGGGCCCAAAGTTACTTCACCCAGAAGACATTTTTTATCTTACCAAGGAATAAGGCATGGAAATTAGCACAAGACAATTTGTGAAACGTCATAAAGGAAGAAGATAGAAATGATGAATAATCACATATTAATAGAACGATATGAAGGGCATAAGAATTGGAGGCTGTATCTATACTCTCAAAAATGTTTATAAAGAGTTGCCTTACTTTGTTCATTTCTAAATACAATATCTCCAAAAAAGAGTCCCTTCTCCATTCCCCAAGACCTTTTTTTTGGGGGGGGGGTGACTTCCCTCCCCAACTCCCCTATAAGTCAAGAGCTGTTAGTTTACTTCTACATTGATTCTAGCCTCTATGGCCGTTCTGGGAGTTTAATTCAAAGAGTCATCACTGGTAAAGGAATGAGAAAAATGCAGCTTAGGCTTCTTTATTCTTGGCTCATGTCAGTTTTTTGAAAGGAGGAGAGGAGTATGAAGGGAGAATGTAAGGGAGTTTCACATGTATGGGTTGCTACCCAACTTTTTCCAAATGTCAGACATTTTCAAATGTCACAAAAGGAGGACCAAAGGCAAGAATCTGAAAACCACAATGACTAAGAATTTGGAAAAAAATTAAGTTAAAGCCTTAGAAAAGGCAAAAAGGAAATGTGATAATTTAGCCTGAAGAAGACAGGTCTGGGAAATATCTTTTCACGGAGATACAGAATTGTAGAGTTGAAAGGAATCTTGTTGGCCACCTGATCCAACTTATAACTTGCAAAAAGCTCCACTGCAACATACCTAAAATTAGTTACCCAGGCTTTGCACAAAGATTTCTCATGAAGGGAAAATCACTACCTGGAGAGGCAGCCTATTCCACTTGGTTAGCTATAATTATTTGGAATGTTTACCTTACAGATTCAAATTAGGTCATATTTATATTGTGCTTAGTACAGTGCTTGGTACATAGTAGGTACTTAAGTATTTGTTCCTTTCCACATAAAAATCAAGCCTAAATTTGCCTTTGCAATATTAACCAAATATTCACAGTCCCACCCTTGGGGCAGAGTAGTAATAGGCTAATCTCTCTTCCCCATGACAATCTTTGAAGTCAGTTACCTGATATCATTTGTTATGGCCTACTATGTGCTAAGTTCTGGGGATACATAGAAAGGCAAAAGACAGTTCCTACTCTCAAGGAACTCATGGTTAGTTGGGGAGACAACAAACACCTATTTCATAATCGGAATGTACAATCAAGGATAAATTGGAGATCATCAATAGGCACTAGTGTTATGAAGGTAGGGAAAGACTTCTTCTACATGGTAGGATTTTAGGTGGGTCTTGAAGGGAGCCAGTAGGCAAAGATTAGTAGAGAGAGCATTCCAGACATGGAAGACAGTCAGTGAAAAGGTTCAGAGTCAAGATAGAGCATCTAGTGAAAAAAATAGTAAGGAAGTCTATGTCACCGGATTAAAGAGTGTGTTAGGATGAGCAAGGTGTAAGACAATTGGAATGCTTAGAAGGGGAGGTTATAAAGAACTTTGAACCCCAAACAGATGATTTTTATATTTACTCAGAAGGTATAGGGAATCACGAGAGTTTTTTTGAGTAGAGGAGGTACCATGATTAAACCTGCACTTTAAAGTTCTTGAGGATAGCTATCCGATCTCCCCGGAGACTGACATTATTATTCTTTTTTTAAGATCATCAGCCTTCTCGGGCATTGAGGAATGATAAGAATAAAATCTGTTCCATTTATATAGTGTTTTATAATACACAAATTACTTTTATTTAACTACAGAATCTCAGATTTGAAGAAACCTAAGAAGCAGTTGAGAGTGGCAGCATGAGATATTAAATAGAATAGTGTATTTGGAATCAGGAAACCTGGGTTCAGATCTCATTTCTATTATTTGTCAGCTCTGTGGCCATGAGTATAGTCATTTAACTTCTCTGAGGCTCAGTATCCTCATCTTTAAAATGGGAATAATAATATCCAGAGTACTGTCTCAGAGGGCTGTTGGGAGGCACAAATGAGATATGCATTTGGCCTGTGGGTTACATATATAAAGTGCATACTTTAAAATGCTGTGTAAATGCCAATTATTACAGCCAGTAAGTTTTCTTATTACAAGATCATTCTAAGAATTACTTGCTTTGTTTTTTAGTTTGTTTGCTTCTTTGTGTTTTTTTAATCTAATCCAATTTATCCCTGAATAGGAGAAATGCCTTTAGATGACAAAGGTCAACTAGTCTTTGCATGAAGACCCTTCAAGAGAGCCTTCTTCAGTTGAGATAGCTCTAATTGTAAGGAATTGCTTTCTAATTTGAACCTTAATCTGCCTTCCTATGACTTCTACCTGATTTTTCTTCCTGAGGCCAAGCAGAACAAATCTAATCCTTCTTTCACTCAACAATCCTTTGAATATATAAGGATAGTTTTTATGATCCCCTTAAGTCTGTTCTTCTATAGGCTAATCACTCAGGCTTGGTTTTTAATTTTTCATTTTTTTAATTCATGTATTAAAATAAGCATTTCCATAACAGTCTAATAAAATGATGATTGCACATGAAACTGCAAATCTATTATGTACAACTTGCTTTTCTTTTAAAATATATGATAAAGTTATCGTGTAAATTTCTTTTTTCCCTTTTTTCTTCCTTCTCACCCCTACTCTAAAGATATACCATTAGACACAAATATGTATGCATGTATGTATGTATGTATGTTTTATATGTGTAATATCATTCAATTCATATTTCTATTTATCAGTTCTTTCTCTAGATGCAGATAACATTTTCCTTCATATATCCTTTGTAGTTAATTTGAGTATTTATAATAGTCAAAATGACTTGTTTACTCAAAGTTGTCCTTTTGTTTTTCAACTGATCCTGACTTCATTCAGGTCATTCACAAAACTGACCATCATCCTCAGGGAGCTGTCTAGCTTCTGTGTTCTAAAATGTGATTCCCAGAACCAAACTTACTACCCCAGTTGTGGTCTGACCAGGACAGAATGCAGTGAGACCAGTGCTCTGCACACTCTTCTACTCAATGCAGTCTCTTCAGGTTGCCATATCACAGTATTGGTTCTTAATGAGCTTATAATACACTTAAAACTTCACAGATCTTTTCCAACTGAACTCCTTACCTATGTCCCACCCTATTTATATTCATGAAAATGACTTTATAAACCTGAGTATAGGTTTTCCATTCACCCCTGCTCAATATTCTCTTCATATTCAGTCCATCATTCTTCCATTGCACAGAATCAGAGTTGCTAGGATAAGGAAGGGGTCTTAGAGGCCATTTAATCCAATCCATACCTATACGTGGATTCCCTCTGCAACATACTCAGCAGATCATCTAGCCTTTAACTGAAGACCTCTATGGGAGTGAAACCTTCAGAGGAAACCCCTCCCACTTTGAGATAACTGTGATTGTTAAAAAAAAAAATTTCTTCACATCAAGTCAAAAATTTACTTTTCTATTTCCTCTAACCATTTTTTTTCATTTTGGAGGCCATTAAGATTGAGTGACTGGTCCAAAGTCATACAGCTAATAAGTTTCTAAGGCTAGATTTGAACTCAGGTCCTCCTAATTCCAGAACTAGTGCTCTATCCACTGTGCCACCTAGATGTACCATCATCTATCCATTTTTTCCACTTATTAGCCCTCTCAGACCAAGTATTGCAACTCTAATCCTTCTTCCAGGTGACAGGGATTCAAATACTTGAAGATAATTGTTATGTCCCCCTTGCATTGCTTCTTTCCCAGAGGAAACATCCCTAATTTCTGATTCCCACATGACATGACCCCTTACCCTTCAGCAACCTTGTACTCCTACAGGTACTATCCATCTTATAAATGCCCTTCATTAAACATGGTACCCAGAAGCAAACACGATACTCCAGGACATCGCCTTCCTAGTCTTGAATACCATGTTTCTTAAAGTAGAACAAGAAGATAACATCAATCTTTTTTTCCCAATTACATGTAAAAACAATTTTTGCTATTCATTTTTTAAAGATTATGAACACCAAATTCTCTCCTTTCCCTCCTCCCTCATTGAGAAGGCAAGCAATTTGATAAAGATTATTATATCATATAAACTTTGGAGGCTTCCATATCATCCTGTTTACTCATTTGCTCTTTGAGTGCTAAATAGTCAAGGTACATTTTACAGATGGGGAAAGTGAGACTCAGAAAAGTGAAGTGACTTGGGAACATCCTACAGCATGGAAGATGAAGAACTCAGATTTGGGGCTGGTAAAGTTTTGCAACTCTATACATTGCCCTGCAACTGATTCTCCAACACTGGAGAATAGATTTCTGTTGGACTTGGGTCTTGCTACAAGCTATGCCCACTCAAGCCCTACAACCATGCCATTTGTGCTGCCAAGCTAGAAAGGTCTTCAGCCTCTTCTGCAGATGGCTTTGCAGCTCACCATCTCCCAAAGAAGGCTTCTCCAAATATGAAAAAGGAGCCAAAACCTTTGGATTGAGTTGGCATATTGCAATAAAAGAATCTGCATGCATTTCCCAGAAAGCCTATCTACAGGGAGGCAATGAGTTACAGCAGAAAAACTTTAATTTAAAGTCTGATTCTCCCATTTGTTTCTTGTGTCATCTTGGACAAATCAACTTCTCTAGACCTGAGTTTGCTCATCAATAGTATGAGAGGGTTGTCCTAACTCTGCATCTATGACCCTATGAAATCAAATAAACCCATGTAACCCAGGTGAGGTGGGGCAGAAAAAGTTATCTTTCTCAAGATCTAAGGGTCAGGTTGAAAACAGCAGAGGTTAAAACTTCTGTTCCAATCAGTCAATCAACAGTGGGGCTGGGTCTGTGAGTAAGACCCTGTACTTCTAGCCCTGGTGAAATAAGGAAGTGTGTGTGTATGTGTGTACGTGTGTGTGTGTGTGTGTGTGTGTGTGTGTAATATATAACACATTTAGAATGTAGTGTGTAATTATAATAATATATTATGTAATCATGTAACATGTCAATGTTATAAATATAGTAATATTATTAATATGTTAATATAACTATAGTTATATGTAATTAATAACATAATTATTTATAATATATTTTTGTTTTTTAGAGAAGCAGAATTAAGGTAAGGGGGACATAACATTATATTCTATTAATATTATATATAAAATATCATTTACAATATTTTATAATTAATAATACTGGAGGAGGCAGCTAAGTGGCACAGTGGATAGAGTTCTGGGTCAGGCGTCAGGAAGACCCAAGTTCAAATCTGGCCTCAGACATTTACTAGTTGTGACTCTGAGCCTCGGTTTCCTCATCTGTATAATGAGCTAGAGAAGGAAATGGCAAATCACTCTAGCATCTCTACCAAGAAAACCCCAAATATATGGTCACCAAGAGTTGGACACAACTGAAACAACTGAACAATAAAAAAAAGCAATCTGGTGTCCTCTAGCTCCCAGGGATCACCATATTGATGCCAGTTTGAGTGTGACCAGCAGGTGAGCATTTAACCCTACTGCAGCTCAGAACTCCTGAGCTCAAGCAGTCCACCAGCCTATAGCCCCCAGTAACACAGACTATAGATGTGCCCCACCCCTTCTGGTTACTACAGTAGATTTAAGGACAAAGACCAGCAGCCAAATCCCCTCCTCCTCCAGGTTGCAGACTTTGCAAGACTAGTGTTGTACTAGATTGGGATCCAAGAGCTTTGTAAAAATAGGGAATAGGATTTTTTGAAACTTGTATTCTCCAAATATTTTTAAAAGCTCAGGATAACTGTCACTAACTGAGCTGTCATCTGTAAATACATAGTGCACAACCTTCAGAACCTGTTTAGAGGAGAAAATTTCTACTAATTATTCATCTACAAGGGAGTTAGTCAACAAGCATTTAATTATTTATTTATTATTTTATTTATTCCCAAGTATATGTAAAAACAATTTTTAAGACTCATTTTTAAAACTTTGAGTTCCAAATTCTCTCCCTTCCTTCCCACCCCCCTCACTGAGAAGGCAAGTAATTTGATATAGAATATACATGTGTAGTCATGCAAAACATATTTCCATATTAGTCATGCTGTAAAAGAAAACACAGATTTTTAAAAAATCCTAAGAAAAATAAAGAAAATTTTTAAAAGTATGCTTCAATCTGTATTCAGAAACCATCAGTTCTTTCTCTGGGGATGGACAGTATTTTTCATCATAAGTCCTTCAGAGCTGCCTTGGATGATTGTAATGCTGAGAAGAGCTAAGCCATTCACAGTGGATCATCTTATAATTCTGCTGTTACTGTGTACAATGTTCTCTTGGTTCCACTAATTTCATTTTTCATCAGTTCATGTAAGTCTTTCCAGGTTTTTCTGAAAGCATCCTGCTCATCATTTCTTATAGCACTATAATACTCCATCATAATCATATACCACAGCTTGTTTAGACATTCCACAATTGATGGGTATCCCCTAAATTTCCAATTCTTTGCCAATAAGCATTTATTAAGCATCTACTATAGAGTGACCTTGATTCCCTCATCTAGGGCTAATCTTCCAGATAGATACCTGTCTACTAAGAGAAAAAGCCTCTTTTTAATCAAAATGTCTTCTTTCAGGCCTGCTATGGTGTCTGAAATTTGCATCACCAGTCACTCTCTTAAATTAAGGAATCAAAGGCCCTTCTCAAAATGCCAATGTTATTTATTGGGAGTAAAGCATTAAGCTAAAATTAAGCCATTAACATCTGGGCTCCAATTAGTTTCTTAAATTACTTAACCAGTGACTAAGCAGGTTTCCCAAGGAAGGGGGACATAGGACAGGCAAATATTGAAGAATGAGATTGAATAAGTGAAAGTCTAGAACTTGTGCCATTGCCTAGGGAAAAAATAGCCAGAGGGAACAAAACATTATAGAAGCATAGATAGAGAGCTGAAAGGGACCTTTGAGTCCCTCTAGTCCAGCCCTTTTTTCTAAATGAAAAACTGAGGCCCCAGAAACTCAAGTGACTTACATAAAGCAGAGTCAGGATTTACACCTAGATTTTCTTACTCCAAATTCTTCACGCTTTCCACCATAGCATGAGCTGCTGGTGAGAACCTAGATTTGTAAGGGAAGGAAAGGAACCATCACAATTGACAAGTCACAATTATGCCTAGATTTGGCCCTTTCCCCAACCCTATGCAAACTCCCAGAAGGCTTTCTGATAATGGTTAAGTTTATATTTCCTCTGGGCTACTGGCCAATAAACCAGACCCATGTCCTATAACTGAAGTGTCCTGTCCACTCAGTTGGCATTGGCCAGGGCAAAGGTTAAATTCCAAGGCATGATCAAGTAGGAGATAGCTGTGCATTGGGAGGGATTGGGGTGAATGACTTAGGACAAAGTCAGAGCCAGGAATAGACAGAGAAGGAACACAGTGGTCTGAGTCTGGGCCAAGGGTCCAATCAGAGAGTCTGGGAGGCAGAGACCAAGAACAGAGACTCTGAAATAAAAATTCAGTATTGAGATGAGCCAAAAGGCAATCAGGACATCCAGAAAGCTAAAGAAAGCCAAGACTTCTGGGATTGTACTTTGCCAGGCTCAGCACGTGCTGTGTGGATTTGACCTTTTACTGTTCAGTCTTAGGCACTCCGTACACCCAAAGAGATTCCTCAAGGAGCAATATCAGCATGTGCCAGGGACCACATATGCCAGAAGAATGGTACATGGATTTGGATTTATGTGGTTCCTTCTTACCCTGAATCCACGCACCAGACTGAAGAACACTTAGTCAGAGATCAGAGTTTCCCAAGGTTGCCACCTCATAAAAAGAACTTTTACTCATCTAGAAAACTTTTACTAACAAAGATCCTTACTCTCAAAACCTCTAACTTCTTTTTAAGGATTTCTCCTCCTTTCTTCTGCTTCCCTTCTCCCCAGTCCTTGCCTTCTCCCTGGAAGCTTCAATCACCTCCTGAGTGGCCAGGACCTGAGTGAGGGCAGAGCAGGCTAGGGTAGGGATTTCAGTAATGCCACAAGATGCTATAAAGCCCGGACCTATATCACCATAATCTCAGTACAACGCAACAGAAGTAGCCTAGATTTCACAAATCAGAGAATCAACAAAGCAAATAGAGAATGAGTAGTGATCTCAGAGATGACTGAGACAAATTTGTACCTGGAATAATAATTGTGAACCCATGAAGATCTGGGTGCAAGTCCTACCTTAGCATACATTTACTATGTAACCCTAAGCAAGTCATTTAATCTCAGGTATACCTGTCAAATAGGTATACAGCAATTCCTTGAAAGCTATTAGAGAAGGGGAACCTATTACCAATGGAGGCAACCCATCCTACTTTGGAATGGCTCTACTTGTTAACAGCAGAAACAGCAATAAATGATATATTTTATATGAGAACATTTATTACTATTATTACTATTATTATTATTATTATTATATACCATTTAGAGTTTGTAAAGTGGTTTTCCACATATTATTTGTCATAGTAATTCTGGGAGGTAATGGCTTTCTTTTGCCTCATTTTAAAGATGAGAAAACTGAGACTGAAAGTGATTACCCAGGACCACACAGCTAGTGTCTGAGGCAGGATTCAAGGTCAGGTCTTCCTCACGCCAGTTCTATCCCCTATGGCACATAGCTGTCATAATAGATTAGTTTTAAGGACTTTTTCCTTTGTTGTTCAAGCATGTCCAACTCGTAGTGACCCCACTTGGGGTTTTCTTGGCAAAAATATTGGAGTAGTTTGCTCTTTCCAAGAGATTTTTCAGAGGAGGAACTAAAGCAAACAGGGTTAAGTGACTTGCCCAAGGTCATACAGCTAGTAAGTGTCTGAAGCTGAATTTGAACTCATGTCTTCTTGACTCCAGGCCTGGTAGTATATCCACTGTGCCACTTTACATCAACCCTAATTCACTTTCTCTAAAACTTACCTTGTCCCTTCCCCCATGGCCCCTATCTCTGCCTTCTGGGATTAAACAGACTAAGTCTAATGCTTCCTGATAGCTCTTTAAATATTTGAAGGTCGCAGGTCTGGGGCTATTTACCCTGAGGAATGCCTTCTTTTTATAATACATTACATATGTAAATGAAAGCCATCTCCAGTCATCCTGATCAGTATCTGGCCACGAAATCCAGTTGACTCTGGAGGAGCAAGTGAGGCTGGTGACTTTACACAGCCCTCCTTCACTCAAATCAAATTCAATTGCAAGTCATGTCATCATGTCCCTGATGTTATGGTCCACAATCATGACATATATAAATATAAACATATGTGTATATACACACAATATATGCATTCCATCTATATATCTTATATGTACAATTTTTTACATATAGCCTCCACCATGAGAACATGAGTTCATCGAGGGTAGGGACTACCTTCTTGCCCTTTTTTGTATCCCTAGGGTTTATCTCAATGTCTGGAACACCATAAATACTTTAATACTTGTTCTGACGAATATAAAACGTCTAGAAAGGCAGACTGGGAGCAGATGACAAAAGACTTTGAATGCCAAGCTAAGAAGTTCGGAGTTTATTCCATGAGCAATAAGGAGAAGAGTTTTGAGTAGCAAATGATATGGTCGAACCTGAGTGTCAGGAAACTTATTTTGGCAGTGGAGCATGGGATGGATCAGAGAGGGATTAGACAGGAAGTAGAGGGTATAACTAGAGGGCTATTGATATAATAGTCTAGATGAGAGGTGGTGAGGGCTGAATCAGAGGGATGGCCTGGGGTATAGAAAGAATGAAATAATAGGTGAGTGGAAATAAATGTAGATAAAGCCTGGTAACTGACTAAATATGGGGAGAGGTTGGAAATGAGGAAAGAGTCAGCGATGACTCCAAGTCTTCATACCTGGGGGACTGAAAGGGTAGTCATATACTCAATAGAAATACCAGATTAGTAATTTAAAAAGAGACTGGTAAGTGGAAAAATAACAGATGAGGAATTTTCAGATGCATTCCATTCCCTTTGCAGTTTAGCTGGGTGGTCATGGCAATCTTTGTGCCATCTGCAAAATAAGAGTCTACCTATGAGATACTTCTACCCAGGGGTGTGCTGGAGCTAGCTCATACCTCCTCCAGAACTGACCGTTAAATTTTCAGTGTGAATTTTTACACCTTGGAAATGTGATTTATTGTTTTATTGATTTTCTAGACTTAAAAAAGTAAGGGAGAAACTATTACTAGTGATGGTTAAACTTAAAAACGTGATCTGGTACGTTGGTAGGGAGTGGTGGAGGTGCGTCCTCGTGGTTAAACATTTACCCTCAGGTTTCCACGCAGCTTCAAGCTGAACATGTTTGGAAATGCTCTGAGCTTTTCTGAGGAAAGGCGGGATGTTAAAAAGTACTTAAAATATTACAAAATTAGATCTTATGGTGGAAAGCAGATTGGATTTGGAGTATAAGGGCCCCAAGGTCAAAACCTGGTTCTCCCACTTTTTTGTGTAATCTTAAGCAAGTCGTTTTACCTCTCTCGGCCTCACTGTCCTCATCTCTCAAATAAGACTAGCTGAGCTCTGAGGTCTCTTCCAACTGCAGCATTTAATGAATCTCTAACTCAGGGTTTTCAGATCCAAAAGTGTATTTGCTTGTTACCCAATCCCAATGAAGGACAAGGTCCAAGTAAAAGTAATTGCAACGAGTGCTCCAATGTCTGAGGCTATTTTCAGTCCTAAAGTCCTGTGATCCTTAACCTGGGATTCTAGAAGATTTACTTCACACCCTCACTAATAGGTTCCTGCTGATGGAGTAGCACTGAGTTATTTCTGGAACAGGTAGCACTTCCCTGTCCTTTGAGGAAATGCACCATCCTGTTCTACTTGGGGCAAAATGTATAAAAATAAATATCTATTTCAAAATAGCATGGGAGACAAAAACAATAGTTAAATCTCTCTTTTCCAGTATGAATTTCATGGGTCCCTTGGAACGTTTCAAAAGTGCTACCGTTCTCTTGAGAAGTTCGACCTGTAATAACGTGTCCAGTGTTTTCACAGGCAGAAAGCTGAGAATGAAAGTAAAAACACGTGTGGTTGAGATTACTTTTTTCTATTTAAGGAAAGAAAACCATATTTAAGATTTCCTGTCCAGATGCATCAGTCAGACACGTCCTGCCTGTCTGACTCTATACCATCCTGTCATGGGTGCTTGCTTGGATATAAAGTGACAGATTTCTGCCAAAAGAGAATAACCTATTGTTAGGAGCTAGCCCAGGAAGTATTTGAAGGTGATTTTAGGATGGTGATTTTTTTTTCCTCCAATTTTGTCTCAGTTTTTATTTAGATCCACCCACACCTTCATCGGTGATCCCATTTCTGCATTGTTTTTTTCCCTCGAATGCCCATCTGAGTTTTGCCATTATGGTTTTGTTAATGGGCAGAAATAAGAAGGAACGTAAGGGTTCCTCAGCTTGTGTTCTCTTTTTCACCTTACCCTCTATCATCTAAGAAAGGGGTGGGAAACCTGTAGCCTTGAGGCCACATATGGCCTTCTAGGTCCTCAAGTGGGGCCCTTTGACTGAATCCAAACTTGGATCTAAGACCATATATCAAGAACTGGAAGGAGTCTTTGAGATCATCTAGTCACCCCCTCACTTCACATATAAGGAGACTTGCCCAAGATCACACAAATTAATCAGAATGTAAGGATCTGAATCCATATCCTTTGATGCCAAATCTAGCATGATCACAGGGCTGTCCAGTCTGAGATGAACTTCTTTTAGTTTGTTTGTGAAATGGATAAAGTGCAGTTGGCCCCCTCATTTTACAGGAACTCTGTGTAGATATAGGCCATGGTCAATAAAATACATGCTCCTTGAAGGCAGGGACTTGTTTATTTTTTGGGGAAAAGAAGAGAATTCTGTTTATTATCGATTTACTTATATTCTTTTTTAGCCATATATCTGACTCCTCCTCTCAATTTTTAAATTCCCTTCCCTTTTCTCTCCATTATACCTATTTTTCCCATCCTCTTTCTTTATACTGTCTGCAGAAGGGGCAGAGCTCACTCTATCTTGAGAAAAAGGGCCAAATTTCTTTCCTGATAATTGGCTTTCTTTAGACCTGTTCCATTTCCTGTCATCACTGTCACAAGCTTCAGGTAAAGACTCAGAGTCCACTGAGAAGGCCTGCTCCTCCTCAGCTCCACATGGGATCCCTCTATTACTGCCTTCTGAAAGATCCTCAGAGTGCATAATAACTTTTTACCGGTTCTTTTTAGCTATGGACTTACTTTCTGATAATAAAAACGGATGTTTTTCTAACACTTTCAGCGTGCCAAGTTCTTCAGTTCCATTATCTCATTTGCTCCATTTGGAGGTAAGTTTCATGCTTCAATCCCTCATCTCATCCAGCTGTCCCCCCAGGCCATCTTGCTATAGGTCTGCATGACTTTCTGCATAGGTCCTCTTGGCAAAACCTCCACAGTTCATTCCTCTAGTGCCTGAGGAAGTTAATAAAGTTATTTTTGGAACTCCTACTTTGGAATCAAACTGCTTCAAGTAGCGACTGAGGACAAACTTACCTAGTTCATGATGTCTAGTTGGCTCCACACTCCAAATCAGACCATACTCAGCTTCTTCCTATATATATAGCTGTCCACCCAGACCCTCTGCCCACTTCTCTAAGCATGAACTCATCTACTCCCCAGACCTTTGTCTGTTCACCTATTTCTCTGAGTGCAGCAATGAAATCCATACCACCATTACTTTTTGGAAGGGCATGTTCATTGATTGCCCTATGGATCAGCTCACCATCTCTGTGACTCCCCAGATGAAAACTCCCTCCTGTGATCATCATCTCTTTACATTTTTTGAGGACAGGTACTGTCTCAAATTTCGTATATGTAACCCCTGTGCTTAACACTATGGCTGGCACACAGTAAGCACTTAGTAAGTATTTTTTCATTCACTTATTCATCCTCTGGGGCAGCTAGCTGGTGCAGTGGATAGAGCACCAGTGCAGGAGTCAGGAGGACCTGAGTTCAAATCTCACCTCAGACAGCTGTGTGACCTTGGGCAAGTCACTTAACCCCAATTGCCTCATCCTGGGTCATCTCCAGTCATCCTGATGCATATCTGGTCACTGGATTCAGAGGCTCTGGTGGAGAAATGAGGCTGGTGACCTGCACAGCCCTCCCTCCCTCAAAACAAAGTCAAGTGTAAGTCATGTCATCATTTCTCTGATGGCGTGGTCTTCTTCGGTAACGAAGGACTAACACGCTCCTGATTCATCCTCTAAACAACTCTTAGGGATAAATAAGTGCATAACTATTCACCTCATTTTACCAGTGAGGAAACTGAGGCAGAAAAAAGTGACTTTCCAAATCACATAACTGGTGTCAGCGATCTGATTTCTGGTTAAAAGCAAAAAAAAAAGCTTTATCTAGTTAATATTTAATTAGTGCTTTCGCATTTGCAACAGAGTCCTAGAAGGTCTGTGCCATTACTATCCCCATTTAATAAAAGGAGAAACTGAGGCAGACAGCTATTTTTGTTTACTTGTTTTGTTTTTAATGATTTCCCCAGGTTCATGTAGCTACTAGGTATCTCAGGCTGGATTTCAATGCAGGTCTTTAGGACTCCAGGTTCAATGCTCTATCTACTAGCCCATCTAGCTGCCCAATTTGAACTTAGTTCCCTCCTGACTTTGGGTCTCCCCTATACCACACTGTCTCTCACTAAATTATAAAGCCTGTTCTTTTATGTAAGAATGCCACCAGTTTGCCTGGTTCTAAATTCCTCTTGAAGGTATTTTGACTGGCTTTTACTGGAGAACCTGAGAGATGGGTTTCATCACAGGTGAAAGAAATAAGCATAGAAAAAGCATGGTTTTGTTATGTTCCTGTGGGGAAAGTTTAATTGAAAATAATACAATAAGCACATGGATGTATGCTATGACAAGTATACATTTTTACAGCAGTCTGTCTGATTTAACTTTGTTGTTGATGTTCAGTCATCCATGCTTTAGAATTCCATTTGAGGCTTTCTTGGTAAAGATACTGGAGTGATTTGCCATTTCCTTCTCCAGTTCATTTTATAGATGAGGAAACTGAGGCACATAGGGTTAAGTGACTTACCCAGGGTCACACAGTGGGTAAGTGTCTGACCAGATTTGAATTTAGGAGGATGAGTCTTTCTGACTCCAGCCCTGGCTTTCTATCCACTTCAGCACCTCGCTGCCCTCTAATTTAGCTGGAGTTAGGCTCATTAGACTGGATGCAGTCTTGCATGAAAAGTCTCTTTGTGAGTCTTGGCAGCTTTCCAGGGAGGAAGGAAGAAGGAAGTTATTGATGTTGTAAGTAACAGATGAGAACAGGAAATGGGAAAGCAGATCCTTTGGTTACTTCTGAGAAAGTATTCTAGCTAAATTAACAGCGTCCAATTCTGCAAGCTTTCAGTCATTCCTGCTAATACCAAGGCTTTTTGTATCCCTTCAATAAAGGATTCAGAGAGTTGGAGGTGGAAGAAACCTTATAATCATCTTATCCACCTACTAGATTGGAGGAGGAAACTGAGACTCAGAGGAAGGGAAATGACTTGCCCAAGGTCACATAGCTGATAAGGAGCAATGGTGGGATTTGAATCCAGGTTCTGATTTCAAATTGTCCCTCTTTCTATTATCTCATGGTACTGCTACTTCTGCTACTTCTGCTGCTGCCGCTGCTACTACTCTGCTAATACTATTATTGTGACTACTCCTACCGCCATTGCTGCTGCTGGTCCAGCTACTGTGATGATGATGATGACGATGACGATGACGACGACAACGATAACAAGAACTGCTGCTGATAGTAATAATAACTAGTGACCATATAGTACTTCAAGGTTTGCAAAGCCCTGTCCATATAATATTTCATTTGTTCTTTGTAACACCTCTATGAGGAAGTTGCTATTTTTATCTACATTTCATAGACCAGGAAAGTTGTGAAAGATTGACAGACTTGCCCAGGCTAAGTCAGTGTCAGAAGCAGGATTCAAACTTGGGTCTTTTATGCCAGCTAGCAGCCTCACTCCCAAACATTCCCAAGTACCCAGCAAACATCCAGAAGCTTGGGCAGTCAGATGAAGGTTCTGAAAAACGGACTATGCTTCACTCAGGTTAAAGGAACACAAGTGAACTAGGGAGAAGTCACCACAACCTACCTGCCTCTGTCTTGATGTTAGAAATGGCTTTTCCATTCCCTTTCCTGAGCCAACAACTCTGTGTTATATAACATCTTTAAAATGAATGACCCGCTTTCTGATGAGTTTCCCAGGCTCTGATTTTAAAGAGGAAATGGAAAAGACTGTGGTTCCTGCAAAAGAGAAGGCTGGGTAAATCAGCTTCTCACATGCCTCCCTTGTCTTCTGACCAACATAAACTCTGGTCTTTGCCTTCTGTGGGTGGCTCCTTGGGAATGGGCCCTGAGCCCTAACCAGGAAGGTGACTCTAACATGTGAACACATTCCCAAGGGCAAAACCTTTGAAAACAATGACATCCCTACCTAGCCTGATTAAACGTGAGGAAAGTTCTACAGAAAGCAACTTCTCCTGTCTCTCGAAGGCAGAGAAGCTTGGTGATCAATACAAGCTATGCTGCTGTCTGAGCTAGAAAGTTGACAAGCATGAGTCCAGACCTAGACAGTATGGCTGGGATTCAAGCAAGGTGAGTTTGGTAAGTTTGGAGAGGAGGGATTCAATCACCATACTGGCCATAAGGTGTTAAATTTTTTCAGCCACGACAATCCTAGTAGACCAACTACTAAGTCCTGGGGGAGTGGGGTTACTTTAGCAGAAGGATTATCCAGACCAACAAAATTACAGATCCTCAGGAGTGTAGAAGGCTTCTGGTCTCTTTAAAATGACCACAGTATTTTTCGGCATTTTTATTATGGAAACCAAATATAATTCAAGAGAAAGTTGATCTGGCATTTTCTCTGTTTAATCCTCTGTCTGGGTGTGTATATATTGGGAACTAGACCCCTGGATAAGGAAACTCCCTCACCCAACGCAGGTCAGCAACTTAAAAGTTTTAGAGAGATTCCCTGCGGCACTAAGAGGTCAAGTGATTTCCCCAGAATAATACAGCCAATATGTGTCAGAGGTGGGTCTTGAACCCAGGTCTTCCTGGACCCAAAGTCTGTTCTCTTGGAATGAAAAGTCACTGATTCTGATGTATAAACTACATAAATTTAGTTTATTAAATTACTTAGGGGCACAGTGTTTATGAGATGGATCCAATTTCCAGCTTGGTGTGAAGTATTTCATGCTATGGTATGGAGAAGGAAATGGCAAACACTCCACTATCCTTGCCAAGAAAACCTCATGGATGGTTTGGTTCACAAAGATTCAAATGCGACTGAACAACTGGACAGCAACAATGCTTGAATACTTTGACCAGCAAGACAGAAACTGAATTCTTGGGCTCTGTTACAAGCCTTCTTCGTTTCTGGTCCATGAAGTCATTAACTTCAGAACCTAACTCCAGGCCTACATCCTTCCCCTCCACCACTACCACTATACATCTTTTCTTGAGCTTCCTTATTTGTACCTTCTCCCTTTTGAAATCAATTTCAGTTACATCGTATATAACATGCATTTATTTACTTGTGTACATGGTACATATCCACAATAGTCTGTAAGCTTCCCCAGGGCAGAGATAGTTTTATTTTGGTCGTGTATGCTAAGTGTCTAACATGGAACTTGGCACATAGTTGGCAATTAATATGTTTGTTGAATCAAATATCATGCAATAACTATACCCATATTGACTATTTAGTGTCTCAGTTTGTTCATAAGCTTAAGAGTAACATTGATCTAAGGTTTTAAAAATTGCAAAGGGCTTTTGCATATACTATCTTAACTCTGTGAGGTCATCACTAAGTGTATGTTTATCCCGATTTCAGAGACTGGGAGGTTACAAACCTTGCCCAAGATCACACAGCTAGTAAGAGGTAGGATTGGAACCCAGATCTTGATTCCAGGTTTAGCATTCTATTCTAAAAAACATTAAATTCTCATGTTTTGGTTTGGTTTTTGTATGTTTGTTTTCCCAAGAGGGACATTTCAATGAGGGCCTCTTAGAAGAGGAAGCAATGATCACCAGGAGCCAGTATGGGTTCATCAAAAACAAGTCATATACTGCTAACTTTAGGCTTTAGGGCAGTGTTATTTAACTAAGTATCAGTTTCAACTAAGTATCAATAATTTGACTTAACAGCCAAAAAACTAATGTGAGTTTAGGGCACTTTATTTTAATAGTTTATAACACCCTGGTGAGATAATGTTCAGAGAACTGCCTCAAATGCTAGCCACCACACTTCATAAAGGATGCTGGGTTGATCATAAGCGAACTAGAATTCATGCTTTTTCATAATCATCTGAAAGAGGTAGGAGAAAAGAAAACTTGAGGATTCCATGATATTATTTGAAAGGCTGTTATTAGAAAGAGGAATTAGACGTATTTTTCTTGACTGTAGATAGGAAGCATAGGTACAAGGCTCAGAGTAACATATTTCAAACTGATATAGGGAAAAAATTCCTAAGAAATACAACTTTCTAAAAGTGATACGTGCTGCCTGAGAAGGCAGTGACTTCCTAGTCAGTGAGGCACTTAAACAAAGGTAGGAAATACTGAGGCCATTGTAGATGAGAATCTCAGTGCAAGGCCTAGAGGATCCTTTCAACTCTGAGATTCTGCGGTTCAGTGAAATATACCGTCAGGCCACACACTACCTTTAAAGATGGCACATCTTTCCTTGAGGCATCCATAGTGTAATGGATAGAGAAGTAACCTTGGAGCCATCAAGACAGGTTCAAATGCTGCTTCTGACTCATGTTGGCCATGTGATTCTGAAGAAAGATCATTTGACTTCTCAGTGCTTTAGGAAATTCTCTAAATCTCTAAAGTACACAGACCTCATTGGGAAAAGGGAGTTTCCTCATCTCTTGATCAATAAAACCATAAGTCCTCTTTTTTATAGCTGAGGGAATTGGGGGAATTAGGAAAGCAAGTGGTTAATTTTAAGAATTGAGTGAACCACACTGACTCGTGGAGCTAGCTCAGTTCCCTTTCAAATCAATTATGGATCTAGTCTGACTTCTGTCCCGTGGAACAGGACACAATTATTCAATTGTGGGGAAACTTTATTGTTTTGTTTCTATGTAGTCCTGTGTATCTGGGAAACTGGGTCACCCCTACCTACTGTTTAGAGACCCTTCACTAAGGACCCAAGTTATGCTGACCAGAAACCCAGTCAGATCCAAAGACTGATGCAAGGAGTTTTCCCCCAATTGTATATCTCAAACAATTCACACATCTTATCTGAAAACTGGCGCCATACTGATCAATCATTTATTGTTTCCATGTTCTGTTGATTGTTTGCAGATACTTTGGGAATGAGACATCTTTTCTGAATTCAGGGAATCGTATCTGTTCATGCTTCCTTTCCCAACTTGAAACATTTGTAGTCTTTCCTCCATTTGGAAATCAAATTACCTAATGGTAGAAATAATTAATTGATGTTATTTGAGTAATTTTTTAAATGTATAATGTATATATTCATATGTATATATATACATATATAATGTATATAATGTATAAGTTTAATGTGTAAAACTCTGTTTCTCTCCGTATTTGGAGTCTAGCCTTAAACTGAGGAAGGCAACTGGTCCCAATTTCTTGTGCAATTGGCATGTATTGCTTAATAAATCAATTTGCTTGGAAGATCAAATTTTTGTTTCTTCAGTCATTCATCTTTCACCTGCCACATAACTTTGTTCTTTCTCTGCTTAAAGAAGACCATCTTAAGGAAACTATATTCCAGTATGGGCAAAATTGGATAAAGAGAGAGATTATATTGGGTTTGATTACTTACTTAGTGGAGAAATTTGGCATTCTTATAAATTCCAGATTTGGGGAAACCCTATTCACTAAATACTCATAAAAGTGAATTTTTGGCAGATTAGAAGCATACTAAAGATTTCAGATTTTCTTTCTGACTGTTCTCTTGCCTTTTCCTCAAACCTAATTTGGATCTACTCCATTCCAGAATAAGAAAGCGGTTTTAGCCTAACCAAATATTCAGAATAGGAAAAGCAACCAAGACAACATAATTTCTGATAAATGTGGTAATCTGGCAGAAAGCAGAACTAAGCAACACCAATATTGGAAATAAAGACTGGAACAACAAGAATAGGAAGTCCTGGCATGTTGTCAAAGACACACAGCGAGCCTCAGGAACCGAAAATCCCTGGCAGGGATAATGACATGAGAAACAATTCATTTAGACCCTGCTCTATTCCAATCAGTATTAATAAATTTGATATGATTCCATTGATTTTCATTTCTGTATATTAGGCCTCAGAGCTGTAAGCTGCAGATTGTAAGAGCATGTGCTTAATCATAGAAAGCTAACTAGAGGCCCTCCATCCTTCTTTTTTCCTTGTGACAAGGACAAAGCCCAGTAAGGCAGATAAGACTCAATTACACGGAAAGTCCCTCAGCTTATTTTTGTACCTCCCAACCATTCTTTCTTGTCCAACATGAGCAGACAACCATCTTATGGTTATTTTAGTCAGTGGAGATGTCCCATACTTCCCCCAGCCTCACACACACACGCACGCACACATGTACACATACACTCATGCACCTATCTCTACCCCTACTGACATACCGTTTCTAGCTGAAATGTACCATTTTTGGCTCTCAAAGCAAGGTCTATCAACCAATGGGATTCTATACGTTGCCTAGCTCCTTTAGAGTGTTCAAGTATCAAACCTGGTATCAAGTCTTATAAAAATAAGCCTCTGGTAGAAGGGAGCATTTCAGATCATGAGGAAAATTTGAGGTCCTCTTCTTTAGAGGAGACCAAGAATCTTTTAATTAAAGTGTCATTGGCTCAGAGCTCTGTCTCAGTCTCTTTTATTGTAGTCTAGACAATTTAACCCCCACAACGATAAGGGATATTGGCTCTGCTCAAGTTTAGCACTCCACAAAAAAACACATTTGTGCTCACTATGAACAAAGGTCCAAAATACTGGAGAAGCTATGAAGCAAAGAGAAGAAATTTGGAAAACTGGGGAATGTCAAAATGAAACTAAATTTCATGGCAGTAGATGACTGGCAAGCTGCATGCTCTTCCTACCCACAACCAGGGAGGCTGGTTTAATTCTGAAGAAGGTACAAAGGTAGTGCCAGAGTGAGAAATGATCAAAGAGAGAAAAATCATGAAATGTTAACCACACATTGACCAACCGTTTGAGACTATTCATTGCTGAAAACTAGAAAGTGGCAGCCCCTTTGTCACCTTGGCAGTTATTCACTGTCTCCAATATAAGAGAGAACTCTTAGGGAAAAAGCTAAGCTCTCTATGACTCTCATTGATCTGGCTGCCTCTACCTCCCAGTTCTGTATCATTCATGAATAATAAAATTTACCTCATTAGCCTAGGGGTACAGTGGAAGGAGATATATTCATCTATTCTCTTATGACTCATGGTATCCCCCCCACTAGAAAATTCTTTTTTTCTTTCCCTTGCTGTGGATTTTCAATGAAATTCAGTCATAAGCATGGCTTAATGGAGACAATCATATAATCATAACTTTGAAATTTATATAGTTGTTGACTTGTAACCATAAAATTAAAAAAAGAAAGAAAAATCAAATTATAACCACCATGACTCAGACCGTGAGTTCATCCATGGTTCTTCCTAGTTTCGGGAAGCTCAGACCTTAGCAAGTTAATCCAGGGATTTGGGAACACAGTTGACATGCCTAGTTTCAAAGTTCTCACTCCCTCTACTGCAAGAAGCCTTTGCAGCTCATCTTTGGGTCCCAGCATTCTTCTCAAGGTCTGCACCATTTCCTGACAGATGTGATCTTTTGTTCTTCCCCAGCTCTAATACCAGTGTCTTAGTTCTGGACATGACCAGCATCTGCTCCTCATTCTTGTCTCACATCTATGGGCAACATGCGTAATCATCCTATTTCCATTCACTACCTGTATTTCTTCTTTTCAAATTTGCATTGTAGCTGTATCCTAGCTTGCTTTTCACCTCAGAACCCATCCCTTTGGCTCTTTCCTTAGGATAAACTTTGGAAATCTTATAGAGAAGGCAGACTGATTGACTCATCAGCTAGGAGGCAGACATAAAGTATGACTATATCCCACTACTTAAACATATTCAAATGATATGCAAGTTTCCAGTGAATATCCTTAGCTTTCCTGAAACTTTTCTATATAGGTGGATATAACCCTTGGGAAAATATTAGCAGAGACAACAACTTTTAGAGAAGATACTCAATCCAACAAAATTTAGAACTAGACCTAACATCAACACAAAGATAAAATAACGTTTGTTACTCATTCATTTAAACTCAAATATTCCCTGGAGTTGAGTGAGTGTAAGGGGGATGTGGGAGGAGGCACTTCCCTAAAGACCCATTGGTAGTATTATTTTTTAGACAGAAGAAAAAAGATAAACATCTGGCCATCTCTCTTGTTTCTCCTTTTTCATTCTCTCTAATGCATTCAGTCATAGATGACTCACTGGTATTTGAAATGTGAATGGCTTCCATCAAGGGGAGACATGACCTTGGCAACCAGCTTGGAAAAATAAATTTAAAAGGCAAAGATCTATTCTATCAGAAAGTTCCAGAGCAGAATATCTTTGTCTAGTAGTCTGAATCAGTGGTGGTAGGAAACCTAAATCCAAGTAAATGAGCTAGAATATACCGTCAATATCAACAATGTTCTCTCAGCCTAGAGAAGTTTTGCAATATCAACAATAAATCATTACTAAATCTACATCAGTAAGCTACATATTTAGTTGTGAAAGAGAAACTTGGGAGTCTAAAATAAGATCAGACCCCATGCCTTAGGGACCCTAGCAAACTATGGCTTTTTAACTGCCAACATGGTGGTTCGTCCAAAAAAAGTATAGAAATACAGCAACGTTCATGACTGGTAGAGGAAATCTTGGCCCATAGCTATGCTCCATGGGTTCAGTCAGTTACTAGACTAAATGGACACATTCTTTTTACTCCCATGCTGGCCTTGGTCACTAGCTGAGTCCCTGCAAATCACCCTTCAAGCTACTTTTGGCAAGTTTGGATGGATAGAGTGAACCTGATGACTTTCGCATTGCCTTCTGACAGTCATCAGACTCCCTCTTTCTTCTCAATGCAGCTAAAGATTGCCTTAGCAATCACTTAATTAGAAAGCCATTTGTCAGAAACTTTCAATAGGCAGAGAGCTTTTATTTACTAGTTTGACAACTATCCTCTCTGTTCCCAGGTAGACATATTGAATACTACTTCACCCTAAAGAACCATTTTACTTAATTTTGTCCTTTCTTCAGATTTCTCAAACAGCTTATTCATCTCCTTAATGAAGATTTCTTATATTCCCATTATCTTTGCCCATCTGCCTCCATGAGTTCTTCCTGGGATCAAAAACCTAGTCTGAGTTGAGTACTGATAGAAAGGAATGAAGTGAGGTGCAGAGACTGCTTTGGCTTAGAAAAGGCCTCCAAGGTACACATCTGGAACAAAAGTACTTGGTTAATATTGAGAACATCTTGGATTGTTTGGATTCAGTTCTGGGCACAAGATAAGCTCAATAAATACTTTTGAATTAATGACTTTCCACATTTCATGTTTTACTATTTTCTTCCCCTTCCTTCTTCCCTCCCCACCCCACTTCTCTCTCTCTCTTTCTTAAATGTAATTGTGAAAAATTGCAGTGATCTCTCAGAATACCTTTTTTCTTTTCCTTCATTGGGTCACTAGCTTCCAAGTCACAGTTTTAACTTATGAGTGATGCAAGATCTTTATAGTGGTTTGGAATATTTAAAGGCTCCATTTGTTTAGTCCAATCTCTTCCTCTCTTACTTTGTTAGATAGAAGCCTTCAATTCTAAGTCTCTCCCCTATAAAGAAGCATTATGGTATGATGTAGCAGTCCTCAATTTTTTTAGTCTCGAGATTCCTTTACACTCTTAAAATTATTGAGGATCCCAAAGAACTTTTTTATGTGGGTTATATGCATGAGTGGTATGCTAGAATCAACTCATACCAGTTCACAAAAGCTTATTGTTAAATTTTTAGCATAAGCATTTAATGTTAATAAATTCAGATTAAGTTTATGAATGTAACCTGGGTACATTTTTTTCAGAGTCAGTTGCTAAACAGTTTCCAGTACATTCCTAACTTATGTCTATTTATATTTATTATATTAGAAATTAAAACATTTTAATGTTATTGTGAAAATGGTTTTGACCATTCACAACTCCTGAAAGGGTTTGGGGGACTTCCAGGGTTCTCCAGACCACACTTTGAAAGCTACTGCCGTTGTGAATAGACATTTTTTGTTAAGATGGTTAAAAATGAAAGGAAAGTTACAAGGAAAAACACTAGATCTGTTATTTCACTGATGGATGAGTTAATTCTCTTTACAAATGCAAGGACCCTCCTCTTCAATTAACAGTCTTAAGAAGGGAGCTGAGGTTGTGATTTGCCCAGGGTTGCCCAGCCAGTATCTGTCTAAAGCAAAACTTTAACCCAGATCTTGTTGGCTCCAAGAGAAGCACGGTATGCACTAACTATGCTGTGCTGCTTCCAAAAGATATATACATAGTTAGGATGCTAGTAATAATCATTTTAACATTTCATTGCAAAGACTCCCTTGAAGTTTTGATTTAAAGTTTATTTCTGCAAAAAGTTTCAGAATCTCTAATATGTCAATGCTGTTTAAATGCAATTCCCCAGATGAATCATGACTCTCCTGATAGAGTCTGTACCATGAATTTCTTATCTCCAGTTGTCTGTACACTCCATTTGGATTGACACAGTAAGCACCTAATAAATGTTTGTTGGTTTAGCAGTGCCTAAGATCAAATTCCTGGCTGTCTCATCACACTGTTGACTCATATACAGTGCTCGTAGCCAACTGAAAGCACTAGACCCAAAAGAAACTGGGAGTCATTGAAGTAGATAAACACTGAAAAAGTGAAGATGCCATTTTGATACCCAATACCATTTCTAAGTTAGTCATTCATTCATTCAACAAATATCTATAAAGCACCAACTCCATTTGACTAGTTGACAAGGTGCAGCATTTTTGTGTTATATTTAAAGCTAGAAAAATGTTTTCTTCAAAAGACTTTAGGAACATGGATTTAGAGTTGACAGGGTACTCAAGGGTCATTTTACCTATTCCCTCCCATCATTTTATAGATAAGAAAATTAAGGTTCAGAGAGTTTACATGATCTGTCCAATGTCAGCTAATAAGAAGCAGAGCTACTAATAAATAGCAAAGGTAATATATTTTGTTTTATAGCACATTATATACTTTGGCAAATACTTTCTTGTATCTCAATTTGATCCTCTGAATAGTTGTTTTTTTTTTAGGGAAGGGAAGACAGGAATTTTTATTTCTCTTTTAGAGATGAAGAAACTGAGATACAGAAAAAGTCATCACACAACTGGGGGAAGGAAATGAGCGTGTATTAAATATCTACTACTTGTTAGGCACTGTGCTAAACACTTAACAAATATCATCTCATTTGTTTTTCACAACAACCCTGGAAGGCAGGTGCTATGTGTCTGAAGCTGGATTTGAACTCAGGTCTTCCTGACTCTATCCACTGAGCCATCTAACTGCCTACCTTTTCAACTGTCTCCTTAATTTTACATGATTTCTAAAGTCAGATCTCCTTTATCATGAGGGAAGTAGCAATGGTCTGGGCCCAGGTCATCATCCCTACTCCCAGTCTACTGCCACACCTCAGACATTCATCTGTTTCTAGAGAACACTCAGACCAGTCTTAATCCTTCTCCACAAGGTTGACTTCCTAAGTAGCATGGGTTTTGCAAACTCCAGAAATGTAACATACATCTGCTATGTAATACTAGCTATTATAATACTAGTGCCTTAAAATGTTAAAAATAATTACAAATATTATCTTTTCTTGCTCTCACAACTCTGAAGGGCAAGAACTATTATTATCCCTTTTTTACAAATGAGAAAACTGAAGTGCAGAGAAGTTAAGTGATTTGCCTAGGTTCACACAAATAGTAAGTATCTGAGACTGGATTTGAACTCAGGTGGTCCTGACTCCAGGAACAGTACTCTAACCACTGTATCACCTAAATACTTCTACCTGGGACATCTTGAGCAAATTACTGACCTTTTCTTGGTCTCAGTTTTCTTAATTTTTTAAAAAATCTTAACTTAAATGTAAAATAATGAATATTTCCTTATACAAAGTAGAACAGGGAAGAAAAAGGTATTACATAAAGCTGTGGATATTTGTCATGTATAGATTGATTGTCCTTTTAAGTACATAATAAATTCAACATATTACTTTCAAAGTTGTGCTGTGTGTGTGTTTAATTAAAAATGCTTTAATGGCCCTCTTTTCATTCTTTTTCTTTGTCTTCCTTCCTTCCTTCTTTTCCTGCAAGTCTATGACTACTCTACCTACCACCTTTCCAATTCTCTCCCCTACAATGCTCCATCAAAAAAGAAAAACAAAAAGAAAAAAATCCTTGTTAAAAAGTCAAATAAAACAAATTTCCACATTGTGTGCCTCAGTTTTCTCAACTGTAAAATGAAAATATTGGACTAGATGATCTTGAAGGTATGTTGCAACTCTTAATCTATGATTCTATTTTTGATACTAGTGATGGTTCCAATTATAAGGTATTATGGCATTACAGAATCTCAAAACAGAACCTCAGACATCACCAAATACAAGCCAAAACAGAGCAGGAATACCCTCAAAAATGACCATTAGAGGAAGCCCTCTGTCCTCAAGTCATCTTAAACTCAACGTGTTCAAAACTGAACTTGTCAAAAAGAGACATGCCATCTAGTTTTGGGCATGTCCAAAAAAATGTATGTCTCGTTTTGAGCCACACATCCATCACCTCTCTTGTCAGGAGGTGGCTAGCAAGTTTCCTCATTTGTCCTCTGGAATCATGGTTGTCCAATGCACTGATCATAGTTCATGCATCTCTTTGTAATGTGGAACTGGCACATGTACAGAGAACTGTCGATTCAAGTGCCCACATGAAAGAAGTTGGGCAGCCTGTTTCTAGGAGAGTTATGATCATGTATGATGGAAGCTCATTGGAAAGATTTTCTAGCATGCCTAGCCATTCTGTGACTGACTCTGGTCTGCTGACCATGTGGTTAATGGCAGCCTTTTTAATTGGCTGCAGTTGGAAGAAGTAGAGGAACCTGCAGAAGGCTTCACTTGGCCTCTGCCTCTATTTTTGGTTGGATTTTTTAACTGACAGTATCTAGGAAGAGATGGTGCAATTAGGGTGGAGACTTTGGGCCCTCACCCTCCCATGCTGACATTTAGATCCATGAAAAAAGGCCTTGGTTCTTTTTGTCACTATTTGCTCTTTCATATTAGCTGGAATAATTGAAGATACAGACCTGTGAGTTGTCAAGGGTCAGGAGACTGAATTTTCCACGCACCCAGGCATGTGGCACTCTGGAAATTAAGTTTAGGCCAAGTTTTGTAAGCAGCCTGTTATCAATACCCTTAGGAATGACCCCAGCAATCACTGAGATAAGGACTCATCTGGTGGTCATATTGTTTATCCGGCCATGAACTTAGATGGGACCATTGTAGATGTTCTGCTAAGTCTAAGCTAACCTTCCTGAGAGCCTGAGGTGGTATAGGTATGAATGTGCCTCCAAGGAATTGACAGGGTATGTCTGTATTCTTTCAATGTCTTCAAGGAAAACACCTCTTGGTAAAAGCTAATTGATACTGTGTGTGTGTTTGTCCTTCACTGCCGAAGAAGACCATGCCATCAGAGTAATAATGACATGACTTGCATTTGACTTTGTTTTGAGTGAGGGAGGGCTGTGCAGGTCACCAGCCTCACTTCTCCTCCAGAGTCATCTGAATCCAGTGACCAGATATTCATCAGGATGACTGGAGATGGCCCAGGATGAGGCAGTTGGGGTTAAGTGACTTGCCCAAGGTCCCACAGCTAGTGGAGAATCAAACTAATATCATTAGAGAATAGATATCCCCAGCCTCTCAGGATTGCCCCTAGAACTGATGAATCAGCCATATTCTTAGAGAGTGAGCCACAGAGCATTCTTAATACATTTCTCAGTTAGCTGTCTTAACAATGTTATTGTTTCTGTATAAATTTTTCCCCTGGTTCTGTTTGCATCACTTAGTATCAGTTCATACAAGTCTTCACAGGTTTCTCTGAAATAAATCCATTTCATCACCTGTTAATGTACTCTAGTATGCCATTACACCCATACGTCATTATTTGTTCAGCCATTTCCCAACTGATGGGCACCCCTTGAGTTTTCAGGGTTTTGTTGACACAAAAAAGCCTACTGTAAATATTCCTTTACCTCTTTTTAAAAGTTTCTTTAGGTTATAGCCTAATAGTAGTATTTCTGGGTCAAGTAATATGCCATATTTGTTCATTTTGAGAACACAGATCAAATTGCTGGAAGAAGGAGGAAGATGAAGAAAGAAAGGAGGAAGAGGAGGAGGAAGAGAATAAAGAGGAGAAGAAACAGAAAAAGAAGAAGAGGAAGAAGAAGGAGGAGAAGAAGAAGAAGAAAGAGGAGAAGAAGAAGAAAAAGAAAGAGGACAAGAAGAGGAGAAGGAGAAGAAGAGGAAGGAAAAGAAGGAGTAGAAGAAGAAGGAGAAGAAGAAGAGGAGGAAGAGGAGAATAGGAGGAGGAGGGGAAGGGAGGGCACGAGGAGGTGAAAAAGGAGGAGAAGAAAGGGAGAAAAGAAGAGAGGAAGAGGGAAAGGACAAAGAGAAAGAGGAAAAGGAAAAGGAGGAGAAGGAGAAGAGATTCTTTTAACTATAGACTGGTAAACTTGACTTCAGTTCCTTTTTCTGAAGTCAGTATTATCACTTCAATTAATGAGCCCTTTAAAAGAGGTGTAAGAAAATACCTATTTTAGGAGATTCAACTTGACAAAAATTGGTGTTCAGTACTCCCCAAGGGAAATCATCTTACTCTTTTGCAAATTCATCATCTTAACTAACACAAGTAGGATGCCATAAAAATGCACAGGAGGAGTTTAAGATCTCCCAAAGCCACAATGTGTCTGAAACATGGGCCCATGGTTTGTCTGGTTTTGATTTTTTTCCTCTTCCTACATGTGTCATTTGTCATTGTTTCCATTCAAAGAAAATCCTGATAAGGATGAAGTCATCATCCTCCATAATAGATAATAACACTAAATAGACTAACTCTTTCATTTAACTGGACATGATTATATAATTCATTACTTGTGAAGATAAAACAGCTATATGAGGGTGCCTTTGAATGATGTCAATTTAATCCTCTCTTCCACTCACCATGCTTGAGAGTGTATCTGGCCTCTGGATTGGAACAACCAGTAGGCATTGCAGCAGAATTGAATATGTTAGAATGAAAGTCTTCTGTTCCAAATGGCTGCTTGTTGGTATGAATGAGTGCCCCTTACCATCAATAATGGAATTTCCATAACAGCTGCAGCTGGAAGATTCTATAGCAGAGGAGACAGAACTGTCATTCTTTCCAGTTATTCCAGATCCTAGGGTCCAAGAGGAAAGGCCCAGGAGGTCCTTTCTCTCCCCTACTCCAGTCTTCCATTGCCCAGTTCCTACCAAGGGCTAGATACTTCCTGCTTGGTTCCTGAATCTCTCCTCCAACCCAGTACCCAGAATCCTGCTTCCTTCCCACCCCAACACATTTTTCTGTTTTTAGCAATTGTTTCTCAGAGACATGGTTTCTAGAACAGCTTGAAGGAACAGAGCCTCCAACTACAATCTTTTCCTTAAAATAGATCTCTGAGCTATATCATCTGCCTTACTATTGCTACATATGCTTCACTGGACCTTTCCATCTGACCTGACACTACACTCTCTGAAAGCTGAACACTGTCATCTGCTCTGTCATTGGTGGTCTAAGGACCACCAAAGCTTCCCATCTGCCTTGTCATCTTATATGTGACATTATTCCCAGTTAGAGTATGAGCTTTCTGAGAGCAGGGACTGCCTGGCTCTTCTATATGTATCCTCAGTGCTTAGCACAGGGCTTTATACAAAGTACAATATGCAGACCTTTCCGTTCTTCCTCGTTTGCACATGACTGGCATTTAGCAACAGCAAAACTATGGAATTATTACACGGAAAATATAATAGCACAAATAACCTGTTATTTCTCAAGAGCTTCCTCCACTGCAGGTCTCATGGGCCACCTTGGGCCACCTTTATTCCTAATCCTTGATAGGTTTGTATGTATCCTTGATATGTATCAAAGAACAAAAACTGAGTTATGTCCATTCTGTGCTTTCAAACCTCCCAACAAACAAACACATTTGGTAGTAAAAAGAGTGATCTTGGAGGCAAGAGACAGGTTCTTACAGATAGAAACATTCAGTTCTCATCAGATCATTTCAAAAATTCAGGGTCAATGCTCAGTTTTGTCTCCCCCTACCTGAGCAATCCCTCATGCAGAACAATTGACGAGTCAAGACTGGAAATATGCAGTTAAGGAACAGTGAGATACCCCATAGCACCTGGCTTGCTTAAGAAGATCTCACTAAACTCATTAGATTTGATAAGATCATAATCCCCCGTGACATGATGGAAGGTACAAGGCTGAATAAGCCAGCAACAAAAGTGCTTTCTCCCTCCCAACATACAAAATCTTTTCTACAGCTTGACAAGGTCAAAGGTTCATTTCCTACCATTTTAATAGCATCCTGTGTGCAACTGACAGACCCAGCTATTTCGGGGGCTGAGACAGATTTGATTTACTTTAATTCAGTTTGGTTCAATTCTGTTTGGCGAATCAAAGGATCAAAAGATCATAAAGCTACTGCCCAGAGAAACTTCTGCTCCAGTCTTATTCATTTTCCAAATGAGAAAACTTCTACCAAAGGGGATTGCAACATCTAAGGTGACAAGGTAAAATGATTTATCCAAATGTGTTTTTTTAATGTTTTTAACATCAGACACGAAATTTGAACCCAGGACCTCTCGTTCTAGAGTCATCTTTTATTTAGTGCAATTCAGTTTGATAACCATATATCAAGTACCTAATATGTGCCAGACGTTGTCAGGTGCTGGGTGACGATAGCCTTTGACTTCAAGGACTTTATATCCTATGGTAGGGGGTGTCTGTGGAGGAGAGTAAGAGAGAAGGAGAGGGAGACAGAGGCAGAAAGAGTAAGAGAGAAAGGCAGAGAGAGGATAGATAAAGAGGAGAGACAAGAGAGAGAGAGAAGAGGGACAGAGAGAGAGAGAGAGAGAGAGAGAGAGAGAGAGAGAGAGAGAGAGAGAGAGAGAGAGAGAGAGAGAGGAGGGGTGAAAGTAAGAGAAACGAGGCTTGAGTTATTTGGGTTATTTTCACCACTGAGCATTTTGATTTTGGATGCCAAAGGCAGTCCTCTGGTCCACACACTGTTATTTTCTAGCCCAAAGCAAAGAGCTGAACTTGCCCGTGTTGCCTGATGCAGATTAGCATGGAACTCAATACAGAATGAAAACTGAATAATTAACAATAACTTCTATATAGCACTTCCAACACACTAGGCACTGTGATAGGTGGTTTACAATTATTACACCAATGACAATGACAAGGATGAACAAGCATCCATCCCATCAATGGTACACAAACAATGGAAATAATAAAAATAGCTTCCCTGTTTGCCATTTATCCTGAATTCAGAATAAGTGGAAGTAAGGATCCAGCAGACCCTTACAGAAACACTTGGTAAGCCTGCCTTGGATTCTACTGATATAATTAGTTAGTACCTAAAACTGCTGCTGCTTACCCCCCAATGCCAATATAACTGTTTCTCCCTCCAGCCTTGTGGCTTAATCCTCTGGGGAAGAAAACATAACAACCACAATGGCATTTGAGTAATCTCAGCCTCGCACGTATCCTGCTGGTACAATGATATTATGAGAATTATGATCCCCTTTTACAGATGAGAAAACTAAGGCTCATAGAAGTTATGTGCCCACAAAGCTCATAAGTGTCAGAGGCACTCTGAACCCAGGTTTTCCTAACCTCAGATGTGTCATTCTTATCCACTAGGTCCCACTGCATCTCTGTAAAGAATATCCACTGTTAAAAGATGGGAAATAAGTCCTGAAGGTCAAAGAAGGCGGACCAATTCGTTGCCGACTTTCCGCAATTAATATATATGCCTTTCAGTTAGTTCATTCTGGTAGGAAATAGGATTCTTTTCTGCTCCCCACCCCCATATAACCTCCAGGGTGACGTCTGACCCATCAGCTGTTTAAAACAGAATATGATGTGTTCAGCAAGTTGAACAAATGTGAATGAGTCTGGATCATGTCAAATGCTCTCCATCTCCCTCTCCCCATCCCCCATCACAGACACTAACATGTTAGGAAGTTTGGCTTGGCAGACAGACTTGCTGCAATGGCTACACCCAATAAAGATGGTTAGAGAAAGAGTAAAGGAGAAATATACTCCATTTGAATTCTTTGCTATCTCTCTTTTTCCACTTCCTCAAGATTGTAGGGGAAATAAAATCAAAAGTCTTATTAAATTTGACTCCAAGCCTGTACAGTTTGACATAGAACATTAAGGGGAGCTGTCCCTGACACTCACTGATCAATGAAGCATACCTTGAATTTCTGCTATTTATAAATCCTGTTCTATTATGCAAGGCTATACTGGAAGACGCCCGAAGAAGCAATAAAAACTTGTTGAATTATTAATAAAAATCACAAAGATAATTGTTATATAGCACATTAAGTTGTGAAAAGTGCTTTACAAATATCATCTCATTTTTATCCCCACAATGGCCCTGGGAGATAGGTGTTATTATTAACCCTCTTTTACAGATGAGGAAACTGAGGCAGACAGCAGTTAAGCAATTTGTCCAAGAGTACTCAGCTAGTGAGAGTCTCAGGCTAGATTTGAAGGCAGGTCTTCCTAGCTCCAGGTCCTGCACTCTATCCACTATGCCATCTAGCTACCACAATAATAGAAGGGGATATATCCAGTGTACTAACTAAAATGACCTTCCCCCAGGAGACAGTGCATTTCTTTTTACTCACAGTCTTCAGGTTGATGCTGAATGTCCATTTGTCCAGTGTGTAGTAGTGGAATTCTTTTGAGATATAATTTGGACTAAGTCGCCACTGAAATCCTTTCAACTCTTAAATTATATGATTCTGTGACTGTAATTACTCTAAGAAATATAAGGTTGATAAAGGGGTGGGGAGGTTGAAGTCAAGAGCATCCACTGATTGCCTCTAAAGTCTTCCTTCTACCAATCCCTGTGAATCTGTCCAGCAACAATAATCAGATATAAGGGCAGAAACCCAGAAATCTGGGTTCTCAATCATGATACATGTCCCCACTGCACACCCAAGTCACTGTTCACTTGAGTATCCGTGAACTAGAACCATATACTTACAGCCAGTGAGTAATAAACTCAGTGACTCATGATCCTTCTTGGTGCCTTATGCACAATCTCCTCACCATAAATATATACAAAATGGTACAAGGTGATTCTAGGGGCCATGGAGTCAGATTCTTATATGGTAGATGAGAAATACAGACAGTGACTGCAATCCACGATCACATCCATCAAAATGAAAGCAGACATGGCAGCTGTATCACTAACTATGGAGCATCCCTCGCAATTTGTCAGCCTGATCTTAGGAAAGATAGCTTAAGACTCTACCACCTCCCTGCAGGGTGCTAGAAGCCTAGGTATGTCCCTCTTCTTTTAAGCAAAGAAGATGAATTCCTTTGCTCAGTCTCACTTTAGAAGGCAAAACCGTTTCCATGAATAGCTTCTCCTGGCAGGGTTTCCCCTGCTGTGTTTTGCTCATGGACCTCTGCAATGCAGATGTGAACTTGGGCCAGACTCAAGAAAGGCAGACTGATTCATTAAGAGACCGGCAGATGTACAAACTCCCCTTTGGAAAGTTTATGGCAGATTTTTCATAAAGTGCTTTCTCTTTGTGTAACTGATGTCATGAGTGCTTGCTTTCGTTCAATGCTAGGGATTTTTCACTATTGACAGCTACTGACCTGCCTTCTCACATATACTGACCTTCCACATGAGTAGAAGCCCAGAGGGGAGGAGGGTCAGCTAGAAGGGAACAGAGGGGACTCTGGTCCTTGCTACATTCCCAGTTGCCTGGCATCCTCTGTTCCATCCATGAATTGCCATTAATTTTTTCCAGGTTTAAAACTAGGCAAAAATCCTGGATCAAAAAGATTGGGGCCAAGATTCTGCCTTAGTTACATGTGTAGCTACTATTGAAAGCCAATGTCATACAGGAGAATGCTTGATGATGAGCTGGCCTTCTCATCTGCAGGGCGATTAGACAGGGAAGAAACTGCCACCACTCTGCCAAAGGCTGGTGTATTCTGTTGCAAGAAGGAATCCTTTCCCAATTTGCTCCTGAATCAACAGTGAAGCAGACAAAGCCAGCTAAATTGGAGGACTTTTGCAGGCATCAGCACATTCCTCACTGGGAGTCAGCCTGCCCATGCCTCACAGCTCCTCCAAACCTCTCCACAGCTGTGTCTACACCAAACATGTTGAAATCATAAGTGCTACAGTAATACAAGGTATTATTATCATCCTCCATGCCACATTATGGCTCATTGTTCAGACTCCCTGCCTTAGAAGTCATCAGTCTGCCTCTTGGCTTTCCTAATCATCTTTAAGAAGTGGAAGATAACGAAAGGACAGGAAGACCCTTGCAGATCATCGGCAATAGCTTATGAGTTCTCAGAACAAATTCTAATTTAAAAAAATACAGGGAAACACAGTTTTCCTCCAGAAGGATTCATTCGAAGGGGATAACAAAGTTCACTTTGTCCTTTTATTTTAGAGGGATCACAGAATCATGAATGGAAAAGTTAAGAGGGACTTTGGAAGCCATCTGGTCCCATCTATGATATCAGTGACAACTGCTCATGTAGCATCTACTAGAAGACCTCCAATGTGGAGGAATGCATTACCTTCCATGGCATCCCATTTCACTTTTATATTATTCTTAATTATTGGGATTTTCCCCTTAGATCAAGTCAAAAACTATCTCTTCACAATGTCTGTCATTGTTCCTAGTTCTGAATTCTGGGACTAATTAAAATAAATCTAATTAGTTTTCCATAGGCCAATTTAAGTTTTTAACTCTTGAATACTACTGTCATGTGCCTCCCCCCAAGTCTTTTCTTCTCCAGGATAAGTAATCTAAGTTCCTTCAATTGATCTATACCTTACTGGTTTCCATGCCTATCACCTTGTTATTCTCTTATGGATTCCCTCCATTTTACCACTGTCCTTCCTAAAAGTGTGGCATGACCGGGGGAGAATACATTAGAACATTTACCTCCCTAGTTTTGTCTCTTTCTTAATAAAGCCAAGGTAGGGACTGACATTTTTAGCTGTCATGTTACATTATTAACATATATTGAGCTTTCAGTCAACTAAAAATTCCTAGATCTTTTTCAGATGAAATGCTATCACAGCATGACTCCACCATCTCATAGTTGTTTAATTTATTTTCTTAACCTTAGTATACAACTTTGCATTTATCTTTATTAAATTTCCTCTTGGTCCAGTATTCTAACCTGTCAAGGTCTTTCTGAATCCTAATTCTGTCATCCAACATGTTAGCTATTCCTTTCAAAATTCATATCTTATCCAAATGCATCACACATATCTTCTATGGCTTCATCTAAATCAGTGACAAAAATGTGGAACAGATCAGGGGTAAGCTCAGTTTGAGGGGATGCCTACTAGAGTCTTCACTCCAAGTAAACATTGACCCATTATTGACTGTGCTTTTGTGTCAGTTTATTAGACTAGTTCCAATTCTCTCTAATTGTAATCACACTTGACCTCCATCACTCCATCTTGTCCAGAAAGACAAGGTGAGAAACGTTGTCAATGCCTTACCAAAATCTAAACATGTGTGGCTTTCCCTTCACCTACTAGTCTATTTACCCTGTCAAAAAAAGAAAAGAGGTTGGTATGGCCTGCTCTTGAGTAAGCTATATTCACTTTTTGTGACTACTGCTTCGCTTTTTAAGTGATCACAAACTATCCCATTATAACATGCTCTAGACTTTTTTCAGGGCTAGAAGTTAAGCTCACTAGTCTTTAGTGTGAAGATTCTACACTATTCTCTTTTTTGAAGTTAGAATACTTATCCCTTTCCAATATTATAAATCCCCAAACCTTTCAAAGACATGATCAGCAATTACGTCCAACATTTCTTGTAGAATCCTAAAATGCAAGATGTCTAGGACTAGTGATCTAAACTCACTGAGGGCAGTTAGATTTTGGAGCACCATATATAGCCTCATTTATTTTGGGTTTTTGATTCCTGTTAACCATTGTGTTCTAACATTTTTAGTCTAAAGATCATTCTCTTTTGATGAGAAAACAAAAACAAAATGAAAGTGGAGTGTTTCCTCTTTCTGAACACTGGCAGTTATTAGCATCCCATCCCTCCCAACATGAGTCATATCCCTTCTTTGACCCTCTCCTTGTCCCAAGATAGCTTGTAAAAGCTACAATATCTTTTGTTATACTTGACATTCACTCACCCTAGCTCATCTGGGGCTTTAGCACTATTCTAACACTCCCTTTCCACTATTTGGTATTCATCTTCAGTTACTTGCCTTTGTGTCCATCTCCTATTTGTATCTTCATAAAGTTGACTAGCTTCCTTTGCAGTCACCTTGGTCTCTTAAGCTACTCTCTCTATTCATCCCCCATCAGGACAATTTCAGGTCTTCAGAATTTTTTTTGTACAAGCTTCCCATTCCTTTGGGCTAACTTTTCTTGTAAAACCTGAGCCCACACCATTTTATCTATCCTTTCTCTGAACCCTTTGAAATCTATTCTGCCAAACTCTAAGATACATGTCAGACTATGTTCATCCTGCCTTTCTTCTATCACAAAATCCATAATTTTGTTGCTAGGTATCTGGTCATTTCTACTTGAGCAATCTGCTTCTCCTTTGAGATAAGAATCCTTCCACCTTTTAAAGCTATCTTTAAGACCCCTTAGAAAATCATTTTCTGCCTTGCTTTTGATGAAGGAGAGAAAAAGAGAGGAAGAGAGAGAAAGAGGGGGGAGAGAGAAGGATGGACAGATAGAGGGAGGGAGAAAGAGAGGGAGGAGAGAGGGAATAGAGATAGGGAGAGATAAAGGAGAGACAAAGAAAGATGGAAGGAGAGAGGGAGGAAGAAAGAGGGGGAGGAGAGAGAATGAGAAACAGAAAAAGAGAGTGAAGAAGAGTGGAGAGAAAGGGAGGAGAGGGAGAGAGAGAAGAAGGAAGAAGAAGAAAGAGGAGGAGGAGGAGAAGAAAGAGGAGGAGGAGAAAGAGATAGTGTTCCTACATACAGCTGAGTAACTGAAGTTGTCTATCACTACAATATCATCCTTCACCCAATTTTTAAAAATCTTTCTCAACTCCTCATCAATTTCTTCTTTCTGTGCAGGTGACCTATAGAATATTACCTTGGCAATATTAATTCTGTTTCTTCCTCCATTGATCCTTATCCAAATTCTCTCCCTTATGTTATCCCTCTCTCAGTTTCCTGAATTTTCTCATATGATTATATTTTAATAACACTTTATTTCACTACCTTTTGTCTAGTCTACTCCTTTGAACAACATATCTCTCCAGAGACATATTTCACTTATTAGGTCCATTTCAGCAAAGTCAAATGATATTTATGAAGTCAAATTTGCTTCCCTACTTTAGGGCACGGATTCTTATTTTTTCCTTCTATCATATAAACTATGAATTTATAAACTTTGAATTATAAACTTTATAAACTATGAATTTCTTCTCAGAATAATACCTTTAAATGAATTAAATAAAATGCATGATACTATCAAGGAAACAAATTTTACTGAAAATGGTTATCAAATTTTTTTAAATATTCATGCAAGGTAATCCCTGTGATAAGGCAATAGTTTTGTTGTTGTTGTAGTTACCTACAATTTGTACTTTTGTATACAAACCAAATGAGTCTATATCCTGCCTAATGGGTCTTTTAGCTGACTACTGTTTTTACCATTAAGTGAAAAGTTCATTGGCGGCCACAGCCAGTTGTCCTAACCTATGTCTTGCCATTGGACTCCAATGATCATGGAGGAGAGAGTGAGGATGATGATTTTGCACAGCTCTGCCTCACTTGAATTCAATTCACTTGCAAGTCATCACACTCCTGATGTAATTGGTCCTCTTCAAGAATGAAAGATGAAAAACAACAAGGAATCCACTATTCTTTTTTGCTTGGCTGGTTCATTTTAGGTTTTTGACATTAGAAGAGAACTTAATTCAGGAAGTTCCATCTGTGGAACAAATCATGTTTCATGGTGAGAAGTTGGTGAAACCAACTTGAGATGGAAGTCAGGAGTTTTGTCTTTCTTTAGATATTATTTCCTAATTTTTTTTAGTAACCAGACATTTCCAATAACATTCACTCTCATCTTTTATGAAGCAACAAAATAACCATCCACGGACTTGCTATGGTTGACTTCTGGGGAACCTGGGTAATTCATTTAACCTCGTCTCAGTTTCCTCATCTAAAATATGAAGGTATTAGACTAGATGACCTTGAAGGTTCCAGATCTCTAATTCTATGAAACTCTAATGGATGAGGAACTTTGTTAGGATTAAAGAAAGCTTCCTACCACTTTAATTTATATCAACAGAAGGTATGTTGGGTCAACAGGAATGGTTATCTCCTCAGGCAAAGAAAAAGCGAGCACTCAGTTGATATAGATCCCCTTACATCTTTAAGTTGGTCTCATTGACCTCTCATTACGAAGTATAATTTTTTTCACAGGTGAAACTTCCCAAATTAAGATTTTTTTCTCATGTCAAAACACTAAGAAGAACCAGACACACTAAAATGAATATTGCATGTCTTAGGAGTTAATAACAAAAACAGTAGACAGTTGAAAGGTCCACTGAGCAGATTTGAAATGTGGGAACAATTCATAATCAAGGCTCTACTGTTGCAATTCAAAAAAATTCTTTTGGAGGTATCATCAGACAAACTTAAAAATTCGGCCCCACTGGCCATTCCCAAGGAAAGATGCCAGTTTGACCGCACATTGTAAACATGTGTCTGAAGAAACTTCTGGAGCTCGTTTTACAGAGTTTAGGAGAAATAGATCCTTTGTAACCAAAGAAAATTGGTCTATTGGGAGGTAATAGAAATCGAAAAATGTATGAAATAATCCATAAATATAATAAATGTCTCTATAAAACCAGTCGTTGAGCCAGTTGCTAAGGGATGCCCATTCTATGTGCTAGTTATAAGTTAGGTTCCTTTGAAAACTGTGGATTATTCATAATATAGATTGCCTTCCAGCCCCATTGGCCCATGTGCTGTTCCTCATCTCCCACTACAAGCTTTTGCAGAGGCTTTTGCCATCCTTGGATTGTGTTCCCCATTCATGTGAACCTCTTAGAATAACTAACTTTCTTCAAGACTCAGCTCATTGCCATGTCCTCTGGGAACTCTTTCCTGATTCCCTTCATTATTACTTTTCTCCCCCTCTCCAAATGGTCATTTGTATACTTGTCTTTTGACCTGTTGTATCTCCTAAAAAGAATACAAGTTAGATCAGTCAGGGACCTTTTAAAGAAATGTGTTGGGCTTTATTTTTGGTTTGGGGGTTTTTCGTACCCCCTGCACTAAGCATAGGTCTTTGTTGGATTGGGCTACACACATACATAAATACATACACACATACATGTGTGTATACATACACATGTTGTTATTTAGTTGTTCAATCATATCCAACTCTTCATGACCTCATGGAGTACAGATAGATAGATTAGATAGATGATAGATAGATAGATAGATAGATAGATAGATATAATTATCAGAGAGTGTTTCTGAGTGAGAAAGGGGCCTTCTGACCTCCAGAGTTTGACATTGCCATTATAGTAACTGCCCATATATCGTCAAAGTCTTCCAATTAGGGCACCTTGCACACCCAATGTCCTTACTCCCTCTTCTCCTGTGAGACTAAGCTTTTCTTTAAAGCAAGGGGACCCAGGTTTCCTAGCATATGGTCTCTGGGGCTAACTCTCTATTGGACTTGGAAACTTCTATAAGGCTCATGTGTGAAGCCTGTGGAGCTTGAAGAGGATAATAACAGGCTTTCTTTATCACTGTCCCCTTCACCTCCCATTTTAGCCTAGCATTACTGTACAGAAAAAAAATCTCATCTTTGAACTGGGACTTCTTTACTTGGGTATTCAAAAACCATAGCCAAGTTTTGTAGTCAACAAGTTTCATCATAGTTTAGGTAGATTAATAATACATAGCACTTATACATTTAAGGTTTGCATGTTTTACATAAATTTTTCACTTGATCTTCATAATAACCCTGGAAGGTATGGGCAATTATTAAATCCATTGTACAGATTAGGACATTGAGGCACAGAGAGGTTGACTTGCCCAGTGTCACATAGCTGCTAAGTATCTGAGTCAGGATTCCAGTTCAGGTTATCATGATTCCATATCCAGTGCTCTATGTTATGTGCCAGCTGGCTGGCCCTACTTAGAATAAAAATGTGTGTGTGTGTGTGTGTGTGTGTGTGTGTGTGTGTGTGTGTGTTTATCCTTCACTGCCGAAGAAGACCATGCCATCAGAGAAATGATGACATGACTTGCACTTGACTTTGTTTTGAGTGAAGGAGTGTTGTGCAGGTCACCAGCCTCACTTCTCCTCCAGAGCCACCTGAATCCAGTGACCAGATATTCATCAGGATGACTGGAGATGACTCAGGATGAGGCAATTGGGGTAGGATAAAAATAAACATTTAAGAAAGGAATAAAGCTTCCAAACCCTAGATGTCATTCAAAGGGTCTCTTAGGGACAATGGAAGCAGGAAGTGAAGAGAATGAAGCAGGGAAATCCAAGTTCTCCCTTGGGGAGAGAGGAAGGAGGGAGACAAGGTATCAGTGTGACCTTTCAACTCATTCTTAGAAATTCAGGTCCAGTTTAGCTCACTAGGAAGGTCAACACATTCCCTGCCCATTTTTCTCACCACCCTGGTATAACCCCGATTAGCATCAGTGGCTTCTCTCCAGCAGCTTCCCATGATGTGGCACCTCCTCATTTATCCACAGTAGCTTCCTGGTACCCTCTTCCCAGAAGCCCATCCAGGACCCCATGAACTTGTGGGATAGTGGTTAAACCACTGGACAAGAGGTAACTCCTCTTCCCCAAGTTTTTCCAGAACAATGATTCTTGGGGATAAGACCAATAGGCACCCACATCACTTTACAGCTTTCTTCATGCTAAATCTTATTGGTTCCATAATAGTTACTATAACATACCAACTATATTATGTGAGTATGTATACACACAGATACACATACACACACACAATAATGAAGTCTGTCCAAGCTCACTGCTTCCATGACACTATCCATGTATCTCATCCTCTGCCATAACCTTCTCCTTTCACCTTAAATCTTTCTCAACATCAGGGTCTTTTCCAACAAGACCCATCTTCTCATTATATGGCCGAATTTAAGCTTCAGTTTTAGTAGTTGACCTTCAAATGAATGTCCTGAATTGCTTTCTTTAAGTATTGACTAATTTGACCTCCTTGCTGTCCAAGGGACTATCAAAAGTCTTCTCTAACACCACAATGTGAAAGTGTCAATCCTGCGGCACTCAGCTTTCCTTATAGTCCATCCCTGGCAGCTATACATTGCTACTGGAAAAACTATAGCCTTAACTATAGGAAATTTTGTTGGCAAGGTGATATCTTGCTGGGGATGGAAGCTCAATTCCAGATAACAGCAGGGAATCGAGGAGTGAGACCGAGCAATCTCGTGTATTTCCGCCTCTTCCCGTGGGAAACATGATGGGAGGAGCATCCCCCTTGAGACTGTCCCGGGTCTGGGCACACCTATTGTTATCTAACAGGCACGGTATTCAGATGCAAACTATGCGGCTGGAGAGCTTAATTGGGGTCAGGAAAGCCTGAAGGCGCTCTTAGCGCGGGAGGGGCGCGGACAGAACAGAAGGCTCCATTTTTCCTCTCTTCGCTCTCCCCTCCCCCTCTCTCCCCACTTACACTTCTGCTTCCAATCTCTTATTATAAGATCTTTGCCTCCTTGGGAGATTTTCTCTCTCCCTCCTAAGGAAGAATTCCCCCTGCACTTGTAACCAGGACCCTGAATAAAGCTTAACCCTTGTTCGACTCCGGAAAGTCTCTTCTCTCATACGTTTATCCGGTTTGGCCAGCCAAAGACCTGCGATACAGATAAGGTAAGACTCGGGTAGCCCTCAGGCCTCTAGGCCTGGCAATATCTCTGCTTTTTAGTATATTGTCCAGATTTGCCAATAGCTTTCCTTCCAAGGAGCAAGTGTCTTGTAATTTCATGACTGCAGTTTGCCATCTGTAAGGATCTTTGAGGCCATAAATATAAAATCTGACACTGCTTTCATTTCTTCTCCTTCCATTTCCCAGGAAATTGCCAAGATCAAATATGTAGATATAGATATATACACATGCATACACACATACACACACACTCACACATACATCTATACAAACATATGGCAAGTTAGGGATTGGCCCCAAACTCCCCAGGGTTCCCAGGGATCTTCCCACTCTCCTGTTCAGGTTTCCAAACAGTGCCATTATCACACATTTTTACTGACAAATGCTTTCCAAAACTGTAACTATGACAAAGACTGGGAATTTGTCCTCATGGCACAGTCATTTAGCTACAGGGAAGCAATAGATCTTAACATTTATTTAACAATGATAGTTAAAAATAAGTGTTGGCTATGACCTCTTCCTCAGGACTCTTTATCCACTTCCCCCAGCAACAGCCGTACCTTGTTGTCCCAGGCTCTCTCTTTCATTTCTCTATCTCCATTCTACCAAGGGTATGTGGTTCATGTCTGCCCCAGGTACAAAAATTCCTAGCTATATCTGTGTTCTTTTCACTGTAGCACACTGGAGCCTGAACTTCAGTTAAGATAGGCATGTAACACTCCCCTCCCATACACCAACAGTCTATGCCCAGACAGATGTTTTCACCATTTCCCCCTAAATTTCCACCCCTACTCTTTTTCTTGGTTGGTATCCTACTGAGTTCTTCCTTTAAGACTAAGGTTAAGCTGCCAATTTTGCCACTCCGGCTAAGAAGATGGATGGTTTCCATCTTAACCTCCCATCCTGAGGTAGGAGATATAATTCCACCCTTAAAATTTGGTTTGGATTGCGGTTGGGAGCACAAATTTCAGGTTCAAAAGGGGAAAAAATTCCTGTGTTCTCTACAAAGATCTTTTTTCAGTTTTAGGTTTCAGGTAGAAGTAAGAGGAAAGTCTCAAACCATGCCAGTTCCTTATTTAATTTGGTGATGTTCTTAATCTATGAAGAAAGTGATCCATTATTCTAAGTAGTGAATGTTGTGACTATTGGACGATAAAATGGGAATGTTATTCCACCACCTAGCTTAGAATGTGAAAAAAACCAAAGAGAAACTCCCATTTCCAAAGCCTTTGGGCTCTAAGCACTTTTCCATAGCATCTTCTTACCATGAATTACATATTAGCCATTCCTACAATAACCTTCAATGGGACCCAAGATACAAGGGGTCCAGGGAGTTCTGACTGTTCTACCAAGTTGAATATGACTATTAATAATATTTTATATAGAAGATGTATTAATAACAATTTATACAACACATTAGAAAGACCTTCATTAAGTCTTCCTCTCTTATTGTATGTATTTGAAGATTCTGTGTTGATGCCAAAACGAAATGTTTTTAAATGCCCATATGAATTCAATCACATTTGTAAGAAGAAAGAAGAAAATTACCATGAGACCACCAGCTCCATGGAAATGACAGATTTTCATTTCTAAAACATAAATGGGAGAAGTTACACATTTTGTCAAACATCCAAGCCTCAACCCAGTTCAATCTGATCTAAGTGTTTACCATACATCTTGAACATTCAAGTTTAAGGCATTGTGCTAGGTACTAGAGAAACATAAAAAAAGAGGAAAAACAGCATTTGTTCTCAAGAAGTTTACATTGTATAGAGTCAGGGATACAACACAAAAATAGATAATTATATGCAACATTTGAAGAGGAGGGTAAGAGCATTAACAACTAAGGGGATCAGATAGATACATATATATACATACATAAACATAGATAGAGGACACATATATATGTATTCATAGAGAGACATAAATAGATATATAGACAGAAATAGATTCATAGATATATAGACAAAGATACATACACAGGGTTGAAAGATATTTACATAGATATCCAGATACATAGGCAGAAATAGATGATAGATACATAGATATTTAGACGGAGATAGATAGATGGATAGATTGATACACAGAGACTGGCAGACAGATGAATAGAGATAAATGCAGAAATACATATATAGATGATGAAAATGGATAGATTGATAATAGGTGATAGATAGATAGATCTAGAAATAGATAAATAGGCAGAGACAGATGATAGAGAGATACATGTACACATAAATATATGCCTACATACATGATGGAAATTAGACAGAATTCAGGGGTGGGGAACCTGTGGCTTCAAAGTCACATGTGGCCCTCTAGGTCCTCAAGTGAGGCCCTTTGACTGAATCCCAACTTCCTTTGTTCTGTAAAGTTTGGATTCAGTCAAAGGGCCAGACCTGAGGAACTGGAGGGCCACATGGGGCTTCAAGGTGGTAAGTTCCCCACCCCTGATAGATAGATAATAGATGACAGATGATAAATTGATATGTAAGTAGATAGGTAGGTAGAGAATTCATTAAGTACTTACTGCATGCTGGTACTGTACTAAGCACTGAAGATACAAATATCTTCAAATATAAAAATATAGTATCTTCAAAGTACAAAATTCAAAAATATAATACAAATAAAAAAATAAGCAAACAAGATACTCCCTTTACATTCTAAAGAGAAAAGATAACAAATTACAGGAGCTGGCTACAAGAATGTCAAAAAGGGGGAAGAAGAAATAAGGAAGGATACCTGTATCAGGGTAAGGTGCTTGGTAGAAAAAGAAAGGGGGAAAGATTTATCATATACAGACTGGAGTGGATAGAATGATAGAATTGGAACTGGTAAACCTGAGTTCCCAGATTACCTCAAACACTTACTTTCTGTGTCACCCTGGGCAGGTTATTTCATGTCTCTGGACCCCAGTTTCCTCATCTATAAAAGGAAGTAACTGGATTTGATGACTTCTAATATCCTTCTAGCTCTAAATACATGGTCCTTCGGTCATATGAGTGGTGTACAAGCCTTTTTGGCCCTTTGCATTTCTTGATCCTTGGTCATCTTTTCCTCCCCTGTGCACACCTTGACAGTCAATGCTTAGAATATCAATGTATATGCTCTTGCCAAATGCTTTGTAGTCTTTTTCTACTTCTTTTCTGTCTTGTAGAGACCACAAGCTACAGTTATATTCTTCGTGACGTTTGTGTCAAGTAATGGGAGAGGTAGAGTGTGTCCCAGACCCCTCCTATAATGGTATTCTGGCCAGGCAGTCACAAATTAGGAGAAGGGGCCATTGGGCAGAGATTTCTCCAGGATGGCCTAGAGCTGGTTGAAAGGTGGGGTAGTAGAAGGAGCAATGGACTCGAATTCAGAAGACTTGTGTTTGGGTCCAGGCTTTGCCATCAATTAACTGGGAGAATTTGGACAAATCATTTTACTTTCCTGGGTCTGTTTTCTCATCCAAAAATATTAATCCTAATACTGTGACTAACATCCAAATGTAAACTCTTCTGTTTGTCCACTTTTCTTACACTTCACTGTCTTCTGCACCCAATACAATCCAGATGTGCTGGTGTACTTTACTGTCCATCTCCTGACCATGCTTTTGTATGGACTGTCCTCTGTGCCTGTAATGCTCTTCCCCCCACCACTCCCACCTCTTTTTTTAATGTTTATTTATTTATTTTTAGTGTTCAACATTCATTTCCACAAAATTTTGAGTCCCAAATTTTCTCCTCATCTCTCCTCTCCCCCACCCCAAAACACCATGCATTCTGATTACCCTTTCCCCCAATCTGTCCTCCCTTCTATCATACCCCTCCTTTCCCTTATCCCAATCTTCTCTCTTTTCTTGTAGGGCAAGATAGATTTCCATACTCCATTACCTGTAGTTCTTATTTCCCAGTTGCATGCAAAAACAGTTTTCAATATTTATTCCTAAAACTTTCAGTTTCAACTTCTCTTCCTTCCTCCCTCCCCACCCATCTCCACTGAGAAGGCAAGTAATTCAATATAGGCTACACATGTGTAGTTTTGCAAAAGACTGCCATATTAGTCATGTTGTGTAAGATTAACTATATTTCCCTCCATTCTATCTTGCCCCCCATTTCTTCTATTCTCTCTTTTGACCTTGTCCCTCCCCAAGAGTGTTTACTTCTAATAACTCTCTCCTCCCACTTGCTCTCCCTTCTATCATCCCCCCACCCTACTTATCCCTTTCTTCCCTACTTTCCTATAGTGTAAGACAGATTTTCATACCAAATTGAGTGTGCATGTTATTCCCTCCTTAAGCCAAAAGTGATGAGAGTAAGCTTCACTTTTTCCCTCTCACCTTCCCCCTTTTCCCCTCCATTGAAAAAGCTTTTTCTTGCCTCTTTTATGAGACATCAATTGCCCCATTCCATTTCTCCCTTTCTCCTCCCAATATATTCCTTTCTCACCCCTTAATTTTAGTTTTTTAAATATCATCCCTTCCTATTCAACTCATCCTGTGCTCTCTGTCTCTCTCTCTCTCTCTCTGTCTCTGTCTCTCTCTGTCTCTCTCTCCATATATGTGTGTGTGTGTGTGTGTGTGTGTGTGTGTGTGTGTGTGTGTGTGTAATCCCTCCAACTATCCAAATACTGAGAAAAGTTTCAAGAGTTACAAATATTATCTTTCCATGTAGGAATGTAAATAGTTCAACTTTAGTAAGTCTCTTATGATTTCTCTTTCCTGTTTACCTTTTCATGTTTCTCTTGATTGTTGTTTTTGAAAGTCAGATTTTCTATTCAGCTCTGGTCTTTTCATCAAGAATGCTTGAAAGTCCTCTCTTTCACTGAATGACAATTTTTTCCCCTAAAGTATTATACTCAGTTTTGCTGAGTAGGTGATTCTTGGTTTTAATCATAGTTCCTTTGATTTCTGGAATATCATATTCCAAGCCCTTTGATTCATTAATTTAGAAGCTGCTAGATCTTGTGTTATCTTGACTGTATTTCCACAATACCCATATTGTTTCTTTCTAGCTTCTTGCAATATTTTCTCTTTGACCTGGGAACTCTGGAATTTGACTACAACATTCCTAGGAGTTCCTCTTTTCAGATCTCTTTCAAGAGGTGATTGGTAGATTCTTTCAATATTTATTTTACCCTCTGGTTCTAGAATATCAGGGCAGTTTTCTTGTCTAGGCTATTTTTTATATCATGTCTTTCATTTAGTCCCATAATTTTTAAATTGTCTCTCCTGGATCTATTTTCCAGGTCAGTTGTTTTTCCAGTGAGATATTTCACGCTGTCTTCTTCTTTTTTTCATTCTTTTGGCTTGGTTTCGTAATTTCTTGGTTTCTCATAAAGTCATTAGCTTCCTTCTGCTCCATTCTAATTTTTAAAGAATTATTTTCTTCAGCGAGCTTTTGAACATCCTTTTCCATCTGGCTAATTCTGCTTTTTAAAGCATTCTTCTCCTCCTCATTGCCTTTCTGGACCTCTTTTGCCAATTGAGTTAGTATATTTTTAAAGGTGTTATTTTCTTCAGCATTTTTTGGGTCTCTAGCAAGCTGCTGACTCATTTTTCATGATTTTCTTGCATCTCTCTCATTTCTCTTCCCAATTTTTCCTCCACCTCTCTTACTTGATTTTCAAAATTCTTTTTGATCTATTCCATGGCCTGAGACCATTGCATACTTATTTTGGAGATTTTGGATGCAGAAGCCTTGACTTTTAGGTCTTCCTTTAATGGTAGGCACTGTTCTTCCTCATCCAAAAGGATGGAAGAAAATACCTGTTCACCAAGAAAGTAACCTTCTATAGTCTTATTTTTTTCCCTTTTTGGGCATTTTCCCAGCCAGCTACTTGACTTTTGAGTCCTTTGTCAAGAGGAGGGTATACTCTGGGGACCTGTAAGTTCTCAGTTCCTCCAAGGTGGCACAATCAAGGGAGAGAAGTTTACTCCTCTCCCAGCCTGTGCTCTGGTCTGGGATCAACCACAAGCACTTTTCTGCCCAGGACTTGTGAGTAGGATTTCCTGTCTAGAGCCTCCACCAGCCAGTGCTTCTCCTCACCCCAAGACTGCCATTCAGAGCTGAATTTCAGATCAGCCACTCAATTCCCCCCAGGGTCTTTAAGCCAAGGGCTCCAAAAATAAATGCTGCCACTGCAGTAGCTGCTGGCGGCAGGGCCAGAGCATATTCCCTTCTCTCAGGTGAAAGAGCTTTCTCACTGACCTTTGAAACTGTCTTTGGCATTTGTGGGTTGAGCAATCTGGGAACTGCTGCTGCTGCTGGTGCCCTGAACCCTGCTTTGGTCCTGTCCCTGCCACACGGCATGGCCAAGGCTGAGCTGTGCTCTGCTCCAAACCTGGTGCAATATATCTCTCCTGTTGGCCTTCCAGGCTGTATTGGGTTGGAAATCTCTTTCACTCTGTTGTGTTGTGGCTTCTGTTGCTCTAGAATTTGTTTAGAGTCATTTTTACAGGTATTTTATGGGCGATGGGGGGGAGCTTCTACAGGTCCATCCTTCTACTCCACCATCTTGGCTCTGCCCCCTCCCACCTCTTGTATTCCCTGTTTTTCTTTAAGATTCACCTTGATTTCTACCTTCTATAGGAGGCCTCCCCAGATCAACTAATGCCTTCCACCTACCTATTCAATATATCTTATATGAACCTCGTGAGTTTCACATTGTCTCCTCCATTACAATGTGCCTTTCTTGAGACCAAGGAATGATTTCTTCCTTTTTTTAATCCCCTATACTTAATACAGTGCCTACCATAAAGTAGGTGCATAAAAATGCTTACTGATTGATTGTCCCAGCTGAGCATCATCATTTTCACAAAGTCAGTATCACTTGATATTCATGGAATTGAATGTCTGAATCTGTGATTTCTCTCCTTTACAAGAAGATACAATTGGAAAAAGGTTCAATTTATGGATATGAGACAAGCAACATCAACTACATTTGGAGTTTAAATCTGAAACCTTAGCCTCAGTCTCACCTGTTTTCCATATACAACTTTCCATTTCCTGACTAGATACCTTAGCACAGGTTGGCCCTTAAACCTACGATATCTTCTCTACTCTCTTACAACTTTTAGCTCCATTCAAGGTTCAGCTCAAGGGTCACCTTTTACATAAGGCTTTTCTCATCTCTTTAGTGGCTAGTGACCCCATCATTCAGTAAAATACCCCCTATAGTGTCCCCCAACATGCTTTACAAAAGAACAGTGTATAAAGTAAGAGACAATGAGATGCAAAAGTACATCCCTTCACGTGGCCCATTTACATACAAAAAGGTCACAAACTTGGGCAGAATATTGACCAAGACAAAGGGTCTGCCAAGGATGAACAGGTTGGACTGAGAATTTGAAAGTATATGAGCTGATTCTATTAGCAATTAGACTGTGGAGGAGAAGGGAGAAGTCAGTGATAAAATAAGAACCAAACTAATGAGAACTGATTTGTGCTTCTGGGAGAATGTAGCAAAGTAGGGAGGTGATTTCACTCTTTACTATCTGTGTTTTCACTGCCACTCATAAACGTTCTACGTATCCATTCTTCTCACTAATTCTATGTTTAATTATGAGAGAGTGTGGTTTAAGGGAAATTATTGTTGTCATTTTTGTTCTTCTAATGTAATTTCAGGAAGTTTCCTGAAATTACATTAGAAGAACAAAAAATATATATGTATATGTATATGCACATATACACATACATACGTATGTCCTTTTCTTTGACATCTTTAGGATATAGACCTAATAGCATTACTGGGTCAAAGGGGAGGCATAATTTTATAGCCTCTGGGGCATCATTCCAAAGTGTTCTCTAGAATGGCTGTACCACTTCACAACTCCAGCATTACTGTACCTATGTTTTCACATCCTCTTCAGCATTTATCATTTTCCTTTCCTGTTATGTTAGCCAATCGGATAAGATGTAAGCTGTACCTCAAAATTATTTTAAACTTAATTTCTCCAATCAATAATTATTTAGAGCATTTTCTCATGTACCTGTTGATAGCTCCTATTTATTTTTCTGAAAACTACTTTTCCATGTCTTTTTGCCATTTATCAATTGGGGAGTGGCTCTTATTTTTATAAATTTGACTTTGTTCCCTACATATTTGAGAAATGACCACTTTAGCAGATAAACTTACTGTAAATTTTTTTGAAAAGATTTCATCTTCTATGGCACCTTTTTAGCAATTATCTATTTTAATAAGGTCTATTTTTTCTTTTACTTTGCCTGAGATTATGATTGCTACCCCTATGTATGTCTTTCTGTTTCAAGTGTATTCCTTGTATAACAACTAATACTATTGGATTTCTAATCCATTGTGCTATCCACTACTTTTTTATGGGTGAATTAATCCCATTCACATTCACAATTATAATTACTAACTATATGTCCTTCCATCCTATTTTCTTCTGTTTATCCTTTTCTCTGTCTGTCTATCTGCCTGTCTGTCTCTCTTTCTCCCTCCTTCCCCTCTTCCCTGCCTCCCTCCCTCCTCAAAAGTCTGTTTTGCTTCCAACCACTGCCTCCTTTCTTTCATTCCCTTCCCCTCTACTTTCCTATTAGGTCAGATAGAGTTCTATACCCAAATGAGAGTGTGCATATATATATATTCTTCCCTCTTTGAACCAATTCCAGTGAGAGTGAGGTTCAAGCATTGCCTGCCAAACCCCATTTCCCCCTCCATTGTAAAAGCTCTTCCTTGTGTGTATCTTTTATGTGAGAAAATTTTCCCCATTCTACCTTTTCATTTTCCCTTCTCCCAGTGCCTCCTTCTTTCTGAATCCTTCAATTATTTTTGGAGATCATTGGAACATCATCAATTCACATCCATGATCTCTATGTAAACTCCTTTTAACTGCTCTAATAATGATTAAGTTCTCAGGAGTTACATGTATCATCTTCCCACATAGGAAAGTACAAAGTTCAACCTCATTGAGTCCCTTGTGATTTCTCTTTCATGTTTACCTTTTTATGCTTCTCTTGAATCTTGTGTCTGAATGTCAAAGTTTCTATTCAGCTCTGGCTTCAAGTATCAAGAATGCTTGAAAATTTTCGGTTTCATTAAGTATCTACTTTTCCCCTGAAGGATTATACTCAGTTTTACTGGACAGGTTATTCTTGTTTGTAATCCTAGTTTCTTTGTTTTCTGGAATATCATGTCCTAAATCCTCTACTCTTAACATGGAAGCTGCTTGCTAAATATTGTGTGATCTTGACTGTAGTGCTGCAATATTTGAAATATTTATTTCTGGATGCTTGCAGTATTTCCTCCTTAACCTGAGGGTTCTGGAATTTGGCTATAATATTTTATTCTCTGGATCTAAGAAGTTGGGGCAGTTTTCCTTTGTAATTTTTTTAAAATATGGCTATGTTCTTTTTTTTATCCTGGCTTTCAGAGAGCTCAATAATTCTTAAGCTATCTTTTCTCAATCTATTTTTCTAGAGCAGTTGTTTTTCTGATGAGATATTTTATATTTTCTTCTTTTTTTTTATTATTTTGACTGGTTTTTTTTTTGTTTCTTCATTTCTCATGAAGTAATTAGCTTCCACTTGACCAATTCTTATTTTTAAGGAATTAGTTTCTTCAATGAGCTTTTGTACCTCTTTTTTGATTTAACCAATTCTGCTTAAAAAAGCAGTAGTTATGAATTTCTTCAGTAAATTTTTGTACCACTTTTTCCGTTTAGTTAATTTTCCTTCTTTAAGTTGTTCTTTTCTTAGGTGAATTTTTATACCTCTTTTTCTATTTGTCCAATTCTGTTTTTAAGGTGTTATTTTCTTTAGTATTTTTGTGCCTCTTTTACCAAGCTGTTAATTCTCTTTTCATAATTTTCTTGCATCACTCTCATTTCTTTTCCCAATTTTTCCTTTATCACTCTTACCTCTTTCTTTAATGCTTCCAGGAATTCTTGTTGGCCTTCAGTTCAGTGAGCATTGTTCTTTAAGACTTTGCTTGTAGGTATTTCACATTGTTGTCTTCTTTTGAGTTTGTGCCTTGACCTTCCCTGCTACCATAGTAACTTTTAAATGACACAATTACTTTTTGGGTTGTTTGCTCATTTTTTCTAGTCTATTTCTTAAGTTTGAACTTTATGTTAAAATTGGACTCTTCTTACCTGAGGATAAGGAGGCATAGTCTTAAGCTTCAGGTTTTTTCATGCTGCTATTTTCAGAGCTAGTTTTGGGGGTCTGCAATTTTTTGATGCTTCCAATATGATGTGATCTGAGGAGAGGTGTTGTCACTGTTCTCCCGATCTGTCCTCTGCTCTTTACCCAGGAAGGGCCTCTGCTCCCCTGTAGCCACAAGTGCTAGTACTACTCTCTGCCTTGGAACTGTGACCAGGATCTATGATCTCTTGCAGCCACAAAGGCTAGTACTCTTCTCTGCCCTGGAACTGCAACCCCAAACTGTATATGGGCAATAATATTGTCCATCAGCTCCCAATCCTGCTCCACTTGTCATCTCAGGGTCCTCTATAATCTCCTCCTCACCACCTGTCTGACTCCTTAACTATCTCTTAGCTGATAGCTCCTGAAACTCTCAATGCCACCGTGATAGGTGCCTGAAAGGCTCACTGCTGGTGTTGCTACCCCATATGATTGGGCTGGCCCACATCATGGTGTCTTGCTGACCTCCTAAGTTGTTGTAGCCTGAATTATTGTCTCACTCTGAACTTTTATTAGCTCTTCCACTCCAGAATTCAACTTCAGACATTTTAAAATTTGGAGGGGAATATTGGGAAAGTTCAGTTGGGTTATTGTCTCTGTTCTGCCATTTTCTCTGCCTCTTCTTTAGCAGTTAGAGGTCACCAGCCTTGATCCACTCTCTGTAGAATGATATTGATGGGATAGAAAGAAGAAAGAAGATGTGGGACCCAAGACTCAGTGAATGACCTTTGGATTCTCTGGGTGAGCTGGCTCAGCTCAGGACCCTGAAAGTACTCTCCCTGCCATAGTTCATGGTGACTTCAGTTTACCTCCTGCCCCTGTCAGGACCACGCCTGGAGTTTCCCTTTATCCTATGACTTGTGATTTTTCTATAGCATCTCCCATATGCTTCCTATTGCCCAGCCCTTGGGCAAGACATGACACAAGCCACTGGGAGTAAAATATCTATGAAAGGAAGCCAATAGACAGTTTTTCTTAGATAGACTTTTTGGAAAAGAAATCCCTCCTTTCAAGTAAAATAGCATGGCCCAGAATCACCAGATGATGCCAGAGACAGCAGAGCATCGTGGAAAAATAAGCGAGCAGGGACAGAGGCGATGTTTATAACTTCAGAACTGTTTGGAGTTTATAGCTAATGTTTACCATGTGTTCTGTCATTAACACTTTTAAGACAGATCCATTTCCCGTCTGACTGAGTGCAGAACACCCATTTACTCAGTAAAAATGAAATGCTCAGGCCATGAAAATGGGAGGTTTCCTTTGCTTACCATTTTTAATTGGATAACATTTCCCATAAACTTTCCAACTGGCCTTCGATAGGGAAAGGAAAAAAAAGTTTTCAAGATGACCCCACTAATAAAGTTCAATCTGAGAGCCAACATACTTGAATTTGGAAAGCCTGATGTAAAGCAGGTCAGGTTTAATGGCAGTCAGCTTGGCACACAGACTCTTGATTTGTATGGAACAACCTAGAAAGTTCTCCTGGCATATGGTCACCTAGGAGTGCAGCTTTCAACCTGGGAGCCTTCTGGGAAAAAAATGAGGCTCCAGTTGCTTTATTTAAAGGCTGCTAGAGACCTTAGCAGTAAGGAGCTGAGCTCTGACTCTTCTGCCAAAAGTGGCTAGTTGAGGATACCATAAGCGAAGCCCTTGAGATGGGTTAGTTCCTTCTTAGGAGTCAGAATCTGTAAAATATGGGCTGTGCAGAGAAGACTAGTCACTGAGGAGCAATGAGCTGGATATACGACCTGGCTTCAGGAAACTCCAGCAAGTAACCCTTCACATGTTAAAAAATAAAAATATTCTTCTTGCCTGAAATCGTATAGTGAACTGATTACCAAAGGCTTCAGATGTAGCCTAGAACATACTAGGCACTAAAAAAGAAAATAGGCTTACAATGTGTGATGGAAGTTTCTTTGTCACTGATTTATGTTTTTACATTGAGTGCTTCTCAGTGAATGGGGTAACAGCCTGTCAGCCTGAAATATTCCTGTCTCTGCTTTGAGGTTCTGATTGTAGGTAGGGGAGGCAAGGTAGAAGACATCTAAGCTGAGTTGCTACTTTCAAACCTCAGCCAGATCCAAGGAATTATGCTAAACTGATAGAGTGTCACACACTGGAAGAAGCCTCTCCAATTCTGTCTGTTCCCCACACCTGCCAGTACCCTGGCAATCATTCTCAGGGATGTTCATAGAAAGAATTGCAATTCTGCTCTCAAGGGAGTTGGTGAGGGCTGTCTATCCTGTTTCTATCGTAGTAATTTCAGAGAGCAGCTGGTATTTGACATTGACTTTGACCTGAACAAGTATCCCCATTTTTGCAGAGGTGAGAGAGAGACAGAGACACAGAGACAGGGACACAAAGACAGAACTGAGACAGAAAAAGAAAGAAAAACAGTCAAAGAAAAACTGAGACAGAGAGAGAGAAAAAGGGAAAGAGAGAGAGAAAGAGAGAGAAGTCATTCCATTAAATCACAAGATTGATAGATTGACTAATGCTTCAATAAACCAATGGATCTGTGATTGCATTGATATAGATACTATTGTCCAGTGATACAGATAACGCACATATGCCCTCTTGTCGTGTACAACTTTGGCCCATGTGTTCTTGTGAATCTTACACAGGGGTCCAGCCAGTGTATTGGGCACCTGCTTCTAGATCTTGGGATACTGTTATGGATTCCACCGAACTGCACAGGCTTTCCATTTCTTATCCCTTGTTCTTAACACGTGACCACTCCACCTTCTTTTCTGGTCATACATTTCACAGGAATCAAGGAGTTATAACTGAAAGGGACTTAGAATTTCTTTAATTGAACCTCTTTATTTTAAAGATGAGATTAAGTGACTTGGTAAAGATTACTCCACTTCTAAGTGTCAGAATGAGGATTTGATTTTGTTATCTTTTATTTCCTTTTTTGTTACTTTTTTTTCCCTCACCAGATTCAGCTCATTCCGAGCTTCACAATATATAGGACTTTGTTGTGCTTTTATATTTGGGTCTTGCTTATATCTTCTGTAAATTTCTTTTTAAAAATCTAAGTTGACTGCTTAATTCTCTATGTATACCCATTTGGATAATTCTTATTTTTTCTTCCTCAATGGAATTGTTTCCCTCTGTCTCCCATTCCCCTGAGCTGACTTGCCCTGAAGTATGAAGGATGAAATTATCATTGAGCTAAGTCAAGAAGTTATTAGCTACACTGCTTTAGGAACAGAGAGAACTCTAGCAGATGTCTAAATAATTCATATCTTCCATTACTACTATATCATGACTCTTTGCCTGACTTGTGATGTTTCCCAAACTCTTTATCAGTCTCCCCTTTCTGTCTGGACAGTCTATAGTATATCTCAATCAATCACAAAATCACTTCTGTTTCTTTCCCTAACATTCACCCAAATGCTTTCTGTTATTTTTCCCCCTATATTTTGCCACATAAGCATATTTTATTAATATATAATCTTATCCACTGCCTTACTTATCCTGTACCTTTTGAACAAATTACAACTACCCCAGAGCCACAGTCCAGTCATGAGTTTCATCCTATCAAGTCTCAGTGCAAAACCCTAAGGTCAAATTTGCTTTTGTGTGTTAATACCTCTACTTTGTTTTGTTTGTTACATAAACATTAGGCATTTAGGATAGAAATCTGGCTAAGGGATATAGTGGATAAAGCTTTGGGTCTTGAACCAGGAAATGGTCTTCGATGCTTACTGGATGTGGAAGCCTGGGCAAGTCACTTGACCTCTGTCTGCTTCAGTTTCTTCATCCATCCATAAACTGAGGATAATAATAACATCCATCTCCTAGGAGTTTTGTGAGAACCAAGTAGGATAACATTTATAAAGCATTTTGTAAATCTCAAAGCACCATATAAAGGTTGGCTGTTATTATTATATTGTTATTTTGTCCCTTGTGAACTTCTGGGTATCTCAACTTCTACTGTACATACCTTCTATGGTGCTGAATTTGAGTGAATATATATAAGCAGTTTTCTGCTTCCTCTATCCTTCTTCATTTAAAGCCCTTTGGATAGGATTTGTAAGACATGCAGCAAGTACATTCTTACCAGCCTTTGATGAAAAAACTCCACACATGGCCAGGAAACTGTCATGCCTGTATTTTAATCTCAATTCCAGAAGTCTACTTCCCATTCTCAGACAAAACTTTCAGACACAAGTTGTTCACTTCCTAAATCAATCTTTATCTTCTGCATTCTTTCACTTCAATGAATCCCTATAATCTTTCATTTCCTGCCTGAAATTGTATAATTGTTGGCAACAGTTTTTAGTTTCCTTCAGGAAGTATCATTTGCAACTATGTGAATCCTCAAAAGTGGGTACACGCACACACACACACACACACACACAAACACACACACACACATTACTATGTCTTGGGAAATTTCCCATTATATCCTGGATACATTCCTTGGAAAGAAAACAAATCTCTCTATTGTTATCAGGTTGACAAATTGCTACCTTGTTACCCTTTGCATTAGTGAGGGCATCATCCACTACGAGTACTCTTCTTCCACTGTCTCTTACCAGATCATATCTCACCCGATAGCTTTTGTGGCTTATCATTATCATTCCTAGAGAACAAGTATTTTCTTCCTCCTTAGAGAATTCAGGTCTTCCTCATCAAGAGAGAGTATGTTTCCTTCCCTCTCTTCTCTGTGTAATACTCTTTCATGTTAAGTTATCCTGACAGGACAATTTTTTCTCTAGCTCTGATCCTCCCAAAAGTGGATGTCTACTTTGTTGAGTATGTTGTAGTAGAAGCTCCTTTAGTATATAGTGAGACTAGATGCCCACTGAGGTCAATTGTAATTCCCAAATTTTGTGATGAAATTTTAGGGGCAAGATGACCAGTATTCTTTTGGGGATATATGATTATAAACCTCTGAATTAGTACAAAACATCCAAAACAGTGGATGTTAAGAGTCAACCAAAGGACAATGGAGTAACACATGGTGGGCACAAGCAGGATGCATAGTACACAACTAAGGAATTATACAAGAACAGTGATATAGAAAGAACTTCACAAAGCAATGGATAACCAGGAAAAAAGATGGGCTAAGCACATGCTGAAAGTGAGTAATAACTGATAAAAAGCCTGGATATTCTTTTGGTATTCATAGAACATTAAAAAAATGTAAGTGAGGGTATTGTCAAGTTGGATAGATTCTCTGTGGTTAATTTATGGGGGTATATGATCAAGCATCATGCAAGCTGAACAAACATGGATGAGCTGCTATTGACATTGTTGGAGGGAATATCCATATTAAGGAAACCACAGCATCAGTGGTTTACTTAAAGATCAGGGAACTCATTGTAACTTCCATTCATCTCTCCTCTCTAGCAGTTTTGTAAAGTGGATGTTAGTTATAAGAGATACTTGGCAGAAAGGCTGGATGGATCAATGAAAATCTATTGATTGGCTAAAAAATATCTGAAATTCAATTAAACAATTTCATTCAACGTGATTTTATTAGGCTACTACAAACATTGATTAGAATACATTTATTAGTGGCTACTATGGTTGTTGGACCTTAAGAAGAAATACAGAAACAAAAATGGAAAAGATTCACTGTCCTCAACAAGCTTATATTCTATTTAAGAAATATAACATGAACATAGTTAAACAATTATAAAGTACATAGAAGGTAGTTTTAAGAGAGAGATCACTAATAATTTTGGTGCCTGTGGAATGAGGGGAGGACAACAAGAGGAGATCCTGGTCTTTAAACAATACCATTCAAGGATCTTATCTTTGTGTTATTGGAAGAATAGAAACCTTTGGGTTAGAACACAGAGGTAGGATGGAGTTTCTGGTCTGTGTCTTTCTGTCTATCAGGGAAAAGTGGGAGTTAGAAGAACAGGTCTAAGCTGGTCACATTGCTTTGACGGGGACTGCTAATAAGACTAGACTACCTAGATCTCATGCTTGAGTGTTCATCTCTGAAAAACTTACAGACTGTATGATACCAAGAAATTATAAGGTACTAATATCATTATTATTTGATGACAACTGAGAGCATTAATTCAACTGAGAAATTAGGACATGGATCAATCTCACTGCATTTAAGAGCCACAAAAGGACTTTAAAGTTGTTAAATGTTCTATTAACAAAGCCTCATTCCAATATTCGTTACTCCAGCCAATTCTGAATTTCCATCCAGTAAATGAAGGACACCCTGAGTTCTGTATCATGTGAGGCACATAATCATGGGCACTGTCATACAAGCCAACCACATTGTATTTCTATTTCAAGCTCACCAATATGGTTTAGTGTAATTTACATGAAGAGATTGGTGACTTGGAAAAGGGGAATCTAATGACTTAGTCTTTACCAAAACAACACGTAGTTTAAAGGAAAAGAAGTTTACAAACCGTAATCCAGTATCCTTTTGATCTCATCTAACACTACCTACCTTAATTTGCAGGGTTCCCTTTTAATGTGGTTTGGTCAAAAATAAATCAAATCTAACTCATTTTAAATATAACTCATCTGGTCACTGATATCTTTGAAGCAAGTCCTTAGATGATTGCTGAGAAAGTTGTTGCTTTTTTTGAGGAAATAACTATTCATTAAACATTTTATCCCATGAACTAGAGATGACAGGATATGAAGTTTAGAGAATAAAATGAAGGAAGATGCTATCTTTGATTACGGTAGAAAATTGAAATAAGTACTTCATTTGATTTTTAGACAGACTATACAAAGGTACTCCTTGACAGGCATTAGCAATATAGTAGAAAAAATATTCGATCAGGCATCAAGGGATCTAGACTTGAATCCCAGCTCTGATTGGATATTGGAAAAGGCATTTAATCTTTCTAGGTCTGTTTCTGCATCTATAAAATGAAGGGACTGGATTCAATGTCCTCTGAAGATTATTTCCAGCTCTATTTCAATAATACCATAATCTATAAAATCTAAAACCTCTATCATTTGAAATAATATTACTAGGTAGAAGAGTTGCTGCATAATCAGTCAATAAAGATTTATTAAATGTCTTCTATGTGCCAGTAATAAAGTATACTAAAGATATATTTTAAAAAGGGAAAAAACAGTTGCTGCCCTCAAGGATCTTATAGTCTAAGAATAATGTTCATAGATTGATCTTCAGTGCAAGGTGTTCAAATCCTGCTCTTGGCACTTACTACCTATATGACCCTGGACAAGTCACTTAACCACTTTCAGCCTCAGAGGTTCTCATTTGTGACATAAGGAGAATGAGACTAGATGGTCTGTAAGACCTCTTCTAGTTTTAACTGATTCTGAGAACCCTGCATCTTTTTTCCAGGGTAAGAAAGTCAAGGCTAGATTGCTTTGGCAAAAAAAAAAAAATGCAATACTGTTGGATCAGAAGGACCATCTTACTTGGTTCATAAGGTAACAGGATCATACATTTAAAGTTGGAAGACATTATGGAAATCTCTAGTCCAACCTTCATGTCTGACTCTTCACGACGCCATTTGGGATTTTCTTGCCAAAGGTACTAGTGCGGTTTGCAATTTCTTTTCCCATCTCATTTTACAGATGAGAAACTGAGGCAATCAGAGTTAAGTGCCTAGCCCAGGGTCATGGAGCTAGAAAGTGTCTAAGACCAGATTTGAAATTAGGAAGATAAATCTCCTGCCTCCAGATCTGACACTTTCTCTACTGTACCACCCAGATGGATGTTCAATGTTAGCTTGCTGGAAGGTCCCCTCTAGAATATACCACATTTATGCATGACTTGGAAGAAGGTTTTGATATATACAGCATTAGATGGAACAAAGATGAGAGGGATAGCTAACATATTAGAAGAGTTAGGATTAAAAATATCTCTAATGGACTAAAACATTTGTTCCAATATGTTGAGATGAAATTTGGTAGGGATAAATATAAAGTTTTACACTTGGGTTCAAATGCTCAATTTCAAAGTTTGGGATTGTGGAGGCATGGTGAGGCACTAGAGCCAGGGGAAAAGATCTGGGGGAATTTGTGAACTAGAACATACAACAAATCATAAATCAATGGTATCACCTGACAAAGAAAAATGGTTAATTTCAGCCTGAATTAAAAGATGGACGCATGGTGTCCGGACTAAGACAGGTAGTGATACTGCTGTAGTCTGCCTTGATCAAACCATGTTTACTGTATCATTTTCAGTTCCAGGCACCAAATTTTAAGAACAATGCTTACAAGCTGGAGTATCCAGAGAAAAGTCACTAGAATAATGAGACTAGAGACAGGGTCATAAATAGATTTAGTAAAGGAAATGGGAACAGTTAGTCTGAAGAAGAAGCCTACAGGACATGGTACAGCCCCTGGTGAATGTTTGATGACTGTCTTTCTGGGGAAATGGGAAAAACTTTTAAATGAAATCTGTATTATTAAAATTTTCTTCATCACTTTCCTAAGCATAGTCAAACAAAAATCAATTAATTAAGTCATGATTTGTAGCATTTGCTCATTTCTGAGATACAAATGCTCACTCTGAAATATAACAATCACTTCTCCCAAGTTGGTTTAGCTGGCTCCAGCATACGAATGATGAAGTCTTGTCCCAGCAGCTTGGAGAAGCCCCAAGGGAACAACTGAGAACAATGGGTGGAAGTTACAATGAAGCAAATGTTGGTTTGATGTCAGAAAAATATTCCCAATTATTAGATCTACTGAACTAGAGCACTGGTAGATTTAAGCTTTTAGTGTTGGTGGTAATGGTGGTGGTGATGATGGTGATGATGATGATGGTGGTGGTGGTGATGATGATGATGATTACTAATAATATCTAGCATTTATATGATGTTTCAAGATTTGCAAATCATTTAATAAATATTATCTCATTTTATCCTCACAACAACCCTGGGAGGTAGGAGCTATCATTATACCTATTTAATTTAATTATATCTATTTAAAAAATTAGGAAATAAACAATTATACCTATTTAATAAATTTGGAAACTGAGACAGACAGAAATTGTGTTTTGCCAAAATTCACAAATCTAGTGAGTATCTGAAGCTGGATCTTAACTCAAGTTTTACTTACTCTGAGTCTAATGCTCTATCTACTGTCCCTTCTGTACCATTTACTTGGTATATGTATACATGCATATGGGTGGGTAGGTGGCATAGTAGAGAGAGTGTTGGGTCTGGAGTTAGAAGACTCCCCTTCTGAGTTAAAATCTGGCATCAGACATGTACTAGTTGTGGGACCCCGGATAAATCACTTAACTCCTGTTAGCTTCAGTTTCCTCATCTGTAAAATGAGCTGAAATTAAAAATAGCAAACTACTCCAATATCTTTACAAAGAAAATCCCAAATGAGTTCGTGAAGAATAAAACACAACTGAAAAATGACTGAACAACAACAACAGCATGCATGTGTGTATACACTTATTATTTATTTTATATGCCCTTTTGGATATATTCCTTGCCCTTCTGATCAAATAGGGTATAGTTTGCATCACTTCAAAACCTTTTAGTGTCAAATTTTTCTGAAAGTTCAGAACTTTCTTTTGAAGGATTCTTTTGAAGGAGATTTTTGAATGATTTTTCAAAATATAACCATATAATTCTCTAGGGATCAAACATTATGAAAACATTTTTGTGTCCATTGTAACTCAAAATATGTTTCATTTTAAAGAAAATAATAAACCTCTTAAATTTAAAAAAATGTCATTAGTTGACATAGTGGCTTTATCCAAAGAGTTTCCCAACTAAATTGATTAATTTGCTTCTGAGTTCCCATGAGTACTTTGGGTTTTTTGTATTATCTTTGGAGCAAAATGAAGATTGCCTTGTGCCTGATAACTGTTTTTTACCTTGAATGCTTAGACAGGATCTGGGGAATCCTTTTATAATCACTTGTGGAATCTAGATATGGAGCATATTCTGAGATTTTTCCAAGGAAGAATACTGATTAGGGTTGATATGCACCAAAGTGAGAGTTATCTTCTGGGTGAGTAACAAATATTGAACTTGGGCTACATAAACCAACAGTTTGGGGAAGTCTTGGGCTATTGGTCATACTGGAAAAAAAACATCATAAATAATTATGAGTCACTACAGATTTCCATTCCTGAAGATGTTGAGTGTTACCAACATTTATCATGCATATGTACCACCAAAATGTCCTCTGACATTCCCACCAAAGAAGAAATAATTTGGTTGGATGCACCATGACATATTGGATTACTGGGGCCCATGAATAAGACACAGGAGATGTCATACATCTATATTTACCATATGATTAGTCTATACTGTCAAGACTGGAGGTCTTTAAACAGGGTCTTAATGACTCCTCAGAGATGTTATAGAAGGTGATTTTACTTTGAATAGGGATGGTCTAGAGTACCCCTGAATTCCCTTCCAATATTCTATAACTATATAAAGAAGTGGGCAAAGACTGTGTGCATAAGAAAACACTGAAATATTTAGATGATTTTAAAAATTGTATCACTTTCAAAGGCAAAATTGGGAAAAAGTGAAGTTAACTTTTTCAGATGAGATGCCCTTCAACATCAAGACAGCACAAGCTCACCTGATGACCAAGGTAGCATGAGTCATAAACTCAGCCTTCATGTATACCTGGAGTATCTCTTCCTCTTTAAGAAACCAAGTTTCCATGGGTCTCACTCCACCTGAAGTAATTTGTTACCAGGAGCCACAGAATCTATTAGAAAGAATGACTACAGATCAAGAAGGCCCCAGCTTGGGCTGATTTCTTTTTCTACATTTTGGGTTTAGGCATCATCCCAAGTTTAGCATGTCTGTGGGCAAGATGAATGTCTGAGGGATGCCATCACCCACTAGAAGTTCTCAGGATAACTCAGTTATGGCCCATTTCCATTAGATGCTCAGAACTGGAACAATTATGCAAATAAATAATTGATGGAGTGAGAGGAGGCTGAGGTTTGCTAGTTACCATTTGATCTACAAATGTACATTTGTAGAACTTACTCAGGTTTGAGTCTTTCCTGAATCAAGAGGAATGTGTTGAAAGTTGCCAAGATTATTACAAAGACTACATACAAAATAATAAATAGCATATTTAATTGAGTGGATTAGGAGAATTTTAACTCTGAAAGGAACCTGGCATTCATAGGTTTCTTGATAAATTATTGGGCTGTTTGCACAATTGTTCTGTTTCAATTTCCCTTAGACTATAATCTAACTATTTGTATATGTCAGAATAGTGGATGAGAGTCGAGGTTTCAAAATTGACTACCATTAATTGGGAAAGAGCTAAGAAAATTATGGTAAGTTACTGTAATAGAATATTACTGCACTGTAAAAAAAATGAATAGATGAACAGAATAGAAAAAAACAAATGAACTGATGCAAAGTGAAATGAGCAGAACCAGGAAATCTATATATACAATGATAACAACAATATAAATAGAAAAAATAACAAGAAATATCCTTAAATATCATGTAGCAACCAAGTTTGACCCTGAAAGGGAAGAGAAAATATATTTCAATTTTTTCTTTGCAGAGGTGGGAAACTATGGATACTGAAAATGGCAGACCTCAAATGATATGTTGGTTGGTTTTTGATTAAACTACTTTGTTCTTTCATTTTTATTCTTCGTTTTTGGGTATGACTATTTCAGATGTGGAGGTAGGAGGGACAAATTTGGAAATGATGGGGACATAAAAACAAAAGAGGTCAACAAAAATTTAAGGGGTAAAGCTTTGAAAGGTGCACCATATGGCAATTATCAACTACCAAATCAAAATGAAAGTTAATCAAATACTCCACCAAATATCCCGAGAATTCAATTAAATAAATCAAACGAATGAACAACTGAATGAATGAAATTGTCAAATTCTATAAAAACTGTTTGCACAGTTTTGTTAAGTAATTCAGGTATAGTTTTTTAAAATGTTTTTTGGGTATTAGATAAAATAGCAGATATGTATGTTCTATACACAACCTAGCCCCAACCTATCTTTCCAATGTTATATTACTCCCCTTCCCATGCTCAACAGTCCAACCAAACAGGCTTTCTTGATTTTCTTCACACACACTCCCATCTCCATGTCTTTATGCCAACTGTTCTTCATGCTTGAAATGTATATTTTCTTCACTTGTGCCTCTTATAATCAATCCCTTTTATCCATTAAAACCTAGATCAAAGACTATTTTTACATAAAACCTTTCATGATTCCCTCACCTCATCTGTAAAATGAGCTGAAGAAGGAAATGGCAAGCTACTCCAGTATCTTTGCCAAGAAAACACCAAAAGGGGTCACAAAGAGTTGGACACTAAACATCGACAACAGCCACTGCTAGCTTTCCAATTCCCTTAATTTTCCTTGTATTTATTTTTATATGTTGTATATATTTTGCTCCTGGAGGGAAGGGACTGTCTTTTACCTTTTTTTGTATCCCCAGTGACTAACAAAATTCCTGGCACATAGTGGGCACTTCATAAATGTTTATTGATTGATATATTCACTTATACACCACTGTGTACATTGAGATTCCTTTACTGATAAGGGCTAGAATGAATAACTGTTGAGATTTCTTCCAGTTCTACAATTCTGTGATCTTTGGTATTCCAAAGACATATGTGGAAGGAGGAGTATGGTTCTAATGGCAGTTTGGATCTGGGGATTTGATTTTTTGGTTAAAATATTATTTGTTCATATGTTGAAAAGAGAATGATAAATGGAAAATTAAAATAATTCATAAAAGAATGATGTTGCTCCAGCTTATTAATTTTCCCTTTTCTATTTTCTTTTTTTTAAATTTAAATTTATTTAAGTTTTCAACATTCATTTCCACAAAATTTTGGGTTCCAAATTTTCTCCCCATTTCTCCCCTCCTCCCACCCCAAAACGCCCAGCATTCTAATTACTCCTATCACCAATGTGTCCTCCCTTCTAACATCCCTCCCTTCCCTTATCCCCATCTTCTCTTTTGTCCTGAAGGGCAAGATAAATTTCTATACCCCATTACCTGTATTACTTATTTCCTAGTTGCAAGAACAATACTCAACAATTGCTTCTAAAACTTTGAGTTCCAGCTTCTCTTCATCCCTCCCTCTCCACCCATTCCCTTTGGGAAGACAAGCAATTCAATATAGGCCATATCTGTGTAGTTTTGCAAATGACTTCCATAATAGTCATGTTGTGTAAGAGTAACTATATTTCCCTCCATCCTATCCTGCCCCCCATTTCTTCTATTCTCTCTTTTGACCCTGTCCCTCCCCAAGAGTGGTGACTTCTAATTGCTCCCTCCTCCCATTGCCCTCCCTTCCACCATCCCCCCCAACCCTGCTTATCCCCTTCTCCCCTACTATCCTGTATTGTAAGATAGGTTTTCATACCAAAATGAGCATGCATTTTATTCTTTCCTTTAGTTAAATGTGATGAGAGTAAGCTTCATGTTTTTTTCTCTCACCTCTCCCCTTTTTCCCTCCACTGAAAAGTCTTTTACTTGTCTCTTTTATGAGAGATAATTTGTCCCATTCCATTTCTCCCTTTCTCCTCCCAATATATTCCTTTCTCACCCCTTAGTTTCATTTTTTTAGATATCATCCCTTCCTATTCAACTCACCCTGTGCTCTGTGTGTGTGTGTGTCTGTGTGTGTGTGTGTGTGTAATCCCACCAACTACCCAGATACTGAAAAAAGTTTCAAGAGTTACAAATATTGTCTTTCCATGTAGGAATGTAAACAGCTCAACTTTAGCAAGTCCCTTATAACTTCTCTTTGCTGTTTACCTTTTCATGCTTCTCTTCATTCTTGTGTTTGAAAGTCAGATTTTCTTTTCAGCTCTGGTCTTTTCATCAAGAATGCTTGAAAGCCCTCTATTTCATTAAATGACCATTTCTTCCCCTGAAGTATTACACTCAGTTTTGCTGGGTAGGTGATTCTTGGTTTTAGTCCTAGTTCCTTTGACTTCTGGAATATCATATTCCACACCCTTTGATCCCTTAATGTGGAAGCTGCCAGATTCTGTGTTATCCTGATTGTATTTCCACAATACTCAAATTGTTTCTTTCTAACTGCTTGCAATATTTTCTCCTTGACCTGGTAACTCTGGAATTTGACTACAATGTTCCTAGGAGTTTTTCTTTTTGGATCTCTTTCAGGAGGTGATCAGTGGATTCTTTCAATATTTATTTTGCCCCCTGGTTCTAGAATATCAGGGCAGGTTTCCTTGATAATTTCATGAAAGATGATGTCTAGGCTCTTTTTTTGATCAAGGCTTTCAGGTAGACTCATAATTTTTAAATTGTCTCTCCTGGATCTATTTTCCAGGTCAGTTGTTTTTCCAGCGAGATATTTCACATTATCTTCCATTTTTTCATTCTTTTGGTTTTGTTTTGTGATTTCTTGGTTTCTCATAAAGTCATTAGCCTCCATCTGTTCCATTCTAATTTTGAGAGAACTATTTTCTTCAGTGAGCTTTTGAATCTCCTTTTCCATTTGGCTAATTCTGCTTTTTAAAGCATTCTTCCCCTCATTGGCTTTTTGAACCTCTTTTGCAATTGAGTTAGCCTATTTTTCAAGGTGTTATTTTCTTCAGCATTTTTTTGGGTCTCCTTTAGCAAGATGTTGACCCGCTTTTCATGCTTTTTTCACATCTCTCTCATTTCTCTTCCCAATCTTTCCTCCACCTCTCTTACTTCATTTTCAAAATCCTTTTTGAGCTCTTACATGGCCTGAGCCCATTGAATATTTATTTGGGATGTTTCGGATATAGAAGCCTTGACTTTTATGTCTTTCCCTGATGGTAAGCATTGTTCTTCCTCATCCTAAAGGATGGGAGGAGATATCTGTTCACCAAGAAAGTAACTTTCTATAGTCTTATTTTTTTCCCTTTTTTGGGCATTTTTCCCAACCAGTTACTTGACTTTTGGGTCCTTTGTCAAGAGTAGGATATACTCTGGGAATCTCTGAGATCTCAGTTCCTCCAAGGTGGCATGATCAAGTGTGTACTGATCTGGATGCAGAAAGGGATTTTTGTGCCCAGAATCTTAGCAGTTACCTCTTCACAGCCTCCTGGACTCCAGTTCTGCCAAGTCAGCACTGGGAGCTGATTTTCAGATAAGCTGGATGGGCAGGGCCGCCATTCAGTGTGAGACAAAGACCAGCTCAGCCAGGGTCTCCACCCAGGGCTGAGGTAAGACTCAGCTCTTCAGTACCCCCAGGGGTTTTTACGTTCCAACAATGGAGCTTCCATGTGGGCTGCTGTGCTGCCTCTGTGGCTGCTACCTGCTGCCGGAGCTATGGGAAGGCTCTTCTCCCTTCCTGGCCAGCTGAAAATACCCTGTCACTGACCTTTGGTGCCTGTGGGTTGAGGGATCTGGGAACTGCTGCTACTGGGACTGGGGATTCCTCAACTGGAGATTCTGTCCCCAAGGGCTGTTCTTGAGCCACACCACATGGCCAAGGCTGGGCTGGGCTTCACTCCGAGGCCAGTGCAACTGACATTTCCATGGACCTTTCAGGTCACCCTGGGCTGGAAGTCTCACTCACTCTGTTGTTCTCCCCTTCTGCTGCTCCAGAATTTGTTGAGAGTCCCTCTCTACAGGTATTTTATGGGCTGTGTGGGGAGACCCTTCATATGTGTGTCTTTCTACTTCTTCATCTTGGCTCCACCCCCCCTTTTCTATTTTCTATAGATGTTATGTCATGATAGCTAACTCCATCTTGACTTATTGTATTTAGATTCATTCAATGTTTATGCAAACCAAGAAAAGGAACATGAAGAAACAAATAGAGAACCAGTCTCAGAGTAAGGAAGATCTGAGTCCTAGTTTTGTATCTGACTCATGAGACTGTACAATCCTGGACAAGTCACTTAATGTATCTGTTGCCCAGAACATTTTCTAAGATTTTAGGTGGCTGAATATTTCAGGATATATGTTAGTGAAAGTAACTTCCTTTTCTTTTTCCTTTTCTTTTCTTTCCCTTCTTTTTCTTTTTTTGTAGGTAATCAGGGTTGCATGACTTGCCCAGGGTCACACAAATGTCTAAGACCAGATTTGAACTCACATTCTCCTGATTCCAGGGCCAGTACTCTATCCATTGAGCCACCAAGCTGTCCAAAATTTGTTCATTGGAAGTTCTTTACATTAATGAAATTGCAGGTCATTACCAAAAGGAAAATAAAAACTGGTACAAATCACAATTGTTGCCTTCAAGAAGCCTACACACACAAAGTAAATAGAAGGTCATGAGTGGAAGGGAGATAGCAGTAGCTAGTTGAAGGGTTGTTGTCCATCATTCTCAAAAAGGACCAAAATGACATAACTAGTAACAAGTTACAGTGTGTCCAATTGTGACTGATCAGACTAGTACAAACTCAGAATGCTCTACCACAGGTCCAGCACAAATAGTCCATGTGGGTGGATTCTTTAAGTGTGTGCATCTCACATTTCTTTTGAGCTACTTACATTCTGCTTTGCTCATAGAGCACAGCAGCTTCTCCGATGTGAGCACATGATGGTGAGTGGTCCTGGGCCAGTGTCTCCCATGTCACACAATCAATTTCAAAGTTCTTAAGAGAGACCTTGAGAGTGTCCTTATATCGCTTCTTCTGACCACCACATGAGCACATACCCTGTGTGAGTTCCCCATAACATAGTTTTTTTGGCAAGTTTTACATTTGAACAACATGACCAGCCCATAGGAGTTGTGCTCTCTGAAATGGAATTTGAATGCTTGGCAGTTTAGGTCAAGTAACGACCTCAGTGTCTGGTATCTTATCCTGTCAGGTGATCCTCAGAATCTTCCTAAGACAATTCAAATGGAAGTGATTCAACTTCTTGGCATGGCTCTGGCAGACTGTTCAGGTTTCACAGGCATACAACCATGAGGTCAGCACAATGGCTCTATAGACCTTCAGTTTAGTAGTCAATACCTTTTCTCTCCCATACTTTCCTCCTGAGTCTCCCAAACACTGAACTAGCTCTGGCAATGCATGTATCAACCTTATTATCAATGTGTACATCCTTGGAAACCAGGAACTAGAGGGTCATGAAATATCTCACATGGGACTTAATGCTTAAACTGAGCTTTGAAGGAAGCAGGGACTCTAGGAGAAACAGGTGATGAGGGAGAGCATTCTGGGTGGTGTAGTAGATAGAGTACTCTATCTGGGAGTTAGCAGACCTAAGTTCAAATCCAGCCTCAGACATTTACCAGCTAAGTAACCTTGAACAAGTTGCTTAACCTCAGTTTCCTCATCTGTGAAATGAGGAGAAAAATGGGGAAAATAAAAGCACCTACCTCACAGATCTGAGATGAGGATCAAATAAAATAAAATTTATAAAACAAAATCTATAAAGTATTGTGTATTTTTCCATTCCTCTATTGCACTGTTAGCACCTGGAAGGCAGAGGCTAAAAGTCTTTAAATAGCCTCCCACACTGGCCTTACATATAGTAAATCCTTAATCAATGTTTGTCAAATTTAATATAATTAACCTATTGTTTTAAACTGGTGTAACTAGGCTTTGAGGCAGACTGACCCCTCTGCAGGCAAATTGGGAGACATTCAGAGCCTATCTGTATGGATATTTTGGATATATATTTAGGAACTGGGTCTTCTCGTGTGGGGAAAGATGGAAAGATCATGAAAGATGAGTGAATGGAGTTGTGATTCAAGGAATTGTGGCGTGGTTGGAGAGTAAGACGCTCCAGTAGGTATTTTGTGCTGCAAGTCTAGAGATTAGAACCTGGGTACTGTAGGTAATTGGTCCTCTCATCACTAGCTGCCTCCACCCATTCAAACTTCTGAGAAAGGAGTGTGAACAGAACAGAATGAAGCTATTAACTATTGTTCCTCTTTCGGATCTGTGACAACCCCTCTCCCCCACTTCCCATTCCCACAAATGGCAGAAATTTATTTTCAAATGTATCTATATCTGAAAGCTACTACTACTACTACTACTACTACTAATAGCATTTATATAGTATCTGCCAAGCACTGTGCTAAGCACTTTACAGATTTTATCCTCAGATGTTCATAAATACTGGGTTTTCATATATCTTAAAAGCTGTCTTGCTGTTAACTTTAAATTATGATCAATCATAATCTTTGTAACATATTTTTAATTATGGATTGGGACTTCAAGGAAAAGAGCCGGAGAAAGGTTTATGGGACTAATAGAAAAGGGGGCAGAGGACAAAAACTCCATCTAGATTTGTTGAGATGGAAGAGGAAGAATTTTCCCTCTGTCAAACAAGGGGCTGGAGCCATAAAAAAAAATTGGGGTTTAGTTCTTTATAAGAGCCCCCATAAACCTTCTTCTAACACAGAAAAATAAAACACACAGATCTGGATCTGCCATTTTCTTATCCCAGGCTAAACTTGTGAATTGGTAACCATGGAGACCTTGTGAATGGAAAAGGTGCTAGGAAGTCATGATATCTTTCATACTCTTTGCATGCTCTGTAGAGTGAAGGTGATGAAAAGAGTAGAACTGCTGGATGGAAAGAGAAAGATATGGTTTGGAAAGAGTAGCCACTCGTATTCTAAAGGTGAGGGTCAGGGGAGAGAAAATTTCTTCTTTCATTTTCTCTTTCTACTTTTTTCCTCAAATCTTTTTATTAACATTCTTGTTTTTTAATTTTGAGCTCCAAATTCTCTCCCTCCCTTCTTCCCCTTCCCATTCATCAAGAAAACAAGTAATATGACATATTATACAAGGAAGTCATGCAAAATATATTTCTGCATTAGCCATGTTGCAAAAAAAAAAACTTCAACCCACACAAACTTCATGGGTTTCTTCTTGGAGGTGAGTAGCATTTTTCATCATGACTCTTTTGAATTTTCATGGATCATCATATTGATAAGAGTAGCTGTCATTTACAGTTGATCATCATTACCACATTGAAGTTACTATGTAAAATATTCTCCTGGTTCTGCTCATTTCACTTAGTGTCAGTTCATTAAAGTCTTCCCAGGTTTTTCCAAAACCATTCTCTTTGTCATTTCTTATAGTACAATAATATTCCACCACAATCATATACCACAACTTGTTCATGCATTACACAATGGATGAGTATCCCCTCAATTTCCAACTCTTTGCCACAGCAAAGAGAGCTGTCGTAAATGTTTTGTACATATATGTTCCTTTTTCTTTAATCTCTTTGGGATACAGTAGTCATGTTACTGGGTCAAAAGGTATACAGAGTTTGTATAGCCCTTCGGGCATAGTTGCAAATTATTGGAATTACAAGTCATTTTTGCAAGCCATTTTTGGGAGTGAAGATGAATGAGAGGGCAGAAATTTAGAACTCAAAATCTTATTAAAGTGAATGTTGAAAACTAAAACTAAATTAATTATTTTTTTAAAAAGATTCAACTCAATCCTATCTTATACAGGAGACCTTTGTTGGTATCCCTTCCTTTCTCTCAATGCCTTCCCTCTGAGATTATCTTTTAATTTATGGTATCAATCTTGTATGCACATGGCTATTTGCATGTTTCTTCCCCACAGTTGAAGATCCTTGAGGGCAAGAAACGTCTTTTTTTTCCCCTTTTTTTCTACTCCTAATACTTAGCACCATTCTTGGCACATAGTAAACATTTAACAAATGCCTATTGGTATTTAATTAATACCTGTTGATGTGATGCATTAAAAATACATTTTTTTAAATCACAAAGGCCCTAAAAATACCACAGGATGTACATTTTAGCCGTCAGCAAACTAAGCTATATTTGAACATGACTGGAAAAGAGGTATGGACTCCATATTTTGTGACTAAATTCTTGGGTCATCTTATTTTTCTCTTCACTGATTTAAACATCAAAAAGAGCCTTAGGAAATGAAAGGGTTATAAAAAATTGAACTAATCAACTAGTTCATCCCATTATTAGTCCAGGGACATTTTTTGTACATTCTTTCCAGTACTTCATTCATTTTCTGAGCCAATGTCTTCTCTCTTTCCAAACTTTTTGTAACCCGAATTACAGTAACACCTCATTGATCCACATCTCCCGGGAATGAGAACACACAAAAGTGAATTTTCCAGGTAACTGACGCTTATTCAGTGCCAATGTCAAAACTGTGTTTATTTTATCCATTTGAGGATGGAAACATTTCTAAAAATGTATTGTGTACTTCTGCCCTTCTTAAACAGTGTCTACTTATTCCAACTAATGGTAGTTTCAATGGAATGGAACCATATTAGAATTACAGGATCTCAGAGTTGGAAGGGACCTTTTTGCAACAAATAGAGTGCTGGAGTTGGTATCAGGAAGATTTCAGTCCATATCCTGCCTCAGATACTTACTAGGTATGTGACCCTGAGCAAGTCAATACCACTTCCATGTCCTTAAGAAGGATATCTGGGACTGTTATGTTAAAGTCAAAGTATGATGGTTCTACATTGTCCTTAATGGTAAAAAAGAGTTTGTTTTAAAAATCTTTATAGATCCTTATCTTTTTCATCTGCTTATTTTCCTACCTCCAATTCCACTCTCAAATGTCTATAATGTGATTTTGTTGAGTTAGATCTCTTGCCAAACTTTCTTTAAATTTCTTTTTTTTCTTTCCACAGCATCTCACTATCCTCTGAGACAATATCACCCAATATCTTCCACCATTATTCTTTTTTAAAGGCATTTGTATTCCAAACTAATGTTGTTTTTGACTGCATATACCTCTATTTCATAAATAAATCAAGTATTTGCTGCTCACAGTAGTTTTTAGGGTTTTCTGACCTCCTCTTTAAGGCAATCAATTTAAATTAAACTTAAATGTCTATATGAAATTGTCATACATATATGTATATTGTAATATATACATATATGTATGACAATTTCATATATATATAAAATATACATACATATATATATCAGTGCCAATGTCATTTCTCCTGTATATTTCCCATTTCCAACTTCAAAAACTCGTTTAAATAATATTGGAGTTGTTTTATTCACAAGCCATATCTTTCTTATTTTTATTCAAATATTTAATTATTTGCTCTAAAAATGAATGGTCTCTGTACACAGATAGTTGATTCAGAAAGGACTCCTTTCACATCAATAATAACTCATTTCTTGTCTTTTGAAAGATAATATTTATTTTATTTTATCATTTGGTTTCCCTTTCTATTGCTTTCTGATTCTTATCTTGAAAGTATTCATCATGTATAGGAGGGAGTTGTCTTCTCACCTTAGTCATCTTTCATTGCTTCCTCTTAGACTATATTCAGTCAGTAGGTATCTATTAAGTGCTTATTATAAATTAGGCACTGTGTTTGGCAGTGCTTAATAAATGCTTATTGAATAATTAATCCTACTTCCACCTGATAGCCTTGCAAATACTTGAAGAGAGATATTATCTCTCCCCTGAGCTTTCTCTTTTCCATACTCTACCATCACCAAATCCTTCTACTGATGCTCATGAGGCATGATTTTTGAGACCCTTTAAAATGCTCTCAGGGAAGAAATATGGCACAGTGGGGAGAATGTTGGATTTTGGATTTAGAGGAACTAGGATTCACTAGCTTAGTGGGGACCTGGGAACTTTGTTACTAACCTGTGTGACCTTGAGAAAGTCACTTAGCTCTTTGTTTCACTTTCCTCATCTGTGAAAAGGTGTGGTTAAATCAGATAATAAGGCAAAGGATAGCCTCTATTCTCAAGGAGCTCTTGGTCTAATGGAGGAGACAACATACAAACTACAACTATGTTAAAAAAAATTACATATAGAGAAACTGGAGATAATTACAGAGGGAAGGTGCTAAGAAAAAGAACTGGAAATGGCTTCCTGTAGAAGGTGGTATTTTAGGTGGGACTTAAAGAAAGCCAGGATGCAGAGGGAGGGCATTCCAGACATAGGAGACAGTTAGTGAAAAATGCATGGAGTGTCATCCTGTGCAAGGAACACCAAGGAGGCCACACTCTCCATGGGATACCACTATTAACCTCTTTCTAAGCTGACATTTTCCCTTCAAATCTTCATATGACAGATTCTTTCAACCAATTCTCATATAACATAATTTTGAATTGCCTCATTGGTCAATCTTTTTTAATGCAGTCTAATCTGTCAATTTCCCTCCTAAAATGCAATGCCCAGAAATGAACAAAATAATATAGATATATGGTCTGGTCAGAGTAGAGTACAGCGGAATTGTTACTTCCCTAGTAGGGACACTATACTTCCCCTGGATGACCTCATCATTTTGGTCTCCTTACTGTTAGTAATTAGAAACAGATAAATACCCACTACCACCAGTAAGAACTAGGTTTGGTACCATACTACTCATTACTTCCCCCTTTTATGTCAATGACTTCATTATTCTCCCTACTCCCTGTGCTCAAAAACCTCAAACCCTTTTTGACTCTTACCTCTTACTTTCCTTTTATACCTAGTCTAAATCAGAGAATTTCACAGTTGTAAGTGACCTCAGTGACCATGTAGTCTAAGATGAAAAAGAATCCCCTCTAAGACATGTCAAGTAAGTGGTTGCCTCGTCTTTGCTTTGAAGACCTCAGATATGGGGAAACCCACCAATTACCTCCCAATCCAACCCATCCCCTACTTTGGGAAACTTCTAAATATTTAGGTTTTCCTGGGGGTTTTTTCTGCCATCAAACTTAAATTTACTTCTTTATACCTTCTCCTCCATGCATCTAGTTCTTCCAACTGGGCACAAACAGAAGAAGTCTAATTCCTCTTTCATGTAAAATTTTTTAGCCCTTCATATATTTGAAGACAGATACCTTCTCTAGACTGTAAATCTCCAGTTCCTCCAAATGATTCTTCTATTACATGAGCTTGAGTTCTTTCTGAAGAAAGAACTGTCTGATGCCCTCTGGCCACTCTTCTGCCCATCAATGGCCTTCTAAAATGTGGTGTCCACCCAAAGGGCTACAAAATGTGCATACTCTTTGACCTAGCTGTATCACTTCTGGGACTGTATCACAAAGAGATCATAGAAATGGGAAAGGGTCCCACATGTACAAAAATAGTTTTAGCAGCTCTCTTTGTGGTGGCCAAAAACTGGAAATAAAGGGGATGCTCATCAATTGGGGAATGACCTAACAAATTGTGGTATATGAATGTAATGGAATACTATTGCATTATAAGAAATGATAAACAGGAAGACTTCAGAGAGGCCTGGAAGGACTTATATGAACTGATGCTGAGTGAAAGGAACAGAACCAGGAGAACTTTGTACAGAGCAACAACCACAGTGTGCAAGGAATTTTTCTGGTAGACTTTGTTGCAATGCAAGGACTTAAAAAATTCACAATGGACTCTTGAGGCAAAAAACCTTCCACATTCAGAGAAAGAATTATGGAATTGGATTGCAGAATGAAGCAGACCATTTTCTTGTATATTTTGTTTTGTTTTGTTTTATGGTTTCTCCCATTCATTTTAATTCTTTTAAGGTGAAAATGTATTTAATAGGACCTACATAAGGACCTACATAAGATTATGTATGTATAGAACCTACATAAGATTGTACACTGTCTCAGGAAGGGAGTGGGGAAGGAGGGGAGAAAGGCAAGGAGGGAAGGGGAAAAATCTAAGATACATGGAAGTGATGGTAGAACACTGAAAACATAAAATAATTTAATAAATAAAGTGTGGCACCCAGAACTGAACACAATAATCCAGGTGTGCTCTGATTAGGGGAAAATAGCATGGGATTATCACTTCTTTTTCCTGTGTGCTATACCTTCCTTATACAACCCAAAAGCATATAAATTTTCTTGGCTGCTAGTTATTCATTGTCTCATTGACTCTCCAACTTCGATGCCAGCATTCAGTTAAGAACAGTATAGCACTGTACTAGGCACTGATTATTAAATAATCACTGGTCTTATACTTGTGGAGTGACAGGACCCAAATATGAACAACTTTCTTCTTAATGTACTTCATATTGATTTATTCCTTTATATTTCCTATGCCACTATATTTTTTAAAATTACTTGTGTCCCAAAAGATATCTTCCATAAATTCCATTGGCTGAAAAAAACCCAACTCCATCACAGAGGGGATATGTTTCCCTAGTCCAGGCTAGATTGGTCCTTAGATGGCAAACAGATGGTGTTCCCCGGTCCACACTTAAAGAGGAAACATAATGGAGTGAACCTTGAATCAAGAAGACCAGTACTAAAGTCCTTCCTCTAACGTTAGCTGTGTGACCCCAGGCAAGTCACAGACCTAAAGTCTCTTAAGTTCTCCTATGTAGAGGAATGAGTGCAGAAAAGGAACAGAATTGAGATAAACCCGAGGAGGAAGATTTCATTTCCGCTGCCTGACTAATTGAATTTAAGGCTAATTTACTGAATACTAGATTGACTGTACAGATACAAGACCTCTCAAGACCTCAGGGAGGCTTTGAGGAAAGCAATCCTTACAATAATATATAGGTCAGTTATTATTATTACATGAAGCCCTCCCAGCCTGGTAAGGCTCACCAGAGCTTAGATTCCCCTAATACAGCCTTAGAAAACACAATTTCCTCCACAACATGATGAGACAACAGAGTAAGACTTTAGCAGAGAAAAAGGAGAATACTGAGCAGAATTTAGCCTTTTCTGAATGACATTGCTGTCATTATGATTATCCATTTTTATACTCAATCAATACATATTTATGAAGTACCTATAATGTCCCAGACGTTGCACTAGTTGCTCAGCATACAAATACAAAAACAAAGCAACCTCTGCTTGCACTGAGTTTATATTTTAAGAGACAAGAACATCAAAAAATACATGCATCAAAAATATAAAGTTAAAATATGAATGTTTAAATTATAAATATGTATTAACAAAAATTTATACTTACATTTGCTTATATATGTTTCTATATATTTATATAAATATTTAAATAATAAAAATAAATATAAAGTTAAAAATATAAATACAAAGAATTAGAATAAGAATGATTTGGGAGGGAAGGCAGTGATCAGGAAAGGTTCCATGTAGGAGGACATGGTGCCTCAGTTATACCTTAAAAGAAGAAAAGGACTCTCTTAAAAGAGAAAGAACCTTCCAGGCATGGGGCACAGAGATGGGAGATGGACTGTCATGAATGAGGAACAGAGAGGGCCAGTTTGGCTGGATCATACAGTATGAGAGAGAATAAATGTCCAATGTCACTGGAAAGATAGGTTGAGGTCAGGTTAAGTGGAGCTTTAAAAAACTTACCAGAGAAGTTTATGTTTTATATTAAAAGCAATGGGGAACCAAGGAAGTTGATGAAATAGGGGAGTCACATGGTGCTTCAGTATCTATTTGAAAGTTTTTCTGACTTGTTCTCTACTTTTAATTATCAATGTGCCTGCCTCTGATAGTCTTTACTACACTTTGTTTTAGATTTTCTGGTAATGTTGAGGTGACACAATGCATCAACATTTGGGTTTAGAGTCAAGAAGTTTCCCCTCCACCACATACCCAACAAGTGGTTATCCAAGTTTGCTTGAAAACTTTCAGCAATAAGGGAGGCCAGCTTTCTCCCAGGGTGGCCTGTTAAATTTTGGGATAACTCTTCATTAAGAAAGCTTGTCTTACATTGATCCAAAACCAATTCTTCCCTCTGAGACTAAGTAGAACAAATCTAAATCATTCTACCACTTGGCAATGCAACCAAGACTTGAACATCATCCCCCTCCACCATCCCTTAAATCTCTTCTTTAGGTTAAGCATTCCAGTTGGTTCTATCAACCAGTCCTGACATGGCGCCTCCTCACAGCATCTCACCATTCCAGTTGCCATCTTATTCCACATTGCTGCCCAAGGAACAAATGCTGAGTACAGACCTAGAAACTAGACTTCAGAAAAACAGATTTCTGATTCAAATAGTCCTAGATTCTAAAAAGGAAGAGAGCTTCAGAGGAATGGGAGGCTCTCACAGATGAAAAGTGACAATGCAATCACTAGAGATCCTGATGAAGAAGAGGGTGTGTGTATTGTAAGAAGAGAAGTTGTCAGGTGAAATCAGCTGGTGAGAGGAGGAAAAGGTTAGGGAATTCTAGCTCAGATTTTAAAAGAAAGAAAATCTTCATTCTTCCACAGGCTGAACTCCTTACTTTTTTTTTTTTTTGGACTTTTCCTTCTACACAGAAATTTCTTTACCGTGGAAGCTCACTTCACCTCTGGACCTCACACACTGGAAATATATTCCATCATTAATGTCATCTTGGTCTTCTTCTCACTCACCCCTCATATTCAGTCTTTTATCAGATCTTATCAGTTTTACCTCCACAATATTAATTAGGGTTAAGTGACCTGCCCAGGGTCACCCAACTAAAAAGCATCTGAGGTCAGATTTGACTTCCGGTCCTTCTGACTCCAGGGCAAGTACTCTATCCGCTGTACTACCTAGCTGCCCCAACAGCTCTTAAGAGTCACTAAGAGATAGATCCAGCACAACCCAGCCTCTAACTTTCCAAATCAAAATACCCCTTCCTCCCCATCACTTCACTGTGCATGCTTCTTCTCCCCATTAGAGTCCAACCTTCTTGAGGACTGGCTTTTGGTATTTGCATCCCCAATGCTTAGGACAAAACAATATGCATTGTTTAATAAATGTGTTCTCTCATTCCTCCATTCATTCCTAGCTATCCTAACAATCAGATTATCTTTTTCAGTGCATAATTAGGATTGGGCATGCATGTCACAGACCTGGGGTCAGAAGTCTGAGTCCCAGTTCTGCAATCCACTTCCTATGTGTCCTTGAGAGGTCACTCCCTCTGTCTAGATCTCTATTTCCCTATCTATAAAATGACAAAATGGATGAAATCACTTTCTTTTTTTTCTTTAACATGTACACTTTTATTTGAACTGGTCTTAAATCAGTGTACAGGTAAAGCTCCTCTCCCCGCCCCAAGTACTGGCACCAATCTCACAAAAATGGCAGGGAGATTGTACAGTCTTCATTCACATCTATGTTGGGGGCAGGGAGGGAATTTAGGGGGCCATTCAATATGGCTGACAATTTTTTAAAAAGGAACAAATATTAAGGTGAAAGGTACAAAAAGTTTTTTTTAAAGGATTACATAATTTACATGTAAAGCAATACTAGTACCTTCCCCCCCCTCTGGATTTTTGTTACTTAGTCCTTTGCTCTAGCAGAGGACAGCCTTCATGGAGGCTTGTAACTTTGTAACCATGCATTATACAATATTTGGAATAAAAACAAATTAATGTACAGAGTCCTAAAGACACACTGTAGAACTTTGAGGATGTTTGCAATGGAGGGCCCAGATTCCCCATACTTCTACTTGCTGATCCACATCTACTGGAAAGCCAAAAGAGATGGAGCCTCCAATCCAGACAGAATATTTGAGCTCAGGCGGGGTAATGATCTTGATTTTCATGTGTTGGGAGCTACAGTTGTAATCTCCTTCTGCATCCTGTCAGCAACACCTGGGTACATGGTGGTGGCACCACAAGACAATATGGTATTGGCATACAAATCCTTACAGATGTCAACATCACACTTCATGATTGCTTGAAGGTAGTTTCATGGATTCCATAGGATTCCATACCTAAGAAGATGACTGAAAGAGAGCTTCTGGGCATTGGAACCTCTCATTGCCAATGGTGATAATCTGAATATGAGGGAGTTCATAGCTCTTTTCTGGAGAGGAGCTAGATGCAGCAGTGGCCATCTCCTGCTCAAAGTCTGGAGTGATGTAATACAGCTTCTCCTTGATGTCACGCATGATTTCCCTCTCAGCTGCAGCAATGAAGTTACCCTCTCTCAGTCAGGATCTGTCAGATCATGGCCAGCCAGATCCAGATGGAGGATGACATAGATGGGCACAGTGTGGGTCACACCATTACTGGAGTGATTGGCAATGAGAGGTTCTGATGCCCAGAAGCTCTCTTTCAGTCATCTTCTTATCTCTTAAGTCTGTGCTTTGATGTTCCATTTTCTCTAAGGTATCTATTTTCTAGCTCTACATCTGGGGATTCTTAGCCAATTATCGACCATTACTGATCTATTTCATTGGCTACACTTCCCATGGAAAAACTCTGGGGGCTCTGCCAAACCCTATCTTAACACATCTTGTCAAAAATGTTATCATGAAGAAGACTAATCTTTAAATGTTGATACTATTATCTTTCCACTTAAATTCTCATCATCAGCTCAATACTCAATAGTGGTTCTAAAATAGTAGATGATTCACATTGTTATCTGTTAGTGCCTTGTACCTAGTGGGTACTTTGGAGAATTGAAAGGAATTGACATAGAAATAGTCTGGAACAAGGCATGACCAATCCAACCCAGAATGATAAAAGTTCAACAAGGATGGTTCATTCCAGAAACTGGGACTCTAAACCCAAGCTCTTATAGCTTCCACATGCTTGATCAAAAGAATGCAATGCTATGATAATTCAGGAAGTTTAATCACACACAAAACAACCACAGTGGAAATAAGCTGAAATTTGATACATTGAGATTTCAACAGATTCTATATTAAAGTTAGCCTTCTGAATATTTTATGGCAGAAAATTTTGTTGTTCTAACATTCCCGAATGGCAACTCGCATTCTCAAGAAGGTCCCCTCAATTATATGTGTGTGTGTGTGTGTGTGTGAATATGATTTTATAAAGTCCACAAGCATTTTCTTTAAAAATTAAGATCAGCATAGATCCTAAGGGTCTAAATATTTTAAGGAAATTGCTCCTTCTCATCTGGGGAAATTTTAAAGGGGTGACCTCATGTAACAGCAAGGACTCCAGCATACGCAGAAGGGCCTGCTGTACAGGTTCTTAGATCTGCTTTTCTAAAAGAAAAGCAACTTTTGAGGGTTCAACAATCACTTTAATCAAGCACGTATAATAATCACTTAGTTCAGGAGAAAAAGTCAGCACCCTGAAATTCAGAGAAAATGAAGAGAATTAAAGACCAACAGACAGAGCTTCCAACTGTCTGACTATAAGCAATACATACATCACAGATCAATAGATCCAATTGTCTAACCATTACATGTATAGTTAGTTACCAGAGAGAGAAGTATCAACATCTGGGTTTTCAAAGTGAAGGGGCTCCTTAGCAGCTACCCAGAATCTCTCTGACCAAACAAGCATTTCCAATGAGTAAGCCCTAAAGTGAAACCTCACCTCAGAGTATTTATATACTTTTCAGAGCCAGAGGGCATCACAACCCTTAAGAACCAGTGCCCCATTAGAAATTAACAAAAGGTATGGGTCTTCCTACAAAATAAATCACCCCTAACCAAGATTCCCTTAATGAGCAGGCCTATTAATGGGTGGGGAAGATCTTTAACTCTCATTAACATAATTAACATTACACCTCATATTAAAACTTATAAGAAATTAATTTAAAACATAGTGACTTGTTCACAAAATCAAATTTTCCATTGAGTAGAAGTTGAGACACAAATATATGTAAAGTATTTTTCACAAATATAAAATTTTATACGATATCAAATTGTCATATTCATTTTTATGTAAGGGAAACATAAACAGATTAGATAGATGTCCATGTGTGACACTGAAAATATAAATAACTCAATATTTAATAAAAAGGTATGATTCATAGATGTGAAGCTGAGGATTTATATAGGCAGGGTGAAGTATATTATGCTGATAACACATAGCTATAGAGATGAATATTCAGTTTTATGAATAAATCTCAGGGGATATGAAGAGAAAACTCTGTATTTTCCATTAATTTGCAAACCATATATTTCTCTTTGACCATATTAAAATACCTATATTATAGCAAACACTAGAAACTTTGCTGTAGTAACAAGTGCCCTAGCATACACAGAAGCATCTGCTGCATAGGTTCTTAGATTTGGTTTTCTAAAAGGAAAACAACTTTTGAGAGGTCAACAATCTTCTTTAATTACATTCACCAACAGCAAAAATACAAGCAGAGAAATAAAGATCAACAGGGCTTCTAAGTTGTCTGACCATAAACAATCCATACATCACAGATCAACAGACAGATCCAACTGTCTGACCATTACATACATAGTTACCAGACAGAGAAGCACCAATATCTGGGTTTTCAAATCCAGGGGATGTGTCTACCCAGAGTCTCACCTGGCATATGAACCTTCTTTCAAGCCTCCAAAGAAAAACCTCACCTCAGAATATATACACACTTACCTCATTAGCAATTAACAAAAGGCAGGGAAGATCTTTCATTAACATAAATCTCATTAACATTACATTTCATTCTGCACACTTGCACAGCAGAGTCACAAAGTAAAGCAAAATGAATTTTTACATTTGTTTGCAATATCTATGTCTTCTAATACATAGTCAATTTTTGTAAAAGTTCCACATGGTGCTGAGAAATATGCATATTCTTTAGCAGACCCATTTAGAATATCCCCCAAGTCCTTTAGTTCTAGTTGTTTCAGAAATTTGTTCAGTTCTATATTTTGCCTTTTGTTTCTCAATTGGACTTTTCCAAAACTGAGAGAGGGTCATTAAAATTTCCTGACATCCTTGTATTGTTGCCTATGTTTTCTTGTAATTCAGCATATTTTTCCTTTGTGAATTTAGATGCTAAATCATTTGGAGGATAAAAGTTTACTACTTGTTGTCTATGATTCCTTTCAGTATAATGTAAATTTTCTTATATGTTGTGAATGTTTTTGCTTTGTCTAATAACATGATTGGAATTCTTATTTAGATTCAACTTTATGCATAATAAATTTAGCTATAGTCCTCTCCCAAATTTTTCCTGGGAAATTTTAGGTCGATATATTAATGACAAAATGGTGTGGGATAACATAGCATCTAGAGTGCTGTATTTGGGCTCAAGAAGAGCTAGATTAAAATCTGGTTCAGACATTTAATTTGTCGCAGTCAAATCACTTTCTTTCATCCTCAATCTCCTGACCTACAAGGTGAAGATAATCTATCTAAGCTTCAATTTCCTCATCTATAAAATATGGATAATAACAGGATTGTTTTGAAGATCAAATTAGATCATATACGTTCAGTGCTTTGCAATTTAAAGTGCTATATAAATACACTTATTTAATATGGAATTCTAAGGAAGTTAGACAAGACAATTTATTCTTACCCTCATAGATCTTTTTCCAGATGTAATGTGAATAAAAATAATAATGGAGGGCTTAAATTTTTTCAGATGCATAACATGTATTTTATTGTAACCCCAGTCTCAGTGCCCATTGGTATTGGACTTATCATCTGGTCCTCACCATCCTGTGAAGCTTCAGTTATTGTTCTCATTTTACAAAGCTGGTCATAGAGCTAATAAATATCTAAAGGAGGACTTGAATCCTGGTCTTTCCAATTCTAAGTCCAGACCTGCAGTTGGTTCATTCTACATTTATTAGGTATAGACTAGGTACAAGTCAGCATGTTAGGTACTGCACAAATGAAAAATGCTGGATGGATGGATAGATGGATGGATGGTTGGATGAATGAATGGATGTTCCCTCTTGGGAACAGTACTAGGCTGTACCTTGATATTAAAATGAATTCCCTGAGTGTTATTGGTTTATTCTGAATTATCTGGGGTTGGATCATATTCAACTGAGTCAGAGTTTGTCTCAAATCAGAAAATTTTCCTACATGAGAGGAAAAAGTCATCTACCTATTTCATCCTTTAAATACAAAGATCTTTTAGAACATAATATAGGTCATTCTAGTTCTCTCACCTCTAGCTTATCTGGGAAAATCAGAAACTAAGGAGCAGATACGTAATGAGCTTTCCTGTAGTACCAGAGGTATGAGTTGCCTTGGCCAGGTGTATTCCCTACATGCATGTCTTACTACTAGGTATACTCAAAGTTTGTGTCATAAAGTACATGGAATGCACCTGGAAAAATTTTAAACTCTCTATAGATGTCTGTAACTATTACTATTGTGGAAGAATGGAAGGAGATCAGAATAAGCATCTCTATAGTATTTACTATGTTCCAGGCACTGTGCTGAGGACTTTACAATTATCATCTCGGTTAGTCCTCATATCTACTCTGAGAAGTAGATGCTGTTCTAACCCCCATAAGACAGTGAGCCAGATGGAGGTTAAGTGACTTGCCCAGGGTCACATAGCTAGTAAGTATCTAAAGCTAGATTTGAACATGTCTTCCTGACTGCAGGCCCAAGACCCTATCCATTGTTCCTAGCTGTATTGATTAATAATGATTATTAAAAATTATTTTATACTTATTACTGTATTTATTATATATTTATAATAAATCATTTATCATTACTAATAATTACTATTGTGTCATTATGGTTGTTATTAACATTAGAACAACAATAAATATTGCATAATAAAAGTTATCGCTATTGTTGTGATAATTAGTATTACTACTATTATTTATTATGACTCCTATTCCTTCCGGGGGAGGGACAGCTAGGTGGTGCAGTGGATAGAGCACCAGTGCAGGAGTCAGGAGGACCTGAGTTCAAATCTTACCTCAGACACTTAACAGTCACCAGTTGTGTGATCTTGGGCAAGTCACTTAACCCCAATTGCCTTATCTTGGATCATCTCCAGTCATCCTGATGAATATCTGGTCACTGGATTCAGATGGCTCTGGAGGAGAAGTGAGGCTGGTGACCTGGTCTTCTTTGGCAACGAAGGACGAACACACACAGAGACTTCAGGGGAAAAAAAACCAGATCTATGAGGATAAGAAGGTTTGGCCTATCTAAATAAGCCTCCTTATAAACCTCTACATTATATGAGTACATTTATAGTACTCTTTGGTCTGGAAATTATAGGAGAAGTGACTGTGGCCATAGGAGAAAGAGACTGACACACCCCTTCCAAGAGTAATAGCACAGTTGACTTGATCATGGTTTCAGATCTGGAGAACATATGAAAAGATTTGGCAAAACAATGAGCAGGTTGCGGAGTCAAACAAAAGCATGGTTGGGGTCTGCTGGGAATCAGTGACCAAGTTAGGCAGTCATGAATTGATCAAGACAGCAAGCCTTAGGGAACAAGTTCCAACCTCTACAGTATGGTTTCCAGTCCTGTGACAAAGTGGTTAGTGAGAGAATGGTCAGGAATTAGGGATTGTTTATGGAAGAAATTTTTTTTTTATGGAGGAATTTTTATAGTTACAGTTCTTACTATGCAGTCTTAGTAAATACCTTTGCTTTGAGCTCATTGTGTAGCATGGTTAAACATTCAAGATAAGTATACTGATGGGGACTCATAAGCTATCGTTTTAGGATTATGCTTGTGCAGAGTACCTTTGAACTGGAGGGGGCACTAGTCACCCCACTGGGGACCCAAACTGCTCTCCAGGGAGTACCCCATTGGGAAGGTAAGCCATAGTGAGTGCTACTGGAGAAAAATGCTCACATAAAACAACAACAATAATACCTAGCATTTGTGTGGCACTGACTTTGCCCCAACGCAGTGCAAAAATGATTTCATTTGATCTTCACAATAACCTTGAGAAGTAGGTGTTATTATCATTCTCATTTAAACAGCTGAAGAAACAGAAGCTACGATTTGCCCAAGGTCACCCAGATAGTAAGTGTCAAAGGCCATATTTGAACTTCTGTCTTCAGATAGCTTCTTTAGTAACAGGGATTAGAGGCATGCGCCACCATGATCAGCAAGATAGGAACTTCTTCAGTAATTTGATGGAACTCACCAATGTAGGTACTCTTTCCAAAGGTGTTAACTGCATACTTCTTATCCTTTGTGATTCTGGTTTATATCCTCCTTTAAATCCTTAATGGGAGGTAGAAGATATTCAACATGCAGAGGAACTTCCTCTAAATCTCTTTACATTTCAGGGAAACAAATGGAGCAGTAGAGCTGCCCCACTGGTCATCCCTTTCTTTTGTTACATGACTGGCTCCCTTCTTTTCCTAGTAATCCATTTCTTTTTGCACTAATTCTCCTATGGAATTATTTTTCTTAATAATATTTTATTTTTCCCCAATTTCATGTAAAAACAATTTTTAACATTCTTTTTTATTTTGAGTTCCAAATTTTCTCCCTTCCTTCTTCCTTTCCCTCCTTCCTGAAATGGTAAGCAATCTGAGAGAGGTTGTGCATGTGCAATCATTTAAAATATATTTCCATATTAGTCATTTTGTGAAAGGAAAGAAAAGGAAAGGAAAGAAAAAACAAGAAATAGAAGGAAAGGAGGAAGGAAGGAAATTTTGGTTTGCATTCAGACTCTATCAGTTAGTTCTCTGGAGTCAGTATTATTCACCATGAGTCCTTTGGGATTGCTTTGGATCATTATATTACTGAGAATAGCTGAGCCATTCTAATGTCTTCATAGCACAATGTAGCTGTTATTGTGTACAGTGTTCTGCTGCTTCTGCTCACTTCACTCTGCATCTGTTCATGTAAGTCTTTCCAGGTTTTTCTGAAATCATTTTGCTTATCATTTCCTATAGCACAATAGAATTCTATCACAATCATATACCACAACTTGCTCAGCAACTCCCCAGTTGATGGGCATCCCCTCAATTTCCATTTCTTTGCCATCACAAAAAGAGCTGCTATGAATACTCTTACACAAATGTGTTCTTTCCCTTTTTTTTTTTCATTTCTTTGGAATATAGACCTAGCAATGGTATTGATAAAGCAAAGGGTATACAGAGATAGTCTATACCTAGTTTCCTCCATACTGTTGTCCAGTTTTCCCAGCAGTTTTTGTAAATAGTGAGTTCTTGTCCCAAAAGCTTGGATCTTTGGGTTTATCAAACACTAAATTACTATGGTCATTTACTATAGTGTATTGTGTATCTAGTTTATTCACTAAATAATAATCCACTACTCCATTTCTTAGCCAGTACCAGATTGTTTTGATGATTAGTGCTTTGTAATAAAGTTTAAGATCTGGTACAGCGAGGTCACCTTGCTTCATGGTTTTTTTATTCCCTTTATTTTTTTGACCTTTTGTTCCTCCAGATGAATTTTGTTACTATTTTTTCTAGTTCCATAAAATAAAATTTTTGGTAGTTTGATTAGTACACCACTGAATAAGTAAATTAATTTAAGTGGAATTACAATTTTTATTATATTGGCTTGGCCTCTCCATGAGCAATTAATATTTTTCCAGATATTTAGATCTGACTTTATTTTGTGAAAAATGTTTTGCAATTGTGTTCATATAGTCCCTGGGTTTGTCTTGGAAGGTACACCCCCAAGTATTTTATGTTGTTTAAGTTATTTTAAATGAAATTTCTCTATCTTTGATTGCCTACTTTATTGTTAATTTGCTACTAGCTACTCAAAGCCCCTCCACTGCCCTTCAAGGTGATTGTTGCCTTTAATTCTTTGTAGACCATGGTATTCAATGATTTAGTTTTATTGCACCACCTATATCAATGTTAAAAAGATGGGCCTTTATGTTAGCAAGAAGCTTGGCATCATTACAAAACATGGTCTGGTTTTCCAAATGCCCTCTTTCTTCCCATTCATTTCTGGGTCCCATTCATTGTTTATCTACAGTGTCTGTCTGAGGTACATGCACTAATGAAATGTCCATCCAACTGCATACTTCAGCTTGGAAAATATTCCACCATTATCCACTATTTTTTTTTAATGTAGATGGTTAAGCAGAATTGTTTTAGGTGATTATGGATCTTATTTAAGCGACTCTACAGCAGACTAAGCTTGAGCCAAGTAATACAATGTCATTTGGGTCCAGGATCAAGCTGGGAGGTATTATAGATCTCATACATATTTTGCAAATATAGAAACCAGCTTAAAGAACTTAGGTGACTTGCCCATAGTCACACAGTTATTAAGAATTTTTTGGCAGGGGGAGAAGTGGGAGAAGGAAGGAAAAGTGTTGAACACAACATCTCTCCTGATTCCAGGTCCCATACTCTTTTTCATTACACTGTCCACCTCTTGTCTCTTCCTTTCAACTTTAGAGAAGAGTAAAATATTGAAAATAGGTTTGACAACTCAGGTTGTCCTTGTTTCCAATCTAGCTACCTTTTCCTTAGAGTAGCTTGTGGTTTACCCATTTTAAAGACATTTCAACCAGATGTCTTTCTTCCTTTTGAAATTAATTCCAGTTCATGAAACTTTAAAGGTGGAGACTAGTAAAAATGTGTTTTCATATTGGTGGTTTCTGTGGCATGTAAACGTAACAAATGTGTTGATATTGGCATAGGTACTGATTTGATTCACTTAATGCAGTGGACATGTGGTACCAAACTTTATTAGTCACAGGCCCTATAAATGAAAAAGGGTTTCATTATGTGGAACTCATTTATACATATAATTATTTTAACACTGCTTCCATCTCAGTTACTAATTAGAAGATTAAGTCTAGTTGAAATTACGAACAGGGCCCATTTCTTATATTCATAGAATGTGGCCAATACTTTATGTCAGGTTATTTTTTGTTTTTGTTTTTTAAACTGTATCTGTGATTTTCATTTGTGTAAGGAGTTCCTGGTAAAGAAATACCTCTGCTGACGTGTATGGGCATCTACTTTGTAACTGGAAGTCTGAGAGAATTGCCAAGTACACTAATAGTTTAAGAGACTTGCTTAGGTGGGCATGTAGGTGGCACAGTGGATAGAGGACCAGGACTCAAGTCAGGAAGACTCCTCTTCCTGAGTTCAAAACAAGCCTCCAACTCTTATTAGATGTGTGATCCTGGGCAAGTCATTTGATCCTGTTTGTCTCAGTTTCCTCCTCTGTAAAATGAGCTGGTGAAGGAAATGGCAAACTACTCCAGTATCTTTGCCAAGAAAATGCCAAATGGGGTCATGGAGAGTTAGACATGACTAAAAAAAAATAAACAACGATGCAGAAGCAGGACATACAACTCAGGTCTCCTTAATTCTAGCTAGTTTTGTATCCATGCTGCTACTTTGCTTCTTGGGATATTTACATGTTAAAAAATGTACATTCCTTTGGGAAACTCTCTCACCATTTGCATTCATGTATCAATACTGAAGGCTAACAGTGGAAAAAACATGACCTGAAATAAAAATCATCAATGAGAATTGTTTTTCTTCTATAGGAACACATCATGTGTCATTCTACTCCATTTCAACACAATTCAGTGAAACCACTGCCCTTTGCAAAGCCTTGTCATTGGTGGTAAGCAGAAGCTTGATGCCTCTGGTACATCCACATCTGGAATGTCATCCCTAATGAAGACTCTTAGTGTGGAAACTGTCTCCACCAATGATAATAATGCTGCAATAGTCCACGTAAGAGGTAATAAGGGACTGAAATAGACTGGTGGTTGTGTGAAGGAAGATAAAAGAATATATATGAGAGATGCTGAGAAGCTACAAACATGCTAAATCTAAATGAATTGGTCTTTTGATTAAAGTACAAATGATACGATTTGAAAACTGATTAGAAATATGGGATGTGTGAGGACTCAAAGGTGATAGAGAATATGAATCTGGGTCACTAAGAGGATGGAGTTCTTCAACAGTAACAGAGAAGTTCAAAAGAGGGGTGGGTTTGGGGGAAAAGGTGTGCCATACACAACAATAATACCTTATAGAGGGTGAGAAGATGCTGGGTAGATGGGAAGAGATACAAATAAAAGCAGGACATTTCTCTAATTCTCTGGCAGGGGAGGACACTCTCAGTTGTAGGGATAGGGGAATACTTCTCAGAGAATGTTGTACCTAAACTGTCCTTGATGACTGAGTAGAAGGGCAGTAAGTTGATGTAAGCAGGGAGTGCATTTCAGGCATGGGGAATAATTACCAGCAGTAATATACAGTTAAGAGAGAATAGGATAAGATCAGACACTAATATGTCATCCAGTTTGATGGGAAGATAGAGTGGGCAAAAGAAAACAGTGTGAAATAAGGCTAGAAAAGTAAACTGGAGCCATATTCAAAAGTGAACCATACCTCCCATGAGTTAGAGCTGGAATAATGGCTTAAATCTATTCCCAAAGGGAAGGATTTCGACATTTTGTGGATTCCAATCAAATGCAAAGTTTCCTTCAATGACACTGATCTTCTGATCCTCTATTTTCCTTAAGCTCAGTTTCACATTGATGCCGGCAGGTTGGGAAACTCCAATGGGGACAAGACTTTAGTATAAATAGGCTCTGACAAAGGAGTTGAGATGGAATGCTCCACTCTTTCTAGAGCATGTGCCCCATGAGGAAAGTTTTTAAAAACTGTCTTTGTTGGGCAACACTAAAGGATTTGAGAACAAACATACCAAGGTCTTTTTAAATAGCCAAGGTCAGGCCAAGTTTATCACCCTAAGTGGGTCCAACTCATGATTTCTGTTTGGAGAAGTGGATTCCCTTGCTCTCACAAAGACTGAGTTTGTTGGACTGTCAGCAGTGGTAAAAGAAAAAAACTCTTACTTGTCAGGACCCAGACATCAACATCCTGATTAGTCAATATTCTAATTGGAAGTTTTGGCTGATTAATTCAGCAAGTTCTGCTCACTCAAAGGTCAACCCTGACTTGTTTCCATAGGCAAAAATCCCCTTCCCCTGAAACCCATTTCCATATTCTCATCCCTTTTCAGCTGAGGTCTATCCCTTCCCAGCTCAAATCTTATCCTGCCCAGTCCTCTAGAGCTTCCAATGGTGCCCTTTGGAATGCCCATTCTAGTATGAATAAACTCCCTTAATATTAAGTACTTTTTCTGTCTTCTAGGACTAACTTATGGGTAGCTAGGTGGCACAGTTTAGAGAGCGCTGGATCTCTAGTCAGAAAGATCCGAGTTCAAATATACATAACAGCTGTGTGAACCTGGACAAGTCACTTAACTTCTGTTTGATTCAGTTCCCTCAACTGTCAAATGGGGATAATAATAGCACTTACATCCCAGGGTGGTTTGGAGGATCAAATGAGGTACTTGTAAAAAGCACTAGGCATATAGTAAGTGCTATATAAATGCTTATTCCCTTCCTTCTATAAACAGCACTTAGCTCACAGAATAAGATGAGATAAAGTAAAGGTTTTTTCAAACTTTAAAGTACCTTATCATAGCAAACCATGATTTTCAACTCTGAATTCTTAAAACTGACAATTTATTTGCCTTCCATCTCTCCCACTAAATCTTGAGTCCTTAAGGAAGCATCTTGACATCAACTTAGGTCTTTCTGGGAACGTTTCTTTCAATTCAATTCTATAAGCATTTGTTAAGGCCCTATTATGTGCAAAACAATGTACAAATGTACCAAGAGAGGAATGAAACCATCCCTGCCCCTCAGTGAGTTTCCATTCTATTAGGAGATACAAGATGGATGAATGGATGGATGGATGGATGGATAGATAGATAGATAGATAGATAGATAGATAGATAGATAGATAAAATGCAAATAGTTTGAGAAGCTTTACTTACTGCTGCCTATATTCTAATCACTATGAAAGGCTATGGATACATGAAGAAAATCAAACAGTTCCTGTGCTCAAGAATCCTTAAAGAGGCAAGGGTGAGGACAGAGTATACATTCCAGGCATGTTTGACAGCCTGTGCTATGGTATGAAATGGTCATTAAATACTGAGTTTTGGGAAATCACTATTAGGCCAGTTTAGCTACAGAATGTCCAGGGAGTAAAGGGGAGTAAAGTGAAATGCTTTGAAAAACAGATGAGAGCCACATTGTACAGGCCTTCAAATGCTGGTCTCAGACATTTGTATTTTATCTTATGTTATAGGGAGCCATTGAAGTTTTGTAGCCATGGTCAAATAATAGTAAGTATTAATTATGAGCTAATTTGGAGGCAATGTGTTAGATTGAGGAGAAAACTTGAAGCATTTAATTCTATATTTTTAAATGCTAAGAGTTTATTTTGGATTTTAGTCTTTATTTTTTTTATGGTCATTTGGTTTTTGTTAACTGTTATCAAATATCTAGAGGCAATTAGGTGGTGCAGTGCATAGAGTGCTGGGTCTGGAGTCAAGAAGACTCAAGTTTTGACTCTGAATCCAGCCTCAGATACTTACTAGCTATGTGACCCTGGGCAAATCACTTAACTCTGTTTGCCTCAGTTTCCTCATTTATAAAATGAGCTGAAGAAGGAAATGGCATGCCACTCCAGTATCTTTGCTAAGAAAACCCCAAAGGGGATCATCTAGAGTCAGATATGACTGAAATGATTAAACAATTAAATATATAATAAAATAATTTTTAAAAATTAATTATACTAATATAGGCTATGGTACATGCTTTTTTTCCCCATGTATTCTCTTTTTCGTCCTGTTTCAGAGTAAGAGTTAGTTATTTTTCCAGATACCTCCACTTGTGTCTTTGTTCCTCCCTTATTGTCTCTTCCAAAGTCATTCTCAATGAATCTTCCCTTTTGAATTTTCAATATACAAAACTTAAAAGTTTTTACAGAAACAAAAAAGAAATTCAGCTAGAATGAATTGAATAATATGAAAAATAGAAAAAAATCATTGCATTAAATATCTCTGATAAAAGTCTGATATTCAAAATCTAGAGAATTTATGAATGTGTGTGTAAAAATATAAAACATTCTCCCAGTAGATAAAAAGTCAAAATGCATAAAAACAGTTTTTCAAAGAAGAAATATAAATTAGCAATGACCACCTAAAAATGTTCAAAATCATTAATAATCAGAGAAATGAAAATTAAAGCAACCGTGGGATATTACCTCACTTTCATCCAGGAACAAACATTTTATTGAAGAAGCTATAGGCAGATAATCACCCTAATTGACTTGCAGTTTCTTAAAGAATGGAAAATATTAAGAATTTTAGAAAAATGTAGAAAGATTTACATGAAGTGACAAAAAGGAAAGAAAGGGGAATCAAAAGAAAAAATATAAGCCATGACAGCAACTTTATAAATTCACCATTGAGAACCTTTTCAATTGACTAAAATTTGGTCAATTAAAAAGATCAATGTTAGTAGTACTGTCGGATTTAAAGAACATATCCTTCTTATCTGTTAATAATCAGTAATCTCTTTGGTGTTGATTGTATGTATAATGTACTTTGTAAAGGAGTTAGTGTTGGTTGGGAAGTATTTGTTGTAGCAAAACAAAGTAATAAAATTTAAATTAAAAAACTATATAAACATTCCCTCAGTCCTACTATTCCCTGAAGCTCCTTTCCTATTTTTCCATTCTTTCACTGCCAATCTTGTAAGTCTAATATGATGTCTACATTTTCTCACTACTCATTCCCCAAACCCTCGCAATATGGCTCCTACTCCTTCCACCTCTATAACTATCTTCACAAAAGTTACCAGTGACCTCCTGATCATCTAATTCAATTGTATTTTAGTCCTCATTGAGCTCTCTGAAACATTTTATATGGATAACTACTCATTTCTACTATTGTTTTTTCTTCCTTCTCAATTTCCCTGGCACATCTTCGTTGACTCCAGCTCCAGAGAATTATCCAATGTCAGAACTGAAAAGGACCTCAGAAGTCATTTAGTCCAGCCTCTTACCTGAGCATGAATTTCTTCTTATTTTGAATTGAGGGAAGGAAGAGAATGCAGGATTGGTTTGGTCTTATGGGGAGGAAGGAGAAGTCTACCGAAAGAAGACACGTATTCAGTCTTCTCATTAGAAACAAGTGAAACTAATTGCCTGGGGAAGGTGTTGAGAGGAGGTTTTGTGTCCTGGGGAAAATACGTTTGGCAGATGAAAGTGAAAGAACAGAAGTGTTATAAGAAGGCAGCTAAATTATTCCCTGCAAACTTGACCATGGGAGAATATTATGCTGTTGCTGTTGATGTTACCATATTTTTAAAAAATAAACTATTTGAATTTACAGTGATCCGAGGTCTAAGAGATACGTTAAAAGCTGAGAAAGACTTTAGGGTAAAGAGTTAACTAGACTTTGAATATTAGAAGGGAAATGAATCCTCAAGCACCTTCCTCCTCATTCTTCACAAAGTTAGAAAGCTTAAGACAAATTAAAATCCTGACATGCTCTATGATCCCTGGCAATCTGTTCATTTCCAAGCTGGGATAGTGACCTTTCAACCAGCTGAATTTGGTATAATCAGTCATTTTACAGGTTTCCTCCCCCACCACCATGCTTTCTATGGCAAAAACCCTCAGCCTTGTACATGATCAAAATTATCTTTATTTAGCAAGCCATCACTTAAAAATTTCAAAGCACCAATTAGCAATATTTAAAATAGCAGGAAAACACTTGGTGTTTTCCAAGGCCAGACACTGCATGGAGCAATGAAACACAGAGTGAAATAAATTCATCGTTATTCTTGTGGTTTCTCCATAATTCTGGGACTTCCTGATCGAATCTTTTAGGGATCAAAACTGTGAGTTAAAGATAGGAAAAGTAGAATAATTTTCCTTATTTACAAATAAAGTTGTATGCCTCTCACTGCTTCTCTGAGTGGGGAGGAATACAGGGAAAAATACAGATGATGAAAAAAAGATACAAATAAAGTTCTATTTTTTTAAACTGTCACAGCAGAGGAAAACTGCCCACCAGTTTTGATCTTCTGATAGTTTCCTCTCATCCCAAAGCGGGAAGATATACAACTCTCAGGCTCTTTATTGATTTTTTTAGGCTCTTTCACAATGATCATAAGATCCTATATTTTGAGCAAGAAGGGACCTTTAGAGGTCATCAGGTGCAACTCCTTCATTTTATTGAATAGGAAACTCAGGTCTAAAGAGGTTAAAGGATTCTCCCAAAGTCACACAGCTTATAAGCATCTGAGGAAGGATATGAATCCAGGTCTTCCTGACTCCCAAGTCCAACACCACACCTGGCCAGAAGAACTGTAATATTCTACGTGTTTCAACAAATAAGCACCATGTGACCTTCTATTCTCCCACAAAATGATAAAAGATATAGTTCACTGTAGACTATTGTTTGTGAGAACCTTTTTGTTCTCTCTTCCTCCCGCCCCCCGCCCATGCCCTCCTTGAGGGATGCTTGTATATAGATGTTTCCCATAAAAATTGTATACAGATGGGAGAGTAGGCAGGCATATAGATTGGTGGTTGTTAATGTTTTCTTGGTTGTCTTTTTTTGGCACTAATAAGATCAGAGATTTTTTTTTCTTACATGAAATCTGGAATAATTTATCTTGATTACTCTGTAATCTGAAAGAAAGCCAGTTCCTGGCACAGGGCCTAGCAAATAGACACGTAAAATGTTTCTTGAATTGAATTAAATACTACAATACTAGTGGGGGGAAAATCCTCTGCCTCAGGGTACAGAGATTTTGTGAGTAAATTTTACTCAACATTTCCTAAAACCATTTAATATGCTATCTACATCAGTCATTGGTAAATAAAATAGTTTATAAAACCACAAAGTGATTCCTGTAAATTCATTTTTTTTTCTCTAAAAGTAGGAATTTTCATTGCCTGGATAAGAGGTTGGTTTCAGTTACATTTTACTTCTGTAACTTTTTGTCCATATTCTTTCCCCTTCCTAATTTTCAAAATGTTTACTTTCAAATTCAATTTAATTCAACAAGCACTTAGTGAGATTCTATTATGTTCTAGGCATAGTGTTAGTCCTTGGGGATATCAGACAGAAATAAAATAGTCCTGGATCTCAAGAAAAGTTTATTCTATTGGAGTTGGGGGGGGGGGGTGTGTGTTTTTGGAGCAGAAAATACACAGTAAATAATTGCAAATTGAATCCATAATAAATGCAAAATAATTGGGGGGGGGGGTTAGGGAATCACCAACATTACCAATATGAAAACAATAAAGAAAGCAAAGCTTTTGCCTAAATGCTTCCTCCTTTAGAACAAAATAACTGATAGGTGCCACGGATTTCCCGGAAATTCAAAAAAGACGATTCATGGAAAAAACTAAATTCTGAAAATAACATGAAATTCCAACCTAGCATTTTTTGTGCTTCAAAAAAAATGTCTTCCATTTTTATGCCAAACATGACTTTAATTGAAGTTAAAAATACACATTGAATTTGGTAGCTTTTAATTCACAGAGGCCTCCTTGTGGGTGGGGCTGCAAAAGTGGTAAGTAGATTTCTGCCACAGTGGATGGAATACACTGCCTTTCCTGAAGTCAGACTTTCTGCTAAGAATAGACTTGTGGGTTGGAGGATAATTAAAAAGTGCTTGGCATAATTGAAGTTTTGGTGAGGAAATGATTAACATTATGGTCTTGGTTGCTGGGTGAATAAAAACTACTCTAAGAATTAGATGGAATGTATGACCTTAAAAGGGCTGCATTAAAATTAAAATGAAACATCTAAAATGCCCCTAATAGATTATACCTTCACTTTCTTTAGTTAGAACTGGAACAACTAAAACTGCATGTAGATTTTTAATGAATGACAAAACTTTCAGTATTTGTTAGAGAGAGGAAAGACAATTTTACAAAGGGTTCCTTATTCTTTAAATATTAAACAATGAATGAAGAAACACAGATATATAAATATTTTTACATGAATGGGGGGGCTGGAAGAGGGGGTAATCCTGGTGGGACTAACATTAGCTTCAAACATTTTCTCTTGCTATCCAGTACATATCCATCCATTATAGTTTGGTTCATAAAAGTAAAAGTAGAAGAAACTTCCTCTTCCTAAAATAACCTGAATACATGCATGAATAATGAAATGGATGAATGGGTGAATGAAAAAATGATTAAGTGAAGACAGTATAATTTTTAAACTAAGTAGATTAAATACATGAAATTAAGAAATAATAAATAGTGGGATAAAGGGGTGACTATAGCTGGCTTCACATAATTTTATTAGTACAGGGAATTCTCAGGTGAGGAATAATGCAGGTGAGGACCATCTCTGCAATTCATTTAGAGTTCTGTCATGTGATGTGCCCTTCCAAGGCTCACACAGACAGCTTTTAACCTTGGTCTTAGGTCAGCTCTCTCTCCATCAGGTGTATCTATTGCTCTCTGACAGCCTCTTATAACTCCACATACAGAAGAAAAACACAGGGTTATAAAATAATTGGTCCCAGAATAGATCTGAGATTATCACCCCTAGACCAAACCACAAGGACCCCAGAAGACTACAAAAGTATTCTAAACTAAGGGGGTGGCTTTCCCAATCTACTTTTTAATCACGAGACCCAGTCTTCCTTCCCATTAAACGTCAGTATCACAAGATGTCTATGGGAAAGACCAACTCCCTGTTTAACTTTACTCAATTCTTTTCAATTAAGTCTCTTTGAATTCTTCCTGAAATGTCTGTCAGACTGAAAGTTCCAAAGTGAGGTAACTAAAAACACCTTAAGCACCATATGATGCTCACAAACCAAGGGACATTTTACTGCTCTAACTACTGTCTATTGAGGCCCCTAATCAGATGCCTCCATTCATTCTCTCCTTCATTCAACTTTACCTAAATCAAGGAGTGCAAATAAATGTTTAACAGCCTATTTTCCTCTGAAGGAATAAGAGATGTACCCAGGACTCACTTTATTCTGAATTATTCTATTTATTATGAATTATTAACATCTTCTCCATCACTTTTGTAGGTCTAGACAATCAATAAAACAAATCAAGCCCTGATTTGTATTGTCTGCCAATTTTATTTATATTCATCAGGAGCGGACATTGTCAATCAGTCAACCAGCATTTATTAAGCACCTACTACATACCAGGTACTGTTCTAAGCACTAGAGATGCAGAAACCAAAGTGAATTAACCCCTGTTCTCAAGGAATTTAGTTTAACTGATACAAAAGAATTGCCGCAATAAGGCCAGTTGCCCCCCCCCCCCACTATTCCCATCGGCAAAAAACTGCCTCAACTAACACTTTATCTCCTTGACAGATGGAAAAGCAGACAGAGTGCAAATAGATTAGAACCCCAAAAGTTTGCAAAACTTATTGAAGAGGACGGGGGAAGTTGATTGGCAATGTTGCCTCATAAATCAGGAGGATGAGGATCAGAAAGCTCCTAGATGACTCGAAATTTGTAAGGAGGGTACTGAGAGATAACAGCAAACACAAAATGTAAAGGAATCGTCAAAAATTTCTAATGTTTGAGGAAGCTAACGCTTCAGAAAAATATGGCAGGAAGAACTGCTGTGACTGATGCACACAGGAGATTTCTACTGGGGGTGATGTAATTTTTGAGGGTATTGAAGCACTGATTTTCAGGATAGCTGAAAGAAGGGAAGAGACAGACATAGAAGAAAAAAAATCAAGGACTGTCACTGATGAAAAAAGACAAATAGGAGACCATCAGTGATGATTGACCTATATGCCTAGTTTCTCATTGCTACAAAATTACTATGTGTGTCCTACATGTGTACAGAGGATATTCAGAGGAAAATATGAGAAGAGAACATTGAATCTTCCACAGTTTTTTACAGGGGAGAACATCTTTAAAGTCACAGAATTGACTGAAAAACTAGGAGAATATAGGATTGCATCATTCTTATTGTTTATTATTTAAAAATTGTTTCATTCAGTATGATGAAAGCTGCCATAAGGGGTTTCCTCCAACAAAGTATCTTCTATGAATATGTTTATCAGACACTTTGAAAGATTTATCAACAGAGATAACTGAAAAATCTCTGGTTATTAATCTCATGCAGGCAGAAAATGAGAGATCTTTGCCAAACAAGTCATAAAGGACTTCTAGCCCAGAGTGCAAATGAAACTGAGATTTCCTTTATATGGTGAGGTCTACCAGATCTTCCTATTTGTGAATGACATTATGCTGATTACTTCAAGCCCCAGAATATTGCAGAGTCCCCTAAATGAGATTCTAAATCATTTTAAAATTTTCCAAAATTATCCACACAGAAAAAAACAAAGTATGCAAATAATTCCTGATAGCCAGATTATGACATACCCACCCATAGAACTGGTCTATCATTTTATATAATTTGGGAGACAATAATATTAGTGAGAAGGCATTTATTAATCATTTACTATGTGTCAGGCATGAGGCTAACCTCTGCATATACAAATACAAGAAAGCTAAGCAGTAACTACCCCTGAGAAGCATGCATTCTATAACACATTAAGGAAAGCATTAAAAGAGAGGGAGAAAAGGGTATGTACATATGGCAGTTCTCATGTTTTTGGTCCCATGAACCCTTTGACACACTTAAAATTATTGAGGATCTTTCCCCAAGAGGGGGAGCCCAAGGCTGGGTCTCTTGATTAACAAGCAGATTGGGAAAGGCAGTACAAAAATGGTACAAAATCCTTTTGTTGTCCTCTTACATGGTATAGGAATGATAATCTTTAGATCTCTGCTAGAACCAATTATTTTATAACCCAATGTTTTCCTTTTATATGTGGAGCTGTTAGAGGTTGTCAGACATTTTTTTTTTCTTTTTTGATGGGGAGGAAGTTGGCCTCAAAGCCAGGAAGACCTGAGTTTAAAACCTTGCCTGTGACACATACAGCCTGAATAAAACTCCAGGCAAGTCATATCCCATCAGAGGGCTCTAAATAAGTTGAAGAGAAGGTCCCCCTCTGAAAGGGTTTTAAGGATTCCCTGGAGTTCCCAGACCATACCTTGAGAGCCAGTGTGGTTTGGAGATGGTCAGGAAGTGATATCCCAGCAAGGTAAGGCAAAAATCTATTTATTAGAGCCTAGGGTAGTTGGAAAAGAGAAGTTCACAGTTCTAGTGAGAAGAGGCTGAGGACAATGGCTAGACCAGAATTAAAGAGATGGAAGAGAGCAGATTAAATTGCCTTCTGGAAGTCACATAGTGAATAAGCTTTACCTTAAAACAATTTTTTTGAAACCTCATTTTTAAAGATTCATTTTTTAATATCAAAATTCATCTGGTGATGTTTCATGAGGAGGAAATGAGCATAAGTTAAGTGCCTATTATGTACCAGGCACTGTGATTAAGTGCTTTACAAACATTATCTCAAATATTACGGCTATACCATGAAATACAACCACCCCTAGAAGAATTAAAATTGCTATTGTTACCAGAAAGGTGTACAGTGAACACAGGTAACCACATAGTATTACAAACAAAAATTATAGAGTGTACATGATCAAAAAGCAATGTGGGTTGATCATGTAAGAAGAGGGCTAATAGGCACCTGGCATGCAATGTCAAGAGGTGCAGCAGAAAACCTCCAGCTCATAGGGTAGACCCACCATGAAAATGTTTGGGAGAACATGGAAAAGAGCTGCACAGGAAGATGCTGGGATGTCAGCGACACTATAAAAAGCAGGTGTACTGCAGTGAACAGAAAGGTACTCATTTCTTATTTCCTCCCCTTGTCCTACTACTCCAGCTGGGTGCTTGTGACTGAGCACATGAATTAACTCATCTTTTTACCTGACCCAGCTTTACTTCTCAACTTCTTTGACCAATCTAGACGTATGCCCCTGCGTTCCATGATTTGAGTATGTCAAAACAGCCTTCCTTGGCAATCTCAGCCACTTGGAGGACACCAATGGGTAATTTTTACCCCTAGTACTGGGATAGGAATTCCAGTCTCTGGTCCATTATTATAGAAATCTACCTAGTGGCATATACATCATTTCCAGTGTTTTAGCTTGTTATAAGCAGACATTTAAAACAAAGTTCTGGAGCTGTCATTCCCTCTAACAAGCTTAACTTTCAATATGTACCAATTGGTGGGCCCTGGAGTAGGGTTTCAGAAAAACAAAGAAGAATAATTTTAATTTCAATTTCCCTTTCCTTCCACCTTGAACTACTAAAATTTGCTGTATAAAATTTGCTAGTGTTGTAACTTATCATGGGCATAAGCACAAAAGAACCCCAAATTCACAGGTGGTGATATACAAGATAAAATACAAGAGACCTTGGACTGGAGGATGATGGAGCTAAAGCAAGGAATCATGGTGCCCATGCCATTTTAATAGAACCATTTTAATGGGGCCTCAATATTTTATGCCCATCTCCCCTAGATTTATGGGAGAATATAGATGGGTCATATACAATGAAAAGACATGGGTGGTAATCAACACCACTAGTCAGAAATTACAGTAATGAGATCACACATCCACTGAAGTCTTTGGAGTAAATGTTTATAGCTAAGCTGGCAGATTTGTATTTTGAAGACTCAGAATTCATCAGTGTGGATATCCCATACAGCAACACAGACTGCCAGGCTTTTGTGTCTTTTTGAATTCACTTTTAATATGTTTTCTTTTCCTTTTGTTTTAGTGTCTGGGAGCATCAGATTATCACTGTCTTTTAAAATACAATTTATAAAGGATCATACTCTGATGAAGTTAGAAAATTTCACGGAAAAAGAAGAAAAGGAAATTTATGAGTTTTAGGGTTTCAATGCTCACAAAATCAAGGAACTAAAAGAATTATTTTAAGAGTTCTTAGGCACAGTAGAGGCCATGAATGAATGAAAAAAAAAAAAGGTTGTGTTTACTATATACCTAGAACTGTGTTAAGTGCTGTATATAATGAAAAATCAATCAAGTCCTTACCCCTGAAGGAGCTTATATTCTAATTAGGAAATACAATACATATAAAGGAGAGAGGGCCAGGGAGGTGTGTTGTAGTCTAGAAGTCAGAGAGATAACAGTGGAAGCATAGGACAAATGACACTTTCCTTCTAGGAATGAAAGTGTTAATTTGACTACTGACCCAGAGCTTTATACCCTCTGGTATAAAGGGTGTGTGGACAGGGGTGGGAATGGGAGAGAAAGTGGCAGGAGGGAAAGGGGTGAAGATAGCAAGAGAACAGCAGAGAGTGGGACAGGCTATATAGAGAGGATTCTCATCTTTCAAGACCCCAAGAGTGGGAGCTGAAGCACCAGGTTCAGGATGAAGTTTGGAACAAGGAGACATGTCATGAAGATGGCTATAGACCTTGAATCTGGGTCATGCTAGACATGGAGACCTGTCCCCATACAGGAGACAAAGGGCAGGAGCAAGTTCAACTTGTACCAAAACAACAATTTCCACTAGAGCATATTTGATAAATGCTCATCTACTTGTTGGTTGGAAAACTCTAAAAGAGAATTCCCAAAGCATCCCATTCTATTTTTCAAAAGCTGTATGTTGATGAGGCATATGCAAATACAATTATTGTCTTTTACAGTTTACAATGCACTTTCCTTATGAAAATCTTATAAGGTAATACAATTATCTTTGTCATATATAGGGAAACAGATTTAAAGGTTTAATGACTTGCCCAAGCTCACACAGCTAGGAAATGTCAGAGCCAAGACAGAAACCCATATCTCTTTGGAGTTCAAACCCAGAGCTTATTCTTACCATGTTGACATTGGCATGGCTTTGCACTAAACTCAGACCAATGCAAGAAGAAAACTGTGGCATTCTCAAAAGCAAGTACTAACTTGCTTTCAAATGTTACAAATAAAAGCTTGTTGAAATCCTAAGGAAAAAATATGCAAGACTTTTAATAACTTAATTTTTTTCTTTTGGCAGTGTCATTTGAAATCACCACAGCTAGTCTGGATAATGAACTAGAAATATTAAGTTACATTTTGGATAGAAATTTCTATTTTCTCAGCAAGAGTAGCCTAAAAGGAGAATATTTCCTATTCCAAATAGACACATGGAATTTTCGTTACTTTTTTCTTCTAAGAAATGATTTTCATTAAAATTTGGTTTGGGTTTGTTGGGTTTTTGTTGTTTTGTTTTATATATAATCTGAAACAAGTAGATATAAGGAACTATCTTTTTTTAACCTACGTACAAAAGCTTTTACATCTTCTGTTCACCAATGAAGGGGCACTAAGACTGAAAATGTCTTCTTCACTTTTGCAACAATGCTCTATAACCCATTAGCTTTAGGCAACATGTCTTTGCATATTCCAGGAGTTCACAGGCTGTAAGAGAAGACTGGGCCCAAAAACTTGTAAGAATATGGGGCAGGTCACTTGGAGAAAGAAGCACTTACTCAGATCTCACAGTCATTAATAACAACGGATTTAGGAGCAGATCTATAATTGTGTGATGGACCATGAACTTGTTTTGGCCAAGTGAGGAAATAGTCCTCCTAAATAACATCCCAATTCCCTCCTGCACGCTCAGGAATCCAGGTTTCTTTGTTACCTGGAGGATAAAATGACTGCCCCCAGTGTACCAAACAGCACCACTAGTCCCAACAAACCAGACTTTTAAGAGTATAATACTGTTCACAGGGTGGAAGGCATCAAATTATGGGAAAAACAAGTTCAAATACATGACCTATGGAACTATGGAAACTTGCTCAGGGGAAGAAAGCATACTAGAAATGATTTTCTAAAACAAATAGGACAGACATCATAGCAGGGCCAGAAGAATATGGGGCCTCCAAGTCAGAAGACCCGGATCAAGTTCTGCTTTAGCCACATACACACAAGTCCTCTCTCTGTGAGAGGTGTTCTTCTTCACCTAAGAAATAAAGATGGTAATGCCTGCACTAATGTCTAATCTCCTTAAAGAAAGAACTGGCTCCAACACAATGTGTCATTTGTTATCACTGGTGGCTCTTTAATGACAATTCCAAGTTTTTATATAAAATAGGATTTTAATGACATTTTTAGCAGTGTAGAAAACAAAGTATTAAACTGAACCGGTACAGGACTTAAAAAATAGTCTGAAAAGGAAGTGGGCTATGCATTCATGAAATAATATGATTCAAGTTCCTTTTTCTATAACCTTTATCTATAACCTTTTCTATAACCAAAACATTTGATGCCAAAAGTACAGGTATTCTCCAATCATGAAAAATGCTAACAGCAGTCTTGTGTGTTCCCTGAATTATCAATTATTCTCCAATACTATGGGCACTGTCTCACCACAAACTCATAACATACTGATGTTACTGGTGCATAATGATAGTTTTTTAACTTAATCACTTTGGGGATCCATAGTAAAAATCAAAAGACATACTGAGATAGAATAGAAATTATTTCATCCAAAGATGGTTACAAAAGAGTTTTTAACAAACTGGACATAATTCAGTATATTCTCATTCTGATTCTCTGTCTTTTCAAGGCTATGTTGCATTTCTTTCAAACATATTTCCTGATGCTGTTCCTTCTAAATAAAAAAGTGAAAGATGCATTAGTGATATAATTTATGCCAAAATATGCAAAGTAACAATGTTTACATCAGCAAAATGTAACTTTTTTTGGTGGGGAAGGGAGTGGCAGGGAGAGAATCAGCCTTCAAATCTGACATGTTACTTGACTTATTTTCTATTAAACTCATTAGCTTGCACACTTCTATACAGTAGAAGCCCACTGAAATACGATTCATTAAAACAAAGACTCATTCACACCTGGGTTCTAGGTATATTCCCAAAATAAAATTAGACAGAGATCGGTCGGCTATCACTTGGCTGTTCACAAACAGTAGTTTAATTTCTGTTCTGTGACACTGGCACTATAAATAGGGTCCACTGAGTATCTGATACTGCATTATTAACATTTAACATCAATTATACATTGTCAAAACCAGTCTATTCACTTTTCTCCAAGGTCTGTATTTTCTACCACAACAGCAAATGCATAATAAAACTACGTATTTCTTTTAGTTACCTATTCTTAATACTAAGACTATTCAATTTTACTATCTTCACTTCATAAGATAAATTTCAAAACGAAAGTTTCCTTCATTTTTAAATAGATTAAAGAACTATTTTCTGTACCATTTACCATAGATTTACTACGTGTGATTACTGAATGTACTTCAGAGTAAAAACAAGTTGCAGGAACAGCTAGATGTTAAGTTTCTATGTTCAAATCCTGCCTTGACACTTAATAGCGCACTAACTGTGTGATCCTGGGCAAGTCACTTCATTGGCTTCTTCATCTGTAAAATGAGGGTGACAGGGCCATTTATCAAATCTTAAAGTGCTATGTAAATGCTCACAATGACAATGGGGACATAAAGCCCGCAGCTTCTAGGACATATCAAGTGACCAATTAATGTTTATGGATTCAAGCACCATTTCCTTGTGCTTTGTAAAGTGGCTTCTCCATGATCTAACTGCTTGGATTCTGTTGTAAGTCACAGAAAGGTTAAAGAATGGTAATCATTCGAATAGTTTAATGAGGAAACCTCATGTTCCTTAAAAGACTTCCTGCTAAGTAACAGTCCCACGAAGGTGAATGTCAGGGCCCTATAGATGGCCAGGGTCCAGCCACCTCTGACACTAGCAGTCAGGCCAGATCATCAAGGACTCAGCTGTCAATGGCCTTGGGACAAGAGCTGTCCTCGCCTCCACCTTCGGGTGGACTCCTGGCCTATGTCCTCAGTGCAGCTAAGAGTCAGGGACCAAAAAGAAGGGCATCGGTACAACTAGGCCCTTAGAGTGACATTGCTCTGCACAAAAAAGTCTCCCTTTGTTCCTGGTCGAAGAGAGATCCTGTGAAGACAGTTCTGTGGTGACAACATGCAAGGGCCTGTTTGGAAAATCAGACCACAACATCCTGGATTTCCCTGCTTTAAGCTACTGACTACAAGAAGGCTCAAAGCAGGCTCACAGCAGCTCATCTCCTTGTTAGAGCTATTGGAAGAAACCCCCATCTTCTAATTCTCACAGCTCAATGGTCCTTTGTCCATGATTACAGTTATCAGCAAGGACACTTTAACATTACTTTAATGTAGTCAGCACTTAATTACTGAATGATCAAATCATTAAGATACACCCAATGACCTACTATGTGTAAGGCACTGGGCACAGGGGACACCTACACAAATAAACACAAGAACTAGTTTCTGCCATCAAGGAGTTTAGAAGTGGGAAATACATATAAAAATGTCAAGTAAGCAATTACTGATAGTCTGCTATGTGCCCACTAGAGTGAGAAATAAAGAGATATGGTTCATCTTTTTTAACATTTTTTAAACATATCTAGACATTTAATTTGTAACAAATGATGAAATAGATATTTTAGTCCCATAAAATGTTTACCTAGAAAAAACAGAAAACATCGTTCTGCCCATCTCAGTATATTTTCTGCTTTATTAGGTAGCTTCACTTATATACAAATAACACTTGTTATTTTATATAGTAACTAGGAAATTCAGGACAATGTTAAAATAATCAAAAATGGCATGACCTTGGTCATGATGAAACTTATTAACAATTTCACTGATGATTCAATTAATGGAAAATCCTGAAAATCATTTAACTTTTGAACTTTTCCGGTTTTTCACCTTCTTACTCTAGAAGGAAAGAGAAAGGGAAGGAGCAATACTATTTTTCCAGTCCTGGGTATGATTCAGAATAAGAAAGAAGAGCAAAAGACAAAGAAAATGAGAAAAGGGCTTAAAGGCACAATTAGAGAAAGGACCAGATTGTGACTCGATGCCAGATGAGGGGGCGGAGCAACGGCCCAACTGTCACTGGTGCTTGATCGGCCCAGGGGAACAAATGACAAATGCAAGTGGAAAATAAAGAGCAGCCAAGTGAGGGCGGCCCAGCTCAACCACACCCTCAGGCAGGACTGTGAAGAAGGCACTGCCAGTGATATCTGAGCACCACCAGGCTGCAGAAGGGCAAATGCCCCAATTTTCAGGAGAAGGTAAGACACTAGAGTCTGCCAACTGGAAGCCAATGAGTTTTGACTTTATTCCTAGTAAAGTTTGAGAACAGATCATTAAACAAATGTTTAGTAAACATCTAGAAAAGGAAATGGTTATTATAAAAACCAGTATGCCTTCATCAAGAACATTGGTCATGACAGACTATTATTTGCTTTTTTCACAGAGTTGCAAAACAGGAAGATCATGGAAATCAATCAAAAAACATTTATTAAGTGTCTACTATATACTGCAGATCTTATTTCCCTAGATCTTAGCAAAGATCTTCTTGTTGGAAAGATGAACAGTAGCAGACTAAATAATGACAGAGTTAGATGGATTCAAAGCCAGCTGACTGGCCAAACCCCCAAAATATTCGTTCATGGTTCCATGTCAACTTTGAAGGAGGTCTTTCTAATTGCAGGGTTTTGTGTCTGCTCTGTGCTGTCTAACACTTTTTCTTATCAGTGACATGGACACAGACATAGAGTACATGTTAGCCAAATCTGCAGGTATGAAGAATTAGCAAAAATTCTTAACATGCTGGATGACAGAGTCAAGATCTTAGAAGTCTATAATACTGAAGTGAACTGAATAATATGCAAAATTAAATGGGGATAAATGTAAAATCTCACACTTGGGCTCAAAAAAATTAATTAAATAAGTATTCAAAATGGGAAGAAGTGGTTGAGAGTAGTTTGTCTGAAAAAGATATGGTAGTTAAAGAGGACTATAGGCTCAATATAAATTAGCAGTGTGATATGACAGCCAATGCAGACAATAAAATCTTGGGCTGCTTTAAGAAGCATACCCTCTAGAAATATTGAAGTGGATGGTCCTTTGGTACTCTGGTCAGACCATGTCTGGAGTACTGAATTCTATTACAGGCATCACAGTGTAGGGAGGACAATAAGAAGTTAAAGAGTGCCTAGAAAAGAGCAACCATGATGGAGAACAGCCTAGAATCCAAGGCCCACAAGGATCTGTGGAAGCAAATGGGATGTTTAGCCTGGAGAAATCACAGGAGAAATATGACAGATGTTTTCAATTTGAAGGGTTACTATAAATAGTTATTTTGGTTAGCTCCAGAGGGCAGAACCAATGGGAAAGAGTTGCAAAGAGGTAAATTTTGACTCCATGTCAGAAAAGACTAGCTAACAATCAGAGCCATTCAAAAGTGGCTGAGACTGCCGCTAGAGGCAGGAGGATACCCCTATCTGAAGTCTTCAAGCAGACGCTGGATGACCACTGGTCAGGCAAGTTGTGTTGAAGTTTTCTTCCAGGGTGTTCGTGGGACTAGACAGCCATTGAGGTACTTTAAACCTCTAAAATTCTGTGATTCTATTTCATGGATTCTCTGGCTCCTGGAAGAAAATCATGCAGTAGCATTCTCTATGTCATCTCTAAATCACTTCTTTTTAGTTGAGTTAATCAAGTATAATGCTATGTATAAAAGGCTCTAATATGAACAGTTTCAATATTATTTCATAGAAAAAAATTGACTGGGCAAAGTTAGTGCTATATTGTTATTTTATGGCAAAGCAAGGCAACCTATGTGTTACATAATCTATCGGTTTGAAACAAAAACAAGTTGAAATATCTAAAATTCAACATGCATACTAGAGGTATATTAGGCTATCTTGCTCATGTAATAATTAACTTCAACTTAGCCCAATTTTAAAAAAAATAATAATAAGGAATTGATTATATTAAGTGTATAAATACCATGAAATGGCTACCATTAAAAAATAAATAAATCCAGGGGAAAGTCTAGAACAAACGTAAAAAATATAATGGGTATTACTGAGAAAGCAGAATAGGAGAAAGTGCAGCACAGTCATTTAAGCAAGGCCTTGATATTGCATGCTACTTTATTATAGGAGTTAATGTGCTGTTTTAAATTATCACATTGTTAGCCCCCATTCTTCTCACTGCTTAGACATGCATCATTCCACTAAATGTTTAAATAAATTGTGCAAAGGTAATTGAAAAGCTATTAATTTTCTACAGTAAGAAATTAAAACATGCCATACTCACAGTATTCAATATGCACATAACCTGGTTTTGTTCTTCATTTTTTTTCCTAAGCTCACTTTCAAGATCTAATATTTTTGTTTGTAAAGCCTGCTCTCTAGATGTCATTTTCTCTATTTCTTCTGAAACCTGAAATTTTGGTAATAAAAAAATAATTAGTTATATATTTATGATTGCTTATTAACAACTTAAAAGCCTTTTTGTTTTAATTGCTATTCACTATATTTCAACATTACGTTGAAGTTAAATAATTTCTCTTGATGGGGAAAAGTATAAACTAAGATTAGCTAACCAGTCAGAAAAATATTACTTTTCCTTACACTATGACTTAAGTGTGTATTGCTGTCATACTGATATTTTAACCTACCTATGAGCTGGTTTTACTTTTGTGCCTCAAAATGTTTAAAAAAAACTAGATACATAATAAACACTAAATAAACACTTCATTTCCCTTTAACAAACATTTATTTTTCAACATTTTTAACATATTTTTAAGCTCCATTTATGCAAGGAAACTCATTTAATTATGCAATTTGACAAAACTGAACTAGTAGGGAATAGATGAACTTTTACAATCAAATAAGTTAATTAGACCTATGATATGACTTTCTACTAACAGAATTATTTTCTGAATATTCTGAACTATATGTTCAAATTTTAATTTTCTGACATTTTATAATTTCTGATTAGTGCAAGTAACGAATTCCATGAAATATTTGCATTATTTAAATTCACACTATTCAAAATTATAATATATATGAAATACGATTAGTTTCATCCTGTTGGAAGTATGCAGGGTAAATTTGAATGTGACGTCATAAGATTCATCATTTGCACTAATTGGAACCTCTCATCTAGGAACTAAATGACAGGAAGTAAAAATGGACTGATCAAATACCACTGGTACCCTCCTAACGTCAGTAAAAAGCAAGGGAGACCTCTGATTCACTGTGGGGACAGACTGTGCAGAACTTTGGAGAGAACATGAACAGAAGCACTACTGGATGGGCAGGCCTGGATGAGCCACAATTAGCACTGCCAGAAGAAATTCCTAAGTCAAGGAGATCAGGGAATCACTGAAATACGTTGGCTAATATGAAAATGTGTTTTGCATGATTTCTCATGTATAATTGATATCACATTGCCCGTCATCTCAACAGGTGGGGGGGGGGGCAGGAGGGAGAAGCTGGAACTCAAAGTTATTTTAAAGATTAATATTTAAAATAAATAATAAATTTAAAATAAGCAAAGCTCTTATACTAGTAAGCTTATCTCTGATTTGATGTTGGCAGTTGCTTTTTAGTACATGATAATATCTGTGACATTTGTTCATGCAGAATTAGAGGTAGTGAAATAGTATAGAGGATGGAGCACTGGTTCTGGAGTCAGGAAGACCTGAGTTCAAATGCTGCTTTAGATACTTCCTAGCTATTTTGCCTTAACTTTTTTACACTTAACTTCTGCTTCCATCTGTAAATTGGAACAACAGTTCATCTGCCTTCCAGAATCATTTTAAGGATAAATAAAATAATACTTGTAAAGCACTAGGCAAATCTTATAGCATTCTATAAACGCTGGTTATTACTAGAGGCTTATGACTGTAACTGGAGAGGTTGCCACTAGATGGCAATGTTGGCATAACAAGTATGAGCAAATTCTTTTTAGGTGACAGCTTCTTTTTAAATCAATTAATTAAATTAATCTTTAATCAGTTATTTACAAGGTTGTTTAAAGAAACAATTTAAATATACACATGATTTTCTAAGTTCCTTTGTCACTAAGTCGGCTCAATGACGAGTTAGCTACGTGATGTGGCTGCATTAACAGGTCCAGCTTCCACAGGGAGGAGAACTGAGGATCATGGTCCTCTTTGAGAATGAAGGACAAACAACCACAACAACAACCGTGATGATGCCACCGCACGTTTCCCTCATTAGCCCACATACGGAGCATGGTGTCCAGGGCCAGGCACCACAATGAGGAAGCCAAGAGTGCTCAGACAAGGCCAAAAGGACAGTGAAAGAGCTTGCAGCAAGTTACATGCAGCCTGGCTGAAGCACAGAGACGTTTGGTGTGAAGAAGAGATCTCACAGATGCTCCCGGGTACCAGAAGGGCCCTCAGTGCAGATTCCTTTCAGGTTTTGGTTGGACTAGATGACTCCTGAGATCCCCTCCAACTCTCAAATTCCGGGGACTGTCACACAATATCGACTACCTCATGTAGACAACTTCCTTGACGGATACAGAAGGTTAGTAAGCCTCGATTCAACTACAGGAAGCTGCAATCCTGGCACAGTGACCTGTCAAAGAGCTCAGCCAAACGGTCTCCAGATTCTGCCTCCTCATGCTCCCAGCCACAGTGTCACTTTGCCAACCACAAGCCTGACCCAAACACACTCCCAAAGCAGCCTGGTGTATAGCAGGTGAAACAGAGAAATGGGACTGTGTCCATCACCTTGTCATCAGCATAACAACAATACAAGAACACAGGGAAAGAGGAGGAAACATTGTCTGTACCTTTTGTCTTCCTTCTTCTAAAGCAACTTCCAGCTGCCGGGCCAAGGCGTTGTACTCTGCCGATTTCTCTTTAAATTTGAATTTGTTCTTTTTTAGGTGCTCTTCTTGGCCTGTCACCTTCTTTTCAAGCTTTTCATTTTCTACATCCATCTGTTCTAATTTGCTTTTTTTCAGAAAACATGCATTTATGAAATTACAGTACAAATGAAACTGATTAAAAATTCAAACTGATTACAAATCCATTTCATACTTACTGTTTAAGGTTATCACATTTCAGTCTGGGACAATTTTCCTCTTCCAAAGAGAATGTTTTCAAAAGGCTCTGATTATCATCAATCTACAAAAAGGGGAAACATCTATTGTTTTACTTTCCATTGCTTTTCTCAACTTCTTGTGAGTTCAATCTACTTCACAAAAAGTTTCAATATATCCATAAGAGGCAGATTAGTAGTATCCCAACTCACAGACAGAAAACTAATGCTTCTGAGAAAGAATCTGTGCAATTAGTGAAATGTCTACTCTCCAGTTCAGGTCTTCGGTCACTCAGCTGTGAGACCACTGGTGGTGCAGTGGGGAGAGCAATGGGCCCAGAGTCAGGAAGACCTGAGTTCAAATACATCATGCAAGTGACTTAATTTAGTTCTGTGATGTGGCTGCCAAAAAAGCTAATGCAGTTGGGCTGTGCTGACAGGTACAACCTCCACTAAGAGAAACGTGATGATCCCCCGCACTTTATCCTCATTTGACCACATCTGGTCAGTTATGTGTTCAGTTATGATGATAACCCTAGTCTCCCGGCCTCAGTTTCCTCAGCTACAAAATGGGGATAAAAGCAGCATTTACCTTTCAAACTTGTTGTGAGAATCAAATGAAAGAATATTTGTAAAGTGTCTAGTGAAGTGCCTGGTATATAGTAAGTGCCATACAAATGCATATTCCCCTTCCCTTCCTCTTTCCCCACTATTATGCCTTATGGCACATGTTAATGATAGTGCCTATTTCCATGCCTTAAAGTCTATGAGACAGTTTCCTCAAAACCACCTTGTGGGTAGACAGTGAAAATGTAAACATTGCCACGACATGTGAACGAGGAAGCCTGGCCTCACACAGACCTTTGTGTGGACGATTCTTTCCCATCTCTCAGCCCAGTATTCTGTATGCTACATCACATGGACTTTCAGATGCCTCATGAGAATATGGAACTAAAAACATTTACCTGCTAGAAATGTCTATTTCTTACTAATCATATCTTTTTTTTTTCTTATGGCTAAAAGGATAAATCCCAAATAATTCAATTAACAGCCAGAAGCTGCCCATCCTCTTGTCCTGCCATCTGGAAAACATTTACAACAACACTATATACTCCTCCAGTTATTTATCAGGACAAATTTAAACAGTTTGGGCTGTGCTTGTTATTCACCTGATATAGTCCTACCACATCAGTTTCAAATAATGTAACTTATTTTTAAGAAAACTTACTTTTGAAATTTTAATTCAAATAAGCAATTTCTTGTGTGTTTTTTCAAGAGGTAGTTCAGAATTTTCAATATTTGGGAAAGTCAATACGACCTTCAAATAAGGTCATTAAAATTTAATAAAAATAGACTGTAGTTACTACAGCAGCCCCTTGAGAAATATAATGCTAGAGGATAAAATAAAATTTGTAATCTACTTCTTACGCAGGATCTATTTATTTGTTGAAAACATTTAAGTTTAATTATTTGCTGAAGTAATTCAGACTAATACTTATAATAAAAGTTTAGGCCAATATCAAAGTTCTACTCCACCACAACTTCCCCAAAGCGATCAACAATTTATAAGTTAAAACATCTTAACAGCTATAATTACTACATAATACCAATCTACTGTTTTCCTATTCAAAAGAGAATTCTAAATAGTCTCAGTAGAATGCAGTATCTATACGACAAGTAGATTCTTTAGAGGGAGTGAACTCCAAAGCCCTGACATGAGTGCCCTCAACTGGTGAACTCATTCCCAAACCTTCCTGATACATGTTCCCAGAGATATCCCACCAACTTCACTAAGCACCTGACTCCGGAGCTCATGGATAGTTTGGGACTGGTCTGTGTATTTCCCTTTGCAGTAGAGGAGTCTCTCCTGACAGTCCAGCAGCTTCAGCTCAGCCCCCTCCAGTAAACCATGAATATGTTCTAACTCCTTCGAATGTGATTCCATCTGGCCCCTTACCTGAGCAGCATCATTGAGAAAAATAAGTGCAAGAAGACATATTGAGAATTAATATTTTTACTGTCTTCCTCAAAACATAGATAATAAACACAATGTACAGTTTTTGTTACAACATTTCATTTCCAAAGAAATAAGCATATGAATATAAATGTAACAAAACTTTTTAATTTGAATTCCATTAAATAAGAATTGGCAGAATGCTTTACAGTATCTCATTGTACTTTTCAAATATATTATCTCATTTGATCCCAACATCACCATTTTAAGGACATCTTATTCCCATTTATTCCCATTAATATATGGCCTTTAGGCTGACAAAGTGCTTTTCTCACAATAATAATGACAACTGATATTTATACAGGTTTTAAAGCTTATGAAGTTTTCTACATACAACCATGTGAAGCTGATATTACTACTCATATTTTAAAAATCTCAAAACTGAGATATAAAGAAGTGGCATTCTCACATAGCTAGCAGCTATTGGAACTACTAGCAAGGATTTAAAACATGTCTCCTGTTTCACATGTCGAGGTAAAAATGATCGTTACAAAATATCATTATTCACTACATCAGTAGACTGGTATGTCTTTGCTATTAAGAGTAATAAAAGTACATTTCTTAAAAATATTCTATCATGAAAACTTTTTGTGATACTCAACTAGACTTCACTCAACTGGGTTATTGAGGTTTCAGTAGATTTGCTGCAAAGTGGTTCACAGTAACCTTTGCTAGGGTCTATTTTCACCTCTTTTGTTACCCCAAACCACCTGCCGCTATTTGCAGCAAATGCTGTTGTGGTTCCTGATTTTAACACTTGTGTGGCCAAGCAACAAGCAGCCCAAGAGAGTCAGCATCTGGAATATTGTTACTTATAGCATCTATGTGGTATTTAGAAACAAAAAGCAAGACGGCTAGCTGGTGTCTCTGACACATCAGGGGCTGAAGATCTGGGATAAGCGATTTCTGCAGTACCCACAGTCACTAGAAAACGCCCAATAATCTTCATCAAGAAAAATACAGCTTGAATCAGTTCAATAAATATTTGTTAAATTCATAATTATATGCAAAACATTATGCTAGGTGATGGCAGATCTATGCTCCCAAGTCATGGGGGTCTAGAAGGTTTGGGAAGTTCTTTATCCTCAAACCATGGCAAGCATGGACGGAGATTCTAAGTTGGTGAGGACAGAGAAAGAAGCACCTAATATGAAACCACACTGTGACTGCAGGGCTTTCTGCACACATGATGCTGTCTGAAAGCCCCCAGTTGCTGCCCTGCACTCTCCTTGAGTGTGTCTTCAAGTGCTGCCTGACAGGGCAGATGGGATCCTGAGGCATGCTCCTGAGCTGATTTCTCTTCTCTCATCATGTGGGCACAGTACCCAGCACTGAGATCCTTTGTCGAGCTGACCTGCCAAGCACCCAAACTCTGCTGCAGACAGTGTAGTTACAATGGACTACCCATGTTGTCTGAATGCTAAACGTATGTGTGCCTAAGAGACTGTTTTATGGAGAACTCACATGGGGTAGACGATCACATGGTGGTCAGAAGAGATACCAGGACACTCTCAAAGTCTCTTTTAAGAAGTTTGGAATTGACTGGGTGACATGGGAGACATGGGTACAGGATGCCCACATCAGAGAAGGTGCTGCACCACTATGAGCACACTCTATGAGCAAAGTAGAATTGAAACAGCTCAAAGGAAACAGAGGATACACAAATTAAGAGTATACAGCCCAAATGTTCACAGACTATTTGTGCCCAATCAGTGGTAGAACATTCTGAGCTCATATTGGTCTGATCAGCCATAGTCGGACACATTGAAACCTGACTCTAGCACAGTGTGGTCATTTTGGTTCTCTTCAAGCATGAAGGACACCAACCAAGCAACATGGACATGGAATTTTCCATGAGAGAGAAAATACTTAGCAGAATACTCTCCACTCCTTTCATTCCCTCTTTTCTCCTCAAGCTATCTCTCCAATCGCTGTATTCTCTCAGAAAAGGACCTTATCCTGGCATAACTTCCTGAACAAAGTCACACCATCAATCAACAGCATGGATGAGCTGATGTGTGTCAAGCACTGTGCTGGGCACTAGAAAAAAAGCTTACATCTGATTAGGTGGGGTACAGGTTCTCAAGTCAATACAGGATCTAAAATAAATACTAATTTATTGGTGGAAGAATGAAAGGGCAATCTGGAAAGTTTTCTTAAAAGGAACAGGACTAAAGGGGAGGACTGAATGGAGCTGGAGGGTGGCCACTCTCCTCCAATGCCAATTATAACTGTTCTTTCTTAGCTCTAGTAGGCAGTAATCATGATTTGCTTTGGGAGAAAAGATCAACCTGCATGCTAATCTGGTGATAAATCACTGCAAAGGAAGCTAGGCAAGTCATCAAATGACAGATATATTTACAATATGCCACTGGGAAGACAAACACCAAAGGAAAAAAATTGTTGGTGGAATGTATAACTTAGGCCTATTTAGGATAACATCCATTCAGGGAAGTCTCCTCCTACATATTTTAATAACAGACCAATTCTAGATAAAGGTTGAAGAAAAGGCTAATCATTAAAAATGTGATTTTATATGCCTTCCTGTTGCAAAGGCCACCCACAAATACAGTATTACTTTTACATTCAAGAGGGGCCAGCTTACCTCCTCCAACGTTGACTTTTTGTTTTGCGTTATTAGCTTTTTTTCACAAACTAGTTTTTCATATCTGCTTTTCACATCTTCGACTGCCTTCTGTAACTTCTGTACCTAAAGACACACTCTGTTAGTTAAACCACCAGCACTGGCCCTTCTTTTCTGCGACATCGTCATTCTGGTAACTATATGATAATCAGGATCATCATCCTAAGAAGAAGTCCTAATTTTAGTCAAGTGATAAATCACCTTTCAATCCTAGCCTTCCTCTGACCTCTCGGACAGAATCCTGTCTACTATACTTGCACACTCCTCTAGCGTGAGGCTCTTCGCCCACTAGGACTTTCCTCAAAAAAGCCTACCAGCTCCCACTCTAACCTCTCCTTTCTATGCTGATGACTCCTTTACCATCTGCTGCTTTCTTGAGCTGTAATAGTTAGACTGATGTTGATGATAATCCTGGGTGTTAGGGAACAGGAAAAGAAATATTTAAATAAAATAATAGGTAATAATGCGAATATTCTCAACTTTTTTTTCACTTTTTAATGATACACCTGACTATTTAACATGTATACTGACATATCAGACAGACAACTAAGACAAACACTAAATACATGCAATAATTACCTGAGATTTATATATTTCAACAAGGGCTTTCTGTCTTTTCTCCACTTCTAGTAATTCCAAGCGTTCATTTTCAACTGAAATAACTTTTTCCTCCAAATTAGCCAGTGTGATCTACCAAAGAATATAATATTTAATCTCATAAATGACTAAGAAGGCTTATACCTGTGTAACATAGAATATTATAAAATAACTCAATAAAGAAGTTGGTTTTTTTTTTTTTGGTTAATGAATCTGAGATTTCACTGGTCAAAGGAACTGGATCTTCACTTGCTGGGTAGGGATGTTTGAAATAAAAAGCCAGAGTAGAAGTTGTTGATGTAACAGAAAAACAGAAGTGAAAGAGAATAATATATTTTTTGACTGTCGTTGAGAGCAGACATGACTATGAAAATGCCTATCACTGCCTATCCCTGATCAACAAATACAGCAACATTTTCATGTGACATAAAATTATAAATTATAATGGCCAATTAATTACAATTAGTGAATAGTGACCCATCAAGGAGAAATTTTGGGGCAAATAAATGTGAACAATAAAAAAATTTAAATGTGTAAACTTAGTAATACTACCTGATATTAACACAGTACTTTAATATATCTTGTTTGAGCCTCCCACAACAGTTAGGTGTTACTATTTTCTCTAAGAGCAAAAAAAAAAAAAAAAAAAAAAAAGATTTCCTTAGTCAAAAGAGATCTACTCTATTAAAAACTTACCTTCAAAATAGATTTAAATATGGGGAGAAAAAATTTTCCAGCATCTTTTCTAGCACTAATTCTCAATGACACTATATTATTACAAATCATGACTCTTAAGAAGATCCTGAATTGCAAGTTGTCCAGAGTGTAATGAAAAACCATGTAGATGCAGGTAGGCTGTGGGGTGTGATGGGTGACAAACTGCTCGAGGAGCACTTCTCTTACAGGATAAAATGCTCCAAGAGCTAACTTTATATTGTACTTTGTGGTTTGCAAAGAACTTTACGTACACCGTTTTATCTGGTCCTCACCATAAGTCATGGACACTATAAATCTTATTATCCCCATTTTATACATGAGGCTACAGGGGGCAGGGAGGCTGAGCACCCACGGTCACAGCATCAGTGACAGAGTCACTAGTGTGTGTCTCTCTACTGCTCACCAGTTTTCTGTGTATTCATACATGTGTATAAAACTACATCATCAACGGAAAGGCATTTTATCAGTTCCATTGTTAACATGTACTCATAAACAAAAAATGGGATAAGTATTTATCCATATGTATTCTAGCTCTAGTTGTGTGTGTTACTGTACCTTTAATTTTTCATTCTCAAGAAGAATGCTTTCATTTTCTGAATCACTAGAGTGAAGTTTTCTAAGAAAATCTTTATTGGAGTTTCTTTCAGGTTCTTCCTTCTTGTGCTGTTCTTCCAAAAGATTTATGATTTTCCTTTATAAAATGACCAATTTTATATAAATTATTAGAGGTATGTAGATTATAATAATAGTTCAAATTAGCTATAATTAAAATCAATCCAATAAATTGTGTCATTTTAAAAGATGGAAATATAAAAAGATAATGAAGTTGTAGCAATAGGGAACACTGAAAACTATTTTTTTTAATCAGACCTGTGCTTTCATTGTTGCAGGGAATTCAGTATGGAAGCTATCTCTACAAAAACAGGCTGGCACCAGCCCTGACACTCACAGCTTTAGCATGTGGGCTGGGGGCACTGAAAGATTAAGTGATTTACATAGGGCCACAGAGCTTTGAAGGTCTTCCTGACTCTGAGATCAGTTCTCTATCCAGAACCCCAGTTCCTGTGTCATTGTGTGGTTCTCCATCCCCTATGCCAAGACAGCCAAAACAGAAAGGACTAAATAGGAGACATAGGAAATGATGACAACAGAGGTCAAGGAGAGACATCTGAAAGAAATATTGGCAATATATGACTATACTCAACTATGTGTATCCCTTTTATTGAAGTTAAATTCTACTTTTCTTCCTTTTTCCTATCTTTTCCCAACTTCCCTTCTTTTTCCCTTCTCTATTTTCCTTCTCTCCTGTCTATATCATAAACCTGTCAAAAATACCCAAAAGTGTAACTTAACCCAACCAGTATCACTCAGAGGCTAGAGAATATTAATCCTATATGATTTCAAAATGAATATATGCAGCACTCCTTCTATTTAACAAAAATTATCTAAATGGCTTTCATATCTTTATGCACTAATTCTTGTGCATAAAATAAAGTTTTGGAGTTTCTTCCCCAAGCACTATTTGATAAATTTAAATATGTAAAATGATCAAATAACAAGTGATCACTACAGTCTATGAAAGCAATATAGTCTTAATTTCAGTGAAATGACAAAATGACAGGAAAAAATTTTAAATGAAAAATGTAATGTTTAGTTTTAAATTCTATTAGTTTATTAATTTCAATTATGTTCCAAAATCATAAAAATATCCATCATGTATTTTTCTTTTAGAGTTTTATTCAACTATATAAAGTATTTAAAATATTATTTGCTTTTATGTGAAGAGAATTCACTGTGTTAATTATAAATTATGGCATGTTGATATTGTTATATAAAGGGGAAAAGATTATTCCAGTTCTATAGAACAAAATATTAATACCGACATTTATTTCTAACTATAACATTCAAGTGTAAATGTTGTTTGAACTAAAAGTATGAAAACAAATGCAACTGTTCGATCACTATTAATCATTTGATGAATTTTCTCAGGTAGATACATTATATAGGGCAAAGATAAAAAAAATCTTTATCCTATATAATCCCACAAAATCAGTAACAAATCCTTTAAAATGGGCTTATTTTGCCTTATTTGTACATTTTATTATGTACATTTTTCTTACTTTTTCAGAGTCTCAACCTGGACCTCCAAATTTGTCTTTTCTTCTACAGCCTTCTCATAATGACTCTTCCAGGCAAGGGAAGCTGAAAGTGCTTCAGACAATTTGGCTTCCTAAAAAATGCACAAAGTACTCATTTTATAACTGAAGAACTATGTGTTTTATTCAGCTCCCTAAACACAAATGAAATATAATTTAAGGAAATAAATTCATTCTATGAAGTATCAACCTTTAGAATGTAAAACTATCCACTTCAGTATACATTATATTTGGAAACCAATTTTAAAATCAACCTTAACAGAAACACCAAACAACACAATTATTTACCTTAGGATCTTCCTCCAAGTGTAGACCTATCATTTAAAAAGTCACAATGTTTATTTATATTAACACAGATAGTAAGTCACATTTTTAAAAAGTATTAGAATCCTGCCTCAGACATTTAACAGCCAAGTGACCCTGGGCCTCTCGCAGCTTCAAGAGCCTCATCTGTAAAATGAGGATAATAAACTTACTTCATTGGGCTGTTGTGAGAATCAACTGAGATAACATGTAAAGTGCTTGGCAAACCTATATATGTATGTTATCTTTTATAATAAATCACAGATAATGACTGGATTTCTTTTATAATTGGTAGGAACCCCTTACAACACAGAGAAGATGGGGCAGAGTTCTATCTCTAGCTTCCCAGTTTCACCCTTTGTCCTACAGTCACCTTGTGTCCCCTTACCCTGATGGTTTAAAACTACTAATGTTGCCACCACAGGAAGAAAGGTGGTGGGAGTGATTGATGGGTAATCTCTGATTTACCTGACACTGAACCAATGCAGTTCTATGACTGCATTTCTCAGAGGCTTGTGAGTAACCCAGGCCACTGGATTTCCCTTCTGCTTTGTTGTAGCAATAACAGGAAATTTATCAACTGAAAGGAAACCAATGCTGAAAACAGCCAAGGATTTTTTTCTCTATTTCAGGGGATGTAGTTTATCCCTTGGTTTAATCAAAGTTACAATATAAAGAATGATACCATCAGGATTATTGTGCATTATCTCACTATCCTTATAACCTTACCAGAAATTGGGGCACATATAGGAACCTTAGCAATCATATAGTCAAATCACTTGATTGTATAGATGAGGCACCTGAGATTCAAAAAGGTAAAAGGACTTCCCCAAGAACACACAGTTGGTAAACAGCAGAATCAAATTCTAATCCAGGTCTGCTGGCTTTTCTTACTACATCAAATTTTCATGAAATGTGATTATAATGCTAACCACCGAAAACAGGGGGCTGAGCACAACATGAAACTTTAGTAATACTAAGTAACAATTACAAACATTAAGTTACAAATGCTTAAACAAACAAAAAAACAAACAAAAACCTGTTCAATCCCAAGTCCACTTTTTCACACATTTTTCACACGTCACATATTTTTTTCGCCTTTCCCAGGGTGGTGTTTTTGATGTGTGTGCATATTCTCATGTTGAGCCAGAGACGAAGTGAACTATTTATATGTGAATATAGTCTAAAAAGCTCAGACAGTAATTAGTTTGGATTTTTATGCAAGTTTTAAAAAGAAAAAAGACAGAAATTTTGGAGAAAAAGACTTTAGTACTATGGTTTTTCATATTAAGAAATGATGAAATAAAAGATGGTTTGCGTTTCCATAAATGCAAACTGTTTCAGGCTTGAAGACGGCCAAATCCAACCAGCTCATCACCATGAAGCAATTTCAACACAATCTTCAACAAGCAAACGGAAGTGTTTCTAAACCGATATCACTCACCCGCTCTCTGATCTGGGAAGTCAGATCATCAATATTTGCTGTCAAAGAGTCAGCTCTTCCTTTGCAAACTTTAGATGCTTTTTTCAAGGCTATTTTCTTTTGCTCATTTGTTTGCTTCAGGGCAATAATTTGCTGCTCGTAAGTTTTCAATTGTAGCTTCCACTCAGCTATCTTAGTTTTTAAGTTCTGCAAAAAGGCAGATCAATAACTGATACACAAAATATCAATGTTTAACAAATGAGTAATCAAAGTATGGGGGAAAATCTGTCCACATTTTAAAACAGTTGACCACAAACAACTTTAAATGGAGAGATATGATTTCACTAATATTTATAAACTAGCTTGCAGTATAAAAGAAATATAAACAAAGTTAACAAGTATCAATTACTTTATAATGCAATTATTGCTAATTATCAAAGTAACAATAAACTGTAAATTTCTTAGGAAAAATATTAATACTAGTGCTTAAAATGCAAAATGAGACATGTATTTTAGGAAATGGACAATATGAGAATCTGTTTTGCTGAACTGTGAATACTGTGAGGGTTTTGTTTTTATTTTATTTTTATTGTTCAATTTGGGAATGCGGGATGGAGGTCAGATATCAAAGCACCTAAAATAAATTTTAAAATGCAAAAAATAAATACGAGCGATAGAGGAAATTTTACGAGGCTGCAGAGAACCAGCTAACTCATATCATCCTGAGTGTGGCTGGTTAAACTTAAACTTCTTTAACAATCTATTACCCGAAACAAAGGGGGGAACACTTAACTTTAGACTCTATCGCTTCTGTCCCTGGTATATGAAAGGAGATGATGGCAATGGGCCCTATATTTTCACCATATACAGCTACTCTTTCCACATGCCTTCTACCAAGTCTTACCCCCATATACCATACTCTTCATTCCTCTGTGAATCTAACACTAGCCCACAAACAGCCTCTTTACTAACAATATTGTCCCAGGGGTGCCCTTTCACTCCCACCACCTCAGACCTAGACTCTGATACCTGTCCAAGAACTGGTTCCCCACCTGGGTTTTTCAGAATTGTGGCTTTCCCCCTCCTTCAGGGGACTTTACAAGAGGGTCTCAGAACTGCTACCATGAATCTGGGGTAGACCCTGAGATGAACCAAGAGCTATCAGCTATGAACCTGCGGCTGCTGGGCCCAAACAGTAGGAGGAGGCAGAGAACAGAGGGTGTGAACGTTCTTCTGACAAGGCTCCCTTAAAATACACCAAGATTCAGAAGAGTCACACCACAGTCCCAACTACAACAGTCACTAGTTCTAAGTCTTGGATTTACATGGAAGCCAGTGTTTAATAGTGCTCAGTGTAGCCTCCCCAGCTGAGAGGACTGGCTCCCAAAGCTGGGAAACAATGTTGTTGAGGCTTTGTTACTTCATCTGCAAGATGAGAAGGTCAGACTAAGATGTCCTCTAAGTTTCTTTCCTACTTTAAATCCTACGATCCTATGAGGATTAAGTGGAAAATACAAGGAATGTAGGGTTGGTTCTATATCAAGAAAATTATAGACTACATTAATATCAAAATCAATAAAAGTCACATGATAATATCAATACATGCAGAAAAGGCTTTTGTCCATGAGACGCAATGCCTATTTCTGGTATCAAAGCTTTAGCACAGAGATAAACTGACCTATCCTTAACATGATAAATGGCAACTATTTAAAACTAAGAACCAACATTATATGTAACAAACTAGAGGCGCTTCTAAAAATTTAAGGAAGGATGTCCATTACCACTAGTAGTATTTAACACAGTGCTAGAAATGCTAGCTATATCAAGAAAAACAAGAAAAAATACCAAGATAATAAGCATAGGAACAGTAGAAATGAAATTAACACTTTTTGCAGGTGAAACACAGAAAACCCTACCGTCAGGTAAAAATGAATTGAAATCATAACTTGAGCAAAGTTGTAGGATATAAAACAAACCCACACAAATCACTAGCTTTCTACAAATTACCAACAAAATCCACCATGAATATAGATAAAGAGAAATTATATTTAAAATAACTGTAGAATGTATAAACTACTTAGGAGTCCACTTACCAAGATAAATACAGGCAATCAATGAATACAACCTCAAAATAATCTGTGCAGAAATAAGACATACCTAAACTGAAGAAACAGTAATTGCTCATAGGTAGTCTAGGGTAGCCAATATAATTTCAAAATATCTAACAATACCACCTATTTTATTCATTGCCATACTAATCAAACTATCAAAGGATTACTTAGCAGATGACAGACTGAAAAGACAACTTCAAATAGAGTCTAAGCAAATATACACGACAGACTCTTAGGGTAAACTAGATGTTTCGAGGTACAACCCTACTCTTTGAGTTCTTCTGTACTATGTCTCTCAGTATTGCTTTCATACACAGAACATAAAACTGGAGGTACATCATGAATTTGGCCCAATTTAATGCAACACTTACCAAGCCCAAGATGTAGAGAGCACTATGCTAGGTGGTAGAGGATATTAAGAGATAATTAAGGAGGTTCCAACCTTCATGGAGTTTATAATCTGGTAGGGGACAAATGACACATGTTCTGAACGTACTCTTCCAAACTTCATGCCCGGTAGGCAGGGTACCCAGAAAGTGGCTTCTACATCTCCTTTCAATCCTGCAGGGTAGCTCTGCTGGAATTGGAGGTAATTTTTCTAGTGCTACTGCCCCAACAGGTCTGCTTCTCCCCATGGCTGTCATGGGTATATACAGTCAGGCAGACATAATTAGCTTTTAGAATTGGGTAACTGCCATGATGGTATAGCTGATATAAAATATACCACCCCCTCCTCCCCCAAAGCTACTCTCCCAACAATACATATAGTCCTGGGGACAGTGGGCTTAAGCTTAGAGAACATGTGGCCAAGAACACCTCACAGCTCCTAGAGTCCTTTGGCAATTTGAATTCCTCAAGATGCTCCCTTTACAGATTGCAAAGCTTTTCTCCTGGACTCCTTCTAGAGCCCTGAATCTGCCTTTCATCCTCAGCAGATGCTGCCACAAGCTGTTGCTATCCCAAGGCTGTGATGTGCATGGAATCTTCCAGCAAAGGGCCAATTGTGCAGAATGAAGCTGGGACCAAGCTTATCTCCTCCTCTTCTCTCTCTCTCCCCCCTTCCCCCGCCTCCACAAGCACTTAGGGGTCCAAGCTCCTATTCCAATCTAGCTTCCTGGTTTTAGAGGCGCATGTAAGGCATGGTCAAGTCTCTCAATCAATAGGAACTGACTTCCTTCCTAGGCAACCATCACTCCAATTCATCTAATGCCTTTCAAAGCTATCTAAATTGATTAAAGAGTTTTCACACTATGACTGGCTGACTGACTCAGGAGTCATCCAGGCCATGTTTACACCTAGTGCACAATCAAGAGGTGTTCTCATCTACTTAAGGTATGAGAATAAAGCATACTGTCATTTACATTTTCCTTCCTTTAAATAGTACAGGGGAATTTATGCAACAATCATGAAAATATTAGATTTTAATCTCTCATTTCTCAAATAATTATTTTGGAATAACTCTCCAGAGGAGTTTTACAAAAACATGCTTCCTGCCAAACTACAACATTAATAATGTGGTCCCCAAACTCCATTTAAATTAGGATTGGGTTTTAAGTACTCCATAATTACTCCACTACCAAAAACAAACCCCTTGATATAAATAAGTTATCAGGAGCCTTGTGTGTTGCCTGCTACAAATAAATGTATTTAAAATTACAAAAAATTTGAGAAAGGGTATCACAAACAAGATTTGCAAACTATCTACATGACTGAAATCAGGAAAAATAAAGACAGGAACATGCTATATGTTTAATATATCCAGTATATTTAACACTGGAGCTGTTAAGAGAATCCATGGGAAACATAGTTGTTATTCCCTTAATAAACCACAGGATGTCACTGCTATTCCATGAGCGACAGCAGTAGTAAAACTCGAGTAAGAGACAATCACCTGTGCCGTATTTAATTTCCTTTTGGCAGAAGCTTACTTTTTTATTCTCCTTCACTGAAGAGAGATTCATTACAAAGATTCATTCAGCACTGTCTAATTTGTTCCTAATGTTCTGGACTTTTTTTTAGCACTAATGATTTCCATACCAAAAATCAATAAGCTTTCGGTAAACAACAGGCTAAAGTTAAAGATGCTTCAAATGAGACAAATAAATGTTTCATTCTAAGTCTTGATAAATAAAGCAATTTTCTAATTAATCAATAAGCATCAATTAAACTTTTTATTATACGCTAGATGCTATGTTAAGAACTGAATTATATAAAGGCAAGTTATACATTTACAAGAAAAATATTTAGTTTCATCAAGTCATTCATTCTTCTTTTGAAGCATCTCCCACACCTAGCCTTTGAGGGAGGCCTCCCTGAAGAATGGAACAAGAAACTGGATTGTGATGGGGAGGAGAGGAAAGAGGATGAGCAGAGCCATTCCAAACAAGGGACACAATAAACAAAGTATAAGTACAATGGTAGGAGAGGACTGCACATGGTCAGTTTGCCAATTTAGCAAGAACACAGAATGTGGGAAGGATAGGAGAATGAAACAAAGTTGGAAGAAGAGACTAGCAGCCAGATGTAGGAGAGTTTTTCATACTGAGCTAACTTATCCAGGAGGCAATTAGCAGACAACTGAAGGTTTTTCAGAGCTTGAAAGTAGCTGGACCAACAGACTTAAGTTCCCAGTCCAAAGCTATAAATCTGGACCAGTAAAGGGCAGGACTCGATATTAACTAGCTGATATTAACAAGAGAGGACTTCGGTCTTTCAAAGTTACATATCTAGGGTGTGAAAATGAACTTCAAGATTTGTTTTGCTTGATTATGGTTACTTGTTACAAAGTTGTTCTTTCCCTTTTTTTCTTTTGAGTGGAAGACTGGAAGGATAAATTAAATGTTCCATAATTTTAAAAGTTTTTAAATAAAAGAAAAAGAACCTCAAGATTTGTCCAACCTGATGATCTATTATTCAATTCTAGTGACATCTTCTCATAGTATTCTCACACTGGCACTATTCCTTAGAGGGAGCTGGTGATATTGTGTAGAGAGTACTACACAAGGAGGCAGGAAGACTTGAATTCAAATTCAGCCTTGCACACGTGGTGTGTGACCCTGAGCAAGTCACTTAATTTGTTTGCGTCAGTTACCTTATCCACAGAACGGGGATGATAATAGCACCTCCCTCACAGTTTTTGTGGGGATCAAATGAGATATTTGTAAAAGCACTTCACACAAGGCCTGGCACACACTAAGCGCTATATAAATGCTTATTTCCTTCCCACCTTCCTCAAGGGTGACAGCATCTCTACTGGGCAAAGTGTTCTGAACCTCTTTCAACAGCTTCTGGGCTAGGTGTATGGTTTTGATGTACCGCCAGTTTCATCAAGCCTAGAATGCCTTATCCCTCCCTCAACTCTATGAACTTCATTGGTTTCCTTTATGTCTCTACTAAAATCCCATCTTTTACACAGTCCTCCTCAACCCTCTGAATTCTAGCACCTTCTCTCTGTTAATTATGTCTTACTTATCCTGAATGTAGTTTGTTTTGCATACATTGTTTTCATGTTGTCTTTCCTGTTAAGAGAATAAGTTTCTGGAGGATAGGCTCTGTCTTTTGCTTCTTTTGTACCCCTAGCATGTAGCACAGTGTCCGGCACATGATAAATATAAATGTTTAATGACTAAGTTTTTAGCTCAGCTGAAATCCTGACCTAGGGTAGTGTATCCACTTAAATAACTATAGCCCATGAAAACTGAAGTTATCAATAAAATTACAACAACAAAAAAAGAAAGGATGGGTAGGTAGGTAGATAGATAACCAACCGCAGCTCACAAATAGGACCAACAAGAGATCGGTTCTGGAGCCTGGCATCTTCTGGGCTCCTAGCTCCAAGAGCTACTCTCTTCTCCCCATGATGACTCAGCTAGACAGGTGGGAGAGAAATATATGTCCTCTTCTTGCTATGCTCTCTAGGAGATGCCGGTAAAAAAGTGAAAAATCAGCTCCTAACAGCTCAATGTTTAGGGCCAAAGCTAGTTTTCTTCTCAACTGACTAAGACCTGATTACAAGCAGGGCTGACCCCTTGGCTTTTATACTCTTGGCCCCTCCTATTTGCCCACGCCCATGAATAGGGTGAGAAAAGCGCATGAGCAATCCCACTCTGTCCCAAACCCAGCTTCGTTTCCATATATGTAAATAGGCCAACCAAGATCTGAAAGGGCCACACCCTCACTACTAATTGTCTCTCATCTGTCTCTGACAGTTTACATTTTCATCAAGTGGACTGGAATGGGGAGATTCAATAAATCAAAGTTTCCAAGATCAGTTTCTTGAGGCATATGTAAAGTGCTTTATAAATGTCAAGCATTATTGTGATCCATACTATCCTGCTTCGTATACTTTAAGTTTCAACCAAACTCAATCACTGTTTGTTTTGTTCCAATCCAATTTTCTGCTGTTTTTTCCATCCCTTCATCATCATGTCTGAAAGTTAGCTCCTTTCTCTCATTTTTTTTTTTTTGTTCAAGTCCCACCCTTTCTACAAAATCCACTTTCCTAGAAATCAGTTTTTTGGCTGCCCTCCTGTGAAACTGCCTTCCTCAAATTTCTCACAGAAGTTTGAGCTTCTACTTGGCACCTGGTTATGACAGAAAGGAGAGTGAGAGCCAGATTTCCTTGCTCAAGAGTTCCTTCACAAGAGGATAATGCTAGAGCTACTTTTATGTTATCAGTATGTAACCCCCACCCTGGAGAGTACTGGAGATTTAATAAATGCATGCTGAATGGAAAACACTAGGATAGGACCATCCCCAACTTCGGATGTACCTTAGAAATTTCAGTATGTTTTTTACTAAAAACACTCAATACTTGTAATTAAATTTCCTGATTTCAGTTCCTTTAAAAACTGTCAATATGAAGGTATGACTTTCTATTTTCAACACTCTCATTGAATTGACCACTTAAGCAATAGTGAAGAAATAAATACGCTAACCTTCATATGTGATTTCAATTGATCGTTCTCAGCTTCTTTTTTTTGAATCTGGAGCTGCAGGTGAGATTGTACCGATTTCACTGAATGTGAAAGCTGACTTGTTTTTAAGGTATTTGCCTAAGAAAGAGAATGGAAAAATATGAAGTGTATTAATCTTTGATAAGCTGCAAAAAGTTACTTATATGTTTTCCCTGTGATCTCTATTCAGCTACAATATAAATGTAGTAAAATATCATGTCAGACTATATAATCTTTTATTTCTAGTTATTAAATGTGGCCTATATGTGATGCTATATGTGATGCATTTCCATTTGTTTTGCTTCCAGTGTCTGACTTCAAATACTTACCTGTACAAAACGTCCTCTCCCCTAGCATATAATCCTGGCTATGGGAACATGTAGTTGGCAAACTACAAAATTACTCTATTGCTCAATTACACTTTCAATTTTGTGAAAAAATATTGTATAGTTCATGATCTGTATCATTTTATATGAAAACCATAAAATTTTGTTTTTGCATAAAACCTAAAATATTTCCCCTCTAAAATATTTAGGGGCAATGGCAACTGGATAGCGCAAACAAGCTCTTAAAGTTTACAAATAACCATTTGAAAATATACATGCCTTTCTTTCTGAGACTACTTGGGTATTTATGTGTAGGGGGAAATTAAGTAGAGGAAGATATTTTTTAATATTTTTCCAGAAAAAAACCTATAGTTATAAGAGTTTTATGCCAAAAATGCACTTACTTTTTCTTTCTGAATAAAAGAAGAAAGCTCCTGGATATAGTCCTCCTTTTCTAGAACTTTCTTTTTAAGAACCTACAGCAAGTACAATTAGAAAATCAGAAATATCACAAATAAATTTACAAAATTAAGTAACACGCAAAGCAACAAAATAATAGGGAGACAAAGACAGTAAAAAAGAACTTACATTATTTTCATGTTCATTATCAGCTAACTTGGCCTTCAATATGTCAATTGAACTGCTCACCTACAAATTCAAGGCAATGACAGTAAAGATAGATATACACAAACAGTAGTAGAAAACTGAGCAACTAATTCAACCAGTTATCATATAACTTGTTACCTATTTGGTTGTTTTTCAATGTTTCTTCATCGATGAACCTATTTTTGCCTAAATTATCTATATATCTTTTTTCTGTTTCCATATTAATTGTTATATCAAAAATGTTGCATAATTAATATTTAATGTAAATGTTTTAATAATATATAACTGACAGAATGATTTATCTGATAAATATATGTGACTATAAATATACTGATCTATATGTACAGATACATGGAATACACATTTATGCATGCATCGATGTGTGTGTATACACGCATCATGTACACAAATGTATTGTACAATTACACACACATATGCATATGTATGTATCCCTGGAAGATACAGGTTCAAACCTGGCCTTTGCCACAGCATGGCTAGTGACCCTGGGCAAGGCACCCAACCTCAATGTGCCACAGGAAACTCTAGGTTGCAGTGAAGGTACCAGATAAGCATTGTAAGGTGGGGTTTTCTCCTTTGGGAATTCCTCACACAAGAGAAATCACAAATCCAGTCACTATCTCTTATCCTCTGTAACATAACTATGATGTGCTTTATAGAAACTTAGCTAATATGTAAATCTAAATAAATTTCACTGGGATAGTTGGTAAAGGACTGTGAGTTTTGATTTTCATCTCTGAGGTTCTCTAATGCTCCCTTATATTTTTGCAGGAAGCGATCATTACTTCTCTCCCCTCCCCCCAAAAATGTGGCCACTCACCACGGACTGCTGGTTTTAAGATTGTTATAAAACTAGTTCTTTATTCTCTTTTTTACTTTAAATTGACAGCATTTCTATTAAATGTAATTCCATAAGAGCACATTTTCTTTTCATACTTTCATGTTTAAAAGTTTAATACTGATTCAAATATTTGTTGCCATGACAAAAATCATTTTTATGTTTTATAAAATTGAATTTGAAAAAATCTAGTCTCCGATTTAAAATTAGTGTCTTCCAGTAGTGAGAACAATGAAAATCATCCTTTAAATACAAACCGAAAAAAAATCCCCTATATTATTCCTCACCTTCAGACTAGCCATCTAGGTTTAGAGTTATCTTCCTTGTTTAAATTGAGTCTTTCTATATAGGTTGTCTAAAACTCATTTTGCACTTTGAAAATGTTCTACATCATTTGTCAATACAGGCTTCTGTTTAGGAATCACGATGGATCTATGTGACAAGGTTATTATTACCATAAATGCATTTAAAAATGCGTCATTAGCTACAGCTTTTACTAAAACATACTACTACTACTACCTGGCCCTATTTATCTTGGTTTTCTTCCACAATCACTGCTTTGTTGCAGTTTTACCAGAAAAGCCCTTTTTTCTGGCATAAGTCATTCAAAGAACAATCATAAAGGAAAACTGAGCCTTAATTATCTCATACTAAAAGTTAAAATGCAAAAGTTAGAGAATAAAGGTAATGAACTAAAATGTCAAACCTTCTCAACTCAACCTTTAGCAAATACTGAAAATTTGGGGATACGTAATTGTCAATGATATTAACATTCTAGGTATGATTCTTGAAAAGTCTAGCTTATCCACACAGGGAATTTAAAATGTTAAGTGCTACATGTCAATTGTTAGCCAAGTCAGACACCAAAGATCAAGATATAAGACCTCTGTCCTTAATTCTTTTATTTCATTTCTATCCATGAGGAATTTTAATGTCTGCTGTGAAATGAGATTTGAGCCCAGACTCTCCCCTTATATAACATCAGTAATAACTGCACTTTGCTTTCCAGCAACCAGCTTAAATAACTAAGCAAGAAGTCTTTATGCACTGCAAACTATCATTAAATTGGCTTTTCAACCTGCTTTTTAAGAAAATTACTAATATTCACATGAATCTGAACTTTTGACAATGTAATTCAGATTACTCACACTTTCACTATTAAACCCAGCAAGGAAGTCTTTAAATAATGGTATCAATGCCACTACAGAATTAGCAGCAATCTCAGTTTCCTGAAGTTTTCTCTCCAGTTCAGTCTGTTCATTTAGGGTTTCTTGTTTCAGCCTACCCACACACACCCCAAAAAGGAAAAAAAAAAGATTTTAAGTTAAATTTGCTTTTCTCATTATGCTCTCAAAGGACAGATACAAAGCCCTGCCCTACGTCTCTGGGGCATGGAGTGACCCTGGATCCTAAAAGGTTATGCCAGCCAAACACATTTCCCAGAGAGAAAAGCTTTGCTTATGTATAAGCCTGGTCTCTGACATCCAATAATCAACCTAGATGACCTCGAAAGGCTCATCACCAGTTAGTCACAGCATAAAATTTCTGGCCATGGCACCCAGCAGAGGCAGTAAGAAATTGTTACCAAGAGCTTGGAAGAGGGCTGGATGAAAACCGTGGCTTGGTACTTATTACTTGTGTAACCAGGGGCAAATCCTCATCTTCTCTAAACCTGTTTGTTCATATGCAAAAGGAAGATAAGAATAGGGCATTTCTCCCCTCCCTCATAATGGAAAAAGGTGTTCCGTAAGCCTTGAAGTAGTACATTTTTCCTTATTACTACACCACAGGTTTTTGGTCTCCACCACTAGGAATAGCCTTACTAAATAAATCATCTATCTTCAAAGCACTGATATTTTGAAGAAAAGAAGAATTATAGGTCAACATGGTCTACTGTTTCCTAGTGAGAAGGAATACATGCCAGCAGAGAAGGTACTACCAAACTATAAAAGGGTTTTCATGTGGGCCAGAGAAAAACAATGGATATCTCCATTCATCACTTGAGGACCAGCCTGACTATATCTGGAGCTCATCTTCAGAAGAGAGGTAGATTTTTGTCCACCATACCAATGATGGAAGTCATCTAAAAATCCTTATTTGTCTACAATGAGCTTATGTCTACTAATCAAAGCAAAACCTGGCTGAAATTAAAAATTAGTCACAAATACATAAATTCAAGACTTGACAAGATAGTTAATCTGTTAATATCTTGTTAAGTGGGAGACACATTAGGCTTGTCTTGTAGAACCAGGAATAACAGTTCAAAGACAATAGGAAAGCAGATCTGGGCTTTGCACTGTAAGGAAAAGATGCCTAACAATTAGAGCCCTGGAAAAGTGTCATAGGCTGCCTTGGCAGGCAGGAGGACTGCCCCACTGATCATCCTAGCGAGGGAAGTCTTAGGCTGGACTTCATCACTTCCATCTCAGCAATCTCTTACAGCTTAGATTCTGTGACTTAAAATAAATTACCCAAGGAGCTAAATGTTCTCCAATAATGATTACCAAATGATACAACTATAATTTTTTGTACAGTATCCCAATTATCATATACATTCATCTTTCTAAAAGATCCAAATGAATTCTACGTAACTGCAAACCCTTCATGATCTGTCATTTCATTGGTACGATTTTTCCCTCAAACAATGTATACTGAAAACCTCAAGAGGTTCCTTAGAAATTTTGTGGCTAAAAAAATCCATCCTGTTCTATCCCCCTTCTGAGTAATAATTCTGTCTTAATAAGGCTGATCCTGAGATAACATTCCACAGCTGATAGCATTTTAGTATGGCAAGAGCAGCCAAAATCTGTACCAGCCTTTTACGAATCAAGCGTCACTTCCTGCTAAAATGAATCATGTGAAAAGGACCTGAGTGGAGGGAGTAGTTAATTATTCTTTATGAACTACAATTCCATTGATCTCAAGTACTCAGGTTTGCATTTACTGAGGCCAAAAGTCTATGTAAATATTTGATGTAAGGTTTTTATTATTGTTTACACAAAGACTAATCCAATTCTGGGAAATGAAAATACATGTAATCTAATGATATAAATGATTATCAGAATAAAGTTAGGTGCTTTACTAGAAATACAGAAGGACACAATTGTGAAAGAAAATTTTATTCAAGTCATATAAATTATATTTACATATAACCTAATTTATATAACAGTTATATAAATTATAGATATTTAGAATTTCCTATTAATTAGCATACCAGTTTACTTCATTTTCACTTGTACTCCACGGCTGATTATTTTCTTGTGGTTTACTTGGACGGTGTGGTGACAGTTCTTCAGAATAACTTTCCTGTTTTTCTGGTTTATTCATAAATCCAGTAACAGTATCCGGATTTGGTTCTGGGGATTCCTTTTCCAGGCAAGCTGAAAACTTGGAAATGGTTTATTTTTTAAATTTTTGCCTTTCTTCAGCATTTCATGATGGACTTTTGACTTCTACCACTAACCAAGTAATCCCTTATGAGAAGGTGGTACAGAGTAAACAAGAAAAAAAAAGAGAATTGAGAGGCATATACACTTAACTAGCTGTGAAAGCTTGTGCAAGCCATTTATCTTTTCTATACCTCAATTTGCTCATCTGTAAACTAGGATATTTGCACTACCTCTCTCAGAGTTGTGAACAAAGCATTTCGTAAACTCAAAGCGTTATATAAATTAGTTGCTATTGTTGCCCAACGTTCAATAACTTTAAGTAGGTTTGAAATACTTTGATAAAAGCTGTATCAATCAATTAAAAAAAACTTCCAAACTGTAACAGTAAACGTATTAGAATACTACTATCTTGTAGAATACAAGGAAACATAACAAGATGCAGAGCGACATAAGCAGGAAAATATACACTATTGCTATAACACTGTAAAATAAAACAACAAAAATGATAAAATCAAACCCAACTCCTTAATAACCAAGTTTTATCCTAAATAAGACTAAGAATGTACCTCCTCCCTTCTTTGTAGGAGTGTGGAACAATGTTGGACTTGGCTAACATACCGGTTAGTTTTGTTAAACTGCTTCCCCCCTTTTTATGCTTTGTTCTAATAGATGATTCTGGGGCAGGGGTGGAGAGGAGTGATTAGGGATATATATTGGGAAAGAATGTAAAAACAAAAGTTATAAGTAAAAAAAAATGAAAAAAATCCTAAATTATTATTTTTTTCTTTCTTTTTGTCTGGGATTTTATTTTGTATCCTATAGTGAAGGAAATACAGTATGATCAAGGTGAGACTGACACATTTGATATTTCCTCACTAGAATAAGGAATGCTGTTTGATACCAGTGATTCAAACATCAACAGAGAAGGGTACAAACAAAACACTGTAGTTATTACAGCAACTAAACCATTTAAACATACTTGCTTCTCTGCATCAGGTTACTGAAGGGTAAAGATTATTTTGTTTATGCCCCACCACCTAAAAGGGCCTAGAAAATAAATGTCCAACGATAGACTGCTTTGCTGGACATATAGTGAGCATTTAATAAATATCTGTTGTTTGGACGGATAAACTGACAATCTGGAAGATAACAATTCTACCACACAGTAGGATGCCAGGTTAGAGAGTCTGAAAACCTTGCCAACTCTTCAAAATTCTAGTAAAAAAAATTCTAGTAAAACCTTCTCTACTCTCCTTCCTTTTAAAAAACAAACAATTCACAAACTTACATGAAAAGGATCAAGATGAAATACCTGTCCTTGATCTTTGTAATGAGGTGGATCATCCTTATCAGGCTGAAAGAGAGGTAATGGCATTCCAATACCTTCGTCCTGCAGAAAATTTGAAGCAACTTCACTACTGTTGTGTGCACCAATCATACAAAGTCTAGATGAGGGAATCAGAGAATGTCAGAAAGAGAAGGTAACATCAACACCAAAAATTTATTTCACACACTTGGATGGAAATTTTTAAAATACACTGTAGCTTTCTTTCTCTCCTTAAGCAGAGTACACACCCCCTAATTTAAGTTCTCTTCAATAACTCAATGTGGTAAAATGGAAAAAGCATGAGAGTAAGCATTAGAACAGCTTGGACAACTACTGGTCAGCTGAACAAAGCTGTGCCCATTTCTTCATCTAAGCAGTGAGGATAATACCTTTCTTTAACTGGCTATTGTGATGAACAGCTGAAAGAGATCTTCCACAGGATGAGGACTGAGGCTCAGGAAGTTTGTGGAAGGCTGCTGGCCTACCCACTCTATGGCCCCAGACCAGGGCTATCTAACTTTCCAACTTCTTCTTGCTGCACTCTGACCACTCCTCCTCTCTGAAGGCCTCAGTTGGGCTGTGAGCAATGATACTAGGAAAGTTAAGTTTACTGGAATTCTTATTAAGGCAAGAACAGGCTGTAAGGCAGGACAAGAGGGCAACATATGTAAGGTGCAAGTACTTTACTTCTAGAATTTGTGACACACATTTCCATGGCTTCCTGATTCTCAAATACAGTCAATAGACTGTATAGACCAGGTACATACTCTCCAGATAAGTGAAGGGTTTATTACGATTGCTGTCAACAACACCTTTCTTTTATGTGGCATTTAAGAAGCATTTATATAGTGGGAAAGAACAGGATTTGGTCCTGGAGGGGACCTGGGATTGAATACTAGGCTTGGCCTCAGGCAAATCATTTCACTAGTCCAGATGTAGGTTTTTTCTTTATCTGTCCCAGCTGGTGAGATTAGATGAACTCTAAGGTGCTTTTCATCTCCAACTCTATGACCCCCTAACCTGAGAAACAACCAGCAGGTGTTAAATAGTTATTATTATTCTTATCTTACAAATAAGGAAATGGGTTCAGAGGAGATTAAGTGGTTTAAACTAGAGTCATAAACCAAGTAATGTGGGTCTAAAACCTAGGACAGTTGCATTAAAAGATTAGTGCTTTTCTCACTATACTACAGTGGCTCTCCACAGTATAAAAATTAACATCCAAATTAAATATATTATGGTTCATTAACAGTGATAAATACCAACATAGAACAGGTCATTTTTTTAAAAGAATACTAAACCATTACAAACATGCCATAATGGAGAGAGCTAGGTTTCTCCCTCTAATAAATAATGGATGTGGAACTCTGGTCAAGTAAACAACTTCCCAGGGTCCCAGGCAACTAAGAATAAAAGCTTAAGAACACTTGCCTATGTGCATTAGTATAGGGGCTTTCCTCTCCAAGAGTTTCCTTTATCAATAAAATCACAGGCCCAGAACTCCCCCAAAGTCATTATTAAAAGATTTAGCTTCTTCAAGGCAAATACTTGTTTTATTCTTTACACTCTCAATAGTTAATATTAAATTTTATTCACAAAAAATGACTATTAACATGAATTCTTAATTTATCTCAGCATTTCCTTAAATCAATCTTCTCAATGTTATCACTAAAATATAGAAAAATGCAGCATATTTCAGAGTTTAAATTTTAAGTATTAAAAGGGGCAAAAAAAAATCGCAGCAAATTCTATTTTTCTTTAGATGAAGCCCCAGATTCAACTTAGGAATCTCACTGCGGCAATTCCTACGAACCACTCAATGCTCAGTTCAATTCGTTCTGCCCTGAGGTAGAGATTTCCTAAACCCCGGTGTCAGGCCAAAATCAAGGCGATGTTCAGGTGGGCAAAAGGATATTATGGTCCTCAATGACTCTTTTACATTTTAGAAACTCTGAACTTAATTTCCTGAGAATGAAACTTTCAAGTTCCTCTACAAACCATTCTCTGGTTGAGCCAAACAGTAGCCCACACTTTTTAAATCCCCTAAGTTCCTTGTGCCGTGTCAATCTCCAAACACTTCTCCTGACAACCAGAGCTATCCAAAGTCCTCTGAACGTGGGCAGCGTCCGATGCCATCCTGCCATCCTACCAGGTCGGAACTGCTCACTCGCTTGAGGGACAAGGCTGGTTCTGGCACCTTCTGCACCAGCCCTTAATGGTGACAACCAGTTAGAGAATGGTCACATAAAGCCTCGGCTGAATAATTTAAAGCCACCGCCTAGTCCACACGCGTAGCTCTCCCCTCCAGCACTAGCTCCGGACAGTCCGGTGCCTGCCCTCCAAGCTACACCGCAGGGGTGCCCCTGGCCGACTGGACGGGAGCTTGCAGAGGGCAAGGGCTGCTTTCTCTCTGTATTTCAGCGAAAGCTTAGCACCGGGCCGTGCTTTAAGGAGCAACAATATGGGTCCAATGAGAACATCTGCAAAGTGTTTAGCACAGTGCCCGGCACCAAGTGGGCACTTAGTCATAACTACTTGTTGATCGAACGAATGACTAAAAATGAGTATTTTTTCTTCCCTCAAGGGCAGGGCACAGAAAAGAACCAAATGAACTACAAAGGCCGAGGTTCCCTGGTGACTGCTTCCCGTGGGTTCTTCTGTCTGTAACAGAGCCAGGAGCTCTGGTTCTAGGGCAGTGACGCCCGGGAAGCACCTGACCCAGGGGGTGGCGACGTGCGCTGGCGTCAGGACTGTCCTCACCAGGGAGGTCCCGGTCCCCATCGGGGCCTTCCCATCACCTGTGACTTCACGGTCTCGCCAGGTCACCCGCCCCGACGAGAACCGGGCTAAACGGCTTCGGACCAGCCGGAAGTAACCGGCATCTTCCTGACTTTGGCAAACCACTTCAATACTAATAGTAACAGTAACAAATGCTACCACGTGCCGGTTTTTACAATTATCGCCTTTTTTGGATCCTCACCACCACCGGGCGGCGGCCAGGACTGCCCTAATTCACAAACGCGTAAACAGAGGCAGCGGCGGCTCGGCGCCTCGCGTAGGGGGGCCTGAACGGTGCCCCCCGCGTGAAACGGGCCGGCCGGCCTCGGCGACCTGTCGAGGCCTCTTCCCGCCGAGACCGTACCCTAATCCACGAATCGATTCTGAGGAAGGCTTCGGAGGCCAGCGCACCGGGGGGAGGGCGGGCGGCCGCCGCGGCGCCGCCCGGAAGAAGCGAGCGCGGCCCCAGGGGCTTCGGCATGAGGCCGGCCGCCGCCAGCCCCTCGGCTTGGCATCTGCTGGGGACTAGCCTAGACTGAACGTCGGGGCCCTGGGGACGCGTTGGGATCTCGCCCTCCCAAACCGCAGAGGGCGGAAAGGGGTCTCGAACGGAAACCCGCCCTACGCGCCTCGAACTCGCCTCCAAAATACAACGGCGCCGCGGACGTCAACGCGCCGACGCCAGCGTCGGTACGTCGTCACGTCGCGTCGGCCAGGTATAAAAGGAATGGCGCGCGCGCGCGCAGGCCCCGACAAAAGCGGAAGGTTCTGTCTACCCTACCGTTACTTTCTCAGCGGATTGAGAGGAAGTGGGGAGTGAAGAGAGTTAGGGGCGGGTTGGTGGGTGGTCCGGTCGGGGAAAGCGTGTTCCTTTGGATTCGCTAGCGGAAAAGTTGCTGTTACCGGACAAAGTAGGACGAACGCAAGCGTCGCTGGTGACCCAGAGGAAGCGGCTTCTTTGGCAACCGGCAGGCCCCTCCTCTTCCGCCGTGCCTGCGGCCGCCTTAGCTCATTGGCTCGGCCCGGGAGAGGGCGGGCCCTCCGCTCCTCGATGCTATTGGTGTGTTTGGGGAACGGGGCGGGTCGGAGCGAAGCCGGATGTCTGTGAAGGTTACTCCACGTGGGGGAGAAGTATCTCTAGGGAAAAAGCCAGCCTGCCCGACCTTAGAAGGCTCGCTAGGGATGGCGTTTTCTCGCTTTAAAGATGAGAAAACCCGGACACCTGCTTCTTCCGCTGCACAGCGGTGGTACTTGTTTGTTTGTTTTTTCAGCGTTGAGTGGTCCAGCCCTGTTGAGATAATTATAAAGTTTTGTTCTTAATAGACGTTGAAAGTGGCGTGGGTTTTTTATTTCTTGTTAAATGCATTAAGGAGAAATAAGTAGAGTGTAGAGAAAGAACATTCTTTATGTCCCTTTATAAAGGCAGTAATTGTAATATAGGCTCTATTATAAATAAGTTACGTCTGTGTAACTTACAATTGGTCTTCAAGACCGTTGCCTCTCGTTTAACCAGTAAAGAAAGTGATTAAGTGATTCTTGTTAAGCCGTGTTCAACTCTTTGTAACCCGTTCCCTGTTTTCTTGGCAGAGATGGGGGCGTGGTTGGCCATTTCCTTCTCCAGCCCATTTTACAGATGAGGAAACTGAGGCAAACGGGGTGAAGTGATTTGCCCAGGATCACACAGAGCTAGTAAGTGTTTCAGGCCAGATTTGAACTGATGTTTTCCTGACTCCAAGTCCAGGAAGTAGATGGAGATCCACTTACAACTAGCTGGTCCTTTGAAAATTTTTTTGTCAAAGGGATCCACAATTCAGGAAGCTGTGATAAAACTCCAAATTCAGTTTTATTTGGCTTCTAGCTGCAGCTTTTTTACTTTGCTAGAGGCTCAAAGCTCTGTAACAATTTTACCAAGAGATAACCTCTGTTTATATAAGGTTAAATAGCAATTAGACAGTTTTTAGTGGTTGGTGTTGGCCCTTTTTTTCCATTGAATCGATTAGTATGTTAGGGTAAAGTACAACATAATTAGTGAAAAAAACATATTAACAGGAGTTAATTGGAAGGCCTTATCAGGGTTAGTCCCATAACACTGCAACTTGGCAAGTTCCCTAGCCTCTCTGAGCCTCATTTTTTTTCTTTGTAAAAACCAGGATAATCCCATCTTGTTCTCTCTCTTCTCATAATGGTTGTAAAAGTAAAAAACTAATTTTTGCAAATGAGCATTAGCTTGAGTGTGAGTTCTCTGGTCTCTTTTTTTCCCCTGCCCCCTTCCTGAAATGGTGAAATGCAGATAGGATAAGTAGAAAAATGTTTTGAAAAAAGTGGTACGTTAACACGCTAGCACACACGAAATGCATGTCTATTGCACTGCCAGTAGGCACCTATGAAAAATATACACATTGTCCCTCCTTTGCTAGAACCTAAAGAGTTGCTGCTAGAATCTAAAGCACTTCATAAGGATTACAAGATGTCCCCAAAGTCTTTGATGCAGTAACACTTTGCTTCACCCTGTACCTGTCCTAACCAGTTTCTCTCACACCTATTCTTCATGGTTTTTGATAGGAAAAAGCACATGTTCCAGAAAAACTCACCAGACCCTGTACTGCGGGCTTCTGAGTGACCATGAATAAATGAAAAAGCATTAGGAGGTGCAAGCTGGGGGTGCAGACCCCAAAGAACTTATCTAAGGACAGAAACCACTAGCAGAGGGCCAGGGATGGCGTGGGAAGAGACAATTTTGAATTAAAAAATTAGAAGTACAGAAATCAGGGGCAGCACTTATTAGGAGCACAGAGGGAGGGAAGAAGGCTTGTGTTTTTTTAAATACCTCAACCTAAGACCACTGATAGCCTTTGTATAGAACCTTCATGACTAAATTAGCACCATAGATTAAGAGAGTTGACTAGTTCATTCCCACTTATCCTCATTTCACCAAAGGAAATGAGTGATTTGCCTAAAGGGTCATAGTAATAATTGCTAGCAAAGTTGCATCAATGTAAGGTTTGCAAAGCACTTTGGAAATATTGTGCTTAGAAATCCTTACAACAACCCTGGGAGGTAACTAAGCCTTCACTTTCCTAATTTATCACTACTGGTAGAAATTCCTTCAATGGGTTAGGTTATGGTTGGGGATTCATTTAAGTGTTCTGACCCTTTGGGGAAAGGGAACTAGTCTTGCATAAGAGGCTAAGTTTAAAAGAGCTCTGCCCTTTTAAAGTAGTTTTTACATAAGTAGTACTTAGGGTAAAACATAGTGTAGTTTTAGTTGCTTATTAATTAGACCAAATTAATTAAAACACTAGAGGTGCCAGAATTATTTTTAATATTTATCATCAAATTGAATAAAGATGGTGAGAATCTGTATCAAATATGTTTATGAAGAGGATAGTCACCCATACTGGATGATACCAAGGATGGGAGGAGAATTTGTTAGATCAAAATATTGGGCTGAGCTTTATTTAGAAAAAGATGAAATTTAACAAATAAATAAAGTGTTACTCTAGGGTTCAAAGAAATCAAGTTCACAAAAAATATTAACAGATTTACATGGTGCTTTGAGATTTGCAAAGAACTTTACATTATCTTAGTTGATCCTTATAACAACCTTATGAGTACTACAAGTGTTACCATCATTTTACAGGTGGGAAACTTCAAGGCTAAAAGTAAAATTAACTTGCTCAGGATCAAACAGCTAATAAGTGTTAGAGGTAGGATCTGAATGCTGGGAAAATCCATACTCTCACATCCAAAGATACATCATGGTACTTCCCAGTACACGATGGAAGAAGTATAAGATACATGAATTTGGAAAAGATCTGGGACTAGCATTCTTGAGAGCAAACTCAGTGTGAGTAGTCAACAATGTAATTAAGACGTTCATAAAAGTTTAAGTGTCATAGACTGTTAAGAGAAGTACCACCCAGGATGAGGGGTGGTAAATAATCCCACTTTAATCTGTTCACTTCTATTGTATTCATTTTGAATGTCACTTTTTTTTAGACTGATGATAAATCGAGATAGTTTTCATGAAAAGGCAACCAAAAGTAGACTTCAGGATTGCCAGAGAAAGATCTGGAGTACACTAAGGATGCAAACTAGACTTGCTCAGCTTACCCTGGAAGGCTGAACTAAGAACAAGGTGAAAAGGAAATACAGGCTTTGTTGTAAGGAAATACTTGCTTATAATAAGAGCTACTCAAAAGTAAATTGAGTTGCTTCAGGAAGTAATGGGTGGATGGGTTCTCATCTCACCAGACAGCCATCCAGTTAATCAAAGAAGGCTGGTGACCACTTGTTTCACATGCAATTCTTACATTTAACACTGGATGATCTCTGAGGTCCTTTTTTAAGGCGGATTAGATTCTAGCAATATAGGCCAAAGACTTTTGGAAGCAAATGGGAGATTCTGTAGTTTATGAAAATTAGCAGGAGTAAAGTGGTGAACTATCTTCAAATCTGGGAAGGACGTGAGTCATGAGTGTAAATACAGAGGGAAAAGTATGTGGTTTTAAAGTATGGACTTGGGCTAGCCGAACAGCTTCTAACGCTCTCTCTCTCTCGCTCTCTCTCTCTCGCTCTCTCTCTCTCGCTCTCTCTCTCGCTCTCGCTCTCTCGCTCTCTCGCTCTCTCCCTCCCCCCCTCCCCCTCCCCCTCTCGCTCTCGCTCTCTTGCTCTCGGTATATTTTGAAAGGGATTTTTGTTAAGCTACAGGTTGGTTTTTTTCAGGCTTGGAATGGCCTCTGAAGTCCCACCTAAATGTGAGGTTCTAGGAAATCTTCATTGGCAGCATTGTTCGGACTTTTTTCCTACTTTTACCAAAAGTTTACAGTTACTACATGTGTTAAAAAATACTGATTCTGCCCCTGTAAAATGTTCCCAGATTGTACAAGATGCATTCATTGTCCCACAATACCCTTCACCTCACACAAACCTCTGTCTGCCTCAAAGGACCGAAGAGAAACTTCACATTGTGCCTTCTCGTTTACCAGAAATGTTTGGCCAGATAGCAAACCAAGGCATAAAAGGCAGATGTGAGACACATGGTCTGTTTTACAGTTTGCAAAGATGCCAAGTTCCGGTATTACTTTTTACACACCCATTTTACAAACTCCAGTGTTTACTGGTGGGGGACCACTTCTCAGGTCCTCTCTTTGCTTTAGACGATGAGCCCTTCAGATCGGGTACTCTAAACTGTCTTTTGCCCTTCTTTGTGTACTCTGCTGTTAGCTCAGTGTCTGGTACATAACAGGTAGTAAGGCTTCATAATGCTACCCATCTTACTGACTGTCTTTCCTTATCTGTAAAGTGATGATGATAACATTGCCAGCCTCAGAGGTGTGTTATGATAAAAGGGCCTCAATGCAATATAAGTGTGGGTTATTATATATGATATCTCATTTGATCCTCTCAACAACCCTGAGAGTTAGGTGCTATGATGTCCATTTTACAGTTGAAGAAACTGAGGCAGAGGCTGAGTGCTTTGCCTTGAGTCACTCAGCTAGTGAATGTCTGGAGTAGGATTCCAACCCAAGTCTTCCGACTCCAAGTCTGTGACTGATAATAAGAAGGTAGCCTGTAAACACCTCAATGCCTCATTGTTATATATTTATATAGAGAATCATTTTCAAGCTATTACCACCAATGTTAAACTATGACAAATAATTTAAGATGAATATGTACTTGCTAGGTGATCACTTGTTCATCTAGATATCAGCCCTGGGATGCCTTTCCCAAGCTGCTCTCCCTGCCATCAGATTTCCTCATTCCAGAGACTGGAATATGTTTTTCTCGGAATTAAGGAGAATAAAGTTTCAAACCTGTCTTCCTTCCACCAAACCAATAAATATTTGTTAAGCACTTACTATATGTACTAGAAATACAAAAAAAAAATAAAAGGACTTCTTCCTGTTCCCTCAATTCTACTCCCTTCCCCCCTTTTTTTTCTGGATGTATTTGTCAGTTCTACTCTAGGTTCCTACCAAGAGAATTCCTAGGCAGATAAGCATATCTCCAGGATCACTTAGATATTTTGGGAGGCCTCAGAACTGAACTGTCTAGAATGTACCCAAGGTGTCAGACTCCTGTGAGCAGGCCCCATAGCCCTGCAAACTTCAATAAAAAATACATAAAATGATAATATTTTCATTTTTAAAAATTAGGTGTATTTAATTTGTGGTATTTTAGTCTATAGGGATATATGTGTGTGTATGTATGTATGTACACATACATACACACACATATATCTCATAAGGATATTTGAGTTTGACACCACTGCTGTACACCATAATCTCCTCTTTGTTGTTGAGTCATGTCCGACTCTTTGTGACCCTGTTTGGGATTTTCTTGGCAAAGATATTGGAGTGATTTGCCATTTCCTTCAGCTCATTTTATAGATGAGAAAACTAAGGCAAACTGGGTTAAGTGACTTGCCCATGGTCACACAGCTAGGAAGTATCTGAGGTCAGATTTGACCTCAGAAAGAGGAGTCTTCCTGACTTCAGGCTCAGTGCTCTATTTGCTATGCCACCTCCTACCCTTGGCAGCAGAGATATTGTTATTGCCCCAACATTTGGAATTCTTCCTAGGAGCAACCCCTGGTGACTAGAACAAGCAGGCTAGCAAATTGATAACACTGGTGGAAGGATTCTCAGCCATAAACCATTTAGCACATCACAATTTGGATAGGCAAATGAACACTTCTTGGGTATATCAAGAAGCTTGGGTATACATCATTGTCCAAAGAAATGAATGAAGATTCACATAAATTGGTCCTGTAAGTTTAGGCTTGCTTCTGTGAAGGTCACGTAAGTTGGTACTTGATAAAAGTAAAACTTTCACTCCCTTCTTACACGTATATTTGGAAAGGGTGCTAGTCATGATGTCAGAGCACTAACACTGGAAACCCAGCTCTACTGCTTAGAACCAGTGTGACCTCAGGCAATTCAGTTGACCTCTGGGTCTCAGTTTCCTCATTGGTAAAATTAGACTAGGTAATCGCTAAAGTTCCTTCTATTTTCATTTACAATCCTATGATTACATTCTTTGTATATGGGGAAAATCAGTAGACTTGGTCTCAAAAGACCTAAGATTGAATCCTCTCTTGACTGCTGACTTACTGTGTACACTTTACCAAGTCACTTAAACATGCCGAATATAAATATACTGAACCACTTCATTATCATAAGGATGCTAAATATTTATGCCACCTACCTTTCCATTAGGAAAGTGTTGTATAATTTACAAAGCATTATGTAAACATTAACATTAAAAGCACTTAGCACAGTGCCTGACGCATGGTCAGCTCTATATATGTTAGCTATCATTATTTTTCTTTAAGATACTAGTTGAAGGGGTTACTAAGATAAAGAGGAAGCATGGCCTGCCTGTAGGGTAGCTTACGTGTTAGTATCGTGCTTCAAGACTGGGCTCTATCAAAACAATTGCTATCATTAACCAGATAAAATGGGAATTTTCAGGTTCCTTCTTCTAATAGAAATAATGTATTGAAATAGCTTTTGGACTGGCTTAGAGAAGGTGGTTACAGCAGACCAATGGTGTAAGAAAACTTCATTGGAGTGGCTCAGACTTGAGAAACTAGCAAATCCTGGGTACAGTTTAAAAAGTACATGGGCCATATTAGAAGATTGCAGGTTCAACAACCTTGAGATATCATTTTACACCTACCAGATTGGCTAAAATAGAAAGGGAAAGTGACAAATGTCAGAGGGTATGTGGAAAAATTGGGACATTAATTCATCGTTGGTGGAATTGTGAAACGATCCAACCGTTTTGGAAAGCAATCTGGAGTGATGTCAAAAGCATTATTCAACTACCTGTACCCTTTGACCCGGCAATACAATTCCTTGGTCTATTTTCAAGGATGATTAGGTAAAAAGAAAAAGGATCTATCTGTTCTAAAATGTTTATAGCAGCTCTCTGTGGTGGCAAAAAAAACCAACAAAAAACTAGAAATTGCAGGGATGCCCATCAACTGGAGAATGGCTGAACAAGTGGTATATGATTGTGATGGAATACCCCTGTGCTCTAAGTAACGATGAGCTCAGTGATTTTAGAAAAATATGGAAAGATGCATAAAATTATGAAGAGTGAAATGAGAAGCAAGAGAACACTGTATACAGTAACAGAAATACTGCTTTAAGAGCAACTTTGAGCAAATAAGTTATTTTATCTATTATAAATACCCAAAGGAACTATAAAGGACATGTGAAGAAAGATGCTATCTGCATCCATAGAAAGACTGATAAATAGAAGTATGCATAGCATATATATGCATATATACACATAAAATATACACATATGTACCTGTACATGCATGTGTGCATACATATGTGAGTATACATACACACACCTCTATTTGTGTTTAATGGTAGCCATCTCTAGGGCAAGGAGTAGGAGGAAAAAAAATTACATGGTAATTTTGTTGTATACTTGAATGGATAGCAAGTTATGCATAGCAGATTTGCAGCTTCATGTACAATCATCTTATTTATTGCACTATGTTATGGAAATGCTTGTTTTATTCCATAAGTTAAAAATAAAAAATACAATCCACAGGCCCCAGCATGAAATGATCCTACATCTATGAACTTTATTTGAACATAAAAGAGGCTCTGTAGGCATCTTATAAATGTTGAAGGACTCATAATTTATGGGGGAAGAATATGCAATAAGCCTCTCCTTATTGTGGAAGAAAAGCATGTTATGAAGCATGGTGAGATTTTGAAATAGATCAATATGTTTTTTGTGTTATGATTGTTATTTTAAAAGAAAATCTCCTTTTGATACATCATGGCCCTGTACCTTTTTCCCTGTACAGGGAAAAACCTATTTATCATCTTCCTAAAGTAAGTTCTGTTTCCAGGCTCTAAGATTTAGCCTCTGTCTCAACAAGAACTACATGAGATTTATCGACTAAAACAAGTTTTCTCAGATTCAAGTTGTACTTGTTGCTGGTGCCTCTTGTCTACTGTTTGAATAGACTGTGTGCCTGGCTTGGAATCTCCTGCCTTGCCTTTATCTTGACCTCTTGACCTTGACTTGGACTCTTTCTAATTCCTTTCTAGATAGAAATCTTTGTATGAGACCCACTGTAGTCAGATCACCTTTCAGATGTGACACTTTATCAATTCAAGTTGCTATTCAGAAATTTGGAAACACCTTGGATTTTTTAGCTTTAACTCCTAGACTTACCTTGGCTTTGTATTCTAGCTTCCTCCTCCCTGTCTCTGTGATCATCCCTGCCCACAGCACCATCATGACATAGGAGGAATTAATGTAAGCCTACTAAGCTGTAGTATAGAGAAAGGATTTTCTAGGTTTCTGAATAGAAGCTTGAGTTGATAAAATGTTACACCTGAAAGGTAGTCTGGCTGTCGGCTTCTTATGCAATGATTTCAATGTAGAAGAGAACTCAAGAAAATGAAATATATGAAGCTGAGGGCTTAGATATGACAACTGTAATTTTATGTTTTCAGTTTAAAGATGTTATTACCCAATTTTTTTAAATATGCCTAATTTAAAACCAGTCTAGCTAGCTCACCATTAAAAGGGAATCCCAGCTAATAAATTTGGAAGGTTTTCTTTCAGCAGTATTGATTCCCCATCAACACCTCAGAATCATTGAAGTATGTGCTGGCCAAAGGTGTTTTCCACTATGATGGAGGAGACATGATGTGAAGCCCGAGATGAAGATTCATTCTCTGTGGATGATGCTCCTTTCTGGAGTGGATAATACAGCCCTGGATACAGAGCTTGATGCAGGAAGTCTGTAACCACTCAGTAGTTTCCACAAGGAAAAACCAACTGAGAGAAGAATATCATTGCCCAGATGTGGACGGATGGGCAACCTATAGAGCAGCATTGCTGTTCTCAAACATTTTGGTAATAGTGCAGTATTCTTTGCTATGAAGAATTATGGCACAATGAATATATAATTTGGCAATAATACAGGAGAATCAGAAGGGTTACATATGGATATTTTCCTTTTAATAAATGCAAGTATTTTTGTTGAGTTCTCTGCAAATTTAGGGTCTGACGTTTTGAGATTAGAGCTTATTTGTAGAAGGTAAATTTTATTTAGTTTTTGACTGTTGTACTCACTATGCTACATATTCTGGTTAAGTAGAATTTTAAATTGGGGCAGCTAGGTGGTGCAATGGTTGGAGCACTGGACTTGGAATCAGGGATACATTCATGAGTTAAAATTCAGTCTCAGACACTTACTAGCTGTGTGACCCTGAGCAAGTCACTTCCCCCTGTTTGCCTCAGTTTCCTCATATGTAAAAAGAACTGGAGAAGGAAATGGCAAACTGCTCCCATAACCTTGCCAAGAAAACTCCCATCTGAGGTCACAAAGAGTTGGACATGACTCAATAACAAAGAACTTACATTAAAAATATTACTTACAAATTGTTTTTTATTTGCAATAATATAACATCTAAAAATTTGCAGCTTATCCTTTAAGAACTACTACTGTCAGTATTGAGCCAATGCTATACGTTGGGCTCAGAATAAAACAAAAGGGTAAGCTGGATTACATTTAGCAAAATGCAGAGTTCCTTCAATGACCCTAAACCTCGTCTAGAAACAAGGGCCTAGCTTTAAAAAAAAAATCAGTATTCTACCAACTTTGTTGTAAGACTATGAGAAATGGAACATTGTCGTCTCATGTCTCAGTTCTGTCTCAGGAAGGTGTTAAAGAAAGGGTGGCCTCACCTGCAGATGCAATTTCAGCCAAAAGCCATAGCTGGTGCTGACTCAGTCATTCTGAGATGGCCGTCCCTTCTGGCTACACAACTGACGGAAAAAGAATTCTCCTAAGTGGAGAGAGTGCCCAGCTGGCAGTCAGGAAAACTCATCTTTGTGAGTTCCAATCTGGTCATTTAGTGGCTGTGTGACCCTGGGCAAGCCACTGAACCGTGTTTGCTTCACTTCCCTCATCTGTAAAATGAGCTGGAGAGAAATGGAAAACCACTCCAGTCTTTGCCAAGAAGACCCCAAATGGGATGAGGAAGAGTTGGACATGCCTGAAAAACAGCTAAACAGCAATTGTGCAGTAGGCCAATTGGAGCCAGTTGCAGAATGTCCACATCTCAGAGTTCTCCTGAAAGCAGTGTCCCCCATATGGATGATATCATGCTTGCCAACTGATGGGGTCTACACATGAGCTATACATCCATATAACCCATGTTACACAGTGAAAGCTTGAAAATACTGTACATAGAAATTCTCCCCCATGCCTGAAATGTAGCCCTCACCCTACCCTGCCTTAAGTCTACCTCATCAAAGATTCCCTTTCTTCTTTTAAAATACAGCTTGGGGGCCATCTTTCTTACAAAGACTTACCTGATCCTTCCAACTGACAAGAGGTCTCCCTTCCAGACTCTCTTGTATTGACTCGGTATATATTTAGGCCAGTATATCACTTTATATCGGTGCTGTATATATTTTATATTTACTTTATCCCCATCCCACCCCTAATCACATTAGAATGGTGAATAAAGCGTGTTTTCCTTGTCTGTCCTTGTATCTCTAGCACCTAACACAGTGAAGGTGAATAGGAGGGACTTAAGAAATGTTTGCTGATTGATTTGATTACTTGATCATATATAGGGAATCCTTTTTCCATTTAGACTCTATGCAGAATGTCTTTCTAGCAAAGCGACAACTCCCTAATTTTTCCCTGGTTTGTTATTGATACTCAGAAGACTTGAACAAAGCAATCTCTGAGGATAGATTTAACAAAAAATCTTGGAAGGTCTTAATATATGCTTGTTACGCATGCATGCATGCCTTGATAGAGGACAGATTTTAAGGCTGCATTTTGCCATGTTCAGTCAAATTATTATTATTATTTTTAATAAACAAAAGCAACAAATCTTATATTCTTGACATTCTTTAGTTAAATGCATGAGAGAATCCCCAAAGCTCTAAAGTAGATGTTCTTAAGATAGATAGAACTCTAGACCTGGAATCAGGAAGACCTGAGTTTAATTTCAGGTTCAAACAAAAGGACTTGGTGACCCAGAGGCAAATTATTGATCTAATGTAGATTTGCTCTAAATTGATTTCCTTCCCAAAACTATGTCTGGTCCATTGGTTGAAACTCACCTTTAGCATCTGAATTATAATGCATGGTTGTTGGCAGGTTAGTTTAATGTCTTAATCTGTGCATTCAGAGAAATATTTTTATATGCTTTGTGTAATTTATAACATTTTTTTGCTTTATTAACCGTGAATCTCCCTCTACTGAATAATTAAAGCATGTGTTCACACCATGTATAAACATCTGAAGGTTTTTGTCTTCATGAATTACTATTTTGAAATTATAAATATTATTAAAATTAAATATTAACTTAAAAAATTCAGCCTTAGGTACTTACTAGCTTTGTGGCCTTGGGTATGTCATTTAATCTTTGTCTACTTCAGTTTCTTCATCTGTAAAATGGGAATAATAGTAGCACCTATTTCCCAGAATTGTTATAAGGATAAAATGATAGCACTTTGAAAACTGTAAAGCATATAAACACATTTATATATCTACTTGCTAGTTGTGACCACTTAACTTCTTTGAGCCTCAGTTTCCTGAATTGTTAATTTCTGATAATAATGCCAGTAGTACCTACCTCACTGGGTTGTTGGGAGGATCAACTGAGATAATATATGTAAAGCACTTTGCAGAACTTGAAGGGAGAGAGAAATATAAAGAGATATAAAGAAATATAAGAGATAGAGATATAGTTGTTGGACCATAATATATAATATACAGATACACAGAAATATAATGTTATATAGGTTCTTGGGAGGATCAGCTGAGATGTATGTGATACCATGTTATATGTGGTATATACATATCTTGTTTTATATTATCTCCGCTTATCTTCCCATATTATATATTATTTATATCATCTCACATCATATCATATTATGTTATATGTCAAGTCATATATTTCAGCTGATCCTACCAACAACCATAAGTATTCTCTCTTTCTCTTCTCTAGTCTCTCTCCCTCTCCTTGTCCCTCTCCCTCCTTCCTACCCCTCTCTCTGTCCTTCTCTTCTTTATCCACCTTCAAGTTTTGCAACTGATATAGATCAAGACTTATGCCATCTCTCCTGTGGGATATTCATTCCTGTCCTTCTATAAGTCCTTAATAGAGGGTTTCCGTTCACTCTCAATCACTCATGCTACATGACTTGCCTATCTCTATTTCCAAAGAAGCTTTCAGTGAAGTCTTTTCCACCATTTCTGTGCATTCATCCATTTTACAGCTTCCCATTGCCCTTGAGTCAACTACAGTTTGGATTTTGTTGAGATCATGGTGTTCCATGATTCATATGTATGAATAGTATCACTGGGAAAATTGTAAAAAAGGTTAAAGAACTGGTGGAAAACTAGAGCATCTGTATTGTTACAGGCAAGCCACTCTCCATAGAAATAAGAATCTTTAGACATTAGCTCAAAGCACAGAGAGTAGCATATGTGAATGCGCCTTTTGCCTCTGAACTATAACTAATTCCAGTAATTATCATCATCTGGAAAAATTAAAAAATGTTTGGAAAATTATGCCAACAACTGTCAAACGAGCACAAGTTATAGCATATGTCCAGTATCTACTCTCAAGGAAAACAACTTATGTATGGGACATTTAAAACATTATCTTTTAGGAGCTAATCCATGTGGTGTCTTGGCCTTGTTGAAGGATGAGAAAGTTTATTCCACAGTCATTTAGAGGAAAACATTATTTATTCTGCTTTTCATTTCTCATCAGATTTCTATTCCATAGGAATCTAGCCCTTTTTTTTAAGGGCCAAGAAAAAAGTGATTTTTAGCCATGAAACAATCTCCATAAACTCTTAAGTGTTGTTGGCTTTGCTGAGTGGTCATGGCTTTGAAAATGTAGTATAATCAGCTTTAGTAGAAAAGCAAGAAAGCATCGAATAGTCCTAAAGAGCACAGACATTGTCTCTATAACTCTGGCACAAGCCAAAAGTATATTGTTACCACTAACAGCTCATCCTCAAAGACTACTGCTTAGAGAACTCCCAGGAATAAAAACAGATGATATTACCAGATGACAAGAGAGACATCCATGTAGTTAGGAAGATAGAATATTTGTGGTATGGGAGCAGAAGCTTCACTCTCCAGTGATAAAAGATGGGCTTTGCATAGACCTGGAAAAATTGCTTTAGAAATGAAAATAACCATAGTTCAAAGAAGTAATAAAATAAATGGTCATGGACAGAACCAAGGTGGTCTATGTAGAGCCAACATTTTCAGAATGTCCCTTCTCTCCCCCAACCCTTAATTTTGCAGAAACTTAGGAATAACAGGAAACAGAAAGCTTGTTTTTAAACAGTCTGTAGAATAATAAACTATATCTAGAACCAAAAGGCCTAGATCTGAGGCCATGTTCTAGTACTAGCCATGTGATCATGAGCATTACTTGTTTTCTTTGTCTTAATCTCTGCACAGAAAGAATGGAGACAGTCATTTATTTATTCAAACAGGATTGCCATGAATCAAGCATTGTGTAAGCTTTAATGTTACGTGCAGTTGTGGAATATGATTTTTAACCAGTTTGGAATCAAATGTTCAATTCATTGACTTAATTTTTCAGTCTCTATCCATGTGAAACTTTTTATCCATATCTGACATATGTTAGTATTTTCTGAGCAGTGCTTAGTCCAGAACAGTGAGAAAACAAATATGCATCATAAGGATGATGCAATGTATCCCTAGCTCCACACATCAACAAAATGAATACGATAAAAGGAACCTCCACTGGTAGAAATTATTAGCACATCTCCAGTCACATTTAAACACTTGATCTTAGTCTTCACATTATGTAATTAGCTTCGTCTTGTTGCTCAGTCATATCTAACTCTTCATGATCCCTTTTGATTTGCCATCTCCTTCTCTTGTTCCTTTTACAGATGAGGAAACTCAGACAAACAGGGTTAAGTGACAGCTACTAAGTGTTTGAGGTCAGATTTGAACTCAGGTCTTCCTGACTCCAGGACCAGCATTCTATCCAGTGAGCTACCTAGCAGCCCCAAGCCTGATGCCGCAGTTAATGAGTAATCTGCTGAAGGTAATTCATTTCTGTATCTTGATAACTCATTGATAGGCAGGATCTAGTGTCCAATACAGTATGTCATACATAGTAGGCATTTAATAAGAATCTCTTGAATTTCATTTCCAGTCACTTTGCTTTTGAATAAGCTAATCCCCATGTCTGGAATAGACTCCCTTTTCAACTCTACTCCTAAGGACCTTTATGTGTTACTTGTGATCTGCCAGGCCTAGAGGCCTGAGGGCTACCCGAGTCTTACCTTACCTATCGCAGGTCTTCGGCTGGCCAAACCGGATAAACGTATGAGAGAAGAGACTTTCCGGAGTCGAATAAGGGTTAGGCTTTATTCAGGGTCTTGGTTACATGTGCAGGGGGAACTCTTCCTTAGGAGAGAGAGAGAAATCTCCCAAGGAGGCAAAGATCTTACAGTAAGAGAATGAAAGCAGAAGTGGAAGTGGGGAGAGAGGGGAGAGGAAGAGCGAAGAGAGGAAAGAGGGAAGAGGGGCCTTCTGTCCTCTAAGGGCCCCTCAGCGCTAAGAGCTTTCAGGCTTTCCTGACCCTACTTAAGCTCTCCTGCCGCGTAGTTTGCACCTGAATACCGTGCCTGTTAGATAACAATAGGTGTGCCCAGATCTGGGCCAATCTCGAGGGCGGGGATGCTCTCTCCCATCACGTTTCTCACGGGAAGAGCCGGAAATGCACGAGATAGCTCGGTCCACACCTCAATTCCCTGCTGTTCCCTGGGGGGCCTCATGAGAACTCTAAGGTTTAGAAGTCCTCACTTTTACCTGCCCGAGACTGTCCACATGGAACTGAGCTTACACCCCCAACAGTGATCTATGTGAAACCTTTCAGGAATCCCTAGTCACTGATGTGTAACCTATCTGCCACAGGTCTTTATCATCTACTTGAGGAAATATGGTATAAGTTAAATCAAGACAATGCAGAGTTTTCACAAAGCAGTTAAAGATTAATGATCAGAAATTGCAAAAAAAGCAAGCTTGGGATTAGTTTCTGAAATAAATCTTCAATGTCACACCTATTATGTTTTATATGGTTCAGTATTGAGTATTTTTTCAACTAAGACCACAATTTGTGCAAAAATGTGTGGAATTTCCCAAACTGTCTTTACTTTTTGTCCAACAGCCTTAGGGTGCATGCAGGACATCCATGCCATGGCTGGGTAAGACCCCAGGATGCATGTCTTTGAGTGTATAAATAGAGAAAATCTATGTTGGTTTTCCTTTTCAACATGTAAAACAGGTTTGGAACTAAGCATGAAATGGAAATGGTTGCATGTCATGCATTCAGGTTCTTTCCCAGTGTTTGTTCTGATAGTGAATGTTTCTTAAAGCAAGCTGTAAGATCCCCCCAAAGTTGGGGGAGAGGGGAACACGGGTGTAAGGTCAGCTCTGCTCAGTGCATTTTTATAGGGTTTATACCCAAATTTTGCTTTTCTTCCCTTCTTCTCTGAGGCAATGAGTCCTCCACACATATACTCTTCTTTGTGATAAAATTCTTAAAGTAAAAATTAGTTCATTTTAATTTATTAATAGTATTTCTGAAGTGTTGTAAACAAAATGGCTCAGACTGTTTTTCTTAAGAACACATTTTTCCTTAATTGGAGATGGTTATGGAAACTAAGTGTAAATTGACTTGTCTTGCAAAACAATCCTTTTATTTTTTTTTACTTCATTAATGTAATTTAATTTGTCACTTATAAGACAAAACTTTACTTGAGCTGTAAAGTAGATAATGGGGAAAGCACTTGAAGTTTCTGCTGTATGTGCTCTTTGTTACCCAGTAACTTGAATACTGTTCAATATGTTGTAAGGTGTTTGTAGAGTTTATTTGGAACTATTTAAAATGGTCATGTACAAATGTGAATAGTCATTTATCTATAATATGGGTAAATTATTTTCCCGAAATAGTAAATGTTTATAACCTCTCAAAAAGATTAATTGCCAGAGGAGAGAGATGGGCAATACATTTTACAAGTTCAGACAAGGAGGAGATTATTGAAAGTTAGAATGCCCCAAGAAGGCGTTATGGAGGAGAAAAAAATGGAATGGAGCCCAAATAAGTAGGATATTTTTGTATGTGATATTTAGATGGTTCAGAATATTTGGGAAATGTTTTCATAGTCCTGAGATTATCTGGTTTTGAATGATCTCTTTAAGTAATGAAAGCTTATGTGCCCAAGCCTGACTCAGTAAATCATAATAGTTGGTACATAGAGCACAAAATTTAGATCTGTTGTTAAATTTAATCTTCAAAAATGCCCCCTGAGGAGAAAATTGTATATATTATCAAAGTTGACCTATGATCTCGTTAATGTGAGTCTTCCTTCCAATGATGCAGATTGCAAACTATCCATGTTTGATTGTCTCTCTGCCATTTTGTATATTAGAGTTAAGGACTTGAAGATGCTTGAGGAGGTCAGTTGTAATCAAAATGGCAAGTGTTCCAGGACATTATTGATGTGCACCCAGAGGTTACATGCAGATTGACCAGTAACCTGTGTTGCAACGCCACTTGTTAAGAATAGCCTTGTGTCATGGCCTGGAGAGACCTGGAAATCTTGACCCCAAGAGCAAAAGGGCAAATCCTAATTCTTCTCTTGCCAGGTTTGTTACTTTGGTGAAAACTGACTTCTTGGGAGCTCCAGAAAGAGGGAGACAGGGGCAATGGTCAGCTACCAAGCACTGCTACTGTTGTTCAGCTTTTCAGTGGATGCTGGCTATCGTGAGGGAATATGAAGGTGGGAGGTATGACCACAGAAGTAGTAGTTGTGAGATCTACTCCGTTGTGGGATTAGGGTCAAAACACAGCACATCACAGAAAGGAGGCATGGTATCAGAGCCAAAACTAGGAATTCTGGTACCTACAGCAAATTCTTTGGAAGAGTGGAAGTTTCTAGTATGTGACAACTTCTCTATGTAGTTGAGGTAGACTGCAGACTGAGGTAATAGGATTTGAGGAGACTGATGACCTGGGAGACAAGAGGAGGCAGACACTGGGGGAACAAGATTGTGAGACTATTATCAAGAGGTCCATACATTATAGGATAACAGATTCAGAGCTGGAGGGACCTTACGTGTCACTTATTCTGACCACTTCCCTTGTTTTATAAATGAGGAACGTGCTGTAGATTCCATTGGACAGAGATGGATGAAGAGATTCATCAATTTCACATAATATTTTAGTTTAATTGGAAAAGGAACTTGGAAGAGAAGACAGTAGGAAATTGGGTGGAAGAGGATGCCACCGCTGGCCTAGGAGATAAAGCTAGATGTCACAAGAGTCAGAAGAAGGTAAAAGAGGAGAGACTGAAATATGTGAAAAGTTGAAAGATGAAGTGGTTGTGAACCTGTAATGCTTTTTGTCCCTTGTGTGATATCCACCCTTCATCTATTTCTTTCTTTTTTTTGCTTATTTCATAAAAATTAAATATGCTGAAGTGAGATGAAAACTACATTGTTCTACAACTCAGTGGAACTGAAGCTGGACTTTTCTGTCTATCCACAGTGGCTTGAGAGCCTTGAAACAAAAGTTTTACGAGGAAAAAAATTAATAAATATTTTCTTGAAAGCCATACTAAGATGCCAGATCACCTGACTCCTCTGAGACTAATAAGATAGTTTACTTGCTTTGTGGACAGTTCTCTGCCAGTTGACTCTCCTGAAAAGGAAGTGGAGAGATGTTTAGTGACTGGCTGGTCCTGCTAGAATCAGACAATGAACAAAGACAAGCCTTAGATTCTTAAGTTACAGAAACTGAATAAACTCTTCTGTTCCTGAAAACAGATAAAAGTCCCAAGTGTGCCAGATACTTAGCATTTATAGAACATTAAAATAAGTTCCTGTAACTGCTTCTCCATCTCTCCCCTGCCCCCTTCTCACTTGAGGGTATTTCTTAATCCTTATAATGCTATGCAATTGGTATCACTAGTCAAAAATTTATTTAGTAAATGAAGTTTGCTTTGTACCCACAGAACAGTTATCTTTCTGGCAGTACATGCTACACTTACCTAACCTGCCCAGAAGTATTCCCTAAGTCACACTTAAAACTGGAGGGTTAACACCCATGACATATCTTTATATCCTTCTCCTGATGAAGTTGGGTTGATTGAGGATATGCAACCTGAAAGGTCTTACTCTGACTTCACAGTTACCATATTGAGAGCTTAGGTTATAATTGCCTTACGTCATTATAGATGTCATTCCATTTTCTGTTTCATTGTCTTGGGTAGGTGGCAGAAGCCCTAGCATTTTCAGATTCATTCATTACAAAATTCCAGAATTGAAAAAAAAACAACATAGGAATTGAGAGGAACCTTAGAGATCCTTCGATAATTGACCAAGAATTTTCTTCATGCCATTCCTCATGAATGGTTACTTGATTTAAAGATCTTCAATTTCCTTCATTGTTGGAAGGATTGAGGGAAGACAGCCACACTGCTCCACTGTTGGTGGAGCTGTGAGTTGTTCTATTGATTTGGAAAAGCAATCTGGAACAATATCTTAAAAATCACCAAACTGCATATCCTTTGAACTAGAAATTCTACAATCAGACCTATTTTCAGAGAGATCAAAGGAAGAAAAGAAAGGAACTATATAATCAGAAATATTCATAGGCATTCCTTTGGTAATGGCAAAAGAATCAGAAAAGAAAAGGTTACCCATAAATTGGGGAATGGCTGGACAAATTAAGGTATATGAATGTAATAGAATATTATAGTGCCATAAGAAATGATGAGAAGGGAGTGTTTCAGCCAAACCTGGGAAGAAGTTTGAACTAATGCAGAGTAAAGTGAGCAGAACCTAGAGAATAATGTATGTAATAACATTGTAAAGGAATACTGCTTTGAAAGACTTACAAACTCTGTTCAATGACCAACCATGATTCCAAAATACTTGTAATGAAGCACATGACCTAACTCTTGCAATGAAATATACTTCTGAAAGATGAGAAGCTCAAGGTGTAGAATGGGAAATATGTTTTCAGATATAGCCATTGTAGGGATTTTTTTTGCTTGACTATACATAGCTGATACAGAGGTTCTTCTTTCCTTCCTTTTCTTCCCTTTTTCTTTCTCCTTTCTTTCTTTTCTTTCTTCATTCCTTCCTTCTTTTCTTTCTTTCTTCCTGTCCTCCCTCCTTCTCTCCTTTCTTTCTTTCTTCCTTTCTTTCTTTCTGTCTTTCTTTCCTCCCTCCTTCCCTTCTTTCTTTCTTTTTTGAAATTAGATGGGAAGAAGGGGTAGCGATGGGGTGATCAAAAAGAAAAGTAAGAAAAGAGGGTCCTTGAAATATTTTTAAAATGCCCAGAAGACAATGAGAGTCAGTAGAAAACATGGAAAATGGGTAGCTTTGAAAATAACTTGTTAAGTTTTTTGTATACTTAAAAATAAAAGCAAGCTGTTTATAATGCAGATTCACAGCTTCATGAACCATCTTTTTCTCTACAAAAATTCTCATCCTATTTGGTGTTGGTTAAGTTCAAAATTTTAAAAAGTTAAAATGTTTTCTTTCTACAGATGCATGGAGGTTATAACACATATGCAAGTCTACCCTTTGTAAATTTTCTTTTATTTCATTTAATATAGCACTTTGTAAGTACTGGGTGCTCCATAAATGTTTCTTAAATAGAATTGAAAACATCATGAAGAGAGAATGAGCCTTGCACCATGGTGCACTCAGGGCCCTGTTCTTTATCCTAGTTGGCAATATGAAAAGATAACAGAGCCAGAATTATTGCGGGCACACTGACAAGAAAGGGATACCTGGAACAGGCAATGATGACTCTTTTGATCACAAGATAATTATTTATATTATTTTCAGTGAGGCACAGAAGAGTGGGGTAGTTAACACCCTATAATTATGGTCTTTTTCTTCAAAGAAGAAAACAGCAGCAGAATAAGAGAGGAGTGGCTCTTGGCTAGGTGAGGCTCTAAGCCCAAGAAAAGGATGGACTCACCTGTTTAAATAACTGAACTGCCTCACCAAAAAAAAAAAAAAAATCACCTACATGCTACCTGCCTTTTCTTCCCCTCCCCCTCCCCTCCTTCTATTTTCTTCATTATGATATAAGCTCCTTGAGAGTAGGAACCATCTTGGTTTTTTTTTTAATTTGTTTTTGTATCCCTATTACTTACCAAGTGCCTGGCATGTAGAGCTTAATAAATGCTGTACCTCGCTATCTATCTCACTAGCAAAAGGAAGTGGTCAACTGGGAACACTCTTTTTACTAAATATCGTTTTTTAACATTTCATTGCTGTTCTTTCTATTTACATTGTAGCCATTGTATACATTGTTTTTCTGGCTCTACTTAATTTACTTTGCTTCAGTTCATAAAAGTCTTCTTGTGTTTCTCTGAATTAATCTTATTCATCATTTCTTTTAGCGTAGCAATATTCCTTTATAGTCTTGTGTTACAACTGATATAACTATTCTCTAATCAGTGAGCATATACTTTCTTTACAATTCTTTGCTACTATAAAAAGTGCTATAATAAATATTTCAGTATCTATGAGGCCTTTACTTTGGCCATAGATCTCTTTAAGATATATGTCTAGCAGTGGGATCAATTCATAGCTCTGCCAACAATGCATTGGTGTGCCTGTCTCTACAGAACCTCTGCTATATGACTATTTCTGGGATTTGGGGTTTTTTTTTTTGGTTACTATTGCCAGTTTTCTAGAGATGAGGTGAAATCTTAGTGTTGTTTTAATTTGCATTTCTATATATTATTTTTTTAAATTTGAATCATTCTTTCATATTGTTGCTAATAGTCTGGAATTCTTAATTGAAGTTTGGAAGTGTATATTTGTATCCTTTGACCATAGAAGTGGTGTGTAGGTGGGGGGAAGAAAAGGAAAGCAATAAGTATTTTGCTAAGTGCTTTTACAAAATATTGTTATTTCATTTAGGGTTGACCCGAAAGTGATCTGGAAGACAAGCAGTCATCATGACTGCAATTTTCAGTGATATAGGAATTCCAAGACTTGGGGAATGGCTGAACAAGTTATGGTATATAATTATGATGGAATACTATGGTGCTGTAAGGAATCGTAATGGGGTTGGTTTCAGAGAAATCTAGGAAGATTTATATGAAATGCTGCTAAGGAAAGTGAGCAGAACTAGGAGAAAACAGTAACAGCAATATTAAAATGATAATCAACAGTGAAAAACTTAGCAACTCTGGTCAATACAGTGATCCATGGCAATTCCAAAGGACTCACGTTGAAAAATGCTTTCCATCTCCAGATAGAGAACTGATGAACTCTGAGTGTATATTGAAGCATATTTTTTCTCTTAATTTGCTTATTTTATTTTTCTTTATAACATGATTAATATGAAAAAAATGTTTTGCATTACTTCATATTTATAATGGGCATGCTTTATCTTGCCTTTTCACTAGGGGTAAGTAGATGAAAGAATATAAATTTTTTTTTTCATTTTAGAAAGGACTCATTTGTACAAAAGTTTTTCAATTTCATGTAATCAAAATTATGTTTTGCATTTTATAACGGTCTCTATCCTTTATTTGGTTAAGAATTCACACATATACGAGTTATGAAAAAGATTTTATCTGGAATCCTTTTATGACATAATCTTTAATATCCAGGGATTATCCCTTTTGATATATTATAATATACTGTAACTACTGGTCTAAATCTAGTTTCTACTAGCTTGCTTTCACCACAAAATTTAAGTACCCATTATTCATCATATTGGGCATATACCATTTCTTTCCCTTTCTGGGCTATCTCCTCGCTTCTTTCCTCCTCAAATAATTTGCTTATAATTCAATAAAAAAAATTACCCAATACCTACTGAAAGCTAAGTACTGGATATACAAAGACAAAAGTAAAATAGTCCCTCCTGCCATCCTGCTAGAGCAATACAGCGTGCACACAGATGAATGAATGATAAGTATATGCAAAGTGATACGGTGTCAAGTAATTTCCAGAGGAAAAGACAGGGATTAAGAATGATTAGGTGAGAGAGGGGCAGCTAAGTGGCAGAGTAGATAGAGCACCAGGCCTGGAGTCAGGAAGACTGGAGTTCAAATCTGACCTCAGACACTTAACTAGCTGTGTGACCCTTGGCAAGTCACTTGATGCTGTTTGCCCCAGCTTCTTATCTGTAAAATGAACTGGAGAAGGAAGTGGCAAACCACTCCAGTATCTCTGCCAAGAAAACCCCAAAATGGCATCAACAAAGAGTTGGACACAACTGAAAAATGACAAAAGAACAAAAGGTCAAAGAGGATGGCTCCTGAAATATGTGGAAGTTATAGTAGTTCTATTACATCCTCTTGGGCAGCATCTGCCAAATGTCTTGGGATCTTTACCTTTCTAGCAACTCATTATGTGCATTTCTGGCAGTTGGTAAAGTGAGACTAAGAGACAGGGAGTGGAGAGACTTGCTAAAATTTCAGTTTTCCATCCCATCTTACAAGTTAGGAGGAAATCAGTATTGTTTTCATGAAGTTGTCTGTATAAAACTAATCCTTTGGATATGCCGCCAACTGCCTAATCATCTTTGGGAGGACTTTTATTGGAGCCAACTGGAAACTACAAAGCCTTCACATCTGTTTTCTTGATCTTCCAAATCTACTTCTCAATAAACACAGATTGTACTCTCCAGCTTTGAATCAGCAGTTCTAAAAAGAAGTCTCTGAGTAGTACAGCAACCACAGAATTCCAGCCTTACAGGCCTTTGCTGTGTGGCTCTGTAGGATGCGAGGCTGACTGAATAGCTCCGCTTTCCAGCTTCAGGTAGATGGTCACCCCAGAGGCATGCAGTTCTCTAATAACATTCATTAGAGATTCACTTGCACCAGAGAGAATCTTAGATCTTATATTTAACTTCTGTTACTTTTTAAAAAGTTTATATGTATATTTTAAAATTTACTCAAAGTAGTAAACAGAAGGGGATGGAAAAATTCATGCCTCATCCTCAGAAAAGTTAAGTATCTTATTCAGTGAGAGCCCCAATGAAAACCAACAAAAAAGATTCCCTGTATTTTATAAATAATAACGACTTACATAGGGCTTTAAGGTTCACAAGACACTTGCCATGTTACTTCATTTTGATCATTATAAAAACTATGAAATAGAAACTATTATTATCGCTATTTTGCAGGTGAAGAAACGGAGAATATGATTCACAAAGGATCCCACAGCTAGTAACTCCCTGAGTTGGGTGGCATTGTTATCCCAGATTTCCAAATAAACTAATACTCAGGTATTAAGTGATTTGCCAACTTCATACAGCTAGTAAGCATCTGAGGCATGATTTACACTCAGGTCTCACTGATTCCAGACCTAGCACTCAAACCCCTATCAACTAATTGCCTTTCAAATATCTTTGACAGCATTGAAGGTGAGCTCCAGAAGAAAGACAATCAGTTGCCCAAATCCCCGGAGGCACAGGTTTGTGACACTGACTGCCACTCACTTCCACTCAATTTTTTTGATTAGCCTTGACCCAAGTGACTTCTCCAGCCTTCAACTCATTGAAAAAGTCCCAGCGAGTATTCAGAATTTCTACTGTGGGGAGAGAAAGCTACCTATAACTAATAATAAGAAAATGCAAGTTAAAACAACTCCAAGGTTCCACTTCACATCCAGAACTTTGGCAAAGATGATGAGATGGAAATAGTTACTGTTGAATGTTGTAGGAAGATGGACAGACTATGTATTGCACTTTCAATGAAGCTGTAAAGAAACATGACCATTTTGGAAGGCAATCTGGAATTATGCAAGTAAAACAATTAAAAATGCCCATACCCTTTGACCCAGGGATTACGTTGTTGGGCTTATAACTCAAGAAAGCCATTGATATAAAGAAAATCCCTATATACACCAAAATATTTGTAGCAATACTTTTTATGATACTGAAGAATTAGAAATAAAGTAGACATCTATCAATTGGATAATTGCTAAAGAATCTGTGATACATGGATGGAATGGAATGTTATTTTGTTTAAGAAAAGATGAATGTGACAGATACAGAGAAGCATGGAAGGATTTATCTGAACTGATGCAGAGTGAGCTAGTTAGAGCCATGGAAACAATATGCAATTACTGCAACAATGTAAATGGAAAGAACAAACAAAAAATAAGTTAAAGTTAATCCTGCAAAATGACAAAGAACACGCATGCATGGCCCCCAAAAGGAGACAAGGTTCTACTGCAGAGGTAGGAGGTCTATGGATGTGAAACACTGCGTAAAACAACATTTTTTTTTTTAAAGTATGGATTAGTTTTGGCGATTTTTTTTCTCTTCTTCCTCTCTTCTTTCTTAAGGGATATTCTTTGTTTTATGGGATGGATTTCTGGGAGAGGACAGGAAGTAGACTTTGGAAGTAAGATGCCAGGGGGAAATCTAGACCATATAAGATTAAAAAAAATCAATAAATTTTTATTTTTAAAAAGAGATTAGCAAAAGATCTGGAGTTGTGTCCAAGAATAACTTACTCAGCAAAGCTAAGTGTAACCTGAATGGAAAAAAATGGAAATTTGATGAACTGAAAGACTTTCAGTTATTTCACGTTTGAGGCCAAAACTCATTGGAAAATTCTATATAAAAGATCCAGAAGAAATATAAGGAAAACATTAAATACTAATATATATATATATATATATACACACATATATGTGTATATATATATATATATGTATAATGAGTATTCTTAAGACTGTCATAATTGCTAAGGTAGTTTGAAACAAAGATTTGTGCTGAGTTGTGTATGATGGGGTGATTCTAAAAACTAAAACTGGGTAGGAAAAGTAAGAGAACAATTATATTATAAAAATGGAGTGTGAAAGGAAGAACTAATACAGAGGAACCAGACGGAGTGGAGGACTGATAATGCTGAAACCTTCATCTGGATTGAAGAGGAAACAATGTGCACCTCTCAAAGGGTGTAGACATTTTCTGAACATGTAGAGAGGTGGGAAAACTGGGGATATGGTCGTGGAGGGACTTTTAGAGGGGGTATGTGGATTGGAATTTACCAGGGTAGGAGGAGAGCATGGGGGAGACTTTTGGAGAGGTGTGGATTGAGATTGGAGAGTAGAGGGAGGGAATAGGGGACTCCTGGAGGTGTGGGTGAAGTGAGGGGGTGGGGAGGGAAGAAGATAAGATAACAGGGTTAGGGAAAAAAGAGAAGCTGAGAAAGAAAAGTTAAAATAAGATGGAGGGAAATTCACAAATAGTAATTATAACTTTGAATCTGAATGGGATGTTTACAGCAACTCTCTTTGTTGTGGCAAAGAACTGAAAATTACAGGGATCCCCATCAGTAGTGGAATGGTCGAACAAGTTGTGGCATATGGTTGTGATGGGACACTGCTGCGCTATAAGAAATGATGAGCTCAGTAATCTTAGAAAGACATGGAAGGACTTGTACAAAGTGGAGCAAAGTGAGCAGAAGCAAGAGAACATTGTATACAGTAACAGCAATATGGCTTTGAGAATGACTTTGAATGACTAAGTCATTTTGACTACTAGAAATAGACAAATTAAAAATGAAGGCATATGAAGACAGACACTATCTGTATCCAGAGAATGAACTGATAAATAGAAGTATGTGTCATCTATATCTATATATGTGCATCATATATGTGGATATCACAATACATACCAATACATACACACCGATTTGTGTCTAATGGTAGCCACCTCTGGGGCGGGGGGGGGGGGGCGAGTAGAGAGGAAGGAAAAAAAATTTACCTGGTAACTTTGTTGTATATTTAGAGGGAAAAGCAAGTTGCTGTTTCATGTGCAATCATCTTTTTTATTGTACTGTGTTATGGAAATGTTTGTTTTGCTCCTTGAATTAAAAATAAAATCAATTTAAATAAAAAGAGATTACTGGAACTTACAGGTAGGCTTTACACCTAGTTCTCCTGATTCTAAGAATAGAACTCTTTTCCACTGTCTTATCCTCCTCTTTACTATGGGACAATTGTCAGGGAGTGTAGTTACTGATGTACTTACAGCCCTGTGTAAGAATCTAGTCTAACATCAGAGTAACCATGGTGGTTGAGGTGCTTTTCCAGAATCTCTTTGACTACTGAGATCTTGAACCATGTGAAGATTTTGGGGATTGCTCGTGACGAGTTCTGGGAAACAGGATGAAGAAGACTTCAGCATGTGTCCTCAAACTTGGGAACATTTTGGGTGAGATGCTGACTCCTTGGTTTGTTCTCCACCTCCAGCTCTCTCATTCTGAGAGACTGTAATGACTACCTGATTGCTCTTGGTACTGAGAAGAGATGAAGAATCTGTGTTGTGCCTAATTGGATCTGGTTCACCTGGTATGGTGAGATTGCCCCCCTCAGAGACATTTCCTCCCTCACTCTTCCCAGACTCTGACCACCCCTTCCCCTATGTCTCAGCAGGAAAAGCCATTCCCTTCCCTCAAAGTCAGAAAGTGTTTACCATTGGCTGTGATATTTCTAATGTGTTCCACTTGCCAGCCCCTTTCTATTTCCTTTTTTCTGGATGAGGTTTCTGTCCATTCCTTCCCTACTGTTTATATTGTTATATAAAATATGTGTTTTATAATTCTTTTCCATATTTGATGTTAGCTGTACTAGCAGCCTTGGGGCTGACCAGCACAACCCAATGAAATTATTACAACCATTACTAAGTTTATGACTTTCAGTGAAGGAAATAGCTTTTCCTCTTTAGGGACCAGAGAGGAAAACAGTTAATGGTGAGTTCCTCCCTGGATTGGAGAGGTAAGGGGGAGGGAAAATGTCTCTGAGGAGGTTAGTCTAACCTAACCAGGTCCATTTAGCACCACAGAACTTCACTAACTTTACTCAAGAATTTACGATATTTTTTACCACCAACCACATCTCAGGGACAATCAACTAGTCATCATCATTCCTCTGAAAGAAAGAGCCTGGGGACCAGCATCTCCCCATAGGTCCCCAAGATGGAAGATGCATACTTAACACCCACACCCTACTTCTTTCTCCTCTTTCCTGTACCTCCCTCCCAGAATTATCCAAGAATCCTTCATATAATCAGTGGCCAGTATGAACCCAGGGAAGTATTATCATCTTTGTGGTGTATCATCATCTTTGTGGAAGTATCATCATCATCTTGTTATAACTCAATGGTTAGCGCAGTGCCTGGAATGTAGTAGGCTTGAAATACAAGCAAACCTGGTGGGGGTGGAAGGGAGAGGGAGTAGGTTGGTAGGAAGGGGAGTGAACAGCAGTATCTGGCTTGGACAGGTGAGCCCCAAAACTTGAGCCCAAGTTCTGTTTGGAGATTCCAATGTGAGTTCCTTGTCTTTCCTTTACTAATTTTTTTTTTTTAACAAGCAAAGAGATCCATTCAGATGAGGACAAGTAGCAAAAGCTTTGCAAATAAAGCAAACTTCCTAGCACACTCTGCAATAACATGTCTCTATTTGATGGTATTCTTGGGCATCAGGGAAACATAAATATGTTGTAATATACAGAGGGGGTTGAGGAGTGAGGCTATTCTTACACTCTACCCAGGAAGAGATAACAAAGAGGCCAGCGAGAAAGGCTTCTGTAGCTTGACCCCGCCACCTTGGGGCTGACAAGAGGATATCTCTGCAGGTTACCTGATAGCTTTTGCCTTTGTAATAAGGAGAGAGCTCTTTCCCTAGAGGACAGGGCCACAGCCTTCTTCCAAAACTTCCAAAGAAGCAGGTAATTTGAAGCTGAGAAAGAAAAATGACTCCGGGAAGGGAAAAGGGTGGTGGGAAAGGGGGGGGGGCAGGCTGTCAAGGAGGGCAGGAGGCCTGGCTGAAGGGAAATCCTTCTCAAGTTTTGCTTTCTTTTTCAAACAAAGGCAGAAGGTCATGCCCTCCAGGAGATCTGGTCTCCATCCCAGTTGAACCAAGGGTGCCAGCCAAGTTCTTCCACCACCCTGCTCTGAAACTGTCTTTATCTCCATTTGTTTTCTCTTTTGTTGAGAAGATCGAAAATGAATAAGAAGACTGGCAGGCTTGGTGTAGCTGTCCACCCATGATTGGAGAGGAAGACCAGCTACAAGGCTGGGCAGGTACAGTATTGCCTAGGGAAAAGGGATCTGCTGAGGCAGGTTCCAAAGAGATCCACCCTGGGCGTCTACAAGGGAAGCACTTTGGTTCAAGTCTCCAAATTTCCCAGGTTCAGAAAGGCAGCATTAACTGCCTCACATCATGAACACAGTGGAGAGCATATGAATGAGCTGGGATCCCTGGGCATTCTTTCCAGTATGCCAAAGAGAAACCATCCACCCTTTGTTTGCAGCCTGAAGTCTCTGATTTTCTTGGTTATCCTGAGCCCAGAACTCCTGTTGCTGGGGACCAGCCTGCAGCTACAAGACAATGCCTACAATGGGTTACTTTTTGCGATTCATCCAAGAGTATACGAAGATCAGAACCTCGTTCCAAAGATTATGGTGAGTGGCAGAGGCATCCATTTAACACTGTAAGACTAGTTCTGCTGCCTTCTCAAAAGAAAAATTCAACAGCTGTGCAGTGTCAGAGAGAGCAGTATTTTCAAATCATGTCCCTCAAAAGTCATGCATAGGGTAATACTTACCTCCTCTCAGTTTCCCCAAACTGATCTGGCTCCTTCTGTTGTCCACAAAGCTACTACTAGTTTTATCATCAGTTGTTAGTGCTTTAGGTTTTCCCTTGCAATTAAGTTTTTATGCTATAATTAAAAGAAATAACTCCTACTAAAGCAAAAATTGGAAAGGTAACCATGTTACGACTGATTACTGCACTTTCTTCTTCCCTCCATTAAGTGGTCCTCAATGACCCTGCTTTTGGGAGAAAAAAATTAGGAAAAGGATTGTCATGGTCAAGAAAAATTAGGAAAATATCATATTTATGGTATGTCATATTGTGGTTAAACATACCCATCTCTGAAGTATTCAAATCTATTTCAGTGAGAAAAAATGAATATTTTGAGAATGCTAATTAAAATTAATTTAATTAAGTTAAATTAATTAAATTAAAATGTAATTTTAATAACCTGATCTCAGAGTTGGGAGGGTCTTCAAAAACCAACATGATACAGTGGAAGGAGGGATGGATTTGAATCTAGAATATTTAGGTTCAAATCCTGACTGTTTCCCACTGGCTATGGAACTTGAGTGGCTCATTTAATCTCTCTAAAAGGACTCAAAAGTTCCTTTTAGGCCTAGATCTAAGGTACCCTTCTATGTTACCATCTAATCCAGTTTGTCCATGACAAAGAATCCTATCTACATAGTACCCATAAGTGGTCATCTAGCCTCTTCCTAGAGCCCTCCAAGGACAGGTAGCTCACCTCCTCCCAAAGCTAATCAGTCCACTTTGGTATTGTTCCCATCGTTGGCAAACTTTTCCTGATGCCAATATGAAGTTAACTCTTTGCCACAGATGCCCATAGCTCTTAATGCAGATGTGTTTCATTTTAGGAGTGAACCTTGCCTAAGGCTGTACATAAGCATGAGAAGGGGCTATCAACTAAATGGCTGAAATTAGAAGGGAGTCAGGAGAGCATTATTTTTCTTCCTCTGCACCTGCTGTCAATGAGGTGGTGTTCTCTGTGTTAGCAAGACCATGTAGGATCAATATTGCATTATCTAGTACTTCCTGGAGGTGTAGAGATAAGCTGATTTCAGCATAGTCATAGAAGGCATGGGTTCCAACATGTTCACAGGTAAGACAAAAGAATTTGTTAAAGAACATCTTAGAATCCATTAAACTCCTCAAAGGCATTGAAAGAGTAATAAAGGCAAGCCAAGACAACTCTTCTTTTCCCAAAACCACTTTTAGGGAAACTATTAAAATAGGCTTTGTAACCAGTTCCCTCAAATTTTTATGGCTTCTTAAAAAAATTGAAAGTCAGATTTTTCATTAGTCACTCAGCTTAAACCAACAAGTCTTTCAGGTCAGCTCATGAAACAAAGCTCTGTGGAGCTCTGAATGATGAAATGTGCTCTGCTTGTGTTTGCATGCAGGGAATGATAACTGAAGCTTCCTCTTACTTGTTCAATGCTACAAAAAGAAGAGTATATTTTGGAAATGTAAAAATCTTAATACCAGACACATGGAAAGCTCACAATTACAGTCAAGCCAAAAGAGAGTCCTATGAAAAGGTAAGAAAGAGCTTAGGTTTCCAGTAAGTAAATTTGATTACATTAAATCCAGAGTTCTTGAATTACATATTTATTTTCACTCACTTCTAAATGAAACAGGATTTTCTTCCTTCCTCTTTCTTCTTTCCTTCCTTCTTCCCTCCCTTCCTTCTTTCTTCTCTCCCTCACTCCCATCCTTCCTTTGACTTTATCAGCCAGCCAGAGGGATCCATGAATTACACAAAAAAAGTTAATAACTCTTGCATTGAATGAAGAAATTCACAATTAAAAAAGAGTATGAAGTAAAAAGTGTTCTGTTCTTTAAAAGTGATCTGAAACAACTAGAAAGTGCCTAGCACAGAGCTGGACCATAGTAGGTGCGCTATGTATAAATGTTTATTCCCTTCTCTTCCCCGTCTCCTCAATTAAATAAAGGAACTTAAAAAAATATAGTTGGGGATTATTGTTGCTTATGGTTTGTTTGTTACTGTTATTAAGAACCTAGGGACACAACTTGATACAGCGGAAAGTGAATTGTTTCTAGAAGCAAAGGACCTGAATTTGAATCCCATCAATATCACTATTTATATGACTGTGGATAAGTTTCTCAACCTCTTGGGGACTCAGTTTCCTCATCTGTAAAATAACAGAGGTTGGGCTAAGTGGCCTTTGAAATCTTTATTGCTTTAGATCTATGTTCTTAAGTGCAGAATTCAAAACTTTAGATATCAAAAAAAATGAGGCCACTGAATAAAGGAATGTCCTTTGAATAGGCTGGTGTCCAGGAGTGGTCTGGGGGATTGTGGGTGTGAATTAATGAAGGTTATGAAAGACGATTTAAAAAATAAAACAAGCAGTACAATTCTGTTATTCAAGCAAGCTCCCAAGAGCAGAGGGGGTCCTTCCTGGAATTTTGGTTGGGAGCCCGGAATTTAACATTCCCCACTGATAGTTGATTATAAAGAGAAACATGCCTGTCCTCACATCCCCCAACTAGCCTGGAGCAAGAAATATACATGTAAAAACAGAGACACTACCCACATGTATACCAATATGACTCCATTATGGTTCTTGAGACTCTAATTAGAAAACTTTCCATTTTTACAAATCCAGAACCATATTTTAGATGGATGTGTAGATAAGAGGGAAGATAAATGGGGAATAAAGGGGTTTTTTCCCTTTCTTTTAAAAAAAATCCTAAAACTTAATTTAAAAAAATATCTTTATATACACATACATATTTAAATAAGAAAGGACCTTTGAAAAACATAAGCCACGGCTCATTGTTACTGACTACTTCAATGAACATGTATCTGATAGCCAGAAAGAGAGGTGAGGGTCTCATCTACTTTGAATACTTCAGAGGGACCTTGAAGGTCAAGCTTCCTCATTTTCCAAATGAGGAAATTGAGGCTAAGAAGCTGGAGTTTCTTGCACAAGGTCATACAAGTAGAAAATGTCAAAGCCAGGGTTTAAAGCCAGTATCTCTGATAGGCAAGTCTTACAATCTTTCCACTACACCATTCTATCTGTTGTATGATTTGCTTACAAAAGATAGGATTCATCCTCATCCTTCCAGCATCATGATCTAGCACCAAAGTCCTTAACTATTTTCAAGTACTCATTGACAGTCTGGGAAAGCCTATGTACCCATTCTTAGAATAATATTTTAAAATTCATAGATTACAAAGATAATAAATTATATTGAAATACAGTTATCAAAATGTACTGGTGGGGGTTTTAAGCCAAGTTGACATACTTGAAAGAACATAAAACCTGGAGGGAGGTCAGGGAAGACCTGGGTTTGAATTCTCCTTTTCATGTTCCTTCTGTGTAAGTGAAACTGTAGTGACCTACAGTAAACACTATTGGTGGAAACTCAACCCACTAAAGCAGGTGAAGCTTTCTGACCTTTGATCTGAAGGTGATAGAGCTTTGACTCTAATTTCCACATTTGTAAGACATGACTCTGAGAAGAGATGTTTTTAGAGGCAACTCTAGAAAAAGGGATAAGAGTGTACATGTTAAAGAATGGGTGATGACATTGGTTTTCTATTGTTTTACTTTTCATTTATTTCCTGATCAAATATTTCACTATTTCAACATAATTTCTTTGACTTGTCTCTTTAGCACAAGTGAAGATACTTTACATGCTGTTGAGAGATAGGCACACTAAAACTTTGTTAGTAAAGTTCTGATTTGGTGCAACTCTTTCTGGAAAATAATTTGGAATTATGCTACTTCTAACTAAGATGGTTAACTGAAGGAGGCAGATTGTCCGACTCTTGCAGACTTCATGTAGCAAAAAACTGAAATTAGCCTCAGACCAAATAATGATCAAGAAATCCAATGAAAAACCATAGAAAGTGACCTAAGGTCAGATAAGGTCAGATGGAGTGGGGATCTCCAGCAAACCAGCACCAGCACCAATGAACATGCCAAGCCTCCCAGTAGAACTGACAATGAACCAGAGATATATGTGGCTTATGGGGTTCTGGGTTGAGAGTAAACAAGACCAGAGGCCCTCTTGAGAGGAAACTGAGGAGGTCAGAAAACTGTAAGGTAAGAACTTTGGAAGTCCTGGAAAAAGAAAACAACCCAAGTAGCACGGCAGCATTCAGACCAGGACACTGAGGGGTACTGAGGTCCCTAGAAATCTGTCCTAAGATGACACAGAAAGCTTCAAGGATTGGTTCAGTGCTCTGAACCTTAAAAATCCAGAGCACTCAACCCTGGAAAGTGGAGGTGAAGGCAGGAAACAGTGTGAGATAAAGCATCAAGGGAAGGAGCCCCAGTTCAGGGGCTAGTGCTAGATAGATGAGTAAATCCAAGAAAACATCACCACTACAAAAATTATTATAGATCTAGAGATCTCTAAAACAAAGGTACAAATAACTCTGTAACAACTGCAAGCAGTGATTTGCATTTTTTAAAAGGAGGATTTTCTTCAAGGACTACATAAATACTTAGAAGAAATCAAGTAAGATACCAAAAATGAAATAGAACCTCAGGTGGAAAGGATTTGAAAGAGAATAACTCAGATATAATGGTTAGTTTTACCCAAGAAAATAATTCTTTGAAAACTATAATAAGCCAAATTGATGATTCCATGAGATGGCAAGAAATATTAGAATAAAATTAAAAGAGAAAAAATTAGAAGAAAATATAAGGTATTAAGGACAACTGACTCAGAAATCAGGAGAAGGAAATACAGTTCAAGAATCATTGGACTTCCTGAAAACCATTATTTTAACGAAAAAGCCTGAAAACTACATTTCAAGAAATCATAAGTAAAAACTCTTTGACCAAGAAGGGAAATTGAATTTAATCCACTGGTCATTTCTCAGGGATGAGGAAGTAGGGAGGAAGGAAGAAAAGTAATGTCATAGCCAAAATCTAGAGATCCTACTTCAAAGAAAGTTTATGTACCAAGGATCTAAAGCTAGGATCACACAAGCAGCTTATGCTATTAAACAAGAGGAGATTCTGGAGTACAATACTCCAAAAGGCAAATGATGTAGGCTTGCAACAAGAAATAAATTATCCTGTAAAGCTGCATATAATCCTGCATAGGGAAAAAGTGAATTTTTGATAGAACAGAGAATTTGTAAAGACTTCAGATGGAAAAACCAAAGCTGAATACAAACTTTGAACTGCAAACACAAGAGTCAAAAGAAACCTTGAAAGATAATTTGATGTGATCAACTGGAAGGGATTTTATGTCAATGTGGTGTTAACATTCTAATAGTCATTCAGTCAAAAAAAAATTTATTAAGTGCCTCCTATATGTCAGGCACTCTGCTAAGCACTGGGAATATAAAAAAAGGTAAAAGAAAGTCAATCCCTGAAGGAGTTCACAGTCTAATGAGGGAGATAACCAAAAAGTTATTATATACAAATAAGCTAAAGTCAGGATAAATAGGAAATAATTAATAGAGGGAAGGCAATAGAATTAAGGATTAAATGGAAAGACTTCTTGTGGAAGAAGGGATTTTAGCTGGAACTTAAAGAAAACCAGGGGATCCAGGAGGCAAAAGTAAGGAAAAAGAGCATTCCAGGCATGGGAGACAGCCAAAGAAAATTCCTGGAGTTGAGAGATGGAGTGTCTTATTTGCTGAACAGTGTCGCTGGATTAAATAAGGTATAAGAAGACCAGAAAGTTAGGGAGTAGATGGTGACAGGGTTATAAAGGGCTTTGAATACCAAACAGCGGATTTTGTATTTGATTCTGGAGGGATCCCCTGGAGTTTATTGAGTAGGAGGGGGTGACATGGTTGAACCTGTCCTGTAAAAAAATCACTTTGGTCACTGTATGGAGGATGAATTGGAATGGGGAGAGACTTGAGACAAGCAGACCATAAGCAGCTGTCGCAGTAATCCAGGTGTGAGATGATAAGGGTTTGCATCAGGCTGGTGGCAGTGACAGAAGAGAAAAGGGGGCATATTCAAGGTATCACAAAGATGACGTCAAAAAGCCTCAGGAACAGATTGTATATGGTGCGGGGGTGGGGAGGAGGAGGCAGGGGTGAGAGATGGTGATAACTTGAGAATGACATCTAAATTGAGAGCCTGGGAGATTAGGAAAATGGTGGTAACTTCAAGAGTAATATAGAAGTTGGAGAGAGGGGGGAGGGTTTCTGGGGCTAGATGATGGGTTTGGTTTTGGACATTTTGTGCTTAAGATGTCTACTTGACATCCAGTTCAAGATGCCTAAAAAGCAATTAGAGATGTGAGATGGGAGGTCAATAGGGAGGGTAGAGCAGAATAGGTAGATTTGAGAATCATCAGCAGAGAGTTATAATTAAATCCACAGGAGGTGATGAGGTCACCGAGTGAAAGAGTATAGAGGTAGAAGAGAAAAGAACCCAGGACAAAACCCTGAGGAGCATTTATGATTAGAGGGTATGACTTGGTCAAGGATCCAGCAAAAGAGAAGACAACATGCAAGCAAGTATGTATAAACAAACTGTATATAGGACAAATTGGAGAAAATCAGCAGAGGGCAGGCACTAGCATGAAATGGGGTCAGGGAAGGCTTCTTGCAGCAGGTGGGAGTTTAGGTGAGACTTACAGGAAGTGGATATGAAGAAGGAGATGCTTCGAGACAGGGAAGACAAGTTAAAATTCAGGGATTTGGGAAATGAAGTATCCTATGGGAGAATTAGCAGGGAGACCAGTATCACTGGATCATAAAGAAGGGGAGAGGGGGGCAGATGTTATTAGGGGTAAAAAGACTGGCAAGGTAAGAAGGAACCAGATAAATGGAGGGATATAAAGAAATGTTCCTCAGAACTTTAATGTATTAAAAGGTATTAAGGAATTGAAATTAAAAAATGAAACTAGGACTAGGGTTGGGGAGGGGGTGGTATATTGGTTCTGTTTTAGGAGTTTTAAGAGAGAAAAGAGAAGGGAGAGTAAAAGGAACACATTAGGATACAAAGAAGAGGGGTGGGCAACTTGCTATTTCTCATAATTAGAATGCATGACAAGAGTATTAAAAGATAGAGGAAGAAGCAGGAGAAGTGGGCATAAAATGAACCTCACTCTTGCCTGGAATGAACAAAGGAGGGTTGAACACACACACACACAGATACACGCACACACAAATTGTTTGGTGTAGAAAAACATCAAACTAGCTTAAGAAGGAAGATAATTCAAATGAGGGAATAAAAAAACAAACTTCCTAATCCCAAAGGGGAGACTAAAAGGAAAAGCAAAAAACAAACAACAAAGAACTAGAATATGAGAGGGTGCCTAACAATTGAATGTATGAACAAATTGTGCTTATATGAAATATTGTTAAGAAAGGGTGAAAAAAACCATTTCAGAGAATCCTGGATGGTTTAAATTGATGGAGAGTATAGCGAGTAGAACCAGGAGAAGATTTATATAAAAACCACAACTTTGTTCAGAAAAACAACTTTGAAAGACTTCATAACTCTGATCAATGCAATGACCAACCATGTCTCCAGAGATCCAATAATGGAACATACTACTCACCTCCTAACAGAGAGGTGATGGATTCGAGGTGCAGAAAGAGACATACATTTTTATACCTGGCTTGTGGAGAGATATGATCTGGAAGCTGGCTCACCTCTCCTCAAGAAAAACTGTGGTTTTCTCCTTGAGACAAGGTGGAGAAAGGCTATGATTGAGCCCTTGCTCCTTCTCTTTCCTATTTCTGAGAGGGATATCATGATAGAATTGTATCTCTTGACTCTCCTTAAATATTGCTGGTCTAAGGGTATGATTTTTAGTACTTCCTTGGTAACTAACCTTTAAAGTGGAAGGAGGTGAGGGTGGAGATAGCCCCTGACTGATACCTATCATCACATCAAATCCTGGTTACATAAAAGATCACCACCGAGAGTAAGCAAAACAGAAATTGAGGAAGTTCTACAAATTAAAATTAATCTACAAATTAGGATAAATTGAAGAGAATGTGCCAACCTATATTGGTAAAGGGAAGCACTTCCTCACCAGGAAGTACCTTATATTAAAAAGTTAACTGTCCAGTCCCTATTCCCTAGAGGGAATGAAATTGAGGGGAGGGAGTGGCATTTTTTAATATACTTTTAAGCAGGAAAATGAGAAAGGTCACATGGCCATAATGTGATTTCATAGTACCGTCAGTAAACATTTTGAAGTACAGTTAAGAAATATTATGGGAAATTATTCTGATGAAATTTTGGAATCTGTGTATATTTCATAGGTATGGCATTGCTCTTGTTTTAGGCAAATATCATTATAGCTGATTGGTATAGAAAACGTCGAGATGATCCATATACCCTGCAGTATAAAGGATGTGGAGAAGAAGGTCAATATATACATTTCACCCCTAATTTCCTACTAAATGATAACCTGACTGCTATCTACGGATCACGAGGTAAATTTGGTACTTCAGTCAATCAACCAACAGATGGTCTTTAAGCCTCTGCTATGTTTAGTCTGTAAATACTAAGCTCCTAATATGTGCTAGATACTACTAAGTGGTGGGGGTACAGAAAGAGACAAAAGATAGTCCCTGCCCTCAAGGAACTCACAATCTAATGAAAAACATTTAGAACACTGGGTATTATATATTCTCACACGGAAACAGAGAATTTTGCGCTACAGGTGACTTACAATCTAAATGAAGAGAGAAATTCACATATGAAAACCTGGTCAACAATATGAAGATATATCTGGCAACTCTGAGTACTCCATCAGAAGGTGTAGAATTTGTTAGATAATATAAATCTTTTATGGGCAGCTAAGTGGTGCAGTAGATTGAGTGCCCGTCCTAGAGTCAGAAAAACTCATTTTCCTGAGTTCAAATCTGGCCTCAGACACTTACTAGCTGTATGACCCTGGGCAAGTCCCTTCACCCTGTTTACCCCCATTTCCTCATCTGTAAAATGAGGTGAAGAAGAAAATGGCAAACCATTCCAGTATTTTTGCCAAGAAAACACCATATTGTGTCATGAAGAGTCAGACACAACTGAACAGCAAAAATGTTTTAGGTTTAGCGACTTGTTCAGTCACTAGTAAGTGTTAGAGGTGAGATAGAAACCCAAATCATCCTGACTGGGATTGAATCCTTCAGTTCAAGGTAGCAAATTATAAGTCACTAAGTGCCATCTAGTTTAAAGAGGGAGGATAGTACTTTGGGCTATTTTGATCATGAAAATAACAAATAGAGCTTTGATGAGTGAAGAGACAAGGCTGTAAGCAATTAGGATCAGAGGTCAAATTCATTCATTCATGCATTCATTCATTCAATAAATTCATTCATTCAATTCTATGTAACAGGCCCTATGCTTAGCATTCTATTACTCCAAACCCACAACTCTTTTCACTATACCATGGTTGCCTTTTTTTAGTTATAGCACCAAAAAAAAATTTTTAATAGAGGAAAAAATGTAAAATTTTACAATGGGTTTGAAAATTCCCCCAAAAAAAATTTTTTTTAAGTTTCATTAAATATAAGATGGAGGGAGCTAGGTTAGAAAGCAGTTTGTACAAAAACATCTGGGAATTTTAATGTGCTGCAAGCTTAATGTGAGGCAATGATGTGGTATGGAGCCCAAGAAAGCTTAGTCCTTTCGCTGCATGAGGAGATGTAGAGTACTCGGAAATATGGAAGTCTCAGTGGTTTATGCCCTGCTCAGACTGCAGGGAGAGTAAAGCTTCTAATTTTGTGTTTGAGTCCCAGCCTCTGGGAGTCTGGTGAAGTCTGTGGACCACTTCTCAGAATTATGCTTTTAAATATCTAAAATACAGCACATAGGATTACAAAAAATGTTAAAATACAATTACAGATTTTTTTTAATCATGTGCCCAGCTTGAGGGTTCATGGATCCCTGATTAAGATCTAGAGTATCATCTGTATCTAGAGAATGATTTTCAATTCTAGAACAGAGCTGGAAGAATGAGAAAAATTTTGTAGAGAGAATAAATAGCCCAATTTAGCTGGGGCTGGAGGCTCAACTAGAGAAGCTAAAGCTATAAAAAAATCAATTGGAATTAAATTGTGGATAACCTTGAATGCCAGTTTAAGGAGTTTGAACTTTGTTTAATAATAATGATATTTATAGTTCTTTAAGATTTGCAAAGTGTTTTAAAATATCTCATTTTATATGATCTCATTCTATAGGCTGTTAAGATTTTAGCAGGAGTATATTGCATATGTCTTTAGCAGGTCAATCTGGCATTAATGCAAAAAATAGATTAACAAGAGAGCAGGGGGCAGGTAGAGTAGTTAAGGAAGTTAAGGCAACAATCCAATCATAGTGGGGATAAAGTCTCAAATTAATGTGTTGGCTTTAGAACTGGAAGACACAACGGTAATGATGAAAGGAAAATAGAAAGAATTTGATTATTAATTATCTTTCAGTCAATCAGTCAACAAGTACTTATTAAACACTATGAGTCAGGCACTATGCTAAACCCTGGAGATACAAAGACAGGCAAAAACACAGCCCCAGCCCTGAGAGGAGCTCACGTTGTAATGGGGGAGAGGGCATGCAAATAACTAGGTATCCATGAGATGAAGGCATCTATGGAATGGATGAAAGGTCACCTCAAGGCAAGGCACAAGTAGGTGGGGAAGAGGGGTGGGGAATGGGAACAGTTTCTTTTAGAAGGTAGGATTTGAGCTGATCCTTGAAGGAATCCACACAACCAAGAGGTCTACGTAGGAAGAGAGAGATTCCAAGCTTGGGGGGCATGGCTGATGAAGATGCACAGAGTCCACAGAATGTATGTGGGGATCAGAAAATAAGCTAGCATAACTACACCATAGAGTGAGTAAAGCGTAAGAAGATTGGATATATAGGAAGGACTTCAAATGCCACGTGGAAGATTGTATATTTGTTCCCAAAGGTAAGAGTTAGCCACTAAAGTTTATTAAGTAGGGGCAGGGTTTATTTGGTCAGATCTGTACCTAGAGAAATTCACTTTGGGAGACTGGAGTAGGGAGACGCACGAGTCAGGGACATTGATTAGGAAGCTGCTGCAATAGGCCACCAAGGGTGGGGAACCTGTGGCCTTGAAGCTATAAGAGGCCTTCTAGATCCTTGGGAGTGGTCTTTTGACTGAGTCCAAGTTTTACTCGACAGATCCTTTTATGAAGGGGATTGGTTCTGTGAAGGTGGGATTCGGTCAGAAGGCTGCACTTGAAGACCTAGAGAATCACATGCGGCTTTGAGGCCACAGGTTCTCTGCCTCTGGACAAGGGACGGGGGGGTGTGCAGCATATGAGCTATGTGAGTAGACAGAAGAAGACATAAATGAGAAATGTTGGGAAGGTAGAAATAGTGGGATTTGGCAGTGAGTTAAATGTGTGGGCTGAGGGTGGAGGTGAACATGATGCTGAGTTATAAGCCTCGGCTGCTAGGAGAATAGTGATATCCTCAACAGTAATAGAAAAGTGGGCCAGAGGAGAAGTTTAGGAGGGAGGGAAGTAATGGTTTCTGTTCAGGATATGTTGTTTTGTGACATATCATTCAAGTGGTCCAAAAAGCAGTTGATAGACTCATTGCCTTTCCCCTCCAATAAGCATGCACTAGATGGATCAGTGTGGATTGACATGGTAGAGTTGAACTCCATTACCTGATCATGATGAGATCACAGACCTAGAAGTGGAAAGGACTTCAGAGGCCACCTAGTGTAATCTCCTTATTTTTATACCTGAGCAGACAGGTAAAGTAACTCATACAGCGAAGAAGAGGAAGGATTTGAACCCAAGGCTCCTAATGCCATCCTCCATTAGAAGAATGAAAACAAGTCCTCAAAGTCACTGGCATTAGTTAGTCTGAACTCTTTGGGCTTAGCAGGTGCTCACAGTCTGAGAGCAGCTCCGGGCATACCAGAGATGGCAAGAGCTGAATGATTTGTCATTGTGACTGATTAGTAAGGCCTCTTTGCGCAATGACTGACATTTAAGCTGATTATCAGGAATTAAAAGAATGGGCACTTTTTTTTCCCTCTCCACAGGCAGAGTTTTTGTCCATGAATGGGCCCATCTTCGCTGGGGTGTGTTTGATGAGTATAACAATGAGAAACCTTTCTACGTGGCAGGACACAATCAGGTGAAAGTCACCAGGTTGGTATTTCCTATCTGGTTTTGGAGCCAGTGTTTCACAGAATCATTAGAATTTGAGAGTGTGAAAGGATCTTAGAAGTTGTAAAGACTCCTTGTAAGGGGGAGGGGAAGGGAGGAATTTCAGATTTCTCTAATTATGCTAAAAAGAATAGGACTTTTGGGGCAATGTGTTTCTATTTACTCAAAAGAAAACCTTTAACTTGAGATTCCCATGGGCCCAGGTCAAGGGAAAAGAGGAGGCAACAAAGGATATACCCAGATGATATTCACTCGAGAGACAAGGACAAAACCAGATCTCCAGAAGGACAAAGTTCATGATATCAAGGAGCAGGGAAGGAACAAATATTTATTAAGCACTTACCATGTGCCATGCATTGTGCTAAGTACCTTACAGCAGCCTTGCAACTTAGGGTTTTTTATTCCCATTTTACAGTTGAGGAAGCTGAGGCAAATAACTTAAGTGGATTGCACAAGGTCACACAGCTAATAAGCAGCTGAGGTCAAATTTGAACGCATGTCTTCCTGATTCTAGGCCCGGCTCTTTATGTACTCTACTGCCAGCTGCCTAGGATGAGATTGTCTTCAGGCTATGACAAGAGCAGGAAGGTCCAATGACCCTCTGAGAAGCAGGCCAGATCATTCCAGGCTTTTATCATTTTTCCTAGTTTGGAATGAGTCTAGTCAACCCAACAGGACTACCATATATGATGCTGAAGAAGCCTAAAAAGCCTGTGTTATACAGTTATATAAGGAGGAGAGTGTGTGTGTGTGTGTGTGTGTGTGTGTGTGTGTGTGTGTGTGTGTGTGTGTTGGGGAGGAGTTCTTACTCAGGTGAATCTAATTTGGATCCTATCTTTGATATCACGGTCAGGTAGCACCAGTTAGAAAAAAAAAAGCTGGAAGTTTGGAAGCTTTCAGAGGAAAAGATTCTACAGACAGCTTGTCCTAAGAAAGGCTGTATCTACAAAACACACCCCATCAAAGGTCATCTAGTTTCTAACCTAATGTTTCTAATCTAATGCCTGAATCCCTTATACAGTATGCCTAACCTATCCTCATCTAGCTCGTTAGTTTATTCAATACCAGTTCAAATACCAGATTAATTATTTTGGTGAGTTATGAGTTTTTCATTTAACAGAACACACCTTGAAATATACTCATTTCCCCCACTCCCTTTAATTCACTTCTTTCCAACCTGACAGAAGGCAAAGAAGCTGGGAGAAGAGCTGACTCAGGATATCGCCACTCATGGGTGTTCTAGACGTTATTTAACTACTGGCTCTCTTAAAAAAAAAAAGTACCCACAACATACTTTTAAGTTTTATCTGTATTACTAACATTTTTTCAACTTAAGTCTAGATAATTAAGAACAATAAAAATTAAACCTTCACTTGTAGCATTTTCTGATTCCTCAGGTGTAAATGATCACATTGAAAATGTAACAATCCAACTTAAAAATTGGAGAGCCAGCTGGGTCCAACATACCATCTCCATTCCTTCTCCTGTCTCATTGTCTCCAAAGAAGTGGACATTTGGTTACTGATTTTAGTATAAAATTTCATCTCCTTCCTTATGACTTGTTGCAGAGTTATCAGATGCTATAGTCCTGGGGAATATACTGCAAAGAAAACTCTTCATTCAAATACAGAGGTATAGAAGACTTGAAAGCGTCTTGTTTTCCTCTTAATTTTTGAACATTCCTGTTCAATTTTACTTGTCCTTTCTCTCTAGTTTCCTTAAAGAGGCCTATTCACTGAATGGGTATTGCCTCACTCAAAATGAGAACTTGAAAAGACCTTAACTTAAAAGGGTCAGTGTCTCCCATTGCATCCTGGGCCATCTCCAGTCATCCTGATCGATATCTGGCCACTGGACCCAGATGGCTCAGGAGGAGAAAATGAGACTGGTGATCTTGCACAACCCTCCCTCACTCAAATCAAAGTCAATTGCAAGTCATGTCATCATCTCCCTGATGTCATGGTCCTATCTGAGAACTAAGGACAAACCACAGCTTCCTTCATGTCTCTGCTAAAATCCCATCTTTTACAAGAAGCCTTTGCCTTTCCTCTATAATCTTAGTACCTCTTCTCTGAGATTATCTCCAATTTGTCTTTTATATATCTTGTTGGTATTAACAGTTTGCATGTTATCACCCCCAGTGGAATGTAATCTCCTTGAAGGCAAGGACTCATGTTTTTGTTTGTTTTACCTTTGTATCTGCAGCATTCAGCACAGAGCCTGACATATAGCTGCATTAATGCTTGTTGACTTGACTGTGGAAAAGTAGAGTGGAATAATGATTAATAATTAAAATAATTAACATCTATTCAGGTTTGCAAAATTGCTTTCCAGACAGCAAAACCATGTGAGGTGGATGAAACTCTTGATACACGATTAGTATGCAAACCATGAAAAATGAAACATGTATGTTTCTAAAGCTGATCTCTGTTCTATTTTTATTTTTTTTAGGTGCTCATCAGACCTCACGGGTATTTTTGTATGTGAAAAAAACACTTGCATGCAAGAAAACTGCATTGTTGACAATCTTTTCAAAGAAGGGTGCATGTTTATACATAATAACACACAAAATGCCACAGCATCGATAATGTACATGCAAAGCCTGTCTTCTGTAAGTATGGCTGGCCTTCAGAGAACATCTTCATTCAGGATCTCCCTTTTGTCCCTGTAACACCTGAATCGTTTGGGTATTGGAAGGGTTTGTCAGTTTCACAGCATCATAGAATGTTAAGAAGTAGAAAGGAAGTTTAGAGATCATCTGGTTCTATCACCTGAGTTTACAAATAAGAAGACTTTGGCTCAGAGAGTTTAATTACCATTACTTTGAAAAAACAGCCAATGGAATCCCTTAAGGAAGCAATGTTTCTCTTTAATACCCAGGAAAGATTAGTAGAAACCTTATGCTCTGTAAAGATAAAATTCTCTCTACTTTATGAGTGCATTGTTTTTATGGGTTATTTTCCTTAACCTGGCTGCCACAGGAGAGATTCCAGTATGATCTTGTTCCATATACTTTACTTGGAGAACACTGGTAAATAAACCTGAAGTTTTGCAATGGGTAGAAGTTGTTAAGAAGACAAGATGTCAGGAAAAAAAAAAACAACTTACAAGTCAAAACATGAACAAAGAATGGGCTGCCTCAGATGATAGTGAGCTCCCCTTTTCTGTAGGTTTACAAGCAGAGGTTGGAGGACCACTTGTTTGGAATCTGCTAGAAAGGAATATTTTTCAGGTTTCAGGTGGACTAGGTGTCCTTTGTGGTCCCTTCCAACGCTGAGATTTCAAGGATGACAAAAAAAAGCTGAATTTCTCCCAGTGTACAATTGAGCTAACTATCCTTCTGATAACAAAAATGTTGGTGCAACAATTTCCAAACTTTTCCATTTATTCTCCTTAGGAAATTGAGCTGCTTTGGAAGATTCCTTGGTTCTAGTCAGAAAACTTTAATAGTCTCTGTACTCAGGAAATCCCACTTAACTATGAATCAGCAAGATGTAATGGAAAAGAATGTTATTGAGGCAAGGGGATATCATTTCATTCTAGTCCCCACTGTATGATTTACTAACTATGGGGAAGTCCCAGATATTCTGCAACTGCATTTCTTTATCTTTAAAATGAGGATTCAGGGAAAGTGAACTTAAGACAAGGATTTGAAGTCAGAGGACTTGAGTTCAAATTCTGGCCCTGACACCATTTGAGCATAATGCCTTAGACAAGTCACTTAATTTATCACTACCTCAGTTTCCTCATCTGTAAAATGAGATTGGTTTAGCAGATCTATTAGGCTTTTTTTTTTTTTGATCCTCAAATGTTGTCTGCCAACAGGAAATATCTACACTGTGCAGTCACCCATGCACTCAAGGTTCTGGGATTGGTAATGTAATTATGAATAGCACTTTATTCCTTGCCTTCCTTATGATAAAAAATATCAGTAAACATCAGCTCATGGTTCTCTGTTGTCTGCCCTTTTGTGGGACAGTGCTTATATTTAAGGTAGAACAGTTTTTTGAAGTTTCATTTCTTAGGCCTGTATTTTCCACCATTTGTTTCTTCTGTATTGATTTTTATCCCACCCTCCTTACCACCTTTTTAAAGTCAATATTTGCCCCTCAGATCAGTTTTATGTATATATCACTCTGAAGGTCATTTATGTGTGTATGTTTAATTTAAGGAAATACGTTTAGTATGACAGTACTTTCTATGGAAATATTTGGTTATTGGGGCGTTACCTTTCTTGTCTTATTATTTGATAGGCGGTAGTAATGGTAAAGGTGATGATAACATCGATTTGTCCTTGTAACTTTGATATGTAACATGCTTGTAAGATAAGTTTTGCCTTTTTCCTGCTGTGATCTCTGAAGCGTTAGGGTACTTGATTTTCATAAAAATAAGATTCATTCCTAACTTAGGGAAATAACTTGGTCTTTCCAACTGTCCATCTATCATAAATTTCTTTTCCCTTCTTACCCGGTGGTGTTAGTGTAAGTTAAGTGACTTGACTTTTTTTTTCTTTAAGATTTATCTTATTCTTATTGATCTCTTTTGTTTTGGGATCACATCCATTTTTCCTTCCTCTACCCAGGAAGCTATCTGTTATAACAAAGATTACAAATGAATAGAAAAAGGCAGTTCAGCAAAACTAGCTGACTCATTAACTGTACCTGAAAATTGATAAAATATTCCCTACCCACAGTCCTGCTTTTCTGCAGTGAAAGGAAAGAGGTGCACCATTTCACCTTTTCTTTGGGACCGATCTTGATTATTACACTTACGCAGTAACATTTTGTCTATTTCTCTTCTGTCAAAATGTCCTCTTTTGTGCTTGAGTTTGTTTTCTTGCTTATTTCCTAGTTCTTTAAACTATAGGCTCTGTTATTAGTTTCTTTTTCTGTCTTGTTAATTTTTGCTTTCAGAGATGTCATATTTTTCTCTGAGGACTGATAAATTTCAGTATGCGATCTCTTTATTATCATTCTCTTTTGTATAATTAGTAATCATTTCTATGGCACAGTGTTTGATCCATTAATTATTCAGGATATTATTATTGTCTCTATTTAGGTCCGTATCTTTTGTTGTTATTCTCTGTACTAACCACTATTTTTATAACATTTGATCCATAAAGAATGTGTTTAGTACTTTCATCTTTTTACTTATTTACAAATTCTCTGTGCCCTAGCACACAACAAGATCATCTTACAAGTGTATTACATATCAAAGTTATAAGAACAAATCAATGTTATCATCACCTTTACCGTTACTACCCCCTATCAAATAATAACATAAGAAAGGTAACACCCCAATAACCAAATATTTCCATAGAAAGTATGAGAAATATGTATATCTTTAATATTCCCTTTCAAAAGATGGCATAGATCTTTCAAGTGTAACTTCAACATTTTTAGTTCTGTATTTTCCTTTCTTAAAGAGGAACACTAAAGTCTACAATGACTGTATAATGGACTAAATCTCCTTATGTAAATTAATTAACTTTTTCTTTATCAATTTAAATGCTATATCTTCTGGTGAATATACCTTTCGTGTTGATATAGTTTGATTGTCTAAAATTCCTTCAACATAATGTAGTTGTTCTGTTTATCTGTCTTCATAGGGTGGATTTTTATTTATGCTAAGTATGATAGCACAATTTTTATGCCTGCTTTTTAGAATTATCTAATTAATAATCAGTTTGTTCCAATTTTCATCTTTGTTTTGTATGTGTCATTATTTTTATGTGTTTTTTGTACATACTTCATTGTTGTATTTTGTTTTGCTATCTATTCTGTCACTTTCATTTTTATTGGATTGTTTAATCCATTCACTATTAGAATTACATTTCTTAGGCGTGAATTTTTCACCATCTTTCACCATCATTCCCCCCCTTTTAAAGTGAATAGTCCCTCAGATTAGTTTTATATGTATCATTTTGAAGGTCATCCACTCCCACAAGTTTTATTTCCACCCTAACATAAGTTCCATGTACTATCTGTGTATCTGTGTATGTATGTATCTATCTTTTTCCCTTGCCCTTTTTTATTTCTCTTTCCCCACCCTGTTTAAAATATGCTTCAAATTCTTCCCTCCTTCCCATTTTTTCCTATCTCTTATTTTCTTTTCCCATGTCCTTTTCCAAGAAATTGTCCTTTGCTTTGTCCTTGTGATTATATCTCATCTATTTTAGTTTATTCTGAATTTTGTTTTCCAATTCTTGGACTATATACCCTTACTTATTTCTTCTTTATTCTTTTGATATCCCTAATCAATCAGTCAACAATTGCCAAGTACTTATGAAATGGATACACTATGCCATGTACTGTCATAAAAATTGGAGTAACAAAGGGAGAAAAGCACCCTTTATCTTCTGGAAATTTTCATGGTAAGGGGAGAAATAGCATTTAAATAAATAGATACATACTGAGTAGATGGAAGATAATCTTAGAAAGGAAGGCTTTCATGAGGGGAGAACTTCAGAATGACAAAATTTGAATACCCTCTACTGTTTCAGTTATATGTAATTGCATTTGGAGATTTCACCCTACTATTGATATTTCCTGGAGTCCTTCATGCTTAGAAATAGCAACTCACAAAGGAAACAAAGTCAAAAGAAATGTCCCATGGTTTGAGTTATTTTGTGTTGCCACTCACGGGTGCTGTTCTGCTCCTTAACTTTACATTAATCACTCTCCACCATTTAATGCTGTCATTGGTTCTATGTTTCCTCTAATACTTTGGGTGCTCACTGATCTTGGATTCGATCATGTGTCTCCTCTCCCAGGCAAGATATAGTCCTGGAGATTATTAAGGAGTACTCTAGCAAGAATTTTGCCAGTAATGACTAAGAGAGAGATTCCCTATGATTGTCACAGGACAATCTATTCCCTTTACCTTTATAGAGATTAACAATGGAGGCATCCTTGAAATCCTGGGGGATAACCTTCTCTTGCCATATAACCTGGAAAATTTCAGTCAGCTTTTCTATGAGCAATGGTCCCCCTACCTTGTAAATCTCAGCTGGAATAGAATCAGCACTAGGTGCTTTGCCACATGAAAGGAACCTAATGGCTCTCAAAACCTCTTCTTCAGTTGAAAGTTCACCTAAGGAGGGATTGACTTCAACCTGAGGTAAACGGTCAATGACCTCAGCATTGATTGATGATGGTCTGTTGAGAATACTATGGAAGTGTTCAGCCCATCTCTCTAGGATCATGCCCTTATCACTAATCAGTGTGGCTCCATCAGCAGAGTAGTTGTGATGCAGGCATTGCCAGAATTAGCTCAGTGTTTGGAAGGCTCCGGAGAAAAGTTTGAGAAGAGAGGTATCAGACTGATTACCAAACTGAAGATCTACAGAACCGTTGTGCTGACCTCATTGTTATATGCCTGTGAAACATGGATAGTCTACCAGCGCCATGCCAGGAAATTGTCTTAAGAAGATTCTGAGGATCACCTGGCAGGATAAGGTACCAGACACTGAAGTCCTTGCTTGAGCTGAACTGCCAAGTATTCAAACTATGCTTCAGAGAGTGCAACTCTGATGGGCTGGCCACATTGTTCAAAGGCAAAATGTACACTTGCCAAAAAGATTATTTTATGGAGAACTCGCATGGGGCAGGCAATCACATGGTGGCCAGAGGAAGCGATACAAGGACACTCTCAAGGTCTCTCTCAAGAACTTTGGATTTGACGGTGCAACATGGGAGATACTGGCACAGGACTGCTCAGCATGGCGTGCCCACATCAGAAAGGGTGCTGTGCTCTTTGAGCAAAGCAGAATTGAGACAGTACAAAGTAAACTCAGGATGCGCAAATTTGAGATATCCACCCCAAATATTCACACAGACTATCTGTGCCCACCCTGTAGTAAAGCATTCTGAGCTCATATTGGTCTGATCATCCACAGTTGGATACACTGAAATTTCACTTTATAATGGTGTTGTCATTTTGATCTTCTTTGAAGACAGACAACAACCAACCAACCAACTTAGTGACACACTTTCCTTTTTCTTTTGAAAAACTAACCTCCCTTCAACTTTCCCAAACCAAGTCCCTCCCCATCCATGTTTTTTCTCCTACTCTCTCACAGCCCCTACCCTTGTATGGAATTGATGGGGGCTCATATCTCTTCTCTCTTTATTCATAATTTCTGACTTTGTTAGTCTCCTCATAAAGGGAAATCATAAGATTTAGTTTATTAAATATTCATTTAGCTCTTTCTTCCTTTCTTCCTACTGTTTAAATTACTCTTACATTTTTAGTCTCTTAGGTCCTTTTGGACCATTGATCCTTCTTTTCCTTTTCTTTTACTCCTTAATCAGCTTTTGTTAAAGAAAAAAAGAACTTAGAAATATGAGAGAATTGAATTGATTACTTAGTCTTTTTCTCAATAATTCGATAATAATAACCAATAAGAATTATTCAGACTCTCTTGTGTTTCTATTGTATGGGATATTTGCAAGTCAAATATTTTATTTGTTCATGTGCCCCCAAATATCTCTCTTTTATTGATGGTCCATCCTTTCTCCTTTTTGATTAGGGTTAGCATTTTAGGATATTCTATTTGGCTTTGGAGCTTAAGCCCTTTTTCTTTTTAGAACATAATATTCTATTCTCCACTTTCTCCTGACTGTGGAGCAATTCTGGACTGTTCAAACAAGCATGTCTTCATATTTCAAGGTCCTTCTACTGGCTACTTTAAAAATGTGTCATTTGTTATTAAAACTGTGAAATGTAACCAAATATACTTTGGAGTTTCTAGTCTGGTGTTTTTCCCTAGTAATAGTCCTTGAATTCATGTGATCAGTGCTTTATTGTCATAATTCAAAAGCCCTAGACAGTCTGGGTTTTGGGGGGGGATAGGGGGGTGGGTTGATCCAGAAAACCTGTGGTGTGGAACTTTTTTTTTTTCTGTTTTTGATTATGTTTTTCTGGGAGATTTATGATACTTAAGGTCTCTGAACATCTTGTCTGCAAGGTTAGTTGCTTAGGCTTCCATAGAACTCCTCTATTCATTTAACATTGTTGCCTTTTGTTATTCTTTGACAAATTTCCTTCCTCTTCTGGACTTTTGTCTTCCAGATCTGTCACATTTGTCTTTTAGAGCCCCTGCTCCAGAGACATCAGTTCATCAAACATCTGTATTCTGCTGTTGCTTCTTTTTAATGAGCACTCTGATTCTCAACCTAATAAAATTTCTAATATGATCTAATAATTTATTTTTCTTGTTTTGGAGTTTCTTGCTGTTTTTCTATGATCACTGAAGAATCAGAGGAATTCTTTTTTTGGTTGGGGAATTTACATTCATTTTCTTTCACAGTGTTACATTTGTTTGTGTGCCAGGGGTGGATAATGTGAGGGGCAGGTTCCCTACCCCTATGTAATCTAGACTCTCTTTAAGATTTTGCCAATTCTTCTACTTCTGAGCAGTTTTTTTTTTATTTAAGCATTCACCCATATCCTTTTGATCCTCCATCTGTTCTCATTTATTTCCTTTAAAAATTTTAAGCATATTTGATTTTTAATTTATAAAATAAAACAAGCATTTCCATAACATATTATAATTTTTAAAAATGATTGCCTATGAAACTGCAAATCTATTGTGTATAACTTGCTGCTTCTTTTAAATAGGTATATAAATATTTTATATATTAAAAATACATATATTTAAATATATAAATATTTTACATATATGAGTTGTCATGCAAATTTCTTTTCTTCCCCTTTATTCTTTCCTCCCCCTACCCTAGAGATGGCTAATAGACAATTATGTATATATATATGTATATATGTATATATGTAGGTATGTAAAATCATCCTATACATACTTCTATTTATTTATCAGTTCTTTCTTTAGATAAAGGGAGCATCTTCTTTCATATGTCCTTTGTAGTTAATTTGGGTATTTATAAGTCAAAATTACTTATTTTCATTTGTTTTCAGGCATTTGTCTCTGCTTTCCGTTCTCACTCTTTACCCTTCTGTCCACTACGGCTAGGTGTCAGTGTCTGTGCACTCGGGGCTTTGGGACCTGGTCTGGGTGTCTGACCCCCGTAATCTCTGAGGAGAGAAGAGTGGTCCATTGTACTCCCAGTTCTCGTGTCCTTTGGGCAAAAGTTTGTTTTTTTTTCTCTTTAACCTTCAGGTCTACCCTCCATTCTGTTCTTCGCACATTTTTAGAATCCCCTCCTTTCTACCAGTTCTTTCTTTCTGTCAAGTGGCTGGACACAGTCAGTAGGTATCCTTTTCCTCCTGCACAGTGAAAAAAGCAGAGTTCAGCTGAATCATTCCCACAGAGGGAATGGACCCCCACAGCCAGACCCTGAAGCATATGACTGCAAAATTGCACATGGTCATTTCTTCCCATTCAGAGAGTCATGGTTTAGGGTGAGAACACTGGGTCTTTCAATTCTCTAAGTATTTAAATTCTCCCCTGGTCTTTCTTGAGGTTTACATGGTATGGGCTTTCTCTGTTCATCTGGATCCAGCTTTGTTGGGTAAGATTTGGGGGCTGCAGAAGCTGAAAAAAAAGATGTACGTGGCCATCTTGAAGTCACTAGATCTCCCTTCTTTTATTTTCTTAGGTGGTTGAGTTCTGTAACGCCAGCACTCACAACCGAGAAGCGCCAAATCTTCAGAACCAAATGTGCAGCCTGAGAAGCGCATGGGAGGTAATCATGGATTCTGCAGATTTCAGGGAGAGCCTCCCCCTGGCCGCTGATGTCCTTCCGCCTCCACCCACATTTTCCTTCCTCCGGACTGGGGACAGAGTCATCTGCTTAGTTCTGGATGTTTCTGGAAAAATGGGCGAGGTAAAATGACTGCACTCTTTCATCCAGTCTCCAACCCTGGTTAAAAATTATTTAAGTGGAAGGGGACAAGGAATTTTATTATTAAGTTGGGATAGAACTTTTTGTGCACGGGTGAAGGAAGTTTATGTTTCTGCCTTTTCTCATCCTATTCAACAATAATTTATTAAGTGCTTACTGGGTCAGTTGATCAGGCAGTCAGCAGTCACTTAACAATTGCTAGACAGACGCTGGAGATACAAACACAAAAATGAAACATTTCCTTTCCTCAAAGAGCTTACATTGTACAGAGACAGAAGTAGCAGGTGTTATCCTAGGTACTGAGCATACAGAGACAAAACCGAGTCACTGCCTTCAAGGAACTTACATTCTATTCCTTTGTCTCTACTCTGCTACAATGTAGCAAAACTAGGCATATGGACTATGCCCATAAACACTCCTCACTTTCTCCCGTCCAAGGCTGCTAGAGAGTGCAATGGAAAGAGCACTGGACCTGGAGTCACAAAGACCCGAGCCCACTTGTGGACTCAGCTACTTACTAGCTGTGTGACTGTGGGCAAATCATTTAATGGCCACCTGCCTCACTGTTTATCCCCAGTATCTTTATTAAAAGGGGATAATAACAGCACCTACCTCCCAAGTCTGTTGTGAGGATCAAATGAGACATTTGTAAAGTGCTAAGCACAGTGCCTGGCACGTAGTAGCTCTTAAATTCTTAAATTCTCACCTTTTTTCATGCTTTTCCTTTTGCCTAGAATGACCTCACTCCTTTGCACCAGCAGCTGAAATTCTGTCTGTCGCTTAAAGTCCATCTCAAATGCCACCACTGTGCATTCAAGAAACTATTGGTGTTTTCCCCCAATCTAGTGATGATATTTATTCTTGAGTTCTCACAAAGCATTTTGTTCCTTTCTAGTGCAACCTATCATGTGGCACTTGGTATCACTAATGTTCCCAGTGCTTCATGTTAAAAGCTTAAAGCCTCACTAAAACTTTCAGGACAGCCTGTATTTCAGGTACCGAATCATCACTGTTAAGTAGTCTGATAATGCTTTCCTAGTTTTTGTTTTTTATTTTTGCATTTTTGTTCTACAGGCTGACAGGCTCTTCCGACTGCACCAAGCAGCTGAATTTTACCTACTCCAGGTGGTTGAAACTCACACGTATGTTGTCATTGTAAGCTTCAGCAGTCAAGGATTGATCAGAGCCCTGCCACGCCAGATAAGGAATCACAAAGACCGAAGGCAGCTAGCATCAGCTCTTCCCACCACTGTGGTAGCTAATGCAGGGGCCAATATATGTTCAGGCCTGCGGATGGGGCTTCAGGTAACAAAAGTCATCCACACACTACATCTCCTGCATCCACATGCCCATAACTCCCTTCTTAAAGCCTCTGATGTCCTGAGGATGTTCCTGATAAACAGAAAATACATCACACGATAGAAAAAGTTGCCTAGATCTACAGCCTAACATTGTTTGGATTCTGTTGAGTAGCTGAAAGAATGCAGTGCTCCAAGCTGGAAGGCTTCATTTAGTAAAAAAGTACCATCCATTCATGGATAACTAGGTGGCCCAATGGATAGAGTGCTGAAGTTAGGAAAACCTTAGTTCAACTTACAGGCTTAGACACTCATGAGCTGGGTGGCCCTGGGAGAGTCACTTAGTCACTGCCTGTGTCCATTTCCTCAACTGTAAAATGAGGACCTACCACCCAGGATGGCTGTAAGGATCAAATGAAATAATCTCTGGAAAGCCTTAGCCCAGTGCCCAGCACATCGTAGGCACTTCATAAATATTTGTGCCCAGCCTCTTCCCTACTACGCCCCTGGGCATTTCTGCTGCTGCACACAAGCCTGTATTGTGGAGTCACAAAGACTCCACATTTAAATCTCCTACCCTTGGTAGCTGAATGACTATGGGTAACTCACTTAATTTCTCTGAGCCTCAATTTCCTTATCCTTAGAATGGGAATTACACCACCTGGAGTACCTACCAATTGTTATGAGGTAATGTTTATAAAGTGTTTTGCCAAATGTAAGATGTCAGTTATCATCATTATCACCTCTACTGTTGTCACCTGGAATGATCCCTAAGCAAGGTCAGTGGGTCAAAGTGCAATCCTGGAGAACAGAGTCAGACTTCTGGGGCAATCTAGGAGAGGGCCTCTTGGCCATTTTTTTTTTTTGTATCCATGAATCCCATTGGTATTCTAGTCAAAATTATGGAGCCATGCTCAAAAGAACCATTTTGTTGCCTATATTCATAACTGAAGGAAAAGCTAAAATTGAGTTAGAGGTTGGTGATAATAAAAGTATATAGATTTTTTCCCCCAACTTCACGGACCCCATACAGAGTAAAATCAGTTAACAGTTTGACCAGAGGGTGGGTTTAGAAACAGTTCATCAAATCAGAATCTGGGAACTGCTTTTAAGCAGGGATGTGGAAACAGATAGGGATTGGGACCAGATTAGCTGGAGTTGTTGATATCTCTGTACTTTCTGCTTTTTTAAGCTCTCATTGGCCAACCACTGGACTGTAGAGGTAAGGGTCCAAAGAGAAGACCATGTTGGGCCAGAATAAATACCCATAGATTGTCCAGAAAGCTAGACATGGAAACCAGCACAAGTACTTCCAATTTATCCTGCATATGTCTTGCATGTACTTAGTTGTTTAGACTTTGAGCTCCTTAAGAGAAGGACCTTCTTGCCTGGAATATAACTAATAGAAATGCTTCTTGACTTGAATTGTACCTGGCTCAAGATGGAAAAATCAGGGCAAGAACCTAGGTCATGGGATAGGCAGATATTGGCAGTTTTTCACAATGTGAAAAGCAACTTTTACATTTACAATGAGAGAGAGAGAGAGAACACAAGATTGGGGGGGGGGGGTTGCAGTAAACCATTCTACCAGCTACACCAATTATAAGGCTAAAAACAGGGACTGGTTTGTTCTTCCCTGATATGCCAATTGTAGGGACACAGATCCTCTAAGAGAATACTTAGGTACTGAAGTAAGAGAGGTCCATGCCAACTTGGATTAGGATCTGTTGGGTTAATTAGGGTGATTGGGTTGTTTAAGAGAATTTACTCATGAGACCCAGTCCTTGGCAGCAGGAGAGAATGGTGTGATGGATCCCTACACCAGCCCCAGGCCAGATCAGATATTATATAGAAACAGGAAAAAGAAGGAATAGTGCCAGAGATGGCCCAGCATCACATGCAAGTGTTCCACAAGATAGTTGGAGCTTGCATTCTTTGTGAGACTTGAGGTAATGTCCCTTCTCTGGCCTATCCTGTACAGCATATATGTGTCTATATTTACATATGCATATTTGTTTATATGTAGAAATATGTGTGTATATGTGCATACACACACACATATATATGATTTAATTTCTTCAGTTGTTTCAGTCATTTCCAACTCTTCATGACCTCATTTGAGATTTTCTTGGCAAAGATACTAGGGTGGTTTGATATTTCCTTTTCCAGTTCATTTTACAGATGAGGAAACTGAGGAAAACAAGGTTAAGTGACTTGCCCAAAGTCACACAGCTATTTAAGTGTCTGAGACCAGATTTGAATTCAGGAAGATGAAAGACCGACTCTTGACTCCAGGTTCAACACTCTATGCACTGTACCACCCAGCTGCCCTATAATACTTTAATTAGAATCCCCCTACAAATGGATAATCTATTTCCAGGCGATTGAAAGTCTGCATGGAAATGCATATGGCTCTACGATAATATTAGCATCCAGTGGAGGAGATGGAAATATCAGCAATTGTTTGTCTACTATGATCAACAGTGGTTCAACTATTCATACTATTGCTCTGGGCCCATTTATAACTGAAAATCTTGAAGAATTATCAACACTAACAGGTAAGTGTTCTAGTGAGTGTTTTCTTCCTTGAGAATATTTCTCCTTTGATTTTGTAGATAATTTGGAAACCCTCCATAAAGTCCTACTCTGCTACCTTATCATGTTGTCGATATAGGATTCTGCGTTATCCCTAGGTTCTTGGAAGTTACAACAGAATAATTCAAGCCCTTCCTTGTAGGCTTTCCAATGCTGGGAAGAATTTGAGTACAGTCCCAGCAACAGATCAAGTCTACTTTCTAAGATCCAGCCAAGATAAGTACAAAGAGGCCAGCTATTTAGTAATTCATTCTTTGGCCCTGGCAACCTATGAAATAAAATAAAATGCAAAAAGACTCTCAATTTTATGGAATTCCACTCTGCTTCTTCAGTGAAAGGGCAAACATGACAGAAAAGGGGCAGGAGATGCTTAGAATCACAGAGGGGTTTTGTTTTGTTTTTTTACTCTCTTTAAACTTTAACTCGATTTGGTTCTCCAAGTATGAGACCAATGTCCAGTGAACAAGTGAACCTTCTTTTAGGGGAAGAGAACATTAATCCTTATATTATCATTTTATATAAAACAAGAAGAAAGAAGGAAGTTGTAGCTAATTGGAAGGATGGTTCATTGTACTCCTTGGAGAGGCAAAGAAAGAAGTTTGAGTTGGTCTTATATTATTCTACTGTGTGCCCACAGACAAAAAGAAACATTATTTTATGGGAGAATTTGTCATCTTATATTGCACTGCTCATGATTAGTATTACAAAAAGACCATTATAAAAATAACTACAGGTCATACACCAATCTCTGTGACAGAGGATGAAAAAGGGAGGTGATTCTATCAAGAATTCAGTAAATCCCCCTTGATGACATCTTTGAAAAGGTGGAAAGACACAGATGAAATGAGAGAGGAGAAAGACTACACATAAGGCTTAGGCTCTACGTCAAGAATACTTTGATCAAAAAGAGAATTACTAGACATGACAAACATTGAATAACATAAAAAAGAAAGAGATTGTATTTTTAATAGACATAAATTTACTTGTTACTGACAGAGAGTCATTCCTTAATAAATTGTGTATATCCAGCAGCCCACCAGCTTGTCAGTGAAAGACAAAAATTAGTACAAAGGTAGATGAAAGAATAAAAATGAAAAAATAAGTTATAGCATGCAGTTGAAACAATTCAACACTGATCTAGTCAAATAACTTATTGATGATGAAAGTAAGTTAATGCATGGAAGAAAGAATAAGTTGATTATAATAATTTTATGTAGAAGTTTAACTATTGCTAAATAGTTGCCATAAAATGGAGATCAAGATCTAAAAGCATTTTAGTTAGTGAATGCCCAACTTATTTGCCATGTAACAAGCCAAAGACAACACTTATACTGAATATAAACTCATTTGTAAAATCTTATGGAAAAGGATGATCAATGATTGTGAGTATAACCTCAAAAAAAAGCACAGAAAATCAGGGAAAGGTAAAAGTAAGTCTTAAAAAATCATGGTGAAAGATTAAAAAAAGTAAAGTCATATTGAGAGCACATAATGATGAAGAGTGAAGACACAAATGAGAAAAATGGAAAAGATCTGCAAATATTTTATAACAAACTTTTCATCCTTAAGCACAATGGATTTACCACACTTGGACTCAGACACTGGAACATCACAGTCCAAGATGTTCTTAAAGAAGAGGGAGAATTGGCACTTTTAAGAACAAAGATGGGAAAGCTGCTGGATTGTTGTTGTTGTGTTTATTCTTTGTTTTTGAAGAGGAATATGGTCTCAGAGAAATGATGACATGACTTGCAGTTGTCTTTGAGTTGAGTGAGGGAGGGCTGTGCAAGGTCACCAGCCTCACTTTCTCCTCCTGAGTCATTTGGATCCAGTGACCAGATATTCATCAGAATGACAGGAGATGGCCCAGGATTTAATGGGAGACCCTGGCCCTTTTAGGCTAAGGCCTTTTCAGGTACTCACTTAAAGTGAGGTAATGCCCATTCAGGGAACAGGCCTTGCCTCTTTAAGGATTGACCCCTTTAATTTAAAACAAGACAAAACAAAAAAATCAAGCTGGGAGGGGAAGACCCTCAGGATTGCTGTTCCAAAGAGAAACAGTGACCATTGACGATTACTCTAAATTCACTCAAAGCCAGGAGGGCCCAAAATACAGCCATTAAGTGGAGCTTGGCCAGGGACCCATTGTGGTCGAATGTATGAGCATCAGAGGGAGGACGGAAGGAAGGAAGGAAGGGAAGGAAGGAAAGAAGGGAAGGGAAGTGAAGGGAAGCGAAGGGAAGGGAAAGGAGGTAGGGAGGAAAGAAGAGGAAGGAAGTTGAAGGAAGGAAAAGGAAGGAAGGAAAGACAAGGAAAAAAGGAAGAACAAGGAAAGAAGGAAAAGGAAGGAAGGAAGTTAAAGGAAGGAAGGAAGGAAATGGGTCTGGGAAGATTTGTAGGAAGGCCTATACCTTTTATTAAGTTTCTAATGAGGCACTGGTTCTCAAAGGTTCTCAAATGCCCTCTGTCTCTAAAAAAATGTGTAACCTCTGAGAGTGAGTTTTACTTTGGGGCTTACTGATTGGGTGTGTTAGTGTGGCCAGACAAGGGAGCACCCCCCACCCCAGCTTTGAAAACCCAAATGTTGGTACTTCCCTCTCTAGTAACTATGTATGTATGGTCGGGCAGTTATCTGTCAGTCAGTGATGTATGTCAGATAGTTAGTTGGGAACCTGTCTGTTGCTTTTGATTTTTTTGTATTGTCTCAGAAGTTCAGGGTGCTGACTTTTTCCCCTGAACTAAGTGAATGATATATGTGCTTGTTTGTTGACCCATCCAAAGGTACCTTTCCTTTTAGAAAATCAGATCTAAGAACCTGTGATAGCAGCACTGTCCTCCGCCCCCCCGCCCCCCCCCCCCGCCATGTATGTCAGGGTCCTGTTTGCTCTTACAGAAATTAAGTTTGAATTTATTTGTTTTAACAGTGATGTGGATGATCAGGAAAAGGCTTGATTAGTTTACTAATACAACAAATATAATGTCCAATGAAAAATTCTAAGGTGGATATTTTAATAATTCTGAGGTTTTTTAAATAGCTCACCTAAATCTGGTATATGTGTGTGTGTCTTTTCTCACATATGAGAACTAAGTTATGTGATCCCTGAGCCTGTTTAACAAGGATATTGTTAGCTATACTATATTATTCTACAACATTTTGATTCTTTAAAAAAATAAAATAGTTTTAATTGAAAAAGAATATTACTATTGTTTAGATCATGGAGAAATATGTTTGTAATCCTCATGTAAGTCTTTACAAATGTACCCCAGGACCCTTCCATTAACTGGTGAAGAAGAGAAAGAGGAAGACTGTAAATTCAGGAAATTTTGAGCTTTCACTTAAATGTGTATGAGTTGACTTTTCCCAAAATGAAGATGTTATAAGGAACAGAACCTTTTCTCATTAACAATACTTGAATTTTTTTAAAAATTTATTTATTTATTTTAAGTTTTCAACATTCATTTCCACAAAATTTTGAGTTTCAAATTTTCTCCCCATCTCTCCCTTCCCCCCCACCCCAAAACACCAAGCATTCTAATTACCCCTGCCACCAATCTGCCCTCCCTTCTAACATCCCTTCCTTCCCTTATCCCATCTTCTCTTTCGTCCTGTAGGGCAAGATAAATTTCTATACCCCATTACCTGTATTCCTTATTTCCCAGTTGTATGCAAGAACAATAGTCAACAGTTGTTCCTAAAACTTTGAGTTCCAACTTCTCCTCCTTCCTCCCTCCCCACCCATCCCCATTGGGAAGGCAAGCAATTCAATATAGGCTATATACGTGTAGTTTTCCAAATGATTTCCATAATAGTTATGTTGTGTAAGACTAAGTATATTTCCCTCCATCCTATCCTGCCCCCCATTTCTTCTATTCTCTCTTTTGACCCTGTCCCTCCCCAAGAGTGGTGACTTCTAATTGCTCCCTCCTCCCATTGCCCTCCCTTCCATCATACCCCCCAACCCTGCTTATCCCCTTCTTCCCCACTGTCCTGTATTATAAGAGAGGTTTTCATACCAAAATGAGTATGCATTTTATTCCTTCCTTGAGTCCAATGTGATGAGAGTAAGCTTCATGTTTTCCCTCTCACCTCCCACCTTTTCCCTCCATTGAAGTCTTTTTCTTGACTTTTTTATGAGAGATAATTTGCCCCATTCCATTTCTCCCTTTCTCCTCCCAATATATTCCTTTCTCACCCCTTAGTTTCATTTTTTTAGATATCATCCCTTCCTATTCAACTCACCCTGTGCTGTGTGTGTGTGTGTCTGTGTGTGTGTGTGTGTGTGTGTGTGTGTAATCCCACCAACTACCCAGATACTGAAAAAAGTTTCAAGAGTTACAAATATTGTCTTTCCATGTAGGAATGTAAACAGTTCAACTTGAGTAAGTCCCTTATGACTTCTCTTTGCTGTTTACCTTTTCATGCTTCTCTTCATTCTTGTGTTTGAAAGTCAAATTTTCTTTTCAGCTCTGGTCTTTTCTTCAAGAATGCTTGAAAGTCCTCTATTTCATTGAATGACCATTTCTTCCCCTGAAGTATTATACTCAGTTTTGCTGGGTAGGTGATTCTTGGTTTTAGTCCTAGTTCCTTTGACTTCTGGAATATCATATTCCACACCCTTCGATCCCTTAATGTGGAAGCTGCCAGATTCTCTGTTATCCTGATTGTATTTCCACAATACTCAAATTGTTTCTTTCTAGCTGCTTGAAATATTTTCTCCTTGACTTGGGAACTCTAGAATTTGGCTACAATATTCCTAGGAGTTTCTCTTTTTGGATATCTTTCAGGAGGTGATCAGCGAATTCTTTCAATATTTATTTTGCCCTCTGGTTCTAGAATATCAGGGCAGTTTTCCTTAACCATTTCATGAAAGATGATGTCTAGGCTCTTTTTTTTTTATCATGGTTTTCAGGTAGACTCATAATTTTTAAATTGTCTCTCCTGGATCTATTTTCCAGATCAGTTGTTTTTCCAATGAGATATTTCACATTATCTTCTATTTTTTCATTCTTTTGGTTTTGCTTTGTGATTTCCTGGTTTCTCATAAAGTCATTAGCCTCCATCTATTCCATTCGAATTTTTAAAGAACTGTTTTCTTGAGTTAGCTTTTGAACCTCCTTTTCCGTTTGGCTAATTCTGCTTTTTAAAGCATTCTTCTCCTCATTGGCTTTTTGGACCTCTTTTGCCAATTGAGTCAGCCTATTTTTAAAGCAGTTTTTGGGTCTCCTTTAGCAAGTTCTTGACTTGCTTTTCATGATTTTCTTGTATCTCTCTCATTTCTCTTCCCAATTTTCCCTCCACCTCTCTTACTTGATTTTCAAAATCCTTTTTGAGCTCCTCCATGTCCTGAGACCACTGAATATTTATTTTGGATGTTTGGAATACAGAAACCTTGACTTTTATATCTTTCCCTGATGGTCAGCATTGTTCCTCCTCATCTGAAAGGATGGGAAAAGATATCTGTTCACCAAGAAAGTAACCTTCTATAGTCTTATTTTTTTTCCCTTTTTTGGACATTTTCCCAACCAATTACTTGACTTTGGGGTCCTTTGTCAAGAGTAGGGTATACCCTGGGGATCTGTAAGATCTCAGTTCCTCCAAGGTGGCACAGTCAAGCATGTACAGTGGTCTGGCAGCAACAAGAAACTTTTGTACCTAGAATCTGTGAGTAGTAGAGTTTCCTCTCCACAACCACCTGGCCCTCCAGTTCTACCAAGCCAGCAATGGGGGCTGAGATTCAGATAAGTTGCTCAATTCCCCCAGGGGCTTTAGAGCGGGGGCAGGGCCACCATTCAGTGTGTGATAAAGATCAGCTGATCAATTCCTCTAGGAGCATTAGGTAGGGGCAGAGCCAGGGCTGAGGTAAAGATCAGCTGCTCAGTTCTCCCAGGGGTTTTACGATCCAACAATGGATGTGGGCTGCTGTGGGAGCTGCTGCCACTCAGTGTGGCCTCTGCTGCCACCACCTGAGGCTGGAGCTATGGGAAGACCCTGCTCCCTTCTCAGGCAGCTGAAAAAACCCTCTGACTGACCTTTGGTGCCTGTGGGTTGAGGGATCTGCAAACTGCCACTACTGGCACTGGGGATTCTGCTCCTGAGGCCTGCTTACATCCTCCTCCCTGCACCATGCTGCTCAGCCATGTTGGTGGGCTCTGCTCCACATCCTGTGGGACAGATCTTTCCCATCAGCCTTTCAGGTCACCCTGGGCTGGAAATCTCCTCCACTCTGTTGTTCTGTGGCTTCTGCTGCTGTAGATTTTGTTGAGAGTCTTTCTTTACAGGTGTTTTATAGGCTGTGGGGGAAGAGCTAGTGTGTCTTTCTACTCCACCATCTTGGCTCCACCCTCAATACTTGAATTTTTAAAGGAAACATTTAAATATCCCCAGTTGTCCCCCTATCAATCACATACTGAATCCTAGATGGCTGTCAACATTGTCTATCTTAATTCTCATATCAATTAGACATTTTATCCCAAACCCAGAAATGTATAGAGAATATCCTGGCAACTGGGTTAGAAACTTAGAGAAGTTCCCTATTGAAAGTAACCTAATTGTGACATCATTGATACCTGAAGTACAGAAAAATACGAAAGATATAGAAAAGAATTTCAAACTTTTTTTTAAAAAAAAAAACATCAACTACTGACCTATATACCTGCTTTCCTAGCAATATTTTTGGACAGGGATACCACATACACATGGAAGACATTCTCAGTGACATTTTTTTTTTAACCAATGATATTCCATTGTGGTACACAGCTTTACCATCACACAATTGACTGAAAGAAAGAAATAATACAATTTCCCTTTGTCACATTCAAAAAATTAATGTGATCTTGGACTACATTAAAAGTAGCTGAGACTATTATTTTGGAGATGATGATTCCAATCTACTCTGCCTTCATCAGACCGCATTTGAAATATTGTGTTCAGTTCTGAGGCTGACATAACTTTTCATTGATATAATTATTAAGAGGTAGTTTTTGTTTTTGTTTTCCTGATAGCAAGCCTCAATACACCCCCTTGCTGCTTCTGCCCTTTGCTTCTAGTTCTACCTCTCATGCTGAGTACAGTAAATGTGATCCCTTTTCTGCATAAGAGCCCTTTGAGTACTTAAAGACAGCTGTTTTATTCCTCCATTTCTGTGTCCCAAGACTCCCAGATGTTGAGGATACTCAGCCTAGTCTCACCATCCTCTCTATTCAGAGCTCTGTGCAGATTTTGCATTAATAGGATGCTCATAATAGGAAAAAAATGGAGAGGGACATTTGGGGACATATTAAACCATAGGGGATTTTAACCACTTTATTTCTGTATTTATCACTGGCTGTTCAGGTCTGCATTTTTACCATATGACCTCTGAGTTCCCTGGCAGCTCTAAGATTTTGAGGAGTCTATGATTCTTTTCATGAGGAATAATGGTTAAAAGAAATGATGATGATGATGTGCTAAACACTTTACAATTATTATCCCCATTATACAAATGAGGAAACTGAGTCAAACAAATGGGGAGGAAAGTCTTGGACCTACAGTGCCTTCTGACCTATCTTTTCTGCAGTAAAGTAATTTTATTTTCAGGACACTTTCAAATAAAATATACTTTCAAGGTAAAGGAGTGAGTCCTCTGTGGCATCTTCTTATCTATGTAGTAATTGAACTTTTTCTATATGCGTATAGATAGATATATATATAAACACATATTTGTGTGTGAATATGTGACTGAGTATATGTGTGTATATATGTATGTATATATAGGGTATATATGTATGTATATACATATACATTTATCTGTGTATTATATATAGAGGGAAAACATATATACATATATAACAGATACATTTATATATATATATATATATATATATACACAGACAGACATATGTAATAATGAGATAAATGCCTAAAGACTATAGAGACACAATAGAGAAAACACATTTCTGAATGAGTTTCTATAAAAGTGATGACTGTATGACCACAAGGGTGATTCCAACTTTGTTAGGAGGTACACTTCTGGGCTAGATAAAGGTGGGAAGCTAATGACTGGCACTGATGAAGGAAAGTGGTGAGATACCAAAGATTTATAAACTTGACAATTTTGCCTCAGGCCAGGTATTTAGTTTCACCTGTGCCTGCCCAACTAGAAAATTACTCTGCCATCTTCTGTGCCCACCTACATGCCCCTCAGTAGAAATGAGACTCAATGAAGAGTTGTTTGGTGGGGGCAATGGGATGAGTTGTCCAGACTGAATAGTGACCATGATCACATCTAATAACTAATTCCTTCTCATCCAGGTTCCTTTTATCACTGTAGACCCCAGCCATGTGAACTCTAATGGTTCTAATAGGAAAAAAGTCACCTGGAATTGCTTAATATCATCTTCAGATATGTGCATGTGCAAGATGGTGGCAAAGCAAGATAAACATGGGCCTTGCCCTTAAGTAATACTATATTCTCCAGTGAGCAAAGGTTACTGATAAAAGATGAAATATTAAATATTTATGAGGCTCCTGAATTAATACTGAAATCATCTGTTTCAGGAGGGTTGAAGTTCTTCGCATCAGACAAAGCAAGTTCCAATGGCCTGATGGATGCATTTAGTAGAATTTCATCAGGCACTGGAGACATCTTTCGCCAACCTGTCCAGGTCAGTATTTTTTCATCACACGTATTTCCCAGTGATGTGACGCCATACTTCATAGTAAGGCGGGGGTGGGGGGGGGCGGGGGGGCGGGGATTTTCACACCAATAGCAAAGCTAACTTATTTCCTTGGCAGTCAGCTCACCATTATCTAATATCTTCAATAGCCTCCAATCAATACACACTTGTTGAGCTCTAGTCAGTGGTAGGTGCTGAGAGAGGTACAAAGTTTAGAGAAGACAACATTCAGTTCCTCCAGGAATTCTACAGTCCAGTGGAGGGATAAGACACTGACAAAGCTATAATGTACAGAATTACACAGTAGCTACAGTGCACAATATTACACAATAAGTACATTAATGAGCCACAAAAGAACGGGTCAAGTGAGGTATGAGCTTAAGTGTCTTTGCAATCAGGGTGACCAGGGAAGGTTTCCTGGAAGAGGTAGCATTTGAGATGAGATTTGAAATAAACTGATCAAAGTTCAACAGCCTAAAGAAAGAAGAGTGCTCCAGAGCCAAGGAATGGAGGAATCTTATGGATAGAATTGAGAGCAGAATGAGGTGCCTGGGCCCCAGCTCCATATTGCCCAGGAATACAGTTGTGAGAGGAATAGGCATCCTCTCTGAGGCCTTTCTATGGGCCACCATCTGATCAGTTGGGACTGTTCCTTCTCCCCCATTTGAGCCTGGTGGCACCACTGAGAGTCTCATTGCTAAGACAGCTGGCTCCCCTCCCAACCCCCACTGCTTTCTTGTCCCCCTGCCTGAAATCCTTTGGGGTTATCAGGGCCTTGACCTTGATTATCCATGAGACCAGGCACTGTGTTATGCCTTTCGTTGTATTCCCAGTACTTAACACTATTTCTGGCACACTGTAGGAGCTTGGCAGAATGCTAATTGATTGACTAGTCCCTCACTATGATTCTTTATCCATGTAAATAGTAAATCAACAGTAACCTATGATACTGCTCAGTAAACCACCTTAGGTCACCCTCAAAGCAGGCTTTTTCACATAAACCAGGTTGGACTTTTTCTATCTACTTCACAGTGTCATTTGGTCTCCATCATCACACTTGCACTGGCCACATTGGCAAGAAGAGGACAGGAATATGCCTAGGTCTTTAGTTTTTAATTAACTTGGTGATTTCTTCATCAACAGCTTGACAGCAGTAGTGAAATTGTTGACATTCATCAGCATATTAGTAGGACGGTGACTGTCGATGGAAGCGTGGGAAACAATACTGTCTTTTTAGTCACATGGCAGACCAGTGGGCCTCCTGACATAGTCCTCCAGGACCCTAATGGGAAAAAATACTTCACAGAGGATTTTAACACCAATCCAGGGTGGAGGAGCTCTTATCTTCAGATTCCAGAGACAGCAAAGGTAAACGTTATCATGCTGAGGCTGGTTACTAACTTGGCTTTGTAGCCTCAGACCTGACCAAAGTGCCTGGCACTTTATCCTAGGCACAAACATATCTAACATATTATATTTTATGTGTTATGTAATAAATAAATACTTGTTGAATTGAATTTGTTTGAATGATCTAATTGATACTGTGGACTGAATGATTAATGTGAGCATGTTAAGGATGTCCCCTAACAGAGGTAATGTACTCAGAATGCAGAATGAGACATGTATTTTTGGATATGGCCAATGTGGCAATTTGTTTTGTTTGACTACTTGGCATATTTGTTACAAGAATTTTCTTCTTCTTTTTCCAGTGGAAAGAGGGGAGGTAGAAAGGAAAGGGGAAAAAATGCTTGTTAGTTTTGTAAAAAAATACAATTTAATTTAAAAAAATACCAAAGTTATTTTTGTTATGAACTTTAAGAGAAGCTTCCATAATGTAGTTGAAATTTGACTCATTTTCACAAATATTTTAAAGTGCTTACTAAGTGAAAGAATCTGGGTTGTGAATCAGAAAATCTGTTTGAGTCGTAGCTTCTCCATTTATTAGTTGTGTGATCTTATGCAAATTATTTAATCTCTCTGAGCCTCAGCTTTCTCCTCTGTAAAATGGGGAAAACATCAGTTATCTTTCCTGCTTAACAGCATTGTATGGAAAGGGCTTTATAAACCTTGTGAAATTAAGAATTAGTTATCATCATCATCATCATCATCACTATTTCATTCTCCTCTTTTTCAATGGGCCTGAAACAAGTGACTCTACTACTAATTAGTCTTATACATTTATGTTCTGGGAACTTCTGCACTACTTTTGTCAGTTGAATAAAGGTACTAGGGTATAAACTGACCATCTGTAGGCTCACTAAATAACAGCCTCAGTGAAATTCCTGTAGAAGACATGACAATAGGAATGATTTGTCCTTTTTCCTATTCTCATTTTACCTCAAATCTCTCTGCCAAGTCTTTATATTTTGGAAGCTTTTGTTTCCATGTAGATTGGAGATCATGAGTATTTGGCATAGCAGTTTTGCTTTAAAATGATTTTCTTTAGTTTTTTTTTGTTTTGTTTTTTTAAATCAGTGTTAGCCCAGTGATGTGAGCAAAAGTTGGGTTGGTGATAATGGTCCAGGTTCAGTACAGCTTTTTGGTTGAGCTCCGTAGGACATTTTGAGCTCTGTATGTGTATGTGTATGTGTACATGCATGTATATATGTACACATACACAATATGGTGTTGTGTGTATAGTTGATGTGTATGCATACATTTGTGTATAATACATGCATACATATGTGTGTGCATGTGGTTTGTATGTGGTAAATGCTTAAAATGTGATTACAGCAGAACATTACATTTAAATAGATAGATATTTATGTATAGGTATTCCGTATTCATACATCTATATAATGAACAATTTTAATATAATCAATTCTCTTTGCTGTTATGTGTATTTTATTTTCTGCATTTATTCTGAGAAGAGGTCTACAACTTTCCTTGAACACTGCCAAACGCTATCATACACACACACACGTACACACACACACACACACACACACACTCACACACACACACACACACACACACACACCAGATTAGAGAATATCTAACTAGACCATGAAAGCTGTGATACAGCCTTGAAATGTCTCCCTCTTGTAATATGTCTATATGGTGGTGCCAAAGGACAAGAGTATAATCCAGATGTGGAATTCTTAAAATTCAGATTTAATTTACTCTAATCTTGGGTCAGTCATTAGCTTTGGGAACCCAGGCAAGGACTGTGTTAGATGATCTCAAAGGTCTATCTTAGATTTAGCATTTTCTGGGCTTTTTACTCTAAGTGACAGGGTCAGACACACTGCCCTGGGACACAATTCTTTTATAACAATGGAAAAATACCCATTGAGGATGTGTGAACACCAGCTACATAAACTAATTTTTAAAAGCAGTGAAAAAAAAATAAAGGTTCAGTGGTTTATCTCTTACCCCTGGCTCAGAGCTAAGTGACTTGATAGGTAATTTGAGAGTTTATCATGCATCCTGAAACTCCCGGTGTAAACTAGTGAGCTCAATCTTTCTGTCAAGTATCAGTTACTGTATTATGCCTATTAGATTCTAGGGCAATTGGATATGGGGGAAGTTTTGCTGCAGAAAAAAAGTACACCTATGAGGATTCCAAACAATGAATTAAAAATAAGAAAAGTCCCCACAATTGACTTACTTTGCTGGTGGTTCTAATTTGCTCTGATTTAGTAATATAATTTTCAATTAGCTAAGGTCCTTTCCAGCTCTAAATCTAGGATTTGAATCCTAGATTTTGATCTCACGTGCTGCTTCGAAATGTCCCAGAATAAAATTGCCTGAAAAAAATATGGAGAAAAAGCTTTATGAATTACGTAGCTCTGGGCAGTAGGGATCAGAGGTCTGGGAGGGAGTTGGAGTTTTAGGCTTCATACAAAGAAGCCTCTTCCCAACCAGAGCTAGAGAATGAGCTACCTTGGAAGGAGGTCTTCAAGTGGATGAAAGATGACCTTGTTGACGGATGGTGTAGAGGGGAGTCTTGGTCAGTTATAGATTGGAATAGATGCCCCTGGAGTTCCTTTTGAACTCTGGCATTCTTTGATTCTGGGATCTCAGCAAATGCTAGCGTTTCCCCCTAAATGGTTTCATTGTGTATGAATATAAAGTGAAAAGAATTTCAAAATAAGGGCAGGGTGTTCCCTGAGTTCTCTATATTGTCACAAAACCAGTGCAGATTAGAAATCAGAAGACTAGGATTCTGTTCCCAACTGAACCACTAATAGACATGTCCCTTAACCTCTGGGTCTCATTTTCTTCATCTAGTAAGTAGCAGGGTGGTAATGGCTAAAGCTCAGGGTCCCAGGTACTAACTGTGTGATCCTGGGCAAATCACTTCACCTCTTCCTGCCTCGGTTCCTTCAACTGTAAAATGGGGATCAGAATGGCACGTCCCTCCCAGGGTTGTTTGAAGATCAAATGAGAAAATATTTTCAAAGCACTTAGCACAGAGCCTAGCACATAGTAGGTGATTAATGTGTTTTCTTCCCCTCCCCTTATCTATAACATGAAGCCTAGATAAGAATGTTTCCAGCTATAGTAGACAATGGTTTTATAGCTTGTCTGGTTTTATTCTCTTTATGCGACTAGACTGTATTTTTCATGTTCCTGTGACAAGTCCAGCTTAGGAAATGGTAATAAAAGTAGGAAATTATATAATCTAAACTATTTGGGAGTATTCTGGATCTGTGACTTCATCAACATCGGGAAATCCTGATGAGGAAGCTCCTTGTATCAGGGGAGATCTGCAACTCACGTAAAGTTATTTTAATTTTTTTAATGAACAAAAATCTGTTTTCTCTCCTATCCCTGTCCCCCCTGTCCCTGGAGGAAAATAAAAAAAAGAAAAGAAGAACAAAACCTTTATAAGGAAATATGCATGATCAAGCCAAAAAAACCATTCTCACATTATATCCCCAAAAAAAAAGCATGGTCTCATTCTGGATCCTGGGCCCACCACCTCTATGTCAAGAGGTGGACAGCATGCTTCAGCATCAGTTTCTAGAATCATGTTTGGTCATTGAACACAATTTATTGTTTTAAAGAGTTGCTGTGGGTATTGAGAAGTTAAGTGACTTTCTGTTGGTCTCATGACTAGTGTATCACAGTCAGCACTTGAACTCAAAACTTTCTTACTCTTAAGTTAGCCTTTTATCTACCTTTACCATACCACCTGCCACCCCACCCCTTTCTAATTATCTAGAGTAATCAAAACCTCAGAAGATCCTGAGTTCCACTTGTGGCCTTAGGAGGCTTTTCCCCCAAGCAGTCTAGACAGGCAAAGAAGATTGGAGAATTGAACACATTTCTAGGTAACCAACCGTCTATATTAAAGTATAAACTCCTTAAAGTAGAGTGTAACTATTATCTAATCTTTTCTTCTTCCCCAAAGCTTAGCATAATACCCTGCCCACAGAAGGCACCTAATACATGTTTTTGAAATTGCATTATAGTCACTTAAGTGTCTGTTGAATGAATCAGTTTAATCAGACATTCAGGACCAGAAATTGGAACTTCCTCTGCCCCCACTCAGTGTTGCTGTTGAGGGTGGAGACTCCAGTGGGGTTTTCAATGAATAGAGAATGCATAGAAGAATGTTGGTTTCTCTTGCTTGAAGTATATATCCATCTGTTCATTCACTCACTCAATAAACATTTGTTCATTTGATTTCATTCAGCTTCTTCAGTGATGGAAAAAGGATTTTAAAAGTTCCTTTTCTCCTTGGGCATTAAATAGTTGGGCATTTTAAAGCTGTAAAGTACTTTGGACTTGGAGACCGTCATAAAGGAAATCATTATCTGCAAGAAGCAGAAATGAATGAGGAACACTTCCAAAGCAAATATTGGGTGCATTTCCTTATGGACTAGACTCAGAAATGAGGAGATGAATTATGCTGTGATCAGCATGGAAACATCTAATGTGGCTATTCTTTAACAGGAATTCTTATTTAGAAAAATCTTTGCCAGCACATATTTTTGTCCTCAGACCTTTAGGTACGTGCCATGTTTGTGCTTCAAGGTTTTGTTGTGGTTTTCAAAGCCACCCTCTCTTTGCATTTCAGACTGGCTACTGGACTTGCCTGCTGAATAACACTCACAGCTCCCCACAAGCCCTCAGTATGGCAGTGAGCTCTCGGGCCTCAGATGAGGCTGTCCCACCAGTAACTGTGACAGCCCATGTGAGCAAAGATAGAATCCGTTTCCCACACCCTGTGATCATTTATGCCGATGTGAAACAGGGGTTTTATCCTCTTCTCAAGGCTGACGTGACTGCTGTGATTGAGCCAGAAGTGGGAGAGCCTGTCCGATTGGAACTGTTGGATGATGGGGCAGGTAACAAAGAAATGTCACATTATTTTTCATGTTTTTCAGACAGTTCTCTTAGTGAATCAGTTCATTAGCTGGTTGTAAGCTCCTAGAGGGCAGGGGCTGTTTTGTTTCTTTTTGTATCCCCAGTGAGTAAGCATAGTGCCTGGCACATATTAAGCACTCAAGAAATGTTTATTGAATCACTGAATTGAATCAGCAAGGGTTTATTAAATGCTCGCTTGTGTCAGGCACTATGCTAGACACTGGGGATAAAATTCAAAGGATGAAACAATCCCTGCTCTCAAGGAGCTTACATTATTATATGAATGAATAAGAGATGAGGTGAAGATCAACACTGAGATCATTGTTAGTACTCCCCTGTGTAAATTGTGTTATCTTATTTAGTATTCCTGGGCTATCACGTCCTCATGCATTAAATAGCTACTAATAATACCTTACACCAAATTTACACAAGGGAAACAGACTGTGTATTGAGGGTAGGGGGTGGTCCAAGACTTCAATTTATCTGTTTGCACATGGGGAGTAGGGTGGCAGAATGTGTTGGTTTGTACCTCCTTTCTCAATAATCCAAATTTCAGCTTCTCCATCAGCCATCTGGATAATTTTGACATCTACTACTGTCACTATGCCAGCTTATGCAGGGTTTTCTGGGCTGAAAGAAGGTTCCTGCATAACTAAGGGTCAGAAGCTGGCTCACTTGGCTATACAACATGTCTATAACCTCTGTACTCTCCATCAACACACTCTCTCCATCAGTGTGGATCACCACCCCTCGGTGATAGAGTGGTTGGCCTTCAGAAGATGCCACAGCTGCAGAAAGTCATGAGCCTATACTTAACCTGGGCCTGACATTCCCTCAACTTATCGCAGAATAGAGTCACACCTACTATTTAAGTGACCTTGTACAAAACCAACTTCAAGACTACTAGACCCAATTGCCTTTGTGGGAACAAGCCACCCACACCAAACATGCTCCCTGATTCAGGGCAACAAACATTTTTTTAAACAAATCTCAAAGCTCTGTGCTAAACATTGAAACTATAACTATAAATGAAAAATAGCATTTTCCCTAAGAGAACTTACAATCTACTGAAATCATTCCCCCAAAGAATCCGGTTTGCAAAGCAAAGCAGAAATTAATTCACCATAACTGTGATAATCCAGGAAGGGTGAGAGTCACAACAGCCTTGGACAATTTTTCCAATTGTTTCTCCTTGTTCTTTTTTTTCTTTTCTTTCTTTTTCTTTTCCCTAACCCTTCTCCTTCTCTATTCTCCACTCCACTACCCCCAACCTCACCACTGTTTACAGTTTTTTCCCAGAATATATTGTTCAAAAGTTACATATAATTTCTTCCTCTTAGAGGCAGCTAGGCAGCATAGTGGATAGAGTGCTGGGTCTGGAAGACCAGAGTTCAAATCCAGCCTCAGACACCAGTTATCTGACTCTGAGCAAGTTATACAACCTCTAATAGATGCTTGTGACCTAAAGTGCTTTCCAAATCTTAAAGGGCTATATCGATTGCTTCATCATCATCATATTCACCTTTTCTTATTATTACCTACTACCTAGAACCTGGCAGGCAAACTTTCTTTTTAACTTGGTCATTAAATCATCAAGGACAGGGCAGAACTCTACTCAACATAAACTCAAAATAGTTCCTCTACTGATATAACAGCCCTATGTGCCTTGTGATAACCCTAATGTGACAATCATTGTGACTTTTGGTGATGTGTCATAGTCCTAATTCTGATTTCTTTCTGTGCAGGTGCTGATATTATAAAAAATGACGGTATCTACTCGCGGTATTTTTTTTCCTTTACGGTAAATGGTAGATATAGCTTGAAAGTCCATGTCCATCAAGAGAGCCACATTAGGAGACAGCCCAACTCTATTCCAGGGAGCCATGCAATGTATGTTCCAGGTTACATAGTAAACGGTAAGAAACTCAGCACTCAAAGCCATGCTCATATGGATGGGGTGCCTTGGGAAGTAACAGGTTCCCCCTCCCTAGAGGTCTTCAGGCAAATGACTGATGACCGCTTGTCTGGAATATTATAGAAAAGGGTTCTTTTTCAAATCATAGTTAGATTTGAAAGCTGATTCTATGAAACAATGCTGTCATGTGAGTGACATTTTATGTGTCTTATCTTTGTGTGGGTGCTATGTTTGTGAGAAGTTTGAGATTTCAAAGCAGACCAAAACCTTGGGGTGCAGAATTCTAGCAAGATGTCTTGAGTACCTCCAGTGTCTCTCAATTTCTTTGTTAATGGAAAACAGGAAGAGGACATGGGCCAATTCCATCTCTCATTCCTAAACCTTAATTTTGTCATCAGTTTTGACTACTTGCTTGGTGAAAATTCCAAATGAATGGCTAAGTAAATATGAAAGTGTTGTTGACCAGGGAGAAAGCTAGAACATGGTCACTTAAAAAGGAGCTCTCATTAAAGTGACCCATAATGGTTTGAGAGGCATTGTGGAACAGTGGATACAACACTGGCTTTGGAACCAGGATGACCTGTGCTTAAGTTCCTGACTCTGATGCATGCTGGCTCTGTGACCTTGGGTGACTCACTGAACCTCTCTGTTGCTTTGGACAGTTCTCTAGGAGTAGAGTTTGAAGAGAGGATTCTAAACTATGTTGGTAAAGGGAATTTCCTCATCTAGGGGTTCTCGTTTTCCAATGGAATACCTGATCCAGTTTCTGTCCTAATAGTATTATAATTATCTGAGTCTATGTGCTAGGCTATTAGCTCCCCAAGAACAAGGAACTTTGTTCATCTAAATTTTGCACCTCCTACACTATTCTGCCGTTACATAAAGTTTTGTCCTTTATAAAGTTTGTTGAATGAATTTTTTTAAATGAACAAATAAGCCACAAACTATAAAGTCAGTCTCTAGATAAAGAATTTGTGCAGTTCACAGGATCATATCCTTTTTTATGTTTTTTTCCTTCAAGAAAAAGCACTGTGAGAGTACAAGAAATAAATTTTAAATAATCATCATCATCATCATCATCATCATCATTGTTCCTAGTTAGAAATACAGGTGAATTGAGGGTATGTGGAGCCAGCTGGAAACGACTCCAGAGCTAATTGTTACAATTTCAGCATGAGCATAAAATCCGGGCTTGATTTCTTGTTTCATTGGTTATCTAGACTAAGTGATGGATAACATGCAAATTAAACTTAAAAGTATGTTATGAACATATTTTTTCTCCTTGAGAGCTGGTAAACAGTTATCAGCACATTCCTGTTTAAGGTACACAAAGAAAAGTTCTAGAGTGCATTCTTGTATCACAATTTAAAACAATCTAAACAAACTTTTGTAAAAAAAAATTATTCTTTGATTTTTACTATGCTATGCTGACAAAATCATGGATCTTTTCCATATTTCTGCAATTGTTAACTAGATAGACAATTTAGTGAAACCCATGGTACACACACATACATACATGCACACACACACACACACACAGAAGGGTGCCATATAGATAGGTGTACATATATATATACATACATACATATGATATCTATATGGTACAGTGGAAACAACAATGAATTGGAAAGGACATGAGTTCAAATCCTGCTTCCATCACTACCTGTGTGACTTTGAGAAAGTCACTCAACCTTTTTGGCTCTCGGTTTCCTCACCTGTTAAAAAAAAAATGAGGGGATAGGACTTCATGACTTCCAAGGTTCCTTCTAGTTCCAGAGATCTGAGATATATGCTGTTTTTAGCAAAGAACTAAGAGGTTTCAGGTGGATTTGCATCAGTTAGTAAAAAGTTCAGGTGCATTGGGTTCTGCTCAGAAGCTTGGATTCTCTCTTTCTCTCTCCATATAAATATATGTATATGTGTTTGTATATATATATACACATATGGATATATATGTCTACATATACAAACACACATACATATATAGTATGCAATATTAATGTCTTCTTGCAAATATCTGTTGTTGTTCAGTCACATTCAATTTTCTGTGACTCCATTTGGGGTTTTCTTGACAAAAATACTGGAGTGGTTTGCCATTTCCTTCTCCAGCCCATTTTACAGATGAGAAAACTGAGGCAAACAAGGTTACGTGTTCAGGATCACAAGCTAGTAAGTATCTGAGGCCAGATTTGAACTCCAGGCCGGGCACTTCATCTACCACACACCACCGAGCCAACCCTTAACTTCACATTTAGATAAATGTATATAGGTTCCATACAACAAGGTATTGTTGAATTTTATATTATGAAAAAACTAACATAACTAACAAAAAATTTTAAAAATAACACTAACAAGAAAAAATTGCGGACAATGATTCAACTCAATCTACAGATGCAGAGAAGTCATTGAGTCTTTTTTCAATTCCATAATGACATTTTCTTTTAGTGGAAACTGTGTCAAAAGCTGCTTGGTCTGGTTTTGCCACCCCAGGTAACATTTGGATGAATGCCCCAAAGAAGCCTACAGGTGATGGTGACATTCAAGTGCAAAAGTGGGGCTTCAACAGAACAACCTCAGGAGGTTCCTTTACAGTCCTGGATGCTCCAGCAGGTCCCCATTTGGATGTGTTCCCGCCCTGTAGAATCATTAATCTAGAAGCCATAAGAAAAGAAGAAGAGATTATTTTATCTTGGACAGCTCCCGGAGATGACTTTGATCAAGGCCAGGGTATGTTTTAACTCATCTACTTGTTTCTCTGTGAAATGGCATTTCTGTGACTAAATCCATTGTTATTTGGCTAAAAAATAGCTTTATGACTTGGAATTTTAGTAATATGCTCACTGCACTTGGTTGTTGTACAGGGAGCTGAGATTTAGAGATTTCCAATCTACAATTCTGTCATCAGCCTCTTAAGTCCAGAAACTTAGAGAGAGACAGAGAAAGAGAGGTATATGCATGCGTAGATACATAGTTCATACGTATGTAGCTGCATAGATACATACATATATATATATATGTACACATAGGAAGATAAATGAGAGAAAATAACAATAGATAACTTTCAATTTATATAGATCTTATTATGTACCAGGCACTGTGCTAAATATATTAGAATTATTAAAGAGATGGGAAAATAGATAGATAGACAGACAGACAGATAGATAGAGGTAGATAGGTAGATAGAACATTTATGAAGCATTTCCTGTGTTCTAGGACCTGTGCTAAGTACTTAGGATAAAAATGCAAGGAGATAAGACATGAAGACCAGGATGTTCCATTCTAAAGGGAAAAGGCAATAGTAAGAAGGCAGTAGTGATTCTATTAGGAAGTAGCCTGGAGCCTTGGTTCCTGAGAATCAAATCAACAAATATTTTTTAAGCACCCACTGTGTGCCAGATACTCTGCTGGATAGTGAGGATAAAAGACAAAAGTGAGAAAGTCCCCGTCATCCAGACCTAGTATATCTAGGGGTAGGACTTGACCTTGATCTTCTTGACCTCAAAACTGGTTCTCTTATGTTATACATCAGCAGTTTTCAAACTTTTTGGTCTCAAGACCCCTTTGCCCTCTTAAAATTTTTTAGTGCCTCAGGGGTTTTCTTGGTATGTGATCGATAGGTAGATACATATTTACAGTATTAGAAATTTAAACACGTTGGTATTATTGTAAAAATAGTTTTGACCTTACAGATCTCCAAAAAGAGTTTTGGGGTCCCTGAGATATTCCCTAGACAACACTTGGAAAACTAGTATTCTCTATCATGCTCCCTCTCATATTCAATCATATTACCACATTAAAAAAGGAAAAATAAAGTAGATTCATGGTACAATGGGAAAAATAATAGCTAGAAATAAAGGAATAATTTTCCAAAGATGAAGTCTTATAGTTGTCATCAATACTGGTCAATAAGAGACAGCATCCCAAAACATCCCTTGATGAGAAGGATGGCTAAGGGGAAAGATTAGTTTATTCAGTGTCATAGACATTGAACTGCAATAAAGACAGGTCACCTAACAGTCATATAAGCTAGTCATATAATAATCCATCAAGGTCATGCTTGTTTAGTTTGGTGATTCTCTAGAGATGAGAATGATCATTTAGCCAAAGACAACCAAGAAAGATTTCGAAGATAGTGTCACCATCTAGCGAAAAAGAACTCATTTGCCATCAAACATCCACAAGGAAAAAAGTTCAGTGAGCTCTAAATTACTTTCAGAGGCAGTGGCATTTGTGGAAACCCTGGGTTGACTATGTGGGCCTCCCAGAAGGCTAGACTGAGCTCTTTCTGCACCTTATTTGGCAAAAGTCCCATACTTCTCTTTCCCTCACAATCCTGGATGAGCCAATTCAGTGGAGAACAGACTTGACCCTATTACAAATACAAAAACACACAAGTTTTTTGTTACTACCTTTTAGGTTGATGAATTAGAGTGTTGGCTGTTCACATGCAGCTTCTTACTCAGATAACAGAATCATGGGGAAGTATTTCTTTGGCATTACAATCATAGAAAATTTGGCTAAAAAAAACCACTATTAAAATGAATGAAAATTTTATGTATCAAAAAATCCCAGCATTGGAATAGATCTCAGTGGCCACTTAGTACAATTTGTACCCGAAGGATAGCCTTTACAACATGGCCATCCATGGCCTTTCCTTGAAGACCTCCAAGGAAGAGTGAACTCCCCACCAGAGGCAGCCATTCTACTTTTGAACAGTTATCATTTTTAGGAAATTTGTCTTTAGCCTCAATCTTGTTCTTTCTAACTTCCAACCATGGCTCCTCATTTGGCCCTCTGGGACCAAACAGGACATGTTTAATCTGTCTTTAATCTGACTGTCCTTCAGATACTTGAAGACATCTATCGTGCCCCTGCTAAATCTTCTTTTTTCCAGCTTAGACATTCAACTGATCCTCATAAAGCATGGATTCAATGACCTTCATCATCCTGGTCTCCCTGCTTTGGACACTCTCCAGCTTCCCAATGTCTGTCCTAAAATGTGGTTCCTACAAGTAACCACAATAGTCAATATATGACCAGGGCAGACTTCAGCAGGATTATCACTTCCCTGCTCCTGGACACTCTTCCTCCCTTAATGCAACTTAATATTTCACTGGGGTTTTGGGCCAATTTACCACACTACTGACTCCTGTTGATCTTGAAATCCACTAAAATCAAATGCCTTAGAAATTCTGAAGGTCAAAAAAAAAAGAAAAGAAAAGAAATACTGAAGGTCTTCATTTCACCCAATCCTTCCTCACCTACAATCCCCCGAATTACACCGAACAGACTGCTATGTAGATGTCTTACTTAAACTGTAACATCTTCAAGGAAGTGTTTTACAGCTCATTATGAGAATATGTTTTTTTTGTTTCAACTATAAAATGGAAGATGAAAGAGAGAAACAAATACATTTTTATAAGAATAGCTTAAGTCAATACCAAACATGACATAGGTATAAAGTTGACTAATGAAAGTCGCTGGAAACCAGTTCTTTCTAGATTGATATTTGCTCTCTAAAGTGAAGGACAACTTCATTCTATTTCCTCTTGAGGTGGAAAATGAAAGAAACAGTAGCTCGCCTGGGAGTCTGCTAGCCTCTGCTTGAAGACCCCCTTTCCAGGGAAGGAAAATCTACTGTGTCCCAAGGCATAATATTTCATGGAGGGAGAGAGCTAAGCTTTTCTTAATATAAATTGCTAGATAGAGTGACAGACCTAGAGTCAGGAAGATCTGAGTTCAAATTAAGCCTCTAACATTAAGTAGTAAAATGGTGGGATTTACTTCGGTAATTCTCTTAACTTTCTCATTAGTCAAATGAGAAGATTGGATCACACCACTGAAGTCCCTTCAAGCTGTAAGACTATGACCCTCCTCCTTACTCAGTCTTTTAAAAATAATGTTTTGTTGATTCTTTTATATGTCATTGTCATCTCTACCAGTGGTATGACTCTGGATAAGTCAGTTACCTTCTCAGTGCTATGTAGGAAATGCTAGAAGTCAGTGGCAGAGTATTCATGTGCTGATATGCTTTGGAAGGAGGAGTTTGCTTACCTGGAGTATTTTATGCCAATAAATTCACAAGTCTAAGCCAAAAAAAATTATATTTTTCATTTAGTAGTTCTTTAGGACTTGCAAAAAACTTGACACACATTATCATATTTGATGTTTGCAACAACCTTGTGAGATAAGTGCTATCTATTGCTGTCTCATCTTTCAGAGGAGGAAACCAAGACTTAGATATGTTGAGTGACTTACCCAGGGTCATACACAGCCAATACCTAAGGTGGGATTTAATCCAAATCCAGAACTCTATCTGCCAAGTCACAAGAAAGCTTTTTTTTTTTTTTTGTAGTTTATGTAAAAATTTATTTGACCAAAAGCTACAAAAAGGTGATACTATTACGTGTGGTACATTTGGTAAAGATCTAAATGAAAAGCACTGGTTTTATTCAATTTCATATTTTCTGGTGTGTTTCTGGTTAGTGATGCATAAGAAATAGGAAACAAGACTGGGATTATATACTAGAAGCAGGTAATTTTTAATCACAACTGTAAACTTGAGTCTTTATATGTTTCACACTGCTGTGGAATAAGAAATGTTTTAGCACTGAGCTGTATACAAGGAAACCATTTAGCAACAACAAATAGCTACTGTCTATTTGATTCTCTGAAACCAGTTAAATCAGAAGATTTTGGATCTTTATTAAGTTGGTCCCAAAAATAAGGATTAAAATCCCTCTGAAATCGAAGAAACAGACTCTTCCATTTGTCATGCTATGACAGTCTAAAATAAAATCAAGACAATTCAAATTTTATTTCTTCTTTAGTGACAGTGAGGCACCCTTAGTCTTGTATTTTCAGCCAACGGTTCATGGACACACATTGAGGAGACAGGCGTCATGTTAATTTCCACTGAATTGCTGGCTGATTTTGTTACTGAAGCTCAGCCATGCAGAACAGAACGAACTTCATTCCTTATTTGGAATGAGACTTTCAGTTGCTTTGCAGAAGTCAACTCCTAAATGAGAGAAGCTGGTAAAGTACTACACTGGTCCAAACAGAGGCTGATCTCACCTCAAGTCCTAAAATGAAATCTCTTAAAGGAAAAAAACTAGGTATACTGTGCAAGTAACATCATTGGTAAGACACATTTGGGTTTTTATACACGCCATCTATATTTGGACCAATACAAAAAGAAAACCTTAAGTATTCATCCAGAAAAAAATTCAGATGTTGTCGATTATCTTTTAAAAGTACTTTCTCAATGACTTCTAAAAGAGGTTTGCCCTAAAGTATGGAGTGGGAGGGTAAACAATTAAAACATTAAAACAGTCTTTTCCCTGTAGATTGGAAAGTCCCCACCCATTTATGAGATGGTCCCCACCCTTCTGTAGAAAGCCTCAAAGTGATGTGGAATCCTTGTGTTCTTGAATTAACCCAGGTATGATGCACTAGCTCACTTGGGTTCTCTGATATTGCTTAGGGCAGAGATGGGGAACCTGCCTCCTGGAGGCCACATGTGGCACTCTAGGTCCTCAAGTGTCATCCTTGGTCTTCTAGATCCTTAAGTGCAACCCTTTGACAGAAGAGAAGTTTAGATTCGGTCAAAGGGCCACACTTGAGGACCTAGAGGACCACATGTGGCTTCCAGGCTTCAGGTGCCCCACCCCTGGACTAGGTTGTAATAGAATGCCCTCAGTCTTAGAGATTTGGGCCTAAACTTAATACACTACCTAAGGGGGGGGGGGGGGGGATAGGGGGATGGAAAGAATGCAATTTAAAGAAAAAAACCCAACTAGAGGCTTTAGTGTGCTGTTTGAAAGAAGGAACCAGATTTAACTAGTGCCCAGAGTCTCTCTGATAACAAATATTGGTCATGTATTACAATGTGATTAACATTACCAGAAAAAAAATTCAATAATAGAAGAAGCTTCTTACAAGGGAGGGGGACAACATATGGTTCTTGAGTTTCTGGCAACAAAATTCTTTTTTGATTCATATAGAGTTAAGTTCATTTAATGTCTGATCCAGTGTCTGATGTAAGCCCATATTCTTTTCTTTGGCCTGGGCAAGTTTTTCTTCCAGGTCTTTTCCAGTTTTGCAATTTCCTACTGCAAACTCAGCCCGAGTCTCAGCCTCTAAGTTTGTCATGCAAAAGCTTGATGTGTCCTTTTTCAAGATACTTCTCAGGTGCAGCATCCAAGGATTTCAGATTGTTGGTGACATTCTTCCTGATCCACACATTAGCCAGCTACTGCCTGTTTGCGATCAGTCTCCTCCGCAATCTGCTTGGCTTCCTTCACCCGCATCTTGGGCATTTCCCTTTTCTCTTTATCCTTCGTTGCCTTGGTTCTCAATCATTATCTTTATTCCTCTTACTCTCATCCACTGCCTTCTCTGCCTCCTCCAGTTTCTGCAGGGCTGTGGCCAGATGTTGTCGGACCTGGTCCAACTCTTCCTCAACTCGTTGGATCTGTCCATTCAGAGCTGCCACATCTCCTTCAGCTTTCTCCCGCTGCCCTCGCGCTCTGTCCAGCATCTGCACCAGGCTCTGGGCTTTGGTCCTGCTCTTGAGGCCGCCATGGAGACTAGGGGGCTCAGCGCACTGGGCAGGGGGGCCTAGGCGGGCTGGGGCTGATGGAACTGACGTGGCTGATCTGCCCTGGGTAAAGGAGCCGGCGCCCTGGTCTCCATGCTGCCCACCTCCTTTCCCCAAACATTTTTCAACAGAGAACCTACTCATGTTGATGTAATGTTTGCAATTGATATGTTACATCAGAATATAAGCTCCTCTAGGGCATCTACTGTCTTTTGCCCTTTTCTATCCCCAGTGCTTACTATAGTATCGGCACACAGTAGGCATTTAATTAATGTTTATTGATCAGTCGATGTTTCTAATTTCAGCTGCAAGTTATGAAATAAGAATGAGTAAAAGTCTACAGAAAATAAGAGACGACTTCAGGAGCTCCATTTTGGTCAATGTTTCTAAGCTGATCCCTCAGCCCTCTGGCTCCAGAGAGACGTTCCTCTTTACACCAGCATCACTGACAAAGCAGCAGCAGCAGCAGCTCGACAGAGAGAGAGGTGAAGGCAGCAGCTTCTACTTAGCCATCCGAGCTCTAGACGAGGCCTCCCTGAAGGGGCCCGTGTCAAACATAGTGCAGGCAGCCTTATTTGTCCCCCGAAATACTTCTTCTGTTACTGTTCGAGAATTTCTTATCCTGAGAGGCGTTTTAGCAGCCGTGGGATTGATTGCGACTATTTGTCTTCTGATATTCGTGGCACATTGTACCTTCAGCAGGAAGAAGAAATCCAAGAGGAACAATCGGACAAAGCTCTTGTAAATAAAGGGCAGAGGGCACTCGGTTTTTCAGACTGTAAGGACTTTCTGCCGAGAGGCAGAGGCACTTGGATTTTGGGACCACACACGAGCAATAAGGCATAGGAACCGAACCTGTGATTTCACTAGCCTAAGGAAGACCCAAATGAGAAAGGAGTGACGCGGGTCAGGAAGTCTCTGCAAATTATGGTCTGAGAGAGTTTCCTAGAGCACCGGGAGGGGTCACTCACCCAGTAAGAGTCAAAGGAGGTACTTATACCCTGGTCTTCCTGACTCTGAGGCCAGCTCTCAGGCTACTGTGGAACACTGCCTCTCTTGCCAACCATATAAAAATAAAATAAAAGTCTTACTTCACTATTTCAAATATCTGGGATTTCATCAGTGTGGATGCTCCCTCCAATTCTCACAAATGGAGGCCCCTTACTGCCTTGGTAGGTGGCAATTTAGAGTTTTTTTGACCAAAAAAAAATCTATTATCAAATTGGTGATGACCTTCACCAAATTTGGTGAGGCTGGTCCTCAAATGATGGGCAATCACTGAACTAACGCCTGAAGCCTTTTGATCTTGGTGTAGGGCCACTCACTGGAGTAACCTTTGAGAACCCAGACTTATCTCTGGTGCCATAGGAAGGTACTGCAGTGGCTTAGTGAGAGTAAATCAGCCTAGGGAAAATGCACTGTGGCCTTTGATAATACAGGAACCTGATTCTGAAACTATAATTCCACAAAGAGTATGTTTTGCTAGTATAAAAATCCTCATGGAGGAAGATTAGAGGTACTTTAGCAATATTAATAAGAGCATATTAAGAAGACAGGTAGCACAGTGGATAGGATGCCTGGGCCTGGAGTCAGGAAGACTCATTTTCCTGAGTTCAAATTTGGCATCAGACAGTTACTATCTGTGTGACCCTGGGCAAGTCACTTAACCCTATCTGAGTTTTCTCATCTGTAAAATGAGCTGGAGAAGGGAATGGCAAAACTCTCCAGTATCTCTGCCAAGAAAACCCCAAACATGGTGACAAAGAGTTGGACACAACTAAAAAACAACTGAACGACACAGTAAGAATTTCAAGGTGTTTTACAATATGTTATCTCATTTGATCCTCACAACCACCCTGGGAGGCAAGTACCATTACTATCCCCATTTTACAAATGAGGAAACTGAGGCTAAGAGCAGTTAAGTGACTTGCCTAGGGTCATACAGTTAGTAAGTCTCTGAGGCAGGATTCAAATTTAGGTCTCCTGCCTCTGAGTCAAGAACATTATCTACAGGACTACCCAGCCACCTCAACAACTGGTGGTGGAGAATGAGAAATATATCGAACAGGAGTTCTTAACCTTTTTTGTATCATAGACCTTCAGAGTTTGGTGAAGCCTTTAGATCCCTTCTTACAATAATGTTTTTAAATATATAGCATAAAATACATAAAATAAATTTATCAAAATGCATTTTTAAGAACAAGTTCCCAGCTCCCAGAGTAAGAATACTTGCATTCTAAAGCATGTATGTTAAAGTCAATTTAAATAAATTTCATTGATAATTAAATGGTAATGTAAATTAAGTAATCACAGAATATTTGCCAGCTCCATCAGGGATAACTGGGAGGTACAGTAGAGAGAGTGCTGCGCGTAGAGTCAGGAAGACTCATCTCTCTGAGTTCAAATCTGGCCTCAAAGACTTCTTAGTTATGTGAACCTGGGCAAGTCACTTAACCCTGTTTTCCTCAATTTCCTCATCTGGAAAATGAGCTGAAGGAAATGGCAAACTACACCAGTATCTTTGTCAAGAAAACCCCAAATAGGGACACAAAGAGCTGGACATGACTTCATACAAATCTTAAACTTATTCTCCCATAGATAGAGGCATATTCAGGGAGAATAGGATTTATATGCAACATAGCCACATGAGAGAAAATGGAGGTAATAAAAATAATAGCATTTACATAGTGCTGTAAGGTTTGCAAAGCACTTCATATTAATCTTCACAACAATCCAGTATAACAGGAGCTATTATTATCCCCATTTTACAAATGAGTAAACTGAGGCTGGCAGAGGTTAAGTAACTTGCCTAGGGTCATACAGCTTCTAAGCATCTGAGGGATTTGAACTCAAGTTTTCCTAACTCTAAGCCCAGGGTCACACAACTGAGTAAGTATCTGAAGAGGGATTTGAACTCAGGCTTTCATGTTTCTGTCTAGCATTCTAACCACCACACTGCCTACACATGAGGGGATATATACACAGGAAGCCCAAGTCTTTCAGTCTACTCAGTCAGCCAGCTCCTTCTGTGCCTAAACTGCCATCTGACAGTGAGGGGTTATGTTCATAGTCACCTGCAACCCATTCCTTTACACCTTGAGTGCTGTGAATAGCAGGCCTTTCTCCCACAGGTAAGTTAGCCTCAGCTCAGCAGACTCTGTCCTAGGAAATATCACAATTGCCATATTGGCTAGAGAATGCTGAGTCTGGGAACTTTGTCTCCCATGCCTCCTGCAACAAATCATAGCCTGATCCCTTTCCCTCATCTCTCTACATCTGGAAGGACTTCTCCCCCCATTCTAATCACCTCAAGAAAGACAGGGACAAATTTCAAATAGTACATACTATAAAAGAGCCCTGAGTTCAGAAGGTTTGATTGCCGTCTCTACTACAATTGTGTGACTTTGGGAAGATGACTTCCTATCAACAACTATGTCTCCATTTCCTCATCTACAATATGAAGGAGCTCAAATGAATTTACTGAGTATTTGCTAAGGGCCAACCTTAGCACTGTGTGCTAAGTCAAGTTTGCGCAACATACGACCTGAGGGCTACTTGCAGCTGCCAAAGGATTTCAGGCAACCAACCATGTGTACACAGGTATGTAAATACACATTATATACAAATTAAATACAGAAGGGTATCAGAGAACACTAATAAATAGGGGGAACAAAAAAGGTCTCATGAAGGAAATGGCTTGTGGGAACTGAGAGATTCTATGAGGCAGAGATGAGGGAGAAAGAGATTCCAGACACGGAAGTTAACCTGGCTAAAGATACAGAGATGGAAGGTTGCACATGAGGAATGCCAGAGAGGTCATTTTGGCTAGAACATGCAGTACATAAAGGCAAGTAAAATGAGGTTATTCTGAAAAGAAGAGTTGAGACCAGATTGGGAAGGGCCTCAAATGGTCAACAGAGGGGCTAGCATTTTATTTTAGAAATAATAGAAAGCCACTAAAGCTTCTGAAGGAGGGTCAGACCTATGCTTTAAGGAACAGCCAATATGATTTCCAGGGGTCTGTCCAACTCTAAATCTATGATCCTATGATTTGGTGAACTATATTCCGGGTCATGCTGGGAGCAGGCCCAGCAGTGACAGCAATGGCAGCAGGCTAGAACATCAGAGTAGAGATGTCCATCAGTATCTTGGGGATCTCTCTCAATTTTCCCTCACAATGAAAAGATACCAGGAGGATATTCCCCTTGCACTCAGCACCTGAGCATCCATCTTTTTTGAACATACATGTCACTGAAAACTGACATTCTTTCCTCTTATTCTTCTTTAAAGTCCCTTATTTGTTATGTTACTGGAGTCCCAAGTGGCTCCTCACAATGAGGGCTCATGCTATAGACTCAGGGAGCCCACCTGCATTCTGGGAACAGTCTGAACTCAGAGAGAAGACGTCAAGCTGCTCTTGCTTTCTTAGTTCATTATACCCCCACAAGAGAGTTCTCTGGGGAAAAATTCTAAACTGAGCTTAGGTATGGTTCTTGCTTAAGGCTTTCCCAAAAGGAATGAGCAGGTAAGAGGCAGCTATTTTCTCCACAAGTAAAGAAATGCTCCTGTGTGGGATGGCGAGAACCCTACTCAAATTGACTACTCAGAGGAATCTCAAAGTACAAACAGAAAGTCCTTTATTTGGTTCTTGCAAGAAGCAGGCAGTCACTTCACCAGTTTCCTGGAGCAGGGAGGAGCCTTACAGAAGCAGATGCCAAATTATAAAGCTAAAATCCACAATCCACCTCCCCCTCCCCTCTTAACCTTTTGGTCAAAAGCCTAAGCTAGCAGTCTTTATTTCAGAAATAAGGAAATGGGTTAAGCAAGACTGGTGAGAGGGGTGACAGACAGTTTCACAACTTCAAGTTTCCCCATATCATATGATTTTGATAAATTGAAACTCAGGCCTTATGTCTGCTTTACTTTAGACTTAGGTCCCTGAGAAGTCTTCACTGACTTATCACATTCACTCCTTAAGAAATGTGAATATGATAAAGTCAGTGAAGACTTCTCAGGGACCTAAGTATAAAGTAGATCTGACCCTAGGCCTAAGTTTCAATTTCTTGGGAATCAAATGACATAGGGGAACTCTAAATTGTGACACCACCTTACCATCCCTCTCCCCTTCTTTGCTCAATCCCATTTCCCTGTTCCTCATATCTGGGTCAAATTTCTAAGAACAAGTTGCTTGCTCAAGCTTTTGACCAGTAAGCTAAAGGACAGGGTGAGGGGGGTTGGGTTTGTGGTTTTTGGCTACATACATGCTTCTACTTCTGTACCGTGCCTCCCCTCTCTAGACTGCCTAGTGAGGGTGATGCCTGCTTCTCTGGAGAATCAAATAAAGAACCTTCCATTTGTACTTTGAGATGCCTCTGAGTAGTCAATTTAAGTAGGGGTCTCACCATCCCACACAAGTGGAGTTTTCTTTTGCCTTTCTCTGAATCCCCTGATATAGACTCTTTTTAGGAAAGTATCTGGCACATAGTAGGCACTTGATAAATGCTTGTTGACTTGACTTAATTAGCAATTTTTCATTATCTATAACTTTATAAATAAGTTAGGATTCAATGGTTTTCATTGCATGCCACATATCTTTCTCAAGTCTTCTAACTTGATGCTAATTTGCATCTTTGCTTTAACAAAGTGGTATATGTAGACTGTATAACTACATACAGACAGGTTGATTTAGGACTGGTTTCTATACCAATAAGTCTTCTCTTTCTATCTGTAAAAATATATCATGTTTATTTTTTGGATTATATTCTGTGTTCACCATATCCAATGTCTACCAATTCTTTTCCCATGATATATAGTATCTTTGGTTTCTCTCATTCCTTATTCCTATCTTATGTTTTCAAATGAGTTTCTTGATACCATCAACTATTTCCACCTTCATATTGAGGTTGTTGAGTACCAAAGTCTATGTTGATTTAATTGGGGGATCTTAGTAAGTTCTTGGAAGAATTGTTCTACTCATTCATCCTCTGACATTGGTATAAGCCTATATGCCACAAGGAATATCACAGAAGTCCTTTTGTAAATATTTATCATGAGCATCACAATATGAAATTACCAAATGTCCCACAAAATTGTCTTGTTGCTTTCAGGCATATGGCAAAACCAACTCAACCAACTCCTTTCTTCACCTGTCCAAGGAATACCTGTGAGGCTTCCAAATATTTAACTGAAACTTTCTCAGAGAAAACAAAATAAGCTCTGTCTTCTCTCTGTTGACAAATATTCAATTATTATCATTCCATGTACTACGAGCATGGATCCTATCCATTTCTAATACATCTCTTTTCCAAATATAGCAAAAAAAAATCCCTTTTTGTTCTCCATAGTACTCTGCTCCAACCTCAGATCATTCTGAATTTTAGAATACACAATATTTCTCATAGAGCACTGTCCTAGGCTTTTGTATTACTTATTGTTCTATTACAGTGAAGTTCTCCAAAAACTCACATTCAATTGTACTAATTACATCAAGTGCCAGAATACTACAAAGACTCCTCAGCAAAAGCCATGTTGATATGAGAGGTCGCTCTAACCATCTGTAATAGATAAAAAAAAGGGGATGAAAACCTCTTATTTCCCAGACATGGAGCTAGACTAGCAGTCCATTAGTGGAATTATTCCACCAACATATATATTTAGATAGGTCTTACAGAACAACAATGAGCTCAGCCAAGAATTAAAAAGAGTAGGAGACCAAGCTCTGCCAAGAATTAAAAAGAGTAGGAGACCAAGCTGAAGCTCATTTGGAAAATTATTCAGTTTTTAGTGATCACCAATTGTTTGCTATGGCAAAAAGTCATTTATTTAATACTAAATTCTCTTGGTGACTTAATCATAAAATACAATTATATCAGGAGAAATAAGAATAGAAATATCTCAAAAGACACACAATAATAACAGACAACATTTATGGAATATCTACTATGTTCCAGGTACTGTGCTAAGCACCTTTTAATTGTCATCTCATTATCTCACAATAATCCTGGGAGGTAGGTATTACTATTATGTCCATTTTACAGATGAGGAAACTGAGGCAAACATAATTAAGTGACTTGCCCAAGTTTATACATCTAGTAAGTGTCTGAAGCCAGATGTGAACTTGGGTCTTCCTGACTCCAGATCTGGAGCTCTAGTTCCGCTGTTCCATATAAACACATAACAAGGTTAAACACATAGAAGCATATCCTCACCAATGACTTCCAATCAAGAAGGGTCTTAAAAGACCCTTGAATGACCAGAACCAAAGGTAGCCTTATTATGTGGTAAGAATGAGTGACAAAAGACAGGGGGTCTCAGTGGTACATGGGTACCTCTGATGGTTAGAGATCCAGGATTGGATCTGTCATTTCATTGGTATATGGAACTCCCAAGTGAGGAAATTCCCTCTACCTGTGCAGGTGGTCACCTTCTCTGCAACTATAGCTTTAGGAAGTTACCTCAAGTGCTGAGAAATTAGATGACTTGACCAGGATCACACAGTCAATATGTATCAGAGGCAGAATTTTAGTTCAGGTCTTCTTGGCTCTAAGACCAGTTATACCATGTCACATCTTGGTACTACAAAGATATGAATTATTAAAAGGAAAGTTTCTAGTATGTTGAATAGAAACTCTTTGGGAGATGTATGGAAGAAGTAGAAAATGGATGACACAAAATGAGATGTTAAGATTATAATCTGCATCCAGAGAAGGAGTACTCATATATAACCCCATCCCCAATCCTAAAGTACCAAAGTGATAATAAAAAAGGAATAATGGACCATCTGCTAAGTTCTATACCTCCAGGGATCAATTAAATTATTGCTTTGCCTTTTCTTGGATAATCAATATTGCTCATACCCTATGCTCTCTGTTGGTGCTTTAATTTTTGCACTTTTGACTCATTTATTCTGTGTCTTCCAATCCTAAGAAAACGTTAGCTCCAGGAAAGAGATGAATTGTCCTTGATAAATAAACCCCACTATATTCACAAAACCTCCCTTGCCTATTGACCTTGACACCTCTTTCATTAAATATCCTGCCATAACATGAATCTTCTATTTGGGGTTGTATGGCATTGGTTTGTTTCAAGAAATACATCAAGTGCTTACTAAGTCCACTGGTACCATGAAAGGATGTATGGGAACTGTATAGATGAATTAATGGGGGTAAAATTAACTTAGCTTGCACCTTGGCAGAGATACAGTTTGAATATATATAGTTTCCACAGTATTGCTCATCCTCCTATTTCAGGTTTGTTCCTGGGTATGACCCAGAAAAGCTTTACCAATATTAGATATTCCCTTATCTTTTTTGTTAGGGCCCTGTGTCAAGTAATTTTTTTGTTTAACAGGCAAAACTAGTGAGTAAATGTTAGAACCAGGGACAGAGCCAATACAGTGGAGTAAAAGCAGAGACTTGCTTGAGCTCTCCCCCAAACCTCTCCAAATACCTGTAAAAATGTCTCTAATCAAATTCTAAAGTAGCAGAACACACAAAATGACAGAGTGAAACAAATTTCCAGCCTAAGAAAACCTGGAGGGTCAACAGGAAAAGTCTATTGCACTAGTCTGAGAGAATAGCGCAGTCCAGCATGGGCTGTGCCCACACAAACAGGGTGGAACAGGCCTCAGAGGACTGAATTACTGGAAGCTGTGGCAGTTTCCAGACTTCTCAACCCATGCCAAAAACAACTTAGAAAGTCAGTAGGAAAGGCCTGTGGGACCTGGGTGACAGAGGAGTATGGTGGTAGTGGCGGTGACAGTGGCAGTGGCTGCTTCTGGAGCTCTCAGCCCACAGATGGTAGGAGGATCAAGCAGCTGATCAGAGGGGGATTGCAGGGATCTCTTTGCTGGTGCTGAGGTAGGATTCTTTTGCTTTCCCTGTGCTTCTATCTGGATCACAGTCCTGTGTGATGGTCCTGGGGTAAGGAGGAGTACTATTACGGTGGAGCTTGTGACAGCAGTGGAGAGTGAATCCTCCTCACAGTTCCAAGGCAGAAAAGAGTGCTTGGGGTCATTTACATACTAAAATACAGTCCAGGAGAAGAGTAAACACCTCTCCTTTGATCATACCACCTTGGAAGAGCTGAATATTTACAGGTCCCTAAAAATATCTCTGAAAACAGCTGCATAAAACCCCTGAAGCTTGGGTAATGTGAGGAGGGGGAGAGGCTTAGCAGCCAGGGAGAGAAATCAGAGAAGGCTTCATGGTACATAGAGTGCTTGAGTTACACCTTAAAGGAAGATGAAGATTTTGAGAAGCATGAAGGACTGGTAGTATTAAATGTAATAAATGTACTGGGGGTAAACACAGAATACCTAAGGGACAGAAAAGACAGACACATGTAGCACGTCCTGAGTGTAGGAAAACAGAGGGATAGTCTATTGGTGAAGTATTTATTGTATGAGGAAGAAGGAGACAAAGTGTCTCGTGCAAAGAAGAGAATACAGGCTTGTGGGCTTGAGCATCTCCCTCCAGAGATATTACCGTAAGTTGAAATCGGTAATACTAGCCAAGTGGACACTTATCTCCACCATTAGGTGCTGATCCCAAAGGTTCTGATGTTGTGCCCCTTCCCTCAAAGACAAACCTAGGGGAGAATGTCTCTGTTCAATTCTATCTAATCATATTCTGACTATTTTCATCCTGACTATTCCACCCACACCAGCAGACCCACATATTCTATCAAGACTTCTTCATATCTGATGATAGATCCTCATTCAGTCTGGCCTATCCTAGCATAGGATAGCACCAAATCATAGGATCATAGATTTAGAGTTGGACAGACCCCTGGAGATCATATTGGCTGTTCCTTAAAGCATAGGTCTGACCCTCCTTCAGAAGCTTTAGTGGCTTTCTATTATTTCTAAAATAAAATGCTAGCCCCTCTGTTGACCATTTGAGGCCCTTCCCAATCTGGTCTCAACTCTTCTTTTCAGAATAACCTCATTTTACTTGCCTTTATGTACTGCATGTTCTAGCCAAAATGACCTCTCTGGCATTCCTCATGTGCAACCTTCCATCTCTGTATCTTTAGCCAGGTTAACTTCCGTGTCTGGAATCTCTTTCTCCCTCATCTCTGCCTCATAGAATCTCTCAGTTCCCACAAGCCATTTCCTTCATGAGACCTTTTTTGTTCCCCCTATTTATTAGTGTTCTCTGATACCCTTCTGTATTTAATTTGTATATAATGTGTATTTACATACCTGTGTACACATGGTTGGTTGCCTGAAATCCTTTGGCAGCTGCAAGTAGCCCTCAGGTCGTATGTTGCGCAAACTTGACTTAGCACACAGTGCTAAGGTTGGCCCTTAGCAAATACTCAGTAAATTCATTTGAGCTCCTTCATATTGTAGATGAGGAAATGGAGACATAGTTGTTGATAGGAAGTCATCTTCCCAAAGTCACACAATTGTAGTAGAGACGGCAATCAAACCTTCTGAACTCAGGGCTCTTTTATAGTATGTACTATTTGAAATTTGTCCCTGTCTTTCTTGAGGTGATTAGAATGGGGGGAGAAGTCCTTCCAGATGTAGAGAGATGAGGGAAAGGGATCAGGCTATGATTTGTTGCAGGAGGCATGGGAGACAAAGTTCCCAGACTCAGCATTCTCTAGCCAATATGGCAATTGTGATATTTCCTAGGACAGAGTCTGCTGAGCTGAGGCTAACTTACCTGTGGGAGAAAGGCCTGCTATTCACAGCACTCAAGGTGTAAAGGAATGGGTTGCAGGTGACTATGAACATAACCCCTCACTGTCAGATGGCAGTTTAGGCACAGAAGGAGCTGGCTGACTGAGTAAACTGAAAGACTTGGGCTCCCCACACTGGAAGAAGAGTCCTACCTTGACAAAGAGCTAAAAAGTCAAGTACTTGGCTGGAGAAAAGAGCAAATAGGAAAAAAATCAAACTGCAGAAACTTACTTTGGTGACAAGGAAGATCAAAATATATTACCAAAAGAAGACAACAAAGTCATAGCTCCTATATCCAAAACTTCCAAGAAAAATATGAATTGGTTCCAAGCCATGGAAGAACTCAAAAAGGATTTTGAAAATGAGAAAGAGAAATAGAGGAAAAAATGAGAAGAGAAATGAGAGTGATGCAATAAAATCATGAAAAATGAGTCAACTGCTTGCTAAAGGAGACCCAAAAAATACTGAAGAAAATAACATACACCAACCCAAATGGCAAAAGAGGTCCAAAAAGTCAATGAGGAGAAGAATATCTTAAAAAACAGAATTGGACAAATGGAAAAGTCAGTTCAAAAGTTCACTGAAAATGCTTCTTTAAAAATCAGAATGGAGCAAATGGAAACTAATGACTTTATGAGATAGTAATAAATTATAAAACAGGGGGCGGAGCCAAGATGGCGGAGTAGAAACACACACATACGCTAGCTCTGAACCCACAGTCCATAAAATATCTGTAAAAAAGAACTCCCAACAAATTCTGGAGCAGCAGAAGCCACAAAACAATGGAGCAGACGAGATTTCTGTTCCAGAGAGCCTTGAAAACCTCTCACAAAAGGTCCATTGCACTGCGGACCCGGAGCAGAGCCCAGCCCTGCCTTGGCCGCACAGCGCCAAGAGGCTTCAGGAATCTCCAGTGGCCGCCCGGGTCCCTCCACCCACGGGCCCCAAAGGTTGGTGAGAGGTCTTCTTGGCTTGCCGAGAGGGGAGTGGGGTGCCCCAATAACTCAGGCCCCCTCGGGAGGTAGAAGCAGAGATAGCAGCAGACTGGGGCTCCCCAAGCAAGCAGGAGCCCAGATCCATTGTTGAAGGACTCTGCATAAACCCCCTGAGGGAACTGAGGCCGTGTGGCAGCCCTGCCCCCACCTGTGCACCTGAACTTAATCTCACACTGAATAGCAGCCCTGCCCCCGCCCAAAGCCCTGAGGCTGGGAAGCAGCATTTGAATCTCAGACCCCAAGTGCTGGCTGGGCAGATCTGGAGGCGAAGTGGGTGTGAAGAGAATATTCAGAAGTCAAGTCACTGGCTGGGAAAATGCCCAGAAAAGGGGGGAAAAAAGTAAGACTATAGAAGGTTACTTTCTTGGTGAACAGATATTTCCTCCCTTCCTTTCTGATGAGGAAGAACAATGCTTACCATCAGGGAAAGACACAGAAGTCAAGGCTTCTGTATCCCAGCCCACTCAATGGGCTCAGGCCATGGAAGAGCTCAAAAAGGATTTTGAAAATCAAGTTAGAGAAGTGGAGGAAAAACTGGGAAGAGAAATGAGAGACATGCAAATAAAGCATGAAAAACAAGTAAACACCCTGCTAAGGGAGACCCAAAAAAATGCTGAAGAAAATAACACCCTAAAAAATAGGCTAACTCAATTGGCAAAAGAGGTTCAAAAAGCCGATGAGGAGAAGAATGCTTTCAAAAGCAGAATTAGCCAAATGGAAAAGGAGGTTCAAAAGCTCACTGAAGAAAATAGTTCTTTCAAAATTAGAATGGAACTGATGAAGGCCAATGACTTTATGAGAAACCAAGAAATCACAAAACAAAACCAAAAGAATGAAAAAATGGAAAATAATGTGAAATATCTCATTGGAAAAACAACTGACCTGGAAAATAGATCCAGGAGAGACAATTTTAAAATTATGGGCCTACCTGAAAGCCATGATCAAAAAAGAGCCTAGACATCCTCTTTCATGAAATGATCAAGGAAAACTGCCCTGATATTCTGGAACCAGAGGGCAAAATAAGTATTCAGGGAATCCACAGATCACCGCCTGAAAGAGATCCAAAAAGAGAAACTCCTAGGAACATTGTGGCCAAATTCCAGAGTTCCCAGGTCAAGGAGAAAATATTGCAAGCAGCTAGAAAGAAACAATTCAAGAACTGTGGAAATACAATCAGGATAACACAAGATCTAGCAGCTTCTTCATTAAGGGATCAAAGGGTGTGGAATATGATATTCTAGAAGTCAAAGGAACTAGGACTAAAACCAAGAATCACCTACCCAGCAAAACTGAGTATAATACTTCAGGGGAAAAATTGGTCTTTCAATGAAATAGAGGACTTTCAAGCATTCTTGATGAAAAGACCAGAGCTGAAAAGAAAATTTGACTTCCAAACACAAGAATGAAGAGAAGCATGAAAAGATGAACAGCAAAGAGAAGTCATAAGGAACTTACTCAAGTTGAACTGTTTATATTCCTACGTGGAAAGACAATATTTGTAACTCTTGAAACTATTCAGTATCTGGTTACTGGGTGGGATTACACACACACACATGCACACGCACACACACACACATAGAGACAGAGAGCACAGAGTGAATTGAAGAGGATGGGATCATATCTTAAAAAAATGAAATCAAGCAGTGAGAGAGAAATATATTGGGAGGAGAAAGGGAGAAATGGAATGGGGCAAATTATCTCTCATAAAAGAGGCAAGCAAAAGACTTATTAGTGGAGCGATAAAGAGGGGAGGTGAGAGAAAAACATGAAGTCTGCTCTCATCACATTCCACTAAAGGAAGGAATAAAATGCACACTAATTTTAGTATGAAAACCTATCTTACAATACAGGAAAGTGGAGGATAAGGGGATAAGCAGGGTAGGGGGGAGGATGGAAGGGAGGGCATGGGGAGGAGGGAGCAATTTGAGGTTGACACTCATGGGGAGGGACAGGATCAAAAGAGAGAATAGAAGCAATGGGGTACAGGATAGGATGGAGGGAAATATAGTTAGTCTTATACAACATGACTATTATGGAAGTCATTTGCAAAACTACACAGATTTGGCCTATATTGAATTGCTTGCCTTCCAAAGGGAAGGGTTGGGGAGGGGGGGAGGAAGAGAAGTTGGAACTCAAAGTTTTAGGAACAATGGTCGAGTACTGTTCTTGCCACTAGGAAATAAGAAATACAGGTAAAGGGGTATAGAAAGTTATTTGGCCCTACAGGACAAAAGAGAAGATGGAGACAAGGGCAGAGAGGGATGATAGAAGAGAGAGCAGATTGGTGATAGGGGCAATTAGAATGCTCGGTGTTTTGGGGTGGGGGGAGGGGACAAAAGGGGAGAAAATTTGGAACCCAAAATTTTGTGAAAATGAATGTTAAAAGTTAAATAAATAGATAAATGAATGAATAAAAAAAAGAAATTATAAAACAGAACCAAAAGAATGAAAAATAACAGAAGACAATATGAAATATCTCATTGGAAAACCAACTGAACTGGAAAATATTTCCAGGAGAGATAATTTAAAAATTCTTATACCACCCAACAGTCATGATCAAAAAAAGGTCCTTGACATCATCTTTCAAAAAATTATCAAGGAAAACTGCCCTCATATTCTAGAACCAGAGGGGAAAATAGAAATTGAAAGAATCTATCAATCACCTCCTAAAAGAGATCCCAAAAGGAAAACTTCTAGGAATATTGTAGCCAAATTCCAGACTTCCCAGGAGAAAATATTGCAAGTAGCTAAAAAGAAACAATTCAAGTATAGTGGAAACACAATTAGGATAACACAAGATCTAGCAGCTTCTACATTAAGGCACCAGAGATCTTGGTATACAATATTCCAGAGGTCAAAGGAGCTAGGATTAAAACCAAGAATCACCTACCCAGCAAAACTGAGTGTAATACTTCCATGGAAAAAAAAAATGGACATGAAATGTTAGAACTATTAGCAATAGTGAACGTTTTGAATATCTACGTAAATTATTTATTACCATTACTTTCAGAATACTTGCTCAAAATGCTCTAACTCCATTTCAACTAGAGTGAGTTGCACCATCACCAGCAGGAGCAGAAGCACGCAAAGTCACCCAGGAAGGGAATGGTGACACCAGAATTCAAACCCAAGTTTCCTATTTCAAACACTTTCTACTACACCATTTCCTTTGCACCTTTATATGTGTTAACTGACTTCAGTCAGACCACTGCTAGGAGGAATCAGGATTCTAAAGAGGGCAAACAGTTGTAAGCATATATGTGCCTTGGCTAACCATCTGTGTGTGTCCATTCTAGTGAACTGGGTGTGGAACTCCCACACCCTCAATCCCAACAAATGGCGTGGTTGATAAGCAGCATAATGCCCTTTCCACAATGAAATATTTGAGTATACACAAAGTTATTATTTCCACATTATTCTCTGGAATAGGGGCAAGAAAAATGGTAGAATAATTAACGAAATGGGGTCAAAGGGTAATAATAAATCAACACAGATAACTTGGAAGATGATGTTATATATATAAAGACACAGTGAAAGAGGGACACAGAATGAGAAGAGTCTTCTAGACCAACACTCTCTGGTATGCCATGAGGGGGTCTGTTAAGAATTTTATCTTCCCCCTGACCTTGTGCCTGCTGGGGGGGGCAACTGCTTCCCTCATTCAGCTGAATAACAATGGCTATGAAAACATTGTCATTGCCATTGACCCAACTCTGCCAGAGGATGATAAACTCATTGAAGAAATAAAGGTAAGAGAGCTAAATACTACTGGTCCTCAGAGTAGGGGCAAAAGGATGGCTTGGGGAGATGTAGTTGGGCATATAAGAAAGGGAGAGATGACCTGGGCTGTCCCTCTACTGTTTCTTAATCTCTCAGGGCATCATCAGTTGCCTAATTTATAGATTGGGGATAATAATGTCTGGTGTGCTTTCAAGATGAAATACAACTTCCTTGGTTGGAAATGAGAAAGGAGTAGGGTCTTTGTGGAGAGATTTTGTCTACTAGAAGCTCCATAGTTATCAATGTTTTAAAATTCATGGACCCTAGGAGAAGAACCTGTAATACATCAATACAAAATGGCAAATGCTCTTTAATGGTCTTGGAAATTTGCTTGGGACATTGACAGGTTAAATGACTTGTCAAAGGTCACACAGTCAAGTGTCATCTCCTCCATGAAGCCCCAGCAGGAAGGGGTCAGGCTCATATTTCTCAAAGTACATTGGGTATCTCCTTACATTTATCACATCTCCCTTTGCATTATTACTATTTACAAATGTGGCTCTCCAATTCCTTCCTTACATCCCATTAGACCACAAACTCCTAAATAGAAGGGTCTGTGTTGTAGGCATCTTTCTGTCCCCAGTAGTATTTTGCAAATGTCGGTTACTTAAAAGCTTTTTGTAGAACTGAGTTTAATTGAACTGTAGGTCCTGTTGACAGAGAACTCCCTTATGGGGAGGAACAATGTCAGGACCCCACTAGGGCACATATCAAACCCTGGATGGTTTGAAAATGACTTATTAATCTACCAAGTTTCATGAGAAAAGCCGGAGAAGCTTTAGGAAAGACTCTTAAACCATCCCAGTTAGTCTGTGCTCACTGAAAAGTTGTCTAATTGTGAAGCAAGGTGGCCAATTTCCCTTATTTCACACATGAAGGCACTGAGAGTCTGTTTAAATATCTTGTTCTAAATTATATCATGTATGGGACTTTGGGGATGGCATGCCTGACCCTTGAACCAAGAACACCTGACTCCTCTTTCAATACAAGCATGTCCACATCTTCATTTTCACTTGGTTAAAATTCTATACTCTTTTTACAAAAGCAGTCTTCATGTGAAGTTAAATGATTATTGCTTATACTTCTGTCAGCTGTCAGATTTCCCAATGGATTTCTTCTTTCCATATAGAACGTGGTATTAGATGCTTCAACTTACCTGTATAAGGCCACAGAACAAAGATTTTACTTCAAAGAAGTCTCCATCTTGATTCCTACAACATGGCAGACAAAACCAAACTATGAAAAACCAAAACTTGAGACCTACAAAAATGTAAGATCATCAGATTCTCATTTTTATTAAATAGGTCATATGTGACTTAAATTTTTTAAAGATATAATTTACTAATAATTATTATTCCAGAATCTTTCAGTTCAAATATTGCAAGTTTTGTTTATGATGCTCTATATAATAAAAAGTTTTTTAAAAAACATTTCTAGGCAGATATCATCATTGAAGTCCCTAATGCCTCAGGCAGTGATGATCCACGAACTGACCACTATGGACGGTGTGGAGAAAAGGGAGAGAGAATTCATTTAACTCCTGACATCATATTGAAGAAAAAGGTGAAAGAGTATGGAAATCCAGGTAGAGTTACTGATGAAAGTCTATGATTACATCATATTGCAGAATATTTCATAACTAAGGTTTCACAATATGTATAGAATATGGTTCTCTTGATTTGAAAATGTAGATTAGCCAAAAAGATTTCAGGAGCATTCCTTCATTTCATTTAAGAAGGAGGAGCAGTATTTCACTTCACCTCTGGAAATGTAATAGTTTTACACTAGTAGTCGCTAAATTTTTTAATGCCTTCCCTATCAGAAAAAAAAAGGAAAATCACTTTAGTGGCTGAATTGAGGTTGGATCAGGTGAGGAGAGATGTGAGGCAGGCAGACCCACCAGCAAGCTACTGAAATAGTTCAGGTGTGAGGTGATGAGAGGCTGCACCAGAATGCTGGTAGCATCAGAGAAAAGAAGTGGCCATATTACTGAGATGCTTTGAAGGGGAAATCAATGGTTCTTGGCAACAGATTAAATGTTGGGAGTAAGATAGAGTACGGAGTCCTGGATGACACTTAGGTTGTGAGCCTGATGGACTGGGAAGATGGTATTGCCCTCTCCAGTAACAGGAAGAAGGGGGAGGGTTTAAGGGAAAAGACAATAAATTCAGTTTTGGAAACAGTGAGTTAAAGATGTCTACTGCATATCAGTTCAAGACGTTTGAAAGGCAGTTGGAGATGTGAGACTGGAGGTCAGCAGAGAGATTAGGGCAGACTAGGTTCATTTCAGAATCATCAGCAAAGAGATGGTAATTAAATTCAGGGTTTTGATGGATCACCAAGTGAAATAGCATAGAGGGAGAAGAGGGCCCACCTTAGAACCCTGAGGGTCACCTCTTGGATGAATGTCTTGGCTCTGCAGGGGTCTGGGCTTCTACCCTAGAGACCACTCCTTTAGAGAACATGTTCAATTAAAGTATTTCTCACATCAAAAGTTTATGAATCAGTGTAAAACCCAACATCAACATAAGAATCTAAATTTTCTCCATAAGGATTCAAGCATCTAAGCATAGGTGGTTATTAAAATGAAAGGAGTCAAATAGAACTAATTTGATTTTCAATAAATTCAACAAATATTACTAAGTACCTACCATGTGTAAGGGACTGAGCAAGGTTTAGAAGACAAGGAGATAAAAAATACCCTCACCTAGCCCACAGTCCATGGGAAGAATACAAGATGGACACAAAGAATTAGAAAACAGAGCAAGGAGTAAAGAGGGAACGAGAGAGAAGAGCCAATGAGCTCTAGCACTACCAGAAAGAGGCTGAATGTGGACTAATAGTGGTGGGCTCCAGGATGACATCTCAGAAGAAGTGATACTAAAATTGAATTTTGAATGAAGATAACGATTCTGGAAGGCACATAAGAAAGGAATTCATACTAGGAATAGGGCAGGGCTTAGACAAATATCGAGAGACAGGAGATTGCATGTTGAATTCTGGAAACAATCTGACTGGAACGTGAAGGGCACAAAGGGAAACGATAAATTGAAGTCAGAATCTGGAAGGCTAAAGATCAGATTCAGTGGTCTGAATTTCATCCTACTGTACTAGGGAGCCAAGAAGGTTTTTTAAACAGGGGAGTAACATGGTCAGATGTAGGATCATGGGATTATAGATTTAGAGATGGAAGGGACCTTAGAGGTAATCTAGTCCAATCATTTCTTTTGACACATGAGAAAACTGAGGCCCATGGATGTTATGTAATGTGTCGAAGATTACATAAGTAGCTGAGTTTGGGCCAATTTTCATCCTACTACAACACATTGCTAGTCAACATGTCCTACAAACATACAATACACAGTAATGTGAGGAGGGGGAGAGGCTTAGCAGTCAGGGAGAGAAATCAGAGAAGGCTTCATGGTAGATAGAGTGCTTGAGCTACACCTTAAAGGAAGATGAAGATTTTGAGAAGCATGAAGGACCAGTAGTATTAAATGTAATAGATGTACTGGGGATAAACACAGAATACCTAAGGGACAAAAAAGACAGACACATGTAGCACATGCTGAGTGTAGGAAAACAGAGGGATAGTCTATTGGTATCTATACAATGTCAACAAATCTATTCAAAGATACACTCCTCCCCCAGAGTGTTGGTTAGGATCCCTCTGATTGATTCATATTGGGGAGGACATAAGATGGGGAAATACGGATAAACTGAAATCTATATCACTGATGAGTATAACTGAATGAAAGAGATCACAAATCCATCCGATTATTTAAGTAAGAGTAAGAGAAATAGGGAAGGAAGGCAGGAAGGCAGGAAGGCAGGCAGGCAGGCAGGCAGGCAGGCAGGCAGGCAGGCAGGCAGGAAGGAAGGAAGGAAGGAAGGAAGGAAGGAAGGAAGGAAGGAAGGAAGGAAGGAAGGAAGGAAGGAAGGAAGGCAGGCAGGCAGGAAGGAAGGAAGGAAGGAAGGGAGGAAGGAAGGAAGGAAGGAAGGGAGGAAGGAAGGGAGGAAGGAAGGCAGACAGGCAGGCAGGCAGGCAGGCAGGCAGGCAGGCAGGAAGGAAGGAAGGAAGGAAGGAAGGAAGGAAGGAAGGAAGGAAGGAAGGGAGGGAGGGAGGGAGGGAGGAAAGAAGGAAGAAAGAAAGAAGGAAGGAAACATTTAGCAGTCATCTATTATGTACCAGGCACCTAAGTGTTTCACAGATCTCATCTCATAAAATATGAAACTCCAGAAGAAGAGCCTCAGTGCACTGGATAGTTTATCTACAGGTATGGAAGAATGTAAATAAGAATTTCACAGGAGAAGAAAGTGTGACTAGGGTGCACTTTGCATTAATAAAGGGAATACCCACATAGACTTAAGAAAATTCCCACAGAACCATTGAGTTGTAGAAGTAATTATATTTTTGCATTTCAAATATATTCCCACAGGTAGAGTTTTAGTTCATGAATGGGCCCATTTACGGTGGGGAGTGTTTGAGGAGTACAATGAAGAGGAGCGTTTCTACCAGTCTAATGGAAAAAATGTACCAGTAAAGTATGTTTATCTTCTTTCAACTTTTTTTGTGAACCACATCAGATTAAAATTATCTTCTCAAGTTAATTTTTAAAAATATTTTGGTTATCATGACTTTTCTTTTCATCTATAGACTATAACAATGGCATGTGTTATCATCAATTTCACCACAACCTTCTTCATATGTGACTGGTTCTTACAGCAACACACTTCAAAGCAAAGGCAGCTATATCAAAGCACAGAAATTTTTCTGAATCTGAGGCACAAAATCATTACAGATCAACTCTTTGGTGTTGTTATATATATCTGCACCACAGAGAGATTTGCCAACATGGCCTCAGATACAAGCCACCCCTAGAGAGACAGACCTAGCACAGGTCCTTGCTGCCTCCTCAGGACAGCAGCAGCACACATTGACAGACAGAGACAGAAGAAGTCCCCCAAATGTTGGAATATCACACCGTCACTGCACCAAAGAACCTACCAGACCCTTTCCCTCTTTCTCCTCAGGGGCTTTAAGAATGATTTTAGGAAGCACAAGCAACATTCTGTTACTTCTTGGTGTTTAAGTACAGTGGGAAATTACAACTCTCAAGGAGGGAAAACATCAGTATCCTTCCTTGCGTAGGCTACACCTGCTCTCTTTCTGTTTTTGCAGGAAACCTACATTGCTCTCCCTGTTGGGTTAACAAAAGGTTTAGCATCAGTCAATCCATGAGCATTAATGAAACACCTGCTATACAATGGGTGCTGTCCTTGATTTGGGATACAAAGGGGAAAATGAAAGTCTCAGCTCTCAAAGACCTTGAGGGAAATAACATGTGCGTGTGTGTATGTATGTTGTGTGTGTATGTATGTATATGTACACAAAATAGATGTGAAGTAAATGCAAGGTAACTGGGAGGGACATAAGTCTTCATGGTGCCCTCATTTCATCTATATGCTTGGCTGGGCCAGAGAGTTCTGAGTTCTGAGAGAAGCTTTGTTGAGTACTTTTGATCTAATGAATGAATGAAACCTTATGAAAGAAGTCAGTGAAAAGCAGGAATACAGATAAAAAATTTGAACTTCCTTATACATTAGTGTAGCTGAGCAGCTACTACAGTTGCTGAGAATGAGAATTCCCTCTTAATTTTCATGAAGACAATAAGGATCCTGGAGCTCATTCCTGGGAGCAGTAAAATCAGGGACACCAGTAAAGCCAACCTGGGACTCCCTGAAGACAGACTAGCATTGGGATATTCCAAAAAACCCACCTGAAATTCCCTGCAGGAGTTTTCTGCCAAACAGAAATTGGTCTTCCTGGCCCTCTGAGACTTTGCTGCCTAAACGCATTTGGTGATGAAGGATAATTGATGTGATAACATCAAGGATACACATAGGTTGGGGTGGTTTGAAATGAACTGATGTTCTTAAAACCTACTCCTAATATGTTTTCAGATGTTCTGAAGCTCTCAATGGTGAAAATAAGGCATATGTATGCTCCGGAGGCAGCTGTTCAGTCAGAAATTGCAGAATAAATCCCAGAACGGGAAAGTTCAACAAAGAGTGTGCATTCATACCTGGCCAATTTCAGACTGAGAAAGCCTCCATCATGTTCATGCAAAGCATCGATTCTGTAAGTATAAGGATTATTGGTTCTGAAGTTTGTAAAAAGAAGAAACAGGTTCTGTTCTAATCCTATGAGCTGGCATTTATTTAGTGTTAAGGTTTTCAAGACACTTTGCCTCTACATTCTTATTCGATACTTAAAACAACCTCATTTGCCTTAACTTTCTTTCTTATTTCCCACATGAGGAGAAATGAAATGAGCATGATCCCACTGCTAGCTCCGGGCTCTTTCCTTACCCTGGTCTGTCTCCCTATCAGTACATCTGTCCAGATGTTCTGAGGTAGACCCCTTGGGCTAGGCAGCCCTTCAAAGAGCCATTATTTCTCTAAAAGGGAACGCTAAGGATACAAAATCAGGAGAATACAAAAGAATACCGCCAGCAATACTCTGATCCTCTTATTTCCTTCTCCCCACCCCATACACTCTGGACATTCTATTTTACTTCAAGATCTTGAAATTAAATACCCCTTAAATCCCTAAAATAAATAAGGAAATATGGGACTTTGAGAGGGAATACTTTCTTTTTTTTTCTTCTTTTTATTACTAAAACTTAAAAGAAAAAATATATTGTAAATTTTAATATTGAAACGTAAATACAAAATAAGAAAAGAAAAACTATGTCCTGTGCACAGCAGAACGTGAGAGAGAATTCAAAATATATAGCAATAAATTTCCATGTCGAGAAAGCCTATATAATATGCAGTTCACATTGTGTTGAGAGCTGTACATCATTTCCTTGCTTCCATGCAAGTTTACTTTGATTCTCTGCTGTGCATTTTTTTAAAATTTTTATTTATTTATTTTTAGTTTCCAACATTTACTTCCACAAGATTTTGAGTTTCAATCCCTCCCATCTGCCCTCCCCAAGATGACATGCAGTCTGATATAGGCTCCACATATACATTCATATTAAACATGTTTTCACATTACTCATGTTGTAATGAAGAATTAGAACCACAAGAAAGAAGAAATAAAAACACAAAACAGCAAATAATATGCTTCAGTCTATATTCAGACTCCACAGTTCTTTCTCTGGATGTGGATAAGCATTTTCCGTTATGGGTCTTTTGGAGTTGTCTTAGATCCTTGCATTGCTGAGAAGAGCTAAGTCTATCAAAGTCAGTTACTGTTACAATGTTGCTGTTACTATGCATAATGTTCTCCTGGTTCTGCTTGCTTCAGTAAGCATCAGTTCATGCAAGTCTTCCCAGGTTTTTCTGAAGTCTTCCTGTTCATCATTTCTTATAGCACAATAGTATTCCATTTCATTCATATACCACAATTTGTTCAGTCATTCCCCAATGGATGGGCATCCCTTCAATTTCCAATTCTTGTCCACCACGAAAAGAGCTGCTATAAATATTTTTGTACATATGGCTCATTTTCCCATTTTTATGTTCTCTTTGGGATATGGACCTAGAAGTGGTATGTATTCTTGCATCAAAGGGTATGCACAGTTTTATAACCCTTTGGTCATTGCTCCCCAGAATGGTTGGATCATTTCACAACTCCACCAACAATGCATGTGTTCCAATTTTCCCACATCTTCTCTAGCATTTATCATTTTTCTGTTTTGTCATGTTAGCCAATCTGATAGGTGTGGTACAGTACCTCAAAGTTATTTTGATTTGAATTTCTCTCATCAATAGTGATTTAGAGCATTTTTATATGACTATAGATGACTTTAATTTCTTCCTCTGAAAACTGCCTGTTCATATCATTTGACCACTTATCAATTGGGGAATGACTTGTATGCTTATAAATTTGACTCAGCCTCTATCTATTTTAGAAATGAGGCCTTTATCAGAGACACTGGCTGTAGAAATTGTTTCCATGCCCTCTGCCCCACTTCTCATCTTGGTTGTATTGGCTTTGTCTGTGCAAAAACTTTTTAATTTAATGTAATCAAAATCATCCATTTTGCATTCCATAATGTTCTCTATGTCTTTTTTTGGTCATAAATGCTTCTGTTCTCCATAAATCTGACAGGTAAATTATTCCTTGCTCTTTTAGTTTGCTTATAGTATCAGCCTTTATATCTCAATCATGTTCCCATTTTGACTTTATCATAGTATATGCTGTAAAGTGTTCGTCTATGCCTACTATCTGGTTTCCTAGCAGTTTTTTTGTTAGTGAGTTCTTATCCCAGAAGCTGGAGTCTTTGGGTTTATCAAATGGTAGATTCTTATAGTCATTGACTATTGTGTCTTATGTACTTAACCTATTTCACTGATCCACCACTCTATTTCTTAACCAGTACCATGGAGTTCTGACAATTGCTGCTTTATAATACAATTTAAAATCTGGCATGGCTGGGCCACCATCCCTTGCTTTTCTTTTCATTAATTCCCTTGACGTCCTTTTGTACTTTGACCTTTTGTACTTCCAGATGAATTTCATTATTATTTTTTCTAGCTCTATAAAACAATTTTTAGTAGTTTGATTAGTATGGCACTTAGTAAGTAAATTAATTTTGGTAGAATTGTTATTTTTATATATTAACTCAGCCTACCAATGAGCAACTGATAGTTTTCCAATTGTTTAGATTTGACTTTGTGTGAAAAGTGTTTTGTAATTTTGCTCATATAGTTCCTGGGTTTGCTTTAGCAGTCAGACTTCCAAATACTTTATAATGTCTACAGTAACTTTAAATGGAATTTCTCTTTCTATCTCTTGCTCTTGGGCTTTGTTAGTAATATACTGAAATATCAGTGATTTATGTGGATTTATTTTATATCCTGCAACTTTGCTAAAGTTGTTTATCATTACAAGTAATTTTTTTACTTGATTCTCTAGGATTCTGTAAGTACACCACCATATAATTATATATATATATATATATATATATATATATATATATATATATATATATATATATATATATATATATACATATATATATATATATCTTTGTTTCTTCTATGCCTATTCTAATTAATTTCTTTTTCTTCTCTTATTGCTAAAGCTAAGGTTTCTAGTACAAATATTGAATAACAATGGCGCTAATAAGCATCCTTGTTTAACCCCCAATCTTATTGGAAATGCTGCTTGCTTATCCCTATTACAAATAATGCTTGCTAATGTAAAACTATAGATGTTGCTTATCATTTTAAGGAAGATTTCATTCATTCCTATGCTCTCCAGTGTTTTTAATAGGAATGGGTGTTGTATTTTGTCAAATGCTTTTTCTGCATCTATTCAGATAATCATATGGTTTATTAGTTTTGTGACTGATATGGTCAATTATGCTGATAGTTTTCCTAATATTGAACCAGCCCTGTGTTACTGGTATAAATCATACCTGGTCATAGTGTATTATCCTTGAGATAAGTTGTTATAATCTCTGTCAGTATTTTACTTACAATTTTTGCATCTATATTTATTAGGGAAATTGATCTATATTTTCTTTCTCCGTTTTGGTTCTTCCTAGTTCAGGTTTCAGCACCGTATTTGTATCATAAAAAGAATTTGGTAGGACTCCTTCTCTGCCTATTTTCCCAAATAGTTTATGTAGTATTGGAATGAATTGTTCTTAAAACTTTTGATAGAATTCACTTGTAAATCCATCTGAACCTGAAGATTTTTTCTTAGGGAATTCATTGATGGCTTGTTCAATTTCTTTTTCTGAAGTGGGGTTATTTAAGTGTTTTATTTCCTATCTAGTTAATCTGGGCAATTTATATTTTTGTAAATATTTATCCATTTCAGTAAAATTGTCAAATTTATTGGCATAGAGTTAGATAAAATAGCTCCTCATTGTTGTTTTAACTTCTTCTTCATTGATGGTAAATTCATTCTTTTCATTTTTGATACTAGTAATTTGATTTTCTTCTTTTTTTAATGAAATTAACAAAGATTTATCAATTTTATTGGGTTTTTCCATAAAACCAGCTCTTAGTTTTGTTTATTAGTTCAATTGTCTTCTTAATTTCAGTTTTATTAATCTCTCTTCTGGTTTTCAGAATTTCTAATTTGGTATTTAATTAGGAATTTTTCATTCGTTCTTTTTCTATCTTTTTTAGTTGCATGCCCAATTCATTGATCTCCTCTTTCTCTATTTTATTTATGTAAGCATTTAGAGATATAAAGCTTCACCTAAGAAATGCATTAGCTACATCCCATAAGTTTTGGTATGCTTTCTCATTATTGTCATTCGCTTAGATGAAGTTATTGATTGTTTCTATGACTTGTTGTTGGACCCCTTCATTCTTTAGGGTTAGAATTTTGTAGTTTCAAATTAATATTTAGTCTTACTTTCCATGGTCCTTTATTACATGTAATTTTTACTGCATCATGATCTGAAAATGATGCATTTACTATTTCTGTCTTTCTGCATTGATTGTGAGGTTTTTATGCCCTAGTACATGGTCAATTTTTGTGTAGATGCCATGCACCTAGGTATATTCTTTTCTATTCCTGTCCAATTTTCTCCAGAGACCTATCATAGCCAACTTTTCTGAAATAATATTCACTTTCTTCATTTCTTTCCTGTGTATTTTGTGGTAAGATTTATCTAGTTGTGAGAAAGGGAGGCTGAGGTCCATCGCTACACAGTTTTGTTGTCTATTTCTTCCTCTAACTCACTTAACTTCTTTAAGAATTTGGATGCTATACCACTTATTGTGTGTGTGTGTGTGTGTGTGTGTACATATATATATATATATATATATATATATATATATATATATATATATATATATAGATAGATAGATAGATAGATAGATAGATAGATAGATAGATAGATTTAATGATGATATTACTTCATTATCTATGTTCTATGTTTGTATTATGGCACTTGCTGAGCTCTCTTAGCAGCTTCAAGGACTTGGTCATTCCAATGGAGAATCATTAGTGGCAGTGGGAACTTTCCAGGTGAGGGAGTTTTGGATTATACTCAAGGGTGGAGTTAGCCTAACACAGATGGACAGATATAGTACCTCAGTTAAACAGAATTCCATTTGCACAGGGACTTCTGTCACTGTCCCTCCTTGCTGTAGTTTTCTTTCTTATCTCTTTTAATTAGATCTATTTTTGCTTTTCCTTTGTCTGAGATCAGGATTGCTACCACTGTATTTTGTTTTTACTTCAGCTGAAGCATAATAGATTCTACTCCAGTCTTTACCTTTACTCTGTATGCATCCTTTTCCTTCAAATGTGTTTCCTGTAAACCACATGTCGTAGGATTGTGGTTCTTAATCCATTCTGCTATCCCTGTTTTAGGGAAGAGTTCATCTCATTCACAATCACAGCTATGATTACTATCCATGTCTTTCTCTCCATCTTAGTTTCCTTCCTGTTTATGCTTTTCTCTCTCCTTTCTCCCTTTCCCTCATCACTAGAGTTTTGATTTTGACCACCCCCTCCCTCAATCTGCCCTCCCTTCTATTAAGAGGGAATACTTTCTTGGGGGATGTAGGGAATAAAGGGTCATGACATCTTCAATAGCTCTTTTTTCTCAACTCAATTTCTAACACTCATTTAAAAACTTTTTTTGAGTTCCAAATTCTCTCCGTCTGCTTCTCCTCTTTGAGAAGACAAACAATTGCTATAGATTATACATGTGCAGTCAAGCAAAACATATTTCCATATTAGCCACATTGCAAAAGAAAACAGACAATGCTCCCCCAATAAAGACAGTTAAAAAAAGATTCTTTGATCTGCATTCAGATTCCATCAGTTTTTTTTTCTTGAGGTGAATAAAATTTTTTCCATCATGAATCCTTTGAAATTCTCTTGGATCTCAATAGCTCTTTTTTCACGTTTAACTTTCAGTTAAATATTATCCTATCTCTTCATTATTAAAGTTCCTAACCTTTTGAAAACTATGCCTACATATAAATAAGGTTAAAGTAGTCTTTTAAATCTCAATGACTGCATCATTTTGGCTCGGAGGCCAAATGCTTGTTGACTGACTGACAGAAGAACTACCTTCTGATTTAGGGGGGAAAGGCAGACTAAGCCAAGGTTTCTACTTTCTGGCTATTTGATGAGACTTTACAAATAGCTGAGGAAAGAAGGAAAGGGAAAGGAAAAAGGGAAAGATAGCCAACTGAATGTAGAATTCTAGATAATAGCAAGGAGAAATAATAAAGTTTTCTTAAATGATCAACGCAAAGAAACAGAAACAACAGCATGGGAAACACGCGATCTCTTTTAAAAAAGTTAGAAATATTAATGGAAAATTTCATGCAGAAATGGGCATGATAAAAGACAAAAACGGTACAGACTTAATAGAAGCAGAAGAGATCAAGAAGAGGTAGCAAGAAATCACAAAATAATTGTGCAAGGAAGTCTTGACATCATCTATAACCACAATGGTGTAGTTACTGATCTACAGACAGACATCCTGGAGAATGAAGTCAAGTGGACTTTCAGAAGCATTCCTAATAATAAGCCTAATGGAGGTGATAGTATTCTAGCTGAGTTATTTAAAATCCTAAAAGATGACGCTGTTAAAGTGCTGCATTCAATATGCCAGCAAATTTTGAAAGCTCAACAGTGGCCACTGGGTTGGAAAAGATTTGAATTCAGGTCTTCCTGATGATAGAACATATCCACTGTGCTACATGGCTGTGCTTGGTTTGAGTTGTTTTGATTCAGTTTAATACAATTCAACTCAATTCAAGAAATGTTCATCAAGAGCCTGCTTTCTAATAAGATTATAGAACAGTTAGTTCCTTTTTTGACCTGGCACACAATTGGCATTTAATACATTTAAAAACACTTGTTTTTGGCTAACTAATGGTAGAGGCCTGCTGAGAGCTTTTGGACTCTAGTTCCGTTATCCCATGGATTACTCTTTCCACATATTTTTGACTCAACTGAAAATAAGATAAATAGACTACCTGAGCTTCTATGCATGGCACTTCTGTTTCCCTACTGCATCTGACATAGGGCTACTTATTCTCTTCAAGCACCAGGGCCTCTGAGACATTGAACTGAATGGGATCTATGGGGCTGACAGAATACTCCACTCCTTTGTGATTTGGGAATCCAGCAGGGAGGGACAGAGACAGAAGCCCCTGTGCAAATGGAGTTCTGTTTAACTGGGCCATCTGTGTTAGGCTAACCCCACCCTTGAGTATAATTCAAAGCTCCCTCACCTGGAAAGTTCCCACTGTCATTGATGATTCTCCATTGGAATGACCAAGTCCATGAAGCTGCTAAGAGAGCTCAGCAAGTGCCATAATAAAAACATAGAACTTTTTTGTGTAAGCTCAAATGGGGTTCTACCCAACCTCTGACCATAGCATGATCCTCTTCCACAACATCCTTGACAATTTGTTTATCTAGTTGAATATGTCCAGCAAGGGGGAGCCCTCCACTGAGTAATGAGATGCTTATCACTTCATCCATTTCTAGAAGCTTCTAACTCTAAATAAGTTTCTCTACATAGAGCTGAAATCTGATTTTCTGTAACTTCTAGCTGCTCATCCTAATTCTACCCCCCCCCTCCCCCCCACAGATCTAACCAGGGTCAGTCACAAGTCTAATATCTTTTCCATTTATAGCACTTAAAGTATTGGTAGAAAGCTATCATGTTTCTGTTGAGCCTCCCTTTCTTCAGATTTGTACTCCCCCACTCCTTTAACCTGTCTTCACATGGTGACATAGTTTGGAGCCTCCCCACAGTTCTTATCATCTCCCTGTGGATAATTTCCAGGTTGACATTTTCCCTTCTACAATGTGGCACCATGAGCTGGACCCAGTACTTCAGGTGTGGTGGGACCAGGCCAGTGGAGAAGGAGACTGTCATCCTCCTTTGGCTTTGGAAACTCTATGTCTATTAATGCAGTCTAGGATGCATTGACTTTGAGGGTTGGTGTCAGGCTATGCAAGGGATCATGGGTTTGGGACTGGTCATGATCTCAGATACCTTCTAGTTTACTTTGCAGATGAGTAAGTGAGACTCAGAGTCACACAGTAACAAATGGTAGAACCAGAATTTGAACCCAGGACCTCTTCATACAAACCCAGCACTCTTTCTATAGCACTATTATTCTGCCTCACTTCTGGACTCCTCATGCTGAGTGTGCAGTTCACTATAAACACTAGGATTTTTTTTCATTGAGGCACTAAGATGTGAAATTTGAAATTTCAATCTGTGTGACCTAGAGTAAGTCACTGAGCCTCTGCCTGCCTTAGTTTCCCTATATGTAAAATGGGGATAGTAATAGCACCTACTTCCCAGGGTTGTTGTGTGAATCGATGAGATCATCATCGTAGAAACAGTACTGGGTCTGACACCTAACAGGTGCCTTACAATGTTTTTTTTAATCAAGAAGCATTTAGTAACCCCTCGTTACCAAGTGCCAGGTACTATGACAGACTTCAAAGATGCAAAGACAGAAATAAAATAATCCCTTATCGATAGGAAGCTGACATTCCGCTGGAGGCAGGGGGAGAAATATAATATATTCATATATAAGTAAACACAAATATATGTAAAAATACAAATTATTTGGGTTTTTACAAGTAGGGGAATCAGAAAAGGATTCTTTTAAGAAAGTGACACCGGAGTTGATCCTTGCAAGAAGCTCAAGGTTCCAACAGATGGAAGTGAGGTCAGGGGAACATTTCGGGCATGGGAGAGAGCCAGGGCAAAGGCCTGGATAGAGAAGATGGAAGGCAAAGTATATAAAACAAACAAAAGCCATTCTGGATGGAGCCTAGTATGTGTGAAAGGGCATGTGGTATAATCAGCTGGGAAATATATCCTGGAAGAAGAGTTGGAAGGGACCTAAATGCTTAAGAGTCCAATGGGCAAACTTGGACTTTAGGAATATCAGTCTGATATCTATGTGGAAGACTGAGTAGACAGAAGAGGCTGGATACAGAGAGACCCATATAGTTGAGTCGAGGTGATGAGGTCTTGAAGAACCAGGGCAGTTGTATTTAAACAGACAAAAGGGGAATGGATACAAAAAGTGTTGTGGAGATAGAATCAATTTGACAACTGACTGGATGTGAGGCATGAGTGAAGAGGGGAGAATGATTCTTCAGTTGTGAATCCACATTACTGGAAGAATGATGGCACCCTCAATTGAAATGGAAAGTAATGGGGGGAAGTTAGGAAGCAGATGGTCTTGAAAACTGCTTCCTGGAATACCAATTTTTCCAACACTAGTCATTCATTATTCTGAAAAAGTGCCTACAGTCAACTACACTTGCTTTTTATTCCTTGATGACAGTATACCTAAAGCCCTTACCTGCTCCTTCCAATACAGAAGCAGCAGCCAAGTCCTAAGGAACTCTGCAATAGCCTCTTGGTTTCTATCATTCTTCTCACTGTGTTTCCAGAAAGTTCCTTGGAAAAACCTGTGTTTCCGGCACAGCTCTTCCATTTTTGAGAACCAAGTCATCCTACAATTGTTCCTACCCCAATGGTATTTCTCCTGTTGTTGCCTTTCTGATGTCTCTACTATCTTCTTAGAAGTGTTGTCAGTGATAGCTTTGAGCTCCTGGTCACAGAGGGTCAGAGTTTGATACACAGACTGGAATAATGAGCCACAGGGTTGGTGCAGGGGCTGTGTAGTAGCAGTGCTCCCGCAGTTCATCCTCATAGGTATGTAAAAGGCAGTGACCACTGATGGAAATTGGAGAGGGTCAGACAGAAGATGCAGGCTAAGTCATTGCTTCTTTTGCCGGCCATTTTCCCAGAATGACCAGAACACTCTTCCTTAGGCTCTGTTGGCATGGCAGTGAGTTCATTCAATTTCTCTGAAAGCTTTTCCAGCATACACTCTCTAGACTTTAGAGGCAGACTGACTGATCTGTGAATGCTTTCTTCTGCCCCAAGGTTAGGGGGAAGATGGCTTAACACAAGTTCTAGGATCTCCTGAAGATGTGAACTTCCTCAACAACATCTCATACTTTTTTACACAGTCATGGGAATTCTCCCCCATACTGAAGAAATTATTATGAGGCAAACTTCTAATGAGATTCGTTAACAGATCAAAGGAAAATAGTTGTTTCTTTACATTGATATGGCCCTTCATGAGATTCTGGTTCTCCAACTCATATAACATCAGTTCATGAGGGAGTTTTGCCCTCTCTATTTTTTCTTCAAGTCAGCATTCTATAAAGTAGTAAATGATTCTTTAATCAAAATTTATTTATTTATTTAAGTTTTCAACATTCACTTTCATAAGATTTTGAATTCCACATTTTCTCCCCATCTCTTCCTTCTCCCCACCACAGGACAGCATGTATTCTGATCGCCTCTTCTCCCTTCTGTCACCACCACCTGCCGCGCCCCCCCCCATTCTTATCCCCTTCCCCTTCTATTTTCCTGTAGGATAAGAGAGATTTCCATACCCCATTGCTTGTGTATCTTATTTCTCAGCTGCATGTAAAAACAATTTTTAACATTCATTTTTAAAACTTTGAGTTCCAATCTCTCCTTTCCTCCTTCCCCACTCACCCTCATTGAGAAGGTAAGCAATTCGATATAGGTTATGCAGGTGCCTTAATCTTTTGTCCCCTTCGTGAACTCCTTTCTTAACATATCTCCCCATTCTGTACTTGTAATTTTTGAACCCAAGTGAAGGACTCCACCTCTCCTCACCTTATGTTGTTTACCTCACCTCCTGTTCCAGCCTAGTAAGGTTTTTTACAGATCTTAATGATACAGATCGATGTATTAACTACTCTACCTTGTTTTGCAACATCTGAAAAACAGACCGAGATACTCTTTATGCCTTCATCCAAATCACTAAAAACTTATTTTAAAATTAGATTAAAAATTAGGTTATCAAATAGAATAGAACAGGGTCAAGGAAATTCCCCTGTGGCATTGCACTGAATGTGGCCGTTCATGTGAATACCTTCGTGTCACTACATTTATCACCGCTTCTGGAGTCGGCCAACCAGGGCCAGGCTGAATTAGTGATTTTATTATTCTTTCTACATTTTTTCAACATGTTCACAAAAGCATTTAGTCCAACATTTTGCTGAAATCCAACTGCCTGAGATGTTCCCATGATCCGTCTAGTGAGCTGATAACAAATGGAATCGAGGTTGGTCTGACATGACCAGTTCTTCAGGATCCTCTGCTACCTTTCAGGCATTGTTTCTTCTCCTTCTAAGTGCTCACACTCAGATCAAACTCAGAATCCCTAGATTCAAAGGAGAATCTACTTGGAAGGGAACCTGGAAATCACCTAGTCCATTTCTCAATTTGTGGGTTTGGCAGCCAAGATGGTGGAGTAAAAGCAGGGATCTGCTTGAGCTCTTCCCCCAAACCCCTGCAAATATCTGTAAAAAATTACTCTAACAAAATTCTAGAGCTGCATAACCTACAAATTGATGGAGTGAGGCAAATCTCCAGGCCAGGACAGCCTGGAAGGTCAACAGGAAGCATCTGTTACACCAGACTGGGAGAAGAGCAGAGTGCATACTGGCCACACCAGCACAGACTGGGCCAGAATAGGCCTCAGGGGACTAAACTGCTGGCAGCTCTGGCAGTTTCCAGACTTCTCAATCCACAAATGACAAAGAGAGCATAGAAGGTCAGTGGGAAAACTCTGTCAGACCTGAGGACCCCACTGGAAGCAGAGTCCTACCTTGACAAAGAGTTAGAAAGTTAAGTACTTAGCTGGGAAGATGAACAGACAGAGGAAAAAAAGTCAGACTATAGAATCTTATTTTGGTGACAAAGAAGATCAAAACATACAACCAGAAGACAACAAAGTCAAAAGCCTCTAAGAAAAGTATGAATTGGTTGCAGGCCATGGAAGAGCTCAAAAAAGGATTTTGAACATCAGGTAGGAGAAGTAGAGGAAAAATTGGGAAGAGAAATGAGAGTAATGCAAGAAAATCATGAAAAGAGAGTCAACAGCTTGCTAATAGAGACCCCCAAAATACTGAAGAAAATAACACTAAAAACGCACTAACCCAAATGGCAAAAGAGGTCCAAAAAGGCCATGAGAAGAATGCCTTAAAAAGCAGAATTGACCAAATGGAAAAGGAGGTACAGAAACTCAATGAAGAAAATAATTCCTTCAAAACTGGAATGGAGAAAATGAAAGCTAATGATCGTATGAGAAATCAGGAAATAAAACAAAACCAAAAGAATGAAAAAATAGAAGACAATGTGAAATATCTCAATGGAAAAACCACTGACCTGGAAAACAGATCCAGGAGAGATGACTTTAAAATTATTAGACTACCTGAAAGCCTTGATAAAAAATAAAAGCCATGACCTCAATTTGTGGACTAGGGAACAGTGTGGGCAAAGGTATGCTGGTATATATTTAACAAATGATTCCCTGAAACAAGCAAGACATATTTTAAATGTTAAATGCATCATTAACGTTGTCTCCTTCACTTTCTTTAGTCTACACCAGTGTGTCCAACTCAAAAAGAAATAAGTTTACTGATCCACATAGAAGGATTCCTTTTCCTGTACACTGAGCTGGCTTTAAAATGTTATCATCTATATTTTATTTTTTTAATTTATTTTGTTAAATATTTTCCTGTCTGGTTTCCAAGCACATGAGATGCTCTAGATACTCAAGGAAACATTAAATGTAAATGTGATTTGTAGCATTTGCTGATTTGTAAATGCTCATGCTAAAAATTCAACTATTGGCTCTTGACAGCCCCTTAAAGTTGGTTCTAGCACACTCAGTCTGCAGTCCCAGAGACCATTTCTGGGAGGTCCTCCAGATCAAAACTATTTCATAATAATACCATGGCATTCAATTTCTAACGTGATAAAAATAAATAGGTAAAACAAACATAAACTAAAGCTGTTGGGGGAAAGGGCATCAATAATTTTTTAAATGTAAATGAATCCCAAGACCTACTTATCTAGTCCAATGTCTTCACTTTGCAGGTAAGGAAAGTAAGGTTAAATTACTAGGTCAAGATAGGGCAGGTCTAGAATCCCAGGAGTGCTGAAGAGTTTTTCCATTGAGTTACTTTCTCCCCTATATCATCGTTGGCTTACTAGTTGTATTCATTACATTAATGGTTTACAGAAGGGGTTCTTGATTTTTTTGTGTACTGCCCTTCAGTATTCTGGTGAAATTTTGGACCCCTTCTCTTAATCAAGTTTTAAATGCAAAAAAAAAATACTCAGCATGATAAACAAAATGAATTATATTTAAAAAGGTATAAACACGTCTTTTTAAACTCTAGTTCATAGACCCAGGTTACGAAACCCTGCTTTACAATTTTTGTATTTATGGTGCAATTGGACTTTTTCAGGTGGTTGAATTTTGTACAGAAAAGAACCATAACAGAGATGCACCAAATGCTCAAAACCAGAAGTGCAACCTCAGGAGCACATGGGAAGTGATCCAAGACTCAGAAGACTACAAGACATCAACTCCTATGACAGAAGCACAGCCACCCCAGACCAATTTCTTACTGAAGCAGATCAGGGCAAGGACCCTGTGCTTAGTTCTGGATAAGTCTGGAAGCATGGGGGTAAGCCAAACCTGACCCATTCTGCTGGAGGTGGGAGGGGGGGTGTATTTACATCCTATGGTGCCCCGTAGAATTTGGGGGCTGTTGGAAACTACAATGATCTCATGGTTTAAAAGAAGCTAGGAAGTAGGGAATCATTATTCTCCCTACACCAAGTTTTCCTTTAAGCCCTCATACTCACACTCCCTCCTCTCCTCTTCCTACAACAAAAATGAATGGAGAATTATTCATTGTATCTAAGTGACATTTGGATTGTCCAAAAGTGACTAAACTAAGGATTTTCTCAGCGGTTTCCCATCCCGTGAAGATCTGTAGTCCCTGTTAACAAAACAACACAATCAACTTTGTATGATTTCTTATTTTCCTCCTTTGTTCATGATTGTGCAAAATCATCAAACATTCTACCTAAAAGTGCAGCTGAGATTCCATACTTGAAAAGACTGACAACTTCATTAATCTGGGTACCCTCTACTGTACCCCACCATTCCTCACTGATCAAAATGATTTAGTAGTCCCAATACACAAATTCTTTAGTTTCTCTGGTCAAAAATAATTTACTATGAGACAATGTGGTGTAGTGGATGGAGAACTGACCTCTGAGTCAGGAGGATCAGTTTCTACATCTGGCACATGCTGGTTTTGCAATTCTATGAAACTATAACTTACAGAGAAAGTGCTAACCTGCCTTGGTAGGGAGTTTCCTCATCTGGGAGTCCCCTGTACCAATGAAATCTCAGGTCTAGTCCTTGTTCTCCTTGGTAGTTCATCCCTGGTGATGTGGCTCAAATTAAAAGGCAAAAGTATTTCGCAGAACTTCTGTCATCTACTAAGCCCGACACCAACCCATTTGCAATCGTGATCCAACTTAAAAATCCCATGCTTCAATGTTTTCAGAATCTGCTAATTAGTTAATGAGCATCCACCAATGCAGAAACAAACCCTTCCACCATTTAAGCTTTGAGAGTTACTATGACTGAAACATGCACTGCCCTTTTGGTCATCTGGTGATGTGCCTCTCTAAATTTAGGAGGCTTAGACCTCAGAGAGCAAACATACAGCCTATCCTCCGACCCATTTTCAAATACTTTCTAGCCTAGAAGAATCCTCAGAGCTTGTGTTCTGTTTCCTAACCTGGGAGAATCCAGAGTCTCCACCATGGTACCCAGAGCCCCTACAGTCCCACATATGGGCTTAGTCCATTTTGCCACAGATTTCTTGTAGAAGACCCCTTGCCAATCCGACTTGTGTTTTTCTTTCAGGGTGAGAACCGGCTAAATAGACTGAATCAAGCCTCCAAACTCTTCCTGCTTCAGATCATTGAAAAGGGGTCCTGGGTTGGGATGGTCACATTTGACAGCTCAGCCTATGTTCAAAGTGAACTAGTACAGATACAGTCTGATGCTGAGAGGAACGCCCTCATTACCAAGTTACCTACTGTTGCTTCAGGAGGAACATCCATCTGCTCTGGACTCAAATCAGCATTTACGGTAAAGTCATCTCCCCTCCACTGTCTCTATTACAGTGGATATTTTCAAAGTGAATTTCTACTCTGAATTTCCCTCACATGCCTACCATCTACTATGAATTTGATGCCTTCCTCTAACATGTGAATATATTTCCAGGGAGGGAAAAAAATATCAACAAATGGTGATGTGGAGAAATTAAATTCAGCCCAAAAAACACTAAGCACTTAGTGCTGGACTAGGGTAGAAAGGAAGGAAGAAAGTCATCCTTAGACTCAGGAAGACTTGAGCTCATGTCCCTCCTGAGAGGCAACAAAATACAGTAGGCAAAACCATCATCTTGGAGTCAGAATAAGCCAAGTTCAAATTCTTCCTCAGAAATCTACTGGCTGTGTGACCCTGGGCAGGACACTTAATTTGTGCAAGCTTCAGTTTCCTCATGTTGAATAAGCAGAGTGGAACTGATGACCTGCGAGGTCATTTCTAGCCCTAAATCAATAATACTCTAACTCACATGGGCTATACAATTATAAAACCAATGAAAAACGCACTGTGCATGATATAGAAAGGGGGAAATGGTATGCAGCAGAAGCATTCAGGACATCCAGGGGCAATGATCTTCAATCTGGGCTCCATTCTGGCAAAGGCAGACATTTCTGGCTCTGTTGATTCATTTAAATACACTGAGTCAAGCAGCTGTTGGTCATCCATTTAGGGGGATGTTATAACACAGTCAATGAGTGATGAATGGATGTTTTGACTCCCATTATAGTAGGTTTTCCACATTTTGATGCATTAATTCTGTCTTGATATGAAATATGAAATGAAATTATAAAATTGTCTTAGTGATCCTGAAGTCCAGTAGCCTCATTTTATCAATGAGGAATATGAAAGAAACAAATGAATGGGAATTGGACCTATCATGTATGGTATTTCTAGAGTAAGTGTAGTACATATTTGTATAAGAAATAATTTTTATATAGGAAAAATGGGATAAAAATCAAGAAGGATAAGGACTAAGAGGTCATGGATGATGTTGTAGATACAACCTTCAATAGAGAAGAACAGAAGGAACCTGGATTGTAGAGCCATGAGTGGTATAGAAGTAATGAACATGAATTTTAATAGTGAAGGGGGAAAAAGACAGAGCCTGAGCCTGTACTCAAGGTAAAGTTGGCATGGGACTCCTAATCATGTTTGTAGGAACAGAGGAAGAAATCAGTAGACAGCAAGACTAAAGATACATAAGAGGGAAAGCAAGGAGAGTCAATGGAACAAGGTCCAGGAAGAAAAGAAAGAGAAGACATCAAGGTCAATGTGGAGAGATTAGCTTTGACATGACAGCCCTGCTGTTTCCTCTGATATAGGAGGAAGGAAATGGGTGAGAAACCAGAAAACATGCCAGATAGCTTCAACTTTTTCTTCAAAGTAAGAGATGATGTCATGTGATGTTACTTGAGGGATATTGATGAGAAGCTGGGGTCTCAGAGTTAGGGAAGTGGTAGGAACAGATGTTGTGGGGGATGTGCTAGAGAATCAAGAAAAAGTAAATGCAATAAGCATCCAAAGGTCTGGTTGAAGTGCATGTGGCATGCACTCCTAGGGGAAACACTGCCTCAGGGCTTTGTGTCCCGGTTCTCCATTGCTCAGGAGCAGAAGCAGAGAGAAGCAGGTGATAGGGAGCACAGGAGCACAGAGTTAGAGGTGGAAGACACCACAGAGGCCACCTACTTCTTCCTTTTACAGATGAGGAAACTGAGACCCACAAAGCTTCAGACTCTCTCTACCATGCCGTGTCTCCTCTAAGGTTTATAAGCTTTGTCCTCTTTAGCCCTCCCAGGAATAACAAAATAATCAGAAATAATTCCTTGCACATAGTGGGTGTTCATCTGTCCAGTGTCTCATCAGGCTCTGTTTGTGCTAGAGCGAGAAAGTACAGATACCTTGGCTGGGATTCAATGCCAGTGTTCAGAAGCTGGGTCACTCATTTGGCCAGAACAGATCTGCTTCCAAATGGGAGCATCACCTGGGACAAATTTTCCTGGATTAGTTCAGGAGAAAAAGGGCTTTGACTGAGTTTCTGAAAGTTGTCATTTCATATTAGAAAATTTCATGATGGGAAGATCTTCCTGCGGCTCCTGGGGTCTTTCCTTCATTTTCTTCTTTCATTCCTGTCCAGGTCCACCCACTTAGGGTTACCTGGCAACACTAAGTCTGCTTACCAATGTCTGGGATGAATCTGTGCTTTCAGGTAATAGGAAAGAAATTCTCAACAGATGGTTCAGAAATCGTCCTTCTGACTGATGGGGAAGACAGGACAATCAGCGCATGTTTCGAGGCAGTGAAACAAAGTGGCGCCATTATCCACACAGTTGCTCTAGGACCTTCTGCAGATGAAGGCCTGGAGAAACTGTCAGATATGACAGGTAAAATATAATCTGGAGAATATGTTTCTTCAGTAGGAAGGAAATACTATTTCTATGCAAACTTCCCCTTGAGTTCTCCTCTAAGATCTATGGGTGATCCAGGGCTTCTGAAAGCTATGGAAGTGGGGCACAGGCTCAGTCAATAAACAATTCAGTGCTACTATGTGCCAGAAGTCTCCGCATGGTTGAACTAATGGATTCTTGAAGTAGTGCAGATCCAAGAAGCTCCATCATGAATGAAATACATGAACTGGTTTAGATCGCAGATTCTGTGACACTTATTTGAGGCCTCATCAGTATTTTTGTCCCTTCCCAAAGATTTGCTTATGTTCCAGATGAATGAGACTTTAATGATTGTATAACGTATATTTTATATACCACAAGACTGAAATATTTTACCTTGACTTCCTAGAGCAAGGCTGTACTCTTACTAGCTGTAGAATGCTACACGTTATTAAACAACTTGAAACTTTATGAAAAAATAACTTTGGTAAGACTAGTGATTTGTCACTAACCTGTGCCAATTATTTAACTCCTGGGAATGTAATCCTACTTTAGGTGGTGTGCAGACAACTGCTACAGACAATGCCCAGAACAATGGGCTCATTGATGCATTCAGTACCTTCTCATCAGGAAATGGAATGATCACTGAACGGTCCATCCAGGTCAGTTTCAATTTCTCATTTCCCATGATGGTGTTATATAGGATCACAGAATTCTAGGATCAGAGAATTAGAGTTTATAAGGACCTCTGAAGTTCATAGAATCACATATCATAGATATGACATTGGAAAGAACTTCAGAATTTACCAGCAGAAACTACACATTTTAAAAATGAGGAAACTGAGGGAAATGGAGTTGTCGAAAGTGATGCAGGTCTTGAGTGGCCATGACTGGGATATGAACTTTAATCCTTTGACTCTATATCCAAGATTCTTTCCACTGCACCATGCTATGTGGGACATTAGAATCAAGGGGGAACTGACATTATGAATAAAAGGTGAGTGTGTGTGTGTGTGTGTGTGTGCATGCACACATATAAACATATTTTATTAAACACCTTCTGTGTACCAGACACAAATTTGCTAATATTATCTCATTTAATCTTTGCAACAACCCTGGAAAGTAGGTGCCATTAGCCCCATTTTACAGATTAGGAAACTGAGGCAGGCAGTGATTAAGTGACTTGCCCTAGATCACATGGCTAATAAGTGTTGGAGGTCAAATTTGAATTCAGGTTTTTCTGACTACAAGTCTAGGGCTATATCTCCTGTGCCACCTAGCAGCCTCTAGACTGTGAGCATTTTTACTGGCTGTCCAGACTTGGTTAATTTTTTTTAAGAGAGCAGCGGACATCATGATGTTAATTCACTTGATGCTCTAACTGTCTCACTGATACATGAAACAAGCTCTTCACCCAACTTGCTTTGAAAAAGTTGTCTAGTCCTGATGATTCCTTCTAAAGCCTTGGAGAATAAAGAAACTGAACTTTATGCATACCACTCTCAGTAGTGGACTCCATCTATTTGCATATTTCCATGCCCTACTCCTCTTTCCATGCCCTACTCCTCTTTCCATGCCACTCCCTGACTGTTAAAGACCACCCAAATGGTTCTCTCCACTGAATCTCTAGCTATATTTTCACTTCTCTACAAATCCATGATATTTTAGCACTTTTAAGGTCATTAGAATCTAAGCCTCAGGGCAGCATTTAAGTCTTTTCCAAAGATCCATAACAGGACAGCTAGCTGGTGCAGTGGATACAATACTGGGCTTGGAATCAAAACGACTCCTCTGTGAGCTCAGGTCTGGACTCAGACATTACCTGTGTGACATTGGGCAAATCACTTAACACTCTATACCTCAGTTTACTCGTCTGTCAAATGAGTTGGAGAAAAATATGGCAAAACACTCCAGTAGCTTTGCCAAGAAAACCCAAAATGGGGTCGTGAAGAATCAGACTCAACTGAAAAGTTCCAACCACAAGGATTGATGAGGCAAGATTTCCCATGTAGGGATTAGAAGATGAAAATGAAAGTCAAAGTCAAAGTCAAATTTGTCGTTTAAAAAAAGAGCACATGTCCCTCTTTACTATTTTGCTTTTCCTTATTATCATTATTATCAATAATCAATCAACAGACATTTATTCAGCATTTCTCATGTGTCAGGCACTGTCCTAAACACTGAAGATACAAACTAAAAATTAAATGGATCCTGCCTGCAATGAGCTTACATTTTCCTTAGGGGAAACAATATGATCAGACATACTAAAATGTAAAACAATGACAGAAAACACAAAATGGAATTGGACTGGGAGGCGCTATATGGTGGGAAGGAAGGGAAGCAACAATGGTGCTCAACAGTGGGCAGCATGGAAGAAAAATAAAGGCCAGAGTGAAGCATCATCATGTCTGGGGCTGGCTACGTGTAGCACTTTCTACCACTCAGGACAGCCCAGCCTCTTGGTGGGAGCTCCAAAATGGAGCAGCTTAATTTATCTAGGGCAAGTCAGATTTAGATGTAAAAGAGACAGTGCTAGAAAGCATACAGGAGATATGAAATGGAAAGGAGGAGGGGAAAAAGGGAACTCCCAGAGAATGATCTCAATTTTTTTCAGTGAAATATGAGGCAAGAGTTTCAGAAGGAGCCATGGGAGCTTTAATGAGAGATGAAAAGATTTGGAGGAGCCTTTGTTGTAGGTGCAATAGTGAGTTAGTTGGGATGAATAAAAGGATGATAGGGTCAGGACAGGACAGACCAAAGGGGCAGGGTGGTTCAATGGAAAGAAATCTTGATTTGGAATTTTCTGAGGCCTTCTCTCGAGACTATCTCCCATTTGTAATATATCTTGTATGAAGTTTTGTTTTCCTTTTGGAATGTTGTTTCTACCCCCTAATCAGAATGTGAGCTTCTTGTGTGCAGAGACTGCTCTAAATTTTTGTGATTTTGCTGGAGATATTCTATTTACCCACCAAAAGTATTACCTGTCCTCACTGTTGAGAAGCTGACTCAAAATCAAAGAATTGAACTTGAGAACCTGGCTTACAGGACAGCTGCACTCACAATAGAGGGAATTTGATTTAGAAGAGAAGTTGAGTAGGAAAGAGAAGTGAGGGGAAGAGAGTGAATGAGAGAAATTTGAACATTACCTTAGAATAAAAACAAGGGATCTCTTTCTAGCCCTGACTTTCATATCCTTTGTGCGAGAAGTATTGTTCATGCAATTTGTATAACCAGAACATCTGTCTCCTCTCTTGACCATCCTATCTCCTAATGGATACTAACCAGAGAGATAGGGAGGGTGCCTCTAATCAAATTGTTATAGGGAACTTCCAGGTAAAGAAACTCTCTCTATCAATTCATGCTGGTTCCTTTTGTGCGATTTATAATCTTTTCCCCTGGCATGACCTTCAGATTAACTGTGATATGACTTGTTGACCACTTATTCCTTTGCCCAATCACTACATGTTTTGTTATGTTTTCTTAACAGCTTGAAAGTAAGGGAGCTACTCTGAAGAATGGGGAATGGATGAATGGCACAGTTATTGTTGACAGCACAGTAGGCAGTGACACTCAATTTCTTGTCACATGGACAGCACAACAACCCCAAATGTCTGTCTCAGATCCCAGTGGTAAAGTGTATAATACTTTTTTAGTGGATGCAAACTCCAAAATGGCATACCTCCAAATACCAAACACTGCCAAGGTGAGTTTTTTCTCGTTTTTTCTTGAGATTTTCAGAAAATAGAGCCAAGACTTTAACTTCAGTATTACAACTTATTAACTATTCTTGACTGACAATAGGTTTTTTTTTTAATTAAAAAAATACATTCTTTTTCCACTTTTTCCACTCTTTAAAATGTGATGAATTGACCACAAAAAGCCAAGGCTTAAAAAAATTATACTGTGTCAACAAAAAAACTCTTATAAGCGATATCAGAAGGACAGACACTGGGCTAGAACACAAGAAAGGTTAGGAGGGCAATCTATAACAAGAAGTTATAGAACCTTTTCTGAGTGGTGCAAATATACTTATGACACCCTACTTTCCCACCCCGAATTTTAGAACCCATGTGTTCTAACAGCCAACATCTTTGCTTTGCTTCTGAGAAGAAAGGACTATGGCAGGGGTATACCTTTCAGATCACATTTTTCAGAAGCAAAGGTTTCAATAGTAATCAGTATTATGTATTCTAGGTGCACTCACAGGAAAAATGGTTTGAAATGACTCACATATGACTGAGAAGCAAAGTCATACAAACTCTCTAGCAGACAGTTTTCTTGAACTTCACTTGCAGAAGTCAAATAAGAGGTCAAGATAGATAATGGATAACAGAGAAGGCAGGTAGGGCAGATCTTAAAACTGTTTTGCTTTAATGAATTTCTATTGGATTTTTCAGGTTGGAACTTGGACTTACAGCCTTAAGTCAAGTGCACAAACTTTGACTCTCACCGTAACATCTCGTGCTGCAAATTCTAATATAACCCCCATTACAGTGGATTCTAAAATGAATGGAGACACCAACACCTTCCCTAATCCAATGGTTGTTTATGCACGAGTTCACCAAGGATCTCTGCCTATTAAAGGAGCCACTGTAACAGCCCTCATTGAATCAGCTGATGGGACAACACAGACTCTGGAACTTCTGGATAATGGTGCAGGTAAATTATCTCCCAAAATAAGCACAAGGTTCTCTTCCTTTTTTAATAGTGTTTTATTTTTTCCAGTTACATGTAAAGACAACTTTTAACATTTACTTTTTATAAAAATTTGAGTTTCAAATTTTCTCCCTCTCTGCCTACCTACCCTAAAACCTTTTCAAGAAGGCAAGTTATTTGATATAGATATAGATATATAAAATCCTGTAAAATCAATTTCCATATTAGTCATATTGTAAAAGAAGAAAGCGCTTGCAAAAAATTATAATTTGCATAAGGAAAAAAGCAACAAAAACAATAGTATGTTTGATCTGCACTCAGACTCCATCAGTTCCTTGTATGGATATGGACAGCATTTGACATCATGAATCTTTGGAATTTTCTTGAATCATGTATTGCTGGGAGAAGCTAAATCAATCATAGTTACCATCACCCATTGTTTCTGTTAATGTGTACAATGTTCTGTTTCTGCTCACTTCACCTTGCATCAGTTCATACAATTCTTCTCAGGTTTTTCTGAAATCTGCCTTCTCATCATTTTTTTTTATTAAACTTTTAACATTTATTTTCACACAATTTTGGGTTACAAATTTTCTCCCCTTTTATCCCCTCCCCCCCCAGACCCAAGCTTTCTAATTGCCCCTGTGACCTATCTGCTCTCTCCTCTATCCTCCCTCCCTGCCCTTGTCTCCGTCTTCTCTTTTGTCCTGTAGGGTCAGATAGCTTTCTTGACCCCTTAACCTGTATTTCTTGTTACCCAGTGGTAAGAACATTACATTTGGTCCTAACACTTTGAGTTCCAACTTCTTTAGTTCCCTCCCTCTCCACCCCTTCCCCTTGGAAGACAGGCAGTTCAATATAGGCCATATCTGTTTAGTTTTGCAAATGATTTCCATACTAGTTGTGTTGTATAGGCCTAACTATATTTCCCTCCATCCTGTCCTGTCCCCCATTACTTCTATTTTCTTATGGTCCTTTCCCTCCCCATGAATGTCGACCTCGTATTGCATTCTCCTCCCCATGCCCTCCCCTCTATCCTCCCCCCCATCCTGCTTGTGCCCCTGTTCCCCCCTCTCCTGTATTGTGAGATAGGTTTTCCTATCAAAATGAGTGTGCATTATATTCTTTCCTTTACTGGAATGTGATGAGAGTAGACCTCGTATTTTTCTCTTGCTTCCCCTCTTTATCCCACCACTAATAAGTCTTTTGCTTGCCTCTTTTATGAGAGATAATTTGCCCCATATAACTTCTCCCTTTCTCCTCCCAATATTTCTCTCTCACTGCTTGATTTCGTTTTGTTTTTTTTTTTTTAGTATATGATCCCATCCTCTTCAATTCACTCTGTGCACTCTGTCTCTATGTATGTGTACGTGTGTGCATGTGTGTGTGTGTGTGTGTACTCCCACCCAGTGCCCAGATACTGAAATGTTTCAAGAGTTATAAATATTGTCTTTCCATGTAGGAATGTAAACAGTTCAACTTTAGTAAGTCCCTTATGATTTCTCTTTGCCGTTCGCCTTTTCATGGTTCTCTTCATTCTTGTGTTAGAAAGTCAAATTTTCTTTCTAGCTCTGGTCTTTTCATCAGGAAAATTTGAAAGTCTTCTATTTCATTGAAAGACCATTTTTTCTCCTGAAGTATTATACTCAGTTTTGCTGGGTAGGTGATTCTTGGCTTCAGTCCTAGTTCCTTTGACTTCTAGAATATCCTATTCCATTCCCTTCTATCCCTCAATGTAGAAGGTGCCAGGTCTTGTACTATCCTGATTGTATTTCCACAATACTTGAATTGTTTCTTTCTAGCTGCTTGCAATATTTTCTCTTTCACCTGGGAATTTTGGAATTTGGCCACAATGCTCCTAGGAGTTTCTCTTTTTGGATCTCTTTCATGCGGTATTCTGCGGATTCCTTGAATATTTATTTTGCCTTCTGGTTCTAGAATCTCAGGGCAGTTTTCCTTGATAATTTCATGGAAGATGATGTCTAGGCTCTTCTTTTGATCATGGTTTTCAGGTAGTCCCAGAATTTTTACATTGTCTCTCCTGATTCTATTTTCCAGGTCAGTTGTTTTTCCAATAAGATATTTCACATTATCTTCCATTTTTCGAATCTGCGCGGTATGTTCTGAGATATCTGTCTTTCTCTAAAAGTCCAAAGCTTCCATCTGTACCATTCCAGATTTGAAAGATCTATTTTCTTCAGTGAGCTTTTGAATCTCCTTTTCCATTTGGTTAATTCTGCTTTTGAAAGCATTCTTCTCCTCATTGGCCCCTTGCACCTCCCTTGCAAGCTGAGTTAGGCTAGTTCTCAAGGTGCCAATTTCTTCAAGATTTTTTTGGTTCTCCTTTAGCAGGGAGCTGATCTGTTTTTCATGCTTCTCCCTTATCCCTCTCATTTCCCTTCCCAGTCTTTCCTCCACCTCTCTAACTTGATTTTCAAAATTCCTCTTGAGCTCTTCCATGGCCCGAGCCCATTGGGTGGGCTGGGACACAGAGTCCTCGATTTCTGTGTCTTTGCCTGATGGCAAGCCTTGTTCCTCCCCATCAGAAAGGAAGGGAGGAAGTGTTTTTTCTCCAATAAAGTACCCTTCAATAGTTTTATTTCTTTTCTCTTTTCTTGGCATTTTCTCCACCTAGTGGCCTGACCTCTGAATGTTCTCCTTACACCCACCTCGCCTCCTGGTCCTCCCAGCCAGCGTTTGGGCACTGAGATTCAAATGCTGCTTCCCGCCTTAGGATTTTTGGTGGGGGCAGGGCTGTTATTCAGTGTTAAATTAGGCTCAGGTGCTGAGGTCAGGGTCAGGGCCGCCTCTCTGGCTCAATTCCCTCAGGGGGTTTATGCACAGACCTTCCACAATGGATCCAGGCTCCCGCTCGCTTTGGGAGCCCCCGTCCGCAGCCGCCTCTCAGCCCCCACCTCCCGGGGGGGCCCGAGCCTTGGGGGCACCTCACTCCCCTCTCAACCCACCAAAGAGACTCTCTCACCCACCCCCGTCAGTCACCTGTTGGTGGGAGGCCCGTGCTGCCGCTGAAGATCCCGCCTCCGGAGCCCTTTCAGATCTGTGCCTCTCGGAGCCGTGGCCGCCGCTGCCGCCGCAGGTCCAGGCTGGGCACCGCGTCTGCAGCGCGATGGACCTTTTGCAAGAGGTTTGCTGGTCCCTCTGTGGGTGGGGGGACCCGCTGGCGGCTGGAGATCCCGTCCCGTAGCCCTCTCAGATCTTTTTCTCATGGTGTCGCTGCCCCGGTATGGTTGCTCTCTGCTACCCCCCCCCTCCCCCCCCCCCCCCCCCCCCCCCCGGCGCCCAGTTCACGGTGTGAAGGACCCCCCACGAGAGGTTTGCAGGTCTCTCTGGAACAGAAATCTCCCTCGCTCCAATATTCCGTGGTCTCTGGGTGCAGAATTCGCCCTGGGTTAGTCCCCTCTGCCGTTCTGTAGTTTGTGGGTTCGGAGCTATGTGTATGTGCGTCTTTCTACTTCGCCATCTTGGCTCCGCCCCCATCTCATCATTTTTAATAGCACAATAGTATCTTAGTACATTTATATATCAGAACTGGCTGAACCATTCCTCAATTGATGGACATCCTCTCAATTTCCAATTCTTTGCCACCACACAAACATCTGCTACAAATATTTTTATACATGTAAGTTCTTTTCACTTTTTATGATCTCTTTGGAATACAGACCTACTAGCGGCATTTGCTAGATCAAAGGGTATGCAGTTTGATTGCCCTTTGGGCATAGTTCCACATTGCTCTCCAGATTGGGTTGGATCAATATTTTATTTAATCAAAATAATATTTTGTAATTCTCTTGATCTTTTCTATTGCATTAAGTTATAAACTCTTCCTTAACCCACAAATCTAACAGGTAAAAATTCCGTGGTCCCCTAATCTACTCATGATATTGACCTTCTCTTGGTACAAGGTTTAAGATGTTGTCCTGTACATTATTTCTGCCAAATCGTTTTCCAGCTTTCCTAGAAATTTTTGTCAAATATTGAGTACTTATCCTAGAAACTAGGATCTTTGGCTTAATTAAACACTAGATTACTATGGTCACTTACCACTGTGTCCGTGTGTACCTAATCCATTCTACTGGTCCAGTACTCTATTTTTTAACTGGTACCGGATTCTTTTGATGATTACCACTTTGTAATCTGGTTTGAGATCAGTTGCAGTAAGGTCACCTTGGTTCACATTTTTTTTCATTGAATTCCTTCATATTATTGGCCTTTTCTTCTTTTAGATAAGTTTTATTATTTTTTCTAATTCTATGAAATAATTTTTGGCTGTTTGTTTGATTGGAATGGTACTGAGTAAGTAAATTAATTTAGATAGAATTTTCATTTTTATTACACTGGCTCATCCTACCCATGAGCAATTAATATTTCTCTAATTGTTTAGATATGATTTTATTTTTATGAAGTGTTTTGTAATTGTGTTCATACAATTCTTGAGTTTGTCTTAGCAGGTAGACCTCCAAGCATTTTATATTATTTACAGTTATGTTAAATGGAATTTCTCTATCTCTTGCTGCTGGACTTTGTTTGGTAATATATAGAAATGCTGATGACTTATGCAGGTTTATTTAATATCCCTCAATGCTACTAAAGTTGTTAATCATTTCAACAATATTTTTGTTGATTCTGTAGGATTCTCTAAGTATACTATCATGTCACTTCCAAAGAGTGATTGTTTTTTCCTCACTTACTATTCTAATTTCCTTTTCTTCTCTTATTGCTATAGCTAGCATTTCTAGATCGATATTGATAATAAGTATTCTTGCTTCTCCTCTTATCTTACTAGTTTATCCCAATTACAGATACTTACTGATGGTTTTAAATAAATACTACTTATCATTTTATGAAAAGCTCCATTTATTCCTATATTTTCCTGTGTTTTTAATAGGAATGAGTATTATATTTTGTCAAAAGTTTTTTTCTGCATCTATGAAGATAATCATGCAATTTTTGCTGTTTTCCTTATTGATATGGTCAGTTATACTGATGGTTTTCTTAATATTGAACCAGTCCTGCATTCCTGGTATGAATTCCATCTAGTCATAGTATATGATCTTTAGCATATATTGCTGGAATTTTATTGTTAGTATTTTACTTTAAATATTTGCATTAATGTACATTAGCATTCTTGGCAGGAAATCTTTAATACCTTTTTTTGGTAAAAGGAAAGATTCAGGCTCATAACTTCTATATTTGGAAACCTTAACAAAACACATTGAAAAATAGCATGATGCAATGAAAAGAGCACTGGACATTTACTGTTTTTTCTTGTTCAATATATTATTTTTTTCCAATATAAAAACAAATATAAAGTTCTTTTTTTTAAACTTTGACTTCCATATTCTTTCTTCTTCCCTTTCCCTCCCTCCTCCTTCCCCCATTGAGAAAGCAAGGAATTTCACATACGTTATATATGTGTAGTCAGGCAAAACACATTTTCATGTAAGTCATTCTGTGAAAGAAATCACAGATCAAAAAACAAAAACCAAGAAAAATAAAGAAAGTAAAGAAAAAGTATCTAATCTGCATTCAGGCTCTACCAGTTCTTTCTCTGGAGATGGACAGCACCTTTCATCATTAAGTCCTACAGAATTGTCTTGGATCATTATGTTGCTGAGAGTAGCTAAGTTATTCATCGTAGATCATCATACAATATTGTTGTTACTGTATACAATGTTCTCCTGGTTCTGCTCATTTCATTTTGCTTCAGTTCATGTAAGTTTTTCCATGTTTTTTCTAAGAGCATCCTGTGCATCACTTTCCCCCAACTTAATTGTATTTTATTTTTTTTCCAATTACTTGTAAAGACAGTTTTCAACATTGCTTTAATAAGATTTTGAATTACAAATTTTTCTCCATCAGTCTTCCCCCAAGACAGCAAATAATCCAACACAGGTTACATATGTGTAACCTGTACATATATGTCATATTAATCCTATTTCCACATTAGTCATGTTGTGAAAGAAGAATCAGAATAAAAGGGGAAAACCAAAATAAAGAAAAAAAACAAAAAAAGGTGAAAATTGTATGCTACATTCAGACTCCATAGTTCTTTCTCTGGATGGGGATAGACTTTCCCATCATGAGTCTTTTGAAATTGTCTTAGATCATTGTATTACTGAGAAGAGATAAGTCTATCATAGGTGATCATCACACAGTGTTGCTGTTACTGTCTGCAGTGTTCTCCTGGTTCTGATCACTTCATCAATTCATGTAAGTCTTTCTAGGTTTTTTCTGAAAATGGTCTGATCATTCTTTCTTTTTATGCTTCTTTTGTATCTTGCATTTGAAAATCAAACTTTCTCTTCAGCTCTAATCTTTTCAACAAGAATACCTGAAAATATTTTATTTCATTGAATATCCATTTTTGCCCCTATAGGAGTTATTTAAATTTTGCTGGTTAGGTGATTCTTGGTTATAATCCTAGTTCCTTTGTGCTCCAGAATATCATATTCCAGTGTAGAAAACTCTAAATCTTATGTTATCCTGACTGTGACTCTATAATATTTGAATTGTTTATTTTTAGTTATTTGCAGTATTTTCTCCTTGATCTGGGAGGTATGGAATTTAGCTATAGTGTTCCTGGGTCTTCATTTTGGCATCTCTTTTAGGAGGTGTTTGATGGAGTTTTTCCATTTCTATTTTACCCTCTACTTCTAGAATATCAGGGTAGTATTTCTTGATAATTTCATGGAAGAAAATATCTAAGTTTTTTTGATCTTAAGTAGTCCGGTAATTCTTAATTATCTCTCCTGGATCTATTTTCCAGGTCAATTGTATTTCCAAGGAGATTTTGCATTATCTTCTGCTTTTTTTCATTCTTTTGATTTTGGTTGGTTGTTTCTTGATGTATCAAAAAGTCTTTAGCTTCCACTTTTCCGTTTCTAACTTTTAAGGAATTATTTTCTTCAGTGAGCCTCTTTGTATCTCATTTTCCATTTGGCCAATCCTACTTTTTAAGGATTTCTCTTCTATTAGTTTTTATGTATCTTTTTCTGTTTGAACAATTTTGCTTTTCAAGGATACTTCTCTCCATTAGATTTTTGTGACTCTTTTACCATTTGGTCTACTCTGTTTTTTAAGGTGTTATTTTCTTCAGTATTTTTTGTGGCTCACTTACCAAACTGTTGACTCTTTTTTCATGATTTTCTTGTATCACTCTCATTTCTCTTCCCAATTTTTCTTCTACCTCTCTTACATGATTATTAAAATCCTTCTTCATCTTCTCCATGGCCTGAGACCAATTCATATCTTTCTTTGAGGCTTTGGATGCAGGAATTCTGACTGTGTGGTCTTCTTCTGAGTGTGTCTTATCTTCCTTCTCATGGTAGTAACTTTATACGGCCAGGATTTTTTCTGTTCTTTGTTCATTTTCCAGCCGATTTCATGACTTTTAACTATATGCTAAAGTGGAGTACTGGTCACTCACTTTTGAAATGTATAAGCTGTTTAATCTCAGATCAATCACAGTTTCACTGGGTCTCATTTTCTACAACTGTAATGTGAGAGGCTGGAATCAATAACATCAAAGATCCCCTCCAAGTCATAATCCATGAAAAACATGTTTTATTCCCCTTTAAAGGAATTCTAGACCTGTGCAAAATTTTCTTTCCCTACTTTCTTCTATAAATAAAGAATCTCTTCCTTCCTCACATCTGACTCTTTGAATTGCTAGCTTCCTGTACAACACAAATCAGGTCCCATGTTCTACACAAGATTTCTCCTGATTTCCCTCTCTATTCTCCCTGCAAAGTGTTTAGTATTTAACTTGTACACACTTTGTATTGACCTTTTCCACTACTTATCTTTCTTTAAGTTGTATCTGCCAGACTAGACATAATTTCCTTCTTGTTAATGTGTCTGTAGCTTATTGAATCAAATGGAATGTATGTCAGCATCAAGCCTGAGGGCCAGGAAGATTTTTCACTTGGAAACATATAAGTGGCCCTCTAGTTACTGAACAAAGACAGTTAAAAACCTTTTAGTTTTAGGGAAAGTGTAAAACCTATGAACAGATAAGCAATAAAGACTCTCCCTTAGATAACAAGAGAATGCAGTAACTTGAGTTAGGTGAACCCCTACAGCATAGCAGAGAGAGACCCACAGAAGATCATAATCAAGTATCAAACAAATTTGAAAGGTACTTGGTAAAAGCCCAATTCAAAGTCATTAGACTATAGGGAAATACTTTAGAGTAGTAACTCCCAAATTTTTCCATGATCTCTGGGAGGAAAGACAACCTCACACTGACGAAACACCAGCACCACTCTGCCTCTGTCCCCAATTCATTCCCACCAGGGAATGGGCTATGTAGAGAGCCTTCAACAATGATTTCTCCTTTATTCCTTGAAATGTCTGTGCATCATGGGGAAGAGACCCTCTTGGCACTGTTTGTGATGTCCATTTAATAAAAATGTGTGGATTTGAGAGGTACTTATTAAATTGTTACTAATGAAAGCCCAATGATAGGAGCTAGGGATACATTAACAAACAGTAATCAATCTCTGCCCTGAAAGCACTTACACTCAAACTGGCTGAATACAACATGTGCACAGAGAGGTAAATGCAAAGTACACACAAGATAAATTTAAAGTACTTTGGGTGTGGAAGAGGATAGGGAAGGAACTAACAAATAGGGGGAATCTGGAAATCCCTTGTATAGGAGATGGTAACTGAATTATTCTTTGAAGTAAACTATAGATTCCAAAAATCAGAGGTAAGGATGGAGCACATTCCAAAAATGGGTGACCACTGAGTCACTTAAGCAAAGGCAGAGAAGTGAGTGATTGAAGGATATGTACAGGACACATTAGTCTGCCTGTTTCACTGGAATGGTGTATCAGTAAGCACTCCAACATACACAGGGGGGCCTGCTATCACAGGTTCTTAGATATGCATTCATAAAAGGAATGACAACTTTGGAAGGGTTAGCAATCACTTTAATCGAGCACATGTATAATTCCTTTAACCAAGCATATATATCATTCACCTAATTCAGGAGAGTCAGTAACCTGAACTTCAAAGAAAATACAGAGAAATCAAAAAGTCAACAGACATGGATTCCTCTGCCTCAATTCAACAGACAATTGGACCCCAACTGCCTGACCACTGTAACCAGAGAGCGAAGCACGACATCAGGGTTCTCAAAGTGGGGGAGGGGAGGAAGGGGCTCTTTAGCAGCTGACCAGAGTTCTCATCTAGCCAAACAAATACTTTCAGTCAGTAAGCCCCAAAGTAATCAACAGACATGACTTCCTCTGCCTGACCATAATTCAACAGACAGGTACAGCAGTCTGACCATAGTTACCAGAGAAGGAAGCACAATATCTGGGTTCTCAAAGCCAGAAAGCTCCTTAGTGGCTTCCCAGAGCCGTCATCTAGCACTCAAACCTTATTACAAAAACTAAACCCCCAAGTAAAACCTCACCTCAAAGTCTTTATACATTTTTTAGAGCCAGGGGGCATCACAACCCTTTGACCCAGTGTCTCAATAGAAAAATTAAAAGGTACTTGGAACCCTCCTACAAAGCAACTCCCTTAATCAAGCTTCCTACAATGGGCAGGTCCATCAATGGGTGGGAAAGATTTTTAATCACATTATTCAAAAAAAGGCGTTATACTTCTTGATTATACTAAAACAAAAATAACAAATGATCCTACTTTACTTGCCATTACAAATAGAGATCATATGAAAGGAAGTAACATAAAATAATACTACACAGAGAAGTAGGAGATAAATTATGGAGATATTTAAAAGACTGAGAAGATTTCTATAGAGGTAATGAGGGCAGTTGAAGATTTTTGCATAGTAAGATCACGTGTTCAGATCCCTGTGTTTCAGGGATATTGCAGAGGGATGAGACTAGAGGCAGGAAGACCAATTAGGAGACTGTTATAATCATCCAGATACCTGAATCAGGGTAGAAGCTGTGTGAGTGGAGAAAGAGATAGATGCAAGAGATGATATAGAGGTAAAATTGACAATATTTGGCAAATGGTTGGATATGGAGATTGAGAGAAAAGGACGAAATGTGGGTTCAAATCCTGCCTCTTGCACTTACTAGTTCTTTGACTATGGACATGTCACTTTACTGATCTGTTTCAATATCCTTATTTGTATAATGGGTATAAGAATATCTTTTATCTAGCATGTGCTGGTAAATGTTTATGAACAGCATATCTTGGAGGGGAAAATACACACAACACACTTCTAAGTTTAGTCTCCATCACTTTCTTAAATCTAAACATTCAACCAAAAAAATACACCGAGCCTCAATTTGTAGGTACTTCCAAGGTATAAATGCTCACATTGAAAATTGACCAATCAGCTATCTCTAGTACAAGCTAACAGACACAGTGCTTACCTTGCAGAGTTCTTGGGAGATTCCACTAAGATCATGTTTGTGATAAGCTTTGACAACACTCAAGTATTTTATAAGTATGTATGTTTGTGTGTAGAAGTGGCATGTAAGTTTGAGTCTAGTATTATTTTTCAGTGTTACAGTCTATTTTTGAGGATTTACATATTAACTTGTCATGCAATGCTTATTAACTCCTTTATTTTGACATAAAGGTGCTGATGCTTTCAAGAACGATGGAGTCTACTCAAGATATTTCACATCCTACAAAAAAAATGGTAGATACAGCTTAAAAGTGAGAGCCCTAGGAGGAACAAACACACAAAGGTCAAGACCCCAAGGGAATAGAGCCTTATACATACCAGGCTGGGTAGAGAATGGTAAGAAATCTGATATCTCTTTCAGGTGGTGATTGATGAATTTTTAAAATTATTACTTTACCCTCTTTTTCTGGAACTTCAGGGCAATTTTCCCTAATAATTTCTTGTAATATTGCATCAAAATTCTTTTTTTATTTAACTTTCATGTAGTCCAGTAATTCTTATGTTGTTTCTCCTTGAACTACTCTCAAGATAAGTTGTTTTTCATCAGATGTCTCATATTCTCTTCTATTTTTTCATTCTTTTCATTTTGCTTCATTATTTGTTTTATTATTTCCTGTGTCTTATAACATCATTCCCTTCCTTTGCCCAGTTCTTCTTCCAAGGAATTATATTGCTATTTAACATTTTAGAACTCTTTTTCCAATTTGTTGACTTTCTTTTCATGATTTTCTTGGAAACTTCCCACAACAAAAATATGGTTCTGTCTTGAGTCAATGGCAAGAGGGGAACTAATTGAACTTTGACACATCCTAGATCTCAAACTAAAGATTATTCATACCTCATGGAACCTGTTAAAGGCAATGGGGCTGTTTAGCCCAGAGAACAAAAGACTTCTCTATCAAGTAGGTGAAGGGTTCTCCCATGCAAGAGAGATTAGGTTTGTTGTGCTTGGCTCCAGAGGGAAGAGCCAAACTGAGTAGGTATAAGTTGCAAAGAGGAAGATTTAGACTTCACAGAAGAAAAAACCTCCTAACACTTAGAGCTCTCCCATAGTCAAATGAGCTGCCTCAGCAAGGAGGGTTCCCCTCTTTAGATGAGCTCCCCATCACTGATGGGCTTCAAGTCCAGTCTGGATGACTTCTCAGGTTTGCTGTAGAGAGGGACTCTTTTCATGTAATGTGGAGTGACTAGATGGCCATTTAGGTGCCTTGCAACTCTGAGGTTCTTCAATTTTGCAATTGAGTGACTACCTACCACGTGAACCTTACTGTAAGTCCAGTATGTCTGTTCTATGATAGAAAATTCAACAGACCAATATCACTGAAGGAGGAAGTCCCCAGCATATCTGTAACTGGTAGGAGAATCAGGGTTGTAAGCCTTGAATATTCCAGTACTGTTCACAGACGAATTTCTGTGTCTAGAAAGGTTAGTAGAAAAGTTAGGGCTCAGTATCATAGCATCTAAGAACTAGAAAGGTCCTCCAAAGTCCAGAAGGACCCAATCCCTTCCTGCAGCAAGAGGTTCTTCTACAACATACTGTCTCCAACCTCTGCTTGAAGCTCTCTACTGATGGAGCAATCCATTGAAGAAATCTATTCTATATTAGAATAGCTCTAATTACTCACTTGAGGGTGGCGCAGTGAGGGAAGGCCACTGGGAGGAGGCAGACTATGAGATAGGATGTGAAAGATGTAGAAGATTAATTAGATAGGCAGAGGAGGTTACATAGATTTTCCAAATGAGTGATTTCTGGCAAACCTCTCTTTTCAGAAAGACAGCCGAGATATTTCCTCTCTTCCTTTCCCTCCTTACTAACTTGACAAATGGCTTGGTCTCTAAATTTTACAGGAGATGACAGTGTTAATGAGAAGAAAAAAGTGAAAGAGGAGGGTGGACTGGGGCACTAAGATCATATATAATAAAAATGTGCTGCAAGCATGTGGTACTATGCCTAAAGACCTGAATGACTTCTTCCATGCAGGAGAAGTAAAAATGAACCCACCAAGAGCAGAATTTGATGTCAATGACCTTCAAGGCAATCAAGTGCATTTCACCAGAACAGCCTTAGGAGGTTCATTTGTAGTAAGCAATATTCCAAGTGGCTCCATTCAAGATGTATTCCCACCATGCCAAATCACTGACCTCAAGGCTCAGATAGGAGGAAATCGCATTAATCTGACATGGACAGCTCCTGGGGATGACTATGATGCTGGACAAGGTAAGTCTGAAGTTTGGTTATCATTTGAAACAAAAAACAGCAGGTATTTCCAAAGTACCTTCTTTGTGTAAGGCAGTGTAGTAGGCACTGGAAAAAGAACGAGTCCTTGCCCTCAAGGAGCTTCTGTTCTGATGGGGAGATATAACGTGAACACAGGTAAGTAAATGTAAATAGTATACAAAAAAATTCAGAGGAATTTCAAGAGAGAGAGAACACTTACAAGGAACATGGATTATTAGTGCTAGAAGGGAACTCTGAGCCCCTCTAATCCAACTCATACCCAAACAGACATCTCTGTAACACACCCAACAAGCAGCCACCCTGCCATTCTCAAGCACTCTCTGCTGAAGAGAGGGAAGTTAAAAAAGGTGGTTTTAAAAAGAAAACATATTCCCAGAAATCCATGCTTTTATACTGTGAGATAATTGCCTAACTATTATTTAGTATTGCATTTTTTCTACAGTAACATGTAAAAACAATGTTTCACATTCGTTTTTAAACTTTGAGTTCCAAATTCTCTCCCTTCCTCCCTCCACCATCCCCCACCACTGAGGAGACAAGCAATTCCATATAAGGTTATATATGCATAGTCATGCAAAATAGATTCATAACAGTCATGTTATAAAGAAAACACGGACAAGGGGAAAAACTAAAGAAAAATAAGGAAAGTAAATTTGAAAGTATGCTTGAATATGTTTCTGATACCAACAGTTCTTTCTCTGGGCATGGATAGAATTTTTCATCCTGAGTCCGTCAGAGTTGTCTTGGATCATTATACTGCTGAAAATAGCTAAGTCATTCACAGCTGATCATCTCACAGTATTGCTGTTACTCTGCACATAGATAGTATGCTTCACTTTGCATCAGCTCATGCATGTCTTTCCAAGAATATCCTGCACATCATTTTTATGGTACAATTGTATTCCATAATAGTATTCCATCATAATCATATATACACAACTTGTTCAGCTATTCAAGAGGTGCTATAAATATGTCTGAACATATAGGTCCTTGGCCTTTTTGGTTTTTATCTCTTTTGGGATACAGACCTACTAGTAGTAGTATTGCTAGGTCAAAGTGTATGCATGGTTTTATTGCTGTTTGGGCATAGTTCCAAACTGCTATACAGAATGGCTGAATCAATTCACAACTCCACCAACAGTACATTAAAGTCTCATTTTCCCCATGTTCTCTTCAACATTTGTCATTTACCTTTTCTGTCCTATTAGCCAATCTAATAGATATGTGGTAGTACTTTAGAGTTGTTTTAATTTGCATTTCTCCTAATAAGTAGTGATTTAGAGCTTTTTTTATATGGTTATTAGATAGCTTTGATTACTTTATCTGAAAACTGATCATATCTTTTCATTATTTATCAATTGGAGAATGGCTCTTATTTTTATAAATTTGACTAAGTTCTCTACATGTTTAAGAAATGGGGCCATCATCAGAGAAACTTGCTTCAATTTTTTTCAATTATCACTGCTAACTGTATTTCCTTCCATCCTATTCCCCTCCCTTTATTCTCTCTCTTCTTTTGCCCTGTTCATCCTCAAAATGTTTTGCTTCTGACTACTCCTTCTCCCAAACTGTCATCCTTACTATCACTCCCCTACCTTCTTTTATCCCCTCCCCCTCCTATTATCCTGTAGGGTAAGAGAGATTTCTATACCCAACTGAGTGGGTATATTATTCCCTCTTTGAGCCAATTCTGATGAGAGGAAGGTTTGATTACACCTCCTTTCCTCCACCTTCTTCCCTTCTACTGTAAAAGCTTTTTCTTGTCTCCTTTACATGAGATAATTTATCTCATTCTACCTCTCCCTTTCTGTTTCTCCTAGTACATTCCTCTCTCATTCCTTTATTTATTTTTTAGATCACGCCCCTTCATATTCAACTCATATCTGTGCCCTCTGTCTACATATGCTCCTTCTAAGTACCCCAAAAATGAGAAAGGTCTCATGAGTTACAAATATCATCTTCCCATGTAAGAATTTAAACAGTTTAAACTTAAGTTCCTTATGATTTCCTTTTTCTGTTTACTTTTTTATGTTTCTCTTCAGTTTTGTACTTGAAAGTCAAATTATCTAGGCAGCTCTGATCTTTTCATCAACAATGTTGGAAAGTCCTCTTTCTCATTGCATGTCCATTTTTTTACCCTGAAGGTGTATACTCAGGTTTGCTGGGTATATGATTCTTTGTTGTAATCCTAGCTCCTTTGCCCTCCAGAATATCAATCTCTAAAGAAGTTAACTAGAAATATCATTTCTCTCTCTCAGGAGGAATGGTCCCTGTGGAGATCTATTACATATGTACCTGTTTAGCAATTATCACTCTGTCAAGGGTGGACATACAAGACCTTAAATGGAATACTAGATAGGACTATAAGTTGCCATTTGATCTCTTAGGGAAAAAACATTATTCTGATCTGTGATTTTTATTATTTTTCTACTTTATTAAATCTATTCAAATATTATAAGTCATTTTATCTCCTTTTAGCCCAACAGTACATTATACGAATCAGTGAAAGTATCCTTGATCTGCGGGATAAGTTTGATGATGCTTTCCAAGTGAACACTACTGACCTGATACCTGAGGAGGCCAATACTCAGGAATTCTTTGTGTTTCAACCAGAAGGTATCAATCTGGTAAATGGTACCAACATCTACATTGCTATTCAGGCTGTTGATAAAGCAAATCTTAAGTCCAAATTGTCCAACATTGCACAAGTATCTGTATTTATACCTCCAGAGGAGACCACTGTTGCCAGCAATCATATCTTTAAAATAATATGGAAGTGGCTGGGGGAGCTGCAGATGACAATACCCAAGTAAAGGACATATAGAGAGAGACCTGGAGCTCAGGTTTTGTGAGAAGAGGGCAAAATCCAGCTTTTCTTCTGGATTTGTCCCATCTCATCCATTTCCCTTTTTATTATAAATGTTTATCAGATGTATTCCTGATTTCTGTGTAGAAAGGAAACATTGGCATGTGGATGATTAAACACAAAACATCTGGATGTGTATATGAAAGGCCTATTTAGTCAAGTGTGACATTTATTAGCTTTTTATTCACTATGCTGTATACTGACAAATAAAAGGAACTCTCATTGAATATTTTTTAAATGTGTTTTGATTATTTGGATGAGAACTGACATAATTTTGAATGGTAGTCAAACTTGTTCCTAGAGAAGAGATGGAAAAGCATGTCTCTTTCCCTGTATGGCAGAAATGGGGGGCTGTGGGTATAGAATACGACATCTGTAATAGGACATGGTTCATTTACTGATTATTTTGCTGAACTGCTTCTTTTACCTATTTTTCAAAAAAAATCTTCATTATGAAGGATGGATTTCTGGGAAAGACAGAGGGAGAGATATTTTCAGAAACAAGTGATATAAAAATTAAAAGACTACAATAGAAATAAGGCAAAACAATTCAAATGTAACAAGAAAGAATAAAACATATCAAATGATCACTGATCTGGCAGACAAATTAAACTGAAAATATCTCTCCCTCTGCCTTACCCAGCAATCCATCCTTTAACTTCTCACTTTGGTCAGTCAACAACAGCTATGCCTAGAAGTTAGTCAACCCCCAAAGGACAGAATCTCAGAGTTGGAACAGATGTCCTTTAGTGCAATCCTTATCCAAGCAGGAATCTCCTCCAATGGAACATGAATTCAATGAATATCAATCAAGCTCATATGACATAGAAGACCCAGTGGTTGTCTAAGAGCCTCCACTAGGACAACTCTAGTGATGGAAAGCCCAAGGTTCCAAGACAGGCCATGTCACATTTAGACAGCTCTAATTTTTAGAAATGTTCTCTTTTTGTAAAGTTTGAAGCTTGCCTCTCGTCTCTCATTCCTAAGTCTGCCGTCTTGGGGATAATGAGCTAAGTCAAACTCTTCTTCCATATGACAGACCCTCACAAACTTGAAGATCATGGTTCAGTGGCAGAAGTGCTGGATTTGGCATCAGAGAACCTGTGGACCTTTATCATTCTAACCTGTCTGGTCCCCAGTTTCCTCATCTGTGAAGTAAAGTGGTTGTACTCAAAGGTTCCTTTCAATCTTAGGTTTATGGTCCTACATACCCTGAAATGTTTTCTTTTCCAAGTTAACTGTTTCCATTTCCTTCCAATGAAGTTCAAATAATAGTCTTTAGTCCCCTAATCCTCTTTTAGACTTTCTCCAGCTTACCAATGTCCTTCCTCAAGTGTAGCCCGAAGAGCTGTGCACAATTGTCCAGACATGGTCGAGCCAGGACAGCAAGATTGCTGTCCACAGTGAGACTATCACCTTGTGGTGTATGGGGTGTTCAGAAAGACTAGCTCTCTGGTGTGAGGACTTCCTGACACCTTCTCAGGATTGCTCATTTGGATTTAGTGTCCAACCACTCATCCAACTCTTACCTGTAGCTTCAAGAAGCTGTAGCAGGTGATGTGGCCACACCTTAGTAAAACCATCTCAACAAAAGGGCTAACTCAGGTTGAGGGTAGCCAACAGACCTCAAACCTGTTGGTGAGTTAGGGAGATGTCTACCCCAAGCATGTGGGTGAAAAGAGCCACTCTCAGAGTCAGGAGGATGTAGTGTTAAATCCTGTCTATGATACAACCTGGTCCTCTGATGGCAAAGTCACTAACGATTCTCTAACACCATAAGATGCAGAGAAGGGGCCAATCTGCCTGCATAGGAATCCCTGCCTGTCGATATACTGGATATGAAAAATTAACAATTAATATGTTATTAAGTCAGTAGACTTTGGGACTAGACCTAGCTTTAACTGGTCCTGGGAACTTGCTCAAGTCAGAATTTCTCTAGGTTTCAATTTGCTTAACTGAAAAATAATAAGCTGAACTAAGTTATTTCTAAGTTCTCTTAGGGCTCTAAAATTCATCCCAATGATTCTGCTTTTAACATGAAGGATCTGGAGCCATCACTCATAATCCAGGAAAGAGGTGAAAGGGAAGGGGCAATTGCCTCTTTCCTGAAACCATCCAACAGTCCAAAGTTCTAGTGCAGACAAGACTCTGAGTGTCTCAGCAGAGACACTAAAAACAAAGCCCAAATCTGTCTCCCAACTTTATACAAAACATGGATTTATCCTCCCATGGGATACTATTATAGGCAGTTTTATCACTTCATTTAATTTCTCTTTGACCATTATTTACAATGAAAAATACTAAACTGCAGAGGTCACACGGTGCAAGACTGAGGAGGATGGTGTCCTCATTCAGTTGGGTAACATTGCTGAGGAACACATGACTTCATTGAACTTTCCAAACAATGGATGATCGTTATCTTACAGCTTTTGGAGACAGAATGGAGTTGTGGAGAGAGTTAACCTCAGAACCCAGAAGAGCCAGACTTCAAATCTCACCACTAGCATATACTGGCTCTGAGACCCTGGGCAAGTCATTGAACCACTCAGCTCCCTGGACAACTCTTGAACGTTCCAGCTGCAGAGCAGGTGCCAATCTGCATTAGTACGGGTGTTTCTTAATCCAGGAGCTCTCTATGCCAGTGAAATCACAGGTCCAGATTTTGTACCTATCCTACATTTAGAGAAACTGAACTATTATTAGTAGTATGAGAGTGTTAAGTGTAAAGCAACACTTGTATCAGAAAAAAGCTCTAATTTGTCCCTAATTTGTCCACAAAAATTTTCGATGATTTCAGAGGATGTTCACTAGGGCTGACAAAGTCCTTCATCCTCTTTATGGTACTAAAATGCACCTGCTGGTCTGCTAGGCACACAGAGAATTCTGACAATCTTTTAAAAGCATTGTTCCTTTCTACTCTTCCCCATGCTTCCATAACTCCAGTTCAACTCAAGGATTCTGGGCTTAAACTGTAATATGACATATAAGACATTTACCAAGGTGCCATCATCCATTAATTACATTTTATTCTTAGATAAAACACAAAGGGTAAGGAATTGGGGTGGTTTCTGACAAGTCATGCCAAGTCTATAAGCATTAGGTAAATACCTACTACTCTGTGCCAGGCATTATGATAAGTGCTGGGAATATATACAAGCAGAAAGACAGTCCTTGGCCTCTGAGAGTTTACATTCTATTGGGGAACACATAAAAGGAAATTGAAATGTTGTGGGGGGAGGGATGAAGGGAGAAGGGACCTGCCCCAGAGCATGGTGGGAAAAGTCTAGAAAGTAGTAAGTGAAGGGAGCCAGGAGAAGAATGAAGACATGGCTGACCTAGGAACTTTCCTTAAAATGGAAGTTCTAAGAACTGAGCAGTCAAAGAAAGGACCACAGCAGGAGGCATCTAATTCCAGGGTGAAGAGGCTGTAGGGGTAGAAAGAGGTTCAAGGGTGAAGAGAGTGCTACAGCATGGCAGAAGTCTGGAGAGTCAAGAGTGGATTCTGGACTGGTATGAACGCTTGCCCCAATGAAAACTTCTCATTAGATTGTTTAGTCTTCTTCTGAAGTTTCCAAAATACTTCCTATGTCTGTTTTCCATGTTTTTCACGAGACCTGATTTCAAAATATAGAAAATAACTTTTTATTCATCTACCCATTTACTTATATGGCTAAGTTATGGATCAGTGACTTTCAGTCAACATTGAAAGATTCACCAGAAGAACTCAAGAGGCAGCCCACAGACAAAACAACCTACAACCTCTAAGTGAACAACTTTAAGAACATGTAGGAAAAAGTTCCATTCCTTTGAGTCATTCGTTTTCTCAAGTAAAGAAAACATCTGTACCCATTCCGTGAGATAATTTGATACAAACATCCACTTTAGTGCCATCTTTTGTGCTTCCATTGTGAAGACTCAAAAGTCTCTTCTAGGATATAGCACTTTGTCTGGGAAGAGGGATCTCTTCTCCTCTGTGTTGGCTATACTTCCAGGGCATTTCCAGTGTGTGTGTGTGTGTGTGTGTGTGTGTGTGTGTGTGTGTGTAGATAATGAGATTGCTATACAAAACATCTGCATCATTTGTGGCACACCGGATTGAAGAGAAAAATATTCAGAAGAAAAGAGTAGTTAATGGTATGATATTTGGCGAAGATGTCAAAAATGATGAACACTAAGAAAGTGTCATCATATTTTGCAATTAAAAGACCACTGTAACTCTGAAGAAAGCAGTTTCAGTTGAATGAAATATCAAAGATAAGATTGAAAACTCAAGAGACTGGAATGCTAATGACGTCCTCCAAAAATACTGCTGTTCATCCTTCATTTTCAAAGAGGACCCATAATATCGTGGGCGTCTACTGGGTTTAAGAGAGGCAGAGTGGCAAAAAGTTGGCAACCTCATTCTCTCTTCCAGAGTCACTGAAGTCCAGTGATGGGACAAAAGTTAAATCAACTGGTGATGACCAAGGGTACAGTGGGTGATCTTAGCATCTTCTTCATTTCCTTGCCTTAGGTGGTACAGTGGATACCAGGACTGCAGTCAGGGAGATTCTTCTTCCTCAGTTCAAATCCCAGACACCTATCAGTAGTGTGACCCTATCCAAGTTACTTGACCCTGCCTGCCTCACTTTCCTCATCTGTAAAATGATCTGGAGACAGAAATAGCAAACTACTCCAGTATCTATGCTACAAAAAAGCCAAATGGGGTCACAAACAGTTTAATATGAGGGAAACAACAGCAAATGCTAATTGACTAGCTAAGTGACTTCCTGTTGCTATAAATGTAATCAGTAAAGCAGGGGGTGGATAAGAGATCCAGTGAATGTGCTAAGATCTTCAGGCCCTCTCTTAAGATCTTGGCATCGTCACTATCTGACTGAGATCTAAACACTCCACAGAGCCTGCTTCAGCTGCTCTCATGGCTGTTGGAACAAATCATTCTCATCTGCCTATTCTTCCTGGAGAAGTCTTCACATGCTTGGAGCAGATAGCCCCCAAATTCACTAATGAATTGGAGGCCTGCTGGTCCTCAACCTAGCTTAGCCTGTCTGTTGAGATTTTTCTGAATTGTGGACACTGCACATGCTACAGCTTTTTGGAGCCACAGGTGAGAGTTGGGTGGCAGGTGGATACAAAGGTGGCTCAACAGCCCTCATGCTGTTGCCCCTTTCCTTAAAAAAAAATCTTTATCACACATATAAGGTGTTATTTTTCTGAACTTTTCTTTTCATATAGTTTTATTTGTGTCTATTAAGGTTTTTTTTTAACTAGGGAAATTAAAATTGATAAACAGTGAGCATTAGCTCTTCCTGAACACCCATGCATCCCTTTGGCAAGTACAGAGACAGCAGTGAGCATATGCTTGCCTGGGACTGACTCTCAAGAGTCTAGCTACCTCTTCTGCATTGTCTCTCTTTCCCTGAACAAAGGTGACCTAAGATGGATGAGTCCAGTTTCAGTGGCTTGTGAGGTTGAAAGCTCCTGAGTCCTGGTGCTAGTTGCCCAGCAGGAGACAATCTTCAAAATAACTTCTCAGAAGAGAACATGCCCTCCATGGGGAGGATACTACAGTGGAATGGATTAAGAAAGGCCATGCCAAAGAAGGCTTGACTGGAGATCTAGGGCTAAATTCCTAGGACTCCACTTGTTCAGCAGTCTTAAAAAGATATTAGAAATGACATTGTTTTACATTTTATGTTTTTGTCAGCATGCACTTTGGAGTCTTTTGTGTTTTTAAGTGTTTATTTTGTGGTGGAGGGAATTTATTTAACTGCCCTCTTCCTGATGTCACTACATGATATATTAACCAATTTTCTAGCATCACACAGCACTCCCACCATCTTCATGCCATGCTGCTGGGCTCCATCCTTCACCTGGCTCTACATTTTAGTTCCTGCTCCTACTCTGGCCTAGTGAGAGTTCACCACATTTAGACAAACCCAGGTCTACCACCCCAATCCCTCACAGCACCTTTACCCTTATCCCTTTTCACCTCTAAATCTCAGAACAGTAATGTAATCAGTAACAACTGTATTGGAAAGAATATGTGACTAAGAGCCATGTGGCATCATTCCTGTGTCTTCCCAGAGTGTCAAAGGCAGTTCATCTTGGCCTCCCTTCCCCTTTATTTGTCGTCTTTCCCTATTATACTGTAAGCAACTTGGGGGCAAGTTCTCTGGCTTTTTTCTTATGGTATCCTTGTGTTTGACCTTCATTTTCTAAGAAGAACATGACATCAGAGAAATGATGACATGACTTACACTTGACTTTGTTTTGAGGGAGGGAGGGCTGTGCAAAGTCACCAACCTCCCTTTCTCCTCCTCAGCCATTTGGGTCCAATGGCCAGATATTCATCAGGATGACTGCAGATGGCCCAGGATGCAATGGGAGACCTTGGCCTTGCTAGGCTAATCTTTTCAGGTACTCACTTAGAGGGAGGTAATGCTCATTGAGTGAACAGGTCTCTTTAAGAAGTAGTCAGGGAATGACCCTTTTAATGAACAAAAGAAAAAAAATAACCAAACCAACAGAAACTGTTACTAGTGATAATCACTGCTATCCTTAGCTCTTAGCACAATGCTGGACACATAGCAACTTTTTATGAGATTATTTTTTCATTCAGATAAATGTAAGATAAGGGCTATCACCTTATCATCATCATTTTACACATATAAAATAAGACAGAGTTAATCTCTGGAACACCTTCCAGTTCTAAATAGCATGACCCCCTGCTCTTAGACTCTTTGGTCTGGACCTATGAATTTTTAAGTTTGAACTGAGTATTGGTTATTACATTCTCTTCTCCCACCCCTAACCCTACCCTCACCCAAGTACATAAAACAGTCTCTGATCATTTTTTCCCTTCCTGGTGATAAATCCTCTACTAATTTTGATACCACTTGGCTTCAATACCAAGCCAATTCCCTAATTTATCTGTGATAAATTACTTAGACCAGAAGAGTCCCTGCCCTTCTGACCTATTACACAGTAATGTTATGAGAATTCAGGGGATGAATGCGGTACTTCAGTGAACAGGGTGTGAAGCAGTAGGACTCACTGGCAGCTGACTCAGACTTTGAATTGAAAGATTTAGCTTCTAATTCTGACTCACTGACATATGACCTAGTGGTCTGATTGCTCACTGTTTATCAATTTTAATTTCCCTAGTTAAAAAAAACCTTAATAGACACAAATAAAACTATATGAAAAGAAAAGTTCAGAAAAATAACACCTTATATGTGTGATAAAGATTTTTTTTTAAGGCAAGAGGCAAGTCCAGGTTGAAGGGAAAATTCCCTGCCATTTCTTCCCTCACATTTTATTATTGTGGGAAATCCCAGTCAGTATAGAAGGTCCTTAGAGACTGCCTGGCACACTGAGAGATTAAGTGATTACCAATCATCACTCAGCCACTAAAGTCAGAAGTAAGACCTGAAGCCAGATCTACCCAACTCTAAGACCCAACTTGTGTCCAACTTACTAACCTATTTTTTTTCCTAACAAATGGGATAGAACTCAAGAGTGCAGTAGGCCAGAAGTGTCAAACTCCACCCTTCAGCCACATGCATTTAGCAAAGCTCCCCAGTGCAACCTGAACCAAATTAAAATGTAATTGAGAAATGTTTAACAAAACAAACAAAAATACAATAAAACACAGGTAATATCAATTTGTGATTTTCTAAGTCAATATGTAAGTCTGTAAGACTCCTTTACTACTTGAGCTTGATTCTGTTAAGTGGGCTGCCTGGAGAGATTGTGGCTTTCCCTTCATTAGATGTCTTCAGACAAAGGCTTAGATGACCTCCTGTCAAGCAAGTTGCAGAGGGGCTCCCCTTTTTATGTTTGGGTTAGACTACCTCTATAGTCCCTTCCAACTCAGAGGTTCTGTGAATTATTCACATTCATCCAAAAAATTTTTTCAACAAGATATCAACTTAACAGAGGAATAAAATGTGGCAGGAAGGTCAGTTCTGTAACACTTACCATGACGTTTCTTTACATGTAAGTGCTCCTAATGGAACACAGTGATCAGGGTCAAAACTTCTATTAAACAAACAACTCAACTCAATGACATCCTCTATTAATTAGATTTTTCTTGTACTCTGTTTGAAAAAGGGTCAAAGAGAGCCAGCACATAGAGAGAATACAGCACCTAGCATCAGTGTGCCTGAACTCCTTCTAAATCTACAGCTGCTCAGCTCAGAACCATGGAGTCATGGAGGACACCTCTGGGAATGGCCAAAAGTAGCTGACCAAGGAATGTGAAATTAACTTAGGCTTCAGAGACTATTGACTTAGAAAAGCAAGTAAATTAAGATAAGAACTTATTTTTGTTTTCAGGATTTGTTGTTATTATTTCTTTTTTAGGTGTTGTTTGTTTTGTTTCAGGGCTGAGACTAGAGAAATCATTTCATTTCATGAGAAACATTAATTCTGCAAGGCTCAATTTCAGTGCAGAAACTCCCTTTTTACCAATTAACAGGATACTTTTTAGAGTTGCTCACAAGGGTCAGGTGACTTGCTCATGGTTACACTAGTATGGATCAAAATCCAGATCCAGGATGTATAATCCATGATGAAAAATTCTTTGGAAACCTACAAGCAAGGATTTTTCATCTTTGTATTCTCACTGTCTAGGGCCATGACTCATACAGGTGCTTCATAGAGATTTGCTGAATGGAAAAATTTTCAAAAATTTCACAGTTTCCCTTTTCTTTGCTGAGTGGATGCAGCCTCTACTCAAAGAGAAGTAAAGGCAGAGGTAAGGTACACATATGGCCTATTAGGGACAAAAATGTGTTTACAACTAACTACCCCGGGGTCTTTTTTTTTTTTTTTAACATGGAGCCAAAAAAGCAAGCCCTTGGATTTAGGTTTTTTAATGCCAAGGCTTATTTATGCAAGGATATAAAATGAAAGCAAGAATGCTAGGGGGCAGGGAGAGAGGAATTCTCTCCCTAAGACAGTCCCTCTTCCCTGGTCTCCCTCAGGCTCAACCACATGGTCAAGACACTAATACAGTATGGTTCACAGAAGGTGGGATCTCATTAAAGCTGAGAAACCTCTGGGGGAAGGAGGTTCACATAGGAGGTTCACAAATGGGTTTATATCCCTTGTCTTGGGGCCAAGTCTGAACATCTGGATGCAGCTGTTGCCCCTGTCTCATTATCAGACACACTTTGTGGCTTAAACTACTAAGGGGGGCTTCCTAGATAATGTACATGGAATAACATTTCCAAATCAAAGGGTTGCTGAGGACTACAGGTTACTAGAGCAACCCCATTCCTAGTTCTTTCATACAAAGTCACTTAACTGCTGTCAGCCTCATTTTTCTCAACCATAAAGTGGGGATAAGAGCATGGTTATTGTGAGGATAAAACAATATATTTTTGTAAAGTGTTATGCCCATTTGAAAAGTACCATAGAAATCTAGCTAAGGATAATGTCTCCATTCTTGATAGCAACACTGTTAGGATGAAATCTCCTATGCTGTTTTTTGTTTTTATAATATTTAGTGACTTGGAAGTTTGATAGGCCTGTTGCACCTTGGAATCAGAATCCCTAAGGGGTAAGTAGCACTTCTCAGTAAATACTTTAAACTGTGGACATTTGCTGCCTCAAAAAATATATATACTGAAATGGATCCCAATCAGATCAGGTCACCTGTGAGCCTCAGAGGTCTCATCCTTAAGGGAAACAGTTTGGACTTTAGGACCTCAATGGTGCTCTAAATCTATGTTCCTGTGATCCTAAATAAGTAACCCAAACTGAACTATGGCATGCTGGAACTGAAGAAAAGACATTAGGAGTCACCTTCTCCAGCCTGTTTAGTTACTCTGTGAGGAAAATGAAGATCAGAGAGGTGCTGGGGATTTAGCATCTCAAAACCCTGGATCCATTCAAGGCTCAGTCCAAGTGCCCCCTCCTTCAAGAAACCTGTCCTGAATCCCCCAGTCAATGAGATAAATGCCTATTTTCTATAGCCAGCACTTAACGTTTGAAGGTATTGTCTTCCCCTAGTAAAATGTAAGGTGCTTGAAATTGTAGATTGTCTCACTTTTGAATTTCTTCCTGAAGAGCCTAGTACGTGAGTCTGTCTCAGAGTAGGCATCTAAAAACGTAATACTGAAATACCAAACGGAAATTGCCACTGATTAGTCAATGACTCCAGAGTGAGGAATAACAGCCTGCCCTCTTCTTCAGCTCCTAACAGACTCATAGGTCACAGGATCATGAATTCAGAATGAGGAGGCAGAGGGGTCATTTAGGGAAACACCCATATTTTACACACAGGAAAATTAAGGTCCAACATGTTAAATGAACTACACAAAGTCACCCATGTCAAGATCTGAAAATAAATTCTTCCTTCCCCTGCACCATTCATTTTGGAAGCGTGCAACAAAGGGATGTGTGCCCAGGATCAAAGGGCCAGTGTTCTGTTGCTGCAGGAGCAAAGCCTTTGGGATCCCAGGCCCATCTTTCTGTCCCCATCAGATTTAACTGGGCTCACTGGCTTCTCATATTCTCCAGGGGAAGCTACATTCCATGGCCAGGCCAGTTGGAAGCCTATTTTTACTCACTTAAAAGATGACTAGTTTAAAACAGAAGCTTGGGAGCTGGGGGAAGTCTGGAGGCGATCCATACCTGTGGTATTGCTAGTGTGGAAACTCCCTCTACTACTGCATATCAGAAGCACAGATTCAGAACTGGAAGAACCTGAGACCAGCTTATCTAAACTCTTCATTTTACACCTGAGGAAACTGAGGCAGAAGGCCACTCAATCATTTAATAGAAGAGTCAGAATTTGTATTCTGGTTCTCTGGGTTCAGATCCAAACCACAGCCTCACACAGATGCCTGTCCATGACTTATGATCTGAGAAGAGCAGGGTAGGGCACTGGTAGGTGTGGTGCCCAACGTGCCTGGCTGTTTCAGGGTCAGTATCTGAACCCACATCTTCTCTACTATGAGGCCAACCCTCTTCCCACTGTGCAATACTGCCTACCTCTCAGGAGAGCAGCAGGGATCCTTGACTTAGAGCTGGCAGGGAGAGGTTAGACATAAAGAAACTCTTCTTTCTTTGGGAAAAGGTGGGGGAGGCAGGTGGCCTCCATGGGCCTCAGTTGCTAGACAGAGCTCTTTCTTCCTTGTGGTCCAAGTGGCCCCTAAGAATTTGTCTTGCCCTCTTTTCCTCTATTTTGAGGACTCGGGGCCGGATGGCTGTTTATTGCTCTGCTTTCTTCCTCCTCTTCTCCACAAACAACAGTTCTCAATTGCTTGATGACTTGACTTACTCATGAATTGGATTTAAGTGGGGCAGAACTGTATAAAGTTATCGGGCCCACTCTTCCAGAGTCCAGGGGCAGGGCAAAAGTCAAAACAACTGGCAACGTCCCAGGCTGCAGCAGATGACTTTGGCATCATCAGTGTCTGAGCAAGATCTAAGTGCCTGGTCCAGCCATGTCATGTCCTTTGGAACAAATGGTTCTCCTCTGCCTGTTCTGCCTGCCAAGAGAAGTCTTCCCATGTGTGGGGTACACATCTCTCTATCTCATGGATGGGTCTGAGGCCTATTGCTTCCTCTCTACCTGGTTTAGCCTGTCTGCTGGGACAAGAAGCCAGTACGGCTTCTTGGAGCCACAGGCAAAAGTTGGGTGACCAGATGGACACCAAAGATGACAGAGCAGCCCTGAAAAGGGCTTGGCAAACCCTCACACCAGAGGCATGGACACCTCACATACTCCTCATGTAGACAGTAGTGACAGCTAAATAGCTCAATGGACTGAGAGTCAGCATGAAGTCAGGAAGACCTGAGTTTAAATCCGACCTCAGACACCAAGTCACTTACCCCTGTTTGCCTTACTTTTCTCTCCTGTAACATGAGCTGGAAAAGGAAGTAGCAAACCATTCCAGTATCTTCAACCAAAAACAAACACAAACAAACAAACAAAAAGCAAATGGGGTCACAAACAAGGCAGACATGACTGAAAATGACTGAACAACCAAAACAACAGGGGGTGGTGCTGAAGGGGAGATTCTCAACTCATCTGGGCTGTTTTTCAATGGATTTACGTATCTGTGTTCAGTTACAAACGTTCCCCATATTCTAAATGTCTTCAGCTTCTACATGTTTATAGATAGTCCTGATAAAGAAATTAAGATATACTTCATTTGATGGTTTGGGTCATTCTCAGCATCTCACTGGTCAACTGCCAAAAGTTCTGGTGGCAGCAGCTAGTGGAAAGAGTTGAAGAAAAGGACCCTGAACCCCATCCATCTGCATGAGCAATGGTTAAATGACTTGTACACAGTCATACGGTGAGTCAGCTCCAGGGCCCTTACTGTCCTGGTGGGCAGAGGGTGATGGTGGAGGCAGAAGCCAGGAGGAACAGCAGTGAATGATGAATCTGCAGGGCAAAACCAGGGTGGTAATAGGTTGGCAGTCACTGGGAAGGGCAGGTCAGAATGTATGCTTTGCCATAAAACTTAAGTGTCTGGCTGACTCACTGAAGGCTATGTGGCTCCAGGGTCCTCCATTGCCTCCTGACCAGTGTGGCTGACTCCCATGACTCTATTTTCTTCTCCCCCTCTTTTTATGTGCATGATTCTTTTTAGGACCCCGTTTTGGTGCAGAGATGGGCCTTTTGTGAGTTTCTGTCCATACCTTCCACCTGTGTCAGGGCAAAGGGTGGAGATGGCACTTAATGAATGACTCATGAACGTTTGTGGAATGAATAACCCCACCTACCTCAAGGCCTTGTGGGGAGGAGTCAACAGGCTAAGAGGAGTAAGAGATGTGGCAGAAGTGATAGCTATTTAATGGCGATTCTTGAATATTTTTGTGTCTTCATCCCCTTTGCTAATCTGGTAAAATCAAAACAAAACAAAACAATGGATTCATCACAATCATGGCTTTAATAATTGAAGGAAATTCAAAATTTCAGGTGTAGGGTAGTGAAGATAGAGCTGTCAATTCTTTTTCCATCTAAGTTTATGGACTACCTGAAATCCATCCAAGGACCACAGGTTAAGAAGCTCTATTCTACACAGATATGAATTACTATTATTGTTATAAGTATGATTGTTGGTATTATTAGCAGTTCCGTTTTTCCAATGTATCAAAATCATCTAACACTGCATTATAATAAGCATTTTACACTGTAATTTAATTTTCCAAATTACTGTGCACATTAGGGGACAGTATTTTAGTATTTTAATGAACATATACTTTAGTATTTTAATGAATATATACATTATACACTATTCTATTACCAGACTTGTAAAGTGATAGATTTATGATAAACTCTTGGGATTTGAAAAAAAACAATGTTCATAATTTTAAAATTTATCATCATCTTTATTGTAACAACAATGATAAATCTCTACCAAAGTCTCATTCTGATTTCTCATCCATGGAGTTCTTAAAGTACACCACCAGTACAGTTTAAGCCATAGCAGGTTCTAAAAGGCTTCAAGCTAGAACCAATTGGTGGGCCCGAGGTCGTGTTTTCTGAGAATGAGCCTCAAGTTCATCTATTATATAGCTGAAAGCTGACAAAAATTCTTGCCGCTGGCAACTCACAGAGGTTACTTCTAAAAGCAGGATTTCTTAACCTTTTTTTCTTTACGTGATGAAACTCTGCCCATCACACATACAAATATATAGGTCCACAAATGAAACAAACTATACTGAAATAAAGTTATTAAAATGCTTTTTTAAAAAATTCAAAAAAATTCATCAACCTCAAGTTGAGAACCTCCCAATAAAGAGGTTTTTGAAACTTGCGGCACTTAAGAAAACACAAAGCTTCAAACACTGAAATAATTATAATTTTACATTCATAAAGTTCCTACCTAAAAAACACCTCCATATGTTTATATCCTTAAGAAATCACCTTTCATAGTAAGGGAAATTTCGCCATCTGGCAAATATATAAAAACATATACATATATATTTAAGCACACGTACGTAGATTTGTGTGTGTATGTTTGAGAGAGAGAGAGACAAAGACAGAGACAGAGACAGAGAGACTGGAGATTGGATGTGGTGTTTCACTGAAAATTAAAAGAGAACCAGATGAGGAAACTGCCTCTGCTAATGTAGGTCAGCACCTTCTCTGTAATTTACAGCCTTAAAAAGTTGCCTACCACTGGAAGGTGCGACGACTGCTTTCACATAGGTAATATATGTCTGAGTCAGGGCTTGAACTTATGTCTTCCTAGGTCCTTGGTCAGCTCTCCCTTTATCCACTCTGTCATGCTGCCTTTCCTCCTGCATATAATATAAATATATAAAACAACTATTGCTTTATACTGTGCTCCTCCATGATGGTCATAAACAAACATTTTTCAAATACTATTGAGGTAAGTTGCTTCTGACCAGATAATGACAACGCAGTTGTAATATACTGAAAACAAGGGCAAAGTACTGGGTGTATATATAAATATGTATATATGTGTATATATATATATATACATGCACCAACAGGACACAGGTTTCCCAGACTGGTCTTTTCCCAAAGAACTGGACACAGACTGTCAGCCATGGTATCCTTTAAGATATCTGTCTTAACCTTGACTCTGTGCCTGCTTCAGGGGGCAGGCACGTCCCTCATTAAGCTGAATACCAACGGCTATGAAGATGTGGTCATTGCAATTGACCCAGATTTGCCAGAAGATGAAAACCTTATTCAGGAAATCAAGGTAGGAGAGCTGTCAAGTGTTTGCTCTTCGGTTTGATTTGAATTTTGAAATGTGTCTGGGCATGTAATGGGGGGGGGCATGTTTATGGCTAATTCTTTTTATCTGAAAGGGCTTTAGACATTTCATTGGCCTGCAAGCTCCATATGAGCTGACGGAAGGTGGCAAGCAAGAAAACTAACACCATCTTTAAACTTCTTTCTCTTGATGCCTTTTGTATTTACATTACACAAATTTAAAGGGTAAGGAAGGAGGTCTTTCCTCAGAAGTAATGAAATGTTACCAGTGACAGATTCTGAGTTCCCAAAGGCACAGAATACACGAACAGGCCAGATAATATATTTGGAGCAGTCACGTAAGCTCTTTTGCCAGTCGCTACCACCAGGAAATGCCATGTTCTTCGTATTCCATGTTCCCAGTGTGGGGCTATGGTAACCCACAGAAGCGTTCTGAAGCCTTCCAGTGCTTTGTTCCCTGCTCCTTGTCAGGGAATATCATAGCTTCAGGGGGACAGGGCAAAGGGATTTCTGCTGCCCTGCTCTGCCAGATGCCAGCGACTGGAGCACTGCTCTCTGCCCCCAACAAGGACTGGAATAACTCATTGTGAATATTTTATAGTTACTTATCTGCATTCAATCTGTTTTCCTTCAATAGAAACAGTTCCTTCTTGGCAGAAGTTGTTAGCTTTTTGCTTTTGTATCCTCTGTGCCTAACACAGTGCCTGGCACAGAACAGAAATTTCAGAAATGCCTGTTACCTACTGTAGGCCTTTGAGATGTTCACATCACAATTTACATCTATATGCCATCATACAGCCAGTCAGGTGGCACAGTGACTAGAGCACCAGGATTGATGTCAAAAGGACCTGAGTTCAAGTCTGGCCACAGATACTTCCTAGCTGTGTGACCCTGGGCAAGACACACTTAACCCTTTTTGCCACAGTAAAATAACTGGAGAAGGAAATGGCAAACCACTCTAGTATCTTTGCCAAGAAAACCCCCAAAAGGGTCACAGAGTTAGATAACAACTGAACAACAATGCCAAGCACCAAATTTCCATTTTCCAAATAAGGAAGGAAGAGCAGAAAGGATAAGTGACTTCCCTATGATCACACAGCGAGCTAAGCATGAGCCAGAATTTGCATGCCAAGTTCAGAATTCCTTCCATTACACGATGATACCTCTCACTAACAATAGCTCTTATAGGAATTCTTAACTTTTTTTGGTGTCATGAACACCTTTGATGGTCTGGTGAAGTCCCAGGACCCTTCTCAGAATAATGTTTTTAAATGTATAAAAAATATAGAGGATTACAAAAAAGCCAACAATTAGTACGAATAAGGATGAGGTTTGCTTTTTTCCCATACAAGTTCAGAGACTCCTCAAAATCTATCTGTGGACTTCAGGTTAAGAATCCCTGCTCTAGAAAAACTTGCAAATTTCTGGTTAAGAGAAAACAGGACACTGACATTGCTTTAAAAAGTACAGGGGGCTGAAAACAAACAGAAAAGGAGAATGGGGATGAAGGAGCATGTTCTGACTTCTGATAGAAGGATTTAACATTTTAAGAATCCTGGTTTGTTGTGGACTCATTTATTCTAGCTAAAAACAGGGAACTGTCCAATAGCTCCAGAACAAAGGAGATTGTCAGGAAGGAAAGAATTTTATGCATCCTCCAGAACTGCCATCTCCATGTAGTCTAAATGGACAGAATGCCCATCAAAGAGGTGAGGAAGACAGGGAGGTCGGAGCTAGGCAACCAGGAGAGGGAGAATAACTCCAAGAGGAACGAATGGCTAGGTCCAGATTCTCTCTCACCACCTGAAGGAATTTGTCCTGAGGTGGCATTTATGAATAAAAGTGACTGTTCCAATGTTGGTGATCTGATGGGCTTGCCTTCCTCTATCTACTGAGAATGATTTCTGCAGAGCAGAAGCTTTTTGAATTCCTATAATTCATAAGGTACCTTGTGCTCTGTGCTTGTGCCACACACACACAAATACACACACACACATACACTGCCTCCCTGAATGGCCCCTCGCTCCCTTCAGAGAAATGGGCCGATTGAGGAGATTGCTACAGGTGACAGTCCTTCTTGAGAACACTAGGCTCTGTCTCAAGCTTTCACTGGAGAGCTTAGTATCTGGCCAAGCAGTAGAGCTGGGATTCAAGCTCTGGTCTGTGGGATAAAGTCCCAGTTGAATCTCTCAGTCTCCTCTTATACCTGCTCCTGAAACTAATACTGCTTTTTACCCAGATTCATTTTAATTCAATCAATCAGTCAGTCAGTCAATATTAATAAGTACCTATTATGCGCCAGGCACCGTGCAGAGGGCAGGGGACACAAAGAAGGTAAATGACAGTTCTTGTTCTCCAGGATCTCACAGGCTAAAGACAACATGCAAGAAATTACAAACAGGTCAAAGGATATGAACAGGCAATTTTCAGAGGAAGAAATTAAAGCTATCTATAATCATATGAAAAAATGCTCTAAATCACTATTGGTTAGAGAGATGCAAATCAAAACAACTCTGAGGTACCACATCACACCTATAAGATTGGCAAACATGACAGAACAAGAAAATGATAAATGCTGGAGAGGATGTGGGAGAGTTGGAACACTAATTCATTGTTGGTGGAGCTGTGAGCGCATCCAACCATTCTGGAGAGCAATTTGGAACTATGCCCAAAGGGCTACAAAAATGTGCATACCCTTTGACCCAGCAATATCGCTACTAGGACTATATCCCCAAGAGATCATAAAAATGGGAAAGGGTCCCACATGTACAAAAATATTTATAGCAGCACTCTATGTAGTTGCCAAAAACTGGAAGTCAGGGGGATGTCCATCAATTGGGGAATGGCTGAATAAATTATGGTATATGAATGTAATGGAGTACTATTGTGCCATAAGAAATGATGAACAAGAAGACTTCAGAGAGGCCTGGAAGGACTTAAATGACCTGATGCTGAGTGAAAGGAGCAGAACCAGGAGAACTTTATGCACAGCAACAACCACAGTGTGTGAGAGTTTTTTCTGGTAGACTTAGATTTTTGTAATAACACAAGAACTTCTGAAAAAAAAAAAAATCCCAATGGTGGACCTCAAGGCAAAATGCCTTCCACACTCAGAGAGAGAAATATGGAAGTCACTCACATAATGTAGCAGATCATGTTTGTGTATGTGTATCTGTTTGTGTATCATGTTCTGATTTGTTATACGGATTCTTTCATTTATCTTAGTCTGACTACATAGCATGACTATAGTGAAAATATACTCAATAGGAAAGTATATGTAGAATCTATACAGAATTGTATGCAGTCGTGGGGAGGGAGGGAGGTAGTGGGGGGTGGGTGGGGAGGGATAAAATCGCAATTGTATGGCAGTGATTGTTAAACATTAAAAAAATAAAAAAATAAAAAAAAAAGAAATTACAAACAAATAAAACACAGGAAGGAAAAATCAGAGATAACTGGCTGAAGGCAGAAGAATGGAGTGTAACTGGGAAAGCATTACAGTGGGTTTTCGGCTGGAACTTGAAGGAAGTCAGGGAGACAGAAGGCTGAGATGTGGAAGGAGAATACTCCAGGAATCGTGGGCAGCCAGAGGAAATGGAGAGCTAGGAGAGGAAGGGCTTGGTTTTGGGAGGGGTAAGGAGGCTGTTATCACTGGATCCTAGAATGCTTGGTTAGGTGTGAAGCTGAAGAAGCCTGGAAAGGCACAAGGGGAGGAGAGGGTTCAGAAGGCTCTGAATGCCACCCAGAGAATTTTCTACTGGATTCTAGAAGTGACCAGAGTCACTGGAGTGAACTGAGTAGGTGGGGGAGATGGGGAAGATTAGGCAGCAGAATGGAGGATGAGCTGGAGGGGGAGAGTTGTGCAACACTGACTGTGCATTTATCAAGTGCACTGTTCAGCTCAATTCAACAAGACTTACAGAGCTCCTATGACATGGAAGGAATTTTGATGGGTGCTGGGAAAACAAAGTCAGAAATGAAAAATAGTAACATTCATGAATGGGCTTCCATTTCACTGGAATCAAAAAAGGACAAGCAAATAACAAGATAATGTGAGAAGAGAGAGAGAGAGAGTGAGAGAGAGAGAGAGAGAGAGAGAGAGAGAGAGAGAGAACATGAATCATGGGGAGGGGGCAGGAAGAATCCTTGAAGAGGTGGCAATAGGCAGAATCTTTTTCTTTCTTTCTTTCTTTTAAATTTATTTATTTAGTGAACTTTTCAACATTCATTTCCACAAAATTTTGGGTTACAAATTTTCTCCCCATTTCTCCCCTTCCCCCACTCCAAAACGTCCAGCATTCTAATTGCCCCTATCACCAATCTGCCCTCTCTTCTGACATCCCTCCCCTCCCTTATCCCCATTTTCTCTTTTGTCCTGTAGGGCAAGATAACTTTCTATACGCCATTATCTGTATTTCTATTTCCTAGTTGCAAGGACAATATTCAACAGTTGTTCCTAAAGCTTTGACTTCGAACTTCTCCCCATCCCTCCCTCCCCACCCATTCCCTTTGGGAAGGCAGGCAATTTAATATAAGCCATATTTGCGTAGTTTTGCAAATGACTTTCATAATAGTCGTGTTGTGTATGTCTAACTATAATTCCCTCCATCCTATCCTGTCTCCCATTTCTTCTATTCTCTCTTTGGATCCTGTCCCTCCCCACGAGTGTTGACTGCAAATTGCTCCCTCCTCCCACTGCCCTCCCATCCATCATCCCCCTCACCCTGCTGATCCCCTTCTCCCCCACTTTCCTGTATTGTAAGATAGGTTTTCATACCAAAATGAGTGTTCATTTTATTCCTTCCTTTAGTCAAATATGATGAGAATAAGCTTCATGTTTTTTCTCTCACCTCCCCTCTTTTTCCCTCCACTGAAAAGTCTTTAATTTGCCTCTTTCATGAGAGATAACTGGCCCAATCCATTTCTCCCTTTCTCCTCCTAATATATTTCTCTTTCACCGCTTAATTTCATTTTTTTAAGATATGATCCCATCCTATTCAATTCACCCTGTGCTCTGTGTGTGTGTGTGTGTGTGTATGTGGGTGTGTGTAATCCCACCAACTACCCAGATACTGAAAAACATTTCAAGAGTTGCAAATATTGTCTTTCCATGTAGGAATGTAAACTGTTCAACATTAGTAAGTCCCTTATGATTTCTCTTTGCTGTTTACCCTTTCATGCTTCTCTTGATTCTTGTGTTTGAAGGTCAAATTTTCTTTTCAGCTCTAGTCTGCTCATCAAGAATGCTTGAAAGTCCTCTGTTTCATTGAATGACCATTTTTCCTCTGAAGTATTATACTCAGTTTTGCTGGGTAGGTGATTCTTGGTTTTAGTCCTAGTTCCTGTGACTTCTGGAATATCATATTCCACTCCTTTCAATCCCTTCTTGTGTTCTCCTGATTGTATTTCCACAATACTTGAATTGTTTCTTTCTAGCTGCTTGCAATATTTTCTCCTTGACGTGGGAACTCTGGAATTTAACCACAATGTTCCTAAGAGTTTCTCTTTTTGGATCTCTTTCAGGAGGGGATCGGTGGATTCTTTCAATACTTATTTTGCTTTCTAGTTCTAGAATATCAGGGCAGTTTTCCTTGATAATTTCATGAAAGATGATGTCTAGGCTCTTTTTTTGATCATGGCTTTCAGGTAGTCCCATAATTTTTAAATTATCTCTCCTGGATGAATTTTCCAGGTCAGTTGTTTTTCCAATGAGATATTTGACATTGTATTCCATTTTTTCATTCTTTTGGTTTTGTTTTGTGATTTCTTAGTTTCTCATAAAGTCATTAGCCTCCATCTGTTCCATTCTAATTTTGAAAGAACTATTTTCTTCAGTGAGCTTTTGAACCTCCTTTTCCATTTGGGTAATTCTGCTTTTGAAAGCATTCTTCTCTTCATTGGCTTTTTGAACCTCTTTTGCCAATTAAGTTAGCCTGTTTTTGAAGGTGTTATTTTCTTCAGCAATTTTTTGGGTCTCCTTTAGCAAGGTGTTGACCTGCTTTTCATGCTTTTCTTGCATCTCTCTCATTTCTCTTCCCAGTTTTTCCTCCAACTCTCTAACTTGATTATCAAAATCCTTTTTTGAGCTCTTCCATGGCCTGACCCCATTGAATATTATTTTGGATGTTTGGGATACAGAAGCCTTGAATTTTATGTCTTTCCCTGATGGTAAGCATTGTTCTTCCTCATCTGAAAGGATGGGAGGAGATATCTGTTCACCAAGAAAGTAATCTTCTATAGTCTTATTTTTTCCCCTTTTTTGGGCATTTTCCCAACCAGTTACTTGAATTTTGGGTCCTTTGTCAAGAGTAGGGTATACTCTGGGGACCTGTAAGATATCAATTCCTCCAAGGTGGCACAATCAAGTGTGTACTGGTCTGGGCACAGGGCAGGATTTTTGTGCCCAGAATCTTAGCAGCATTTCCTCTCCACAGGCACCTGACCTCCAGTTCCACCAAGCTAACACTGGGGGTGGGGTGGGGGGTGAGGGGTGGAATTCAATCAAGCTGTGGGGGCCGGGCCACCATTCAGTGTGAGACAAAGACCAGCTGCCTCAGGGCATCTACACAGGGCTGAGGTAAGACTCAGCTCTTCAGTGCCCCTAGCGGTTTTTATGATCCAGCTATGATCTCAGGCTGATGTAGGGGCTGCCCTGAGAAATCCTGCCACCTGCCCCATGTGAAGGCCCAACTCCCTTCCTGAATAAAACCTGTCACTGACTTTTGTCACCTGTGGGTTGGAGGATCTGCGGATCCTCTGCTACTGGGACTGGGGATTCCACCACTGGAGATTCCGCCCTGGAGGACTGTTCACGGGCCCTGCTCTGCACATGATGCCAAAGGCTGGGCTGGGCTCCATGCTCCCAGCTCCACTCTCATTCATACAGACACAGACAGAACATACACAGACAATGAAAGGAAGAATCCAAAAGCTCAGAGAGGATTATCAGAAATCCTCTGCACAAATCAGACACTTTTGCTTGGCTCTCAAGATCATAAAGGAGGCCAGGTAAAATGTTCTTTAAGGTACTGGAGACCAAGTTTCCTAGGAATGAATCTCAGGGTGGGGGGTGTTGGCCTATCCTTTTGCCTGTAAGCCTTAGAGATGGTATAGAAGGGAAGGGGTACCAATAGCACCTGTAGACTATTTCACCTCCTAGCATCCTGGGAGCTAACCACATAAATCCCCTATCAAGGCATCCCTTGACACACGTGAATTGTACCAGAGCCTGTCAAAGGCTCCACAGTAAGCCTTCCTAGGTAATTAAGGGGTGAATCTCAACTATAGGGCAAGAAGGGGGATGGCTAGGGAAGTTTAAGGGAAGGGAGAAGAGAGGAGAAGCTTATCTTGATTTGAAGAATGCCTGATACCTCAGACTGTGTCCCACATTGAGGGCCAAAAATGTGATGAGGGCTGGAGAGACAGAGGGACAGGAACTCTAAGACTGGAGTTCGCTGCATGGGCCATTTGGAAAAGAATTCATAGACTCAAGTGTTGTTGAAGTCAAGGTGGTAAAGATTTAGTATGCTTTTCAGTGGGCAATAGTTCTTAGGGAATCTGCAACCTTAAAGGGGTAGATGTAAAGTTTATATAGGATATTCTATAATAAAACACATGCCAATAATTCTAACTAGGTGATTCAGTGTGGGATTAAGGAGTGGTCAAGGAGTGGTTAGTTCTTAAAAGAACATGCACTTTTAGGATTTAGCATGCAGGTGTGTTACCCAGAGTTCATCAGGAAATAGCCCAAAGTAGGGCTTTATGGAGGTGTGGTTTTAGGCCTGAAATGTCACTAAGTCAACTAACAGTCAGAACTAACTAAGGAATACCACGGCTGCTCTCATCAATGTCTTCTTAGACAAGATAAATGTAAGGGAGTATACATATGTCTAAGTCTAGGATACATATGATTGGTCAGTGAGTAGTAAATTTCATTATGACCCAGTACACAGCCTGTTCAGGTATTACACAACTGGTTCAGACTAATAAATTCTGTAGGTATAGCTGGCTACTGTATCAGGAAAGGAGATAATGGTTGTTTCTGGGGCCGGCTGTGTCTTTGGCATACTTCCTGGAATAGTGTTTTGAAGCTAGGAAGAAATGTGATTTTTAGACAGAAATGTGATTTTAGAATTGAGGTCCAAGCACAGGCACCCAAGCACCCAATCACTAACTCTTTGCCTTTCTCTGGCTGTTCTCCATGCCTGGAACTTTCTTCTAAAGAAAGCCTTTCTTGATTTCTCTGAATACTAGGAGTTTTTCTCTGCTGATTGTTTCCCAGCAGAATTAGTTACTCTCTCTTGGCTGAGCCCACCCATAGCTCCTTGTATTTATCACATCATCCCGAGTATTATAACTCTTTGCATATATGACTTTTCCACTCCTCCCCCACCTCCCATTAGACCATAAACTCCTAAATAGCAGGGTCTAAGTTGTAGCCATCTCTCTGTCTCCAGAGGTCTTTTGCAAATGTTAGATACTTAAAATCTGTTTGTCTCTGAGGAGGGACATGTATAATCTGGTCTTCTCCTAAAAAGGACCAGGACACTAAAGAGGTGAGAGTGTAAATTAGACTGAACAGTACAAGCAACAACAAGTACCAGCCACATTTCTCCATTTTCACCTGATTAAAATCCTGTAGAGTTTTTGTAATTATCAATCTTCTCTGTGAAGTCAAATGATTGTTATTTATACCTCTGTCAGCTATCAGATTTCCCAATGGATTTCTTCTTTCCATATAGGACATGGTATCAGAGGCTTCAATTAACCTTTATGAGGCCACAGAAAAAAGATTTTACTTCAAAGGAGTCTCCATCTTGATTCCTACAACATGGCAGACAAAACCAAACTATGAGAAACCAAAACTTGAGACCTACAAAAATGTAAGATCAAACTTTCATTTTTGTTAAGCATTACTTTTATTGTAAAAATACTTTTATTAAACATTACTTAATGGGTGACCTAAATTTTTGAAATGCAATCTCTAATAATTAATGAAAATGTTTTCACAGTCATTCAGTGTAAATATTCCAAGTTTTGCTTATGATGTTCCATATAACATGAATCTTTAAAAAAACATTTCTAGGCGGATATCATCATTGAAGCCGCTAATTCCTCAGGCAATGATGTTCCACGAACTGACCAGTTTGGGCAGTGTGGAGAAAAGGGAGAGAGAATTCATTTAACTCCTGACATCATATTGGGGAAAAAGGTGGATGAGTATGGACCACGAGGTACTGATGAAGCTCTATAGTTGTGTTCTATGTGCAGAATGTTCCTAACTCAAGTTTCACAATATTCATAGAATACGATTCTCTTGATCTGAAACTGAAGATTAGCCAAGAAGATTTCAGGGGAATTCCTTTCTTCACTTAAGAAGGGGTAGCAGTATTTCACTTCACCTTTGGAAATGTAATTGCTTTAGATGGTGGTCTCTAAATGTTTTTTACTGCCTTCTATCACAAAAAAAAAGGAATATCACCTTAGTGGGTGAAGGGAGGTTGGTTTGGGCTGGGGAGAGATTTGAGGGAGGCAGAACCACCAGCAGGCTACTGAAATAGTCCAGGTGTGAGGTACTGAGGGCTAGCAGCATCAGACAAAAAAAAGGGCCATATTCGAGCTACGTTGAAGGTGAAATCAATGGGTTTGGAAACAGGTGGGATGTTGGGTGTAAGACAGTGAGGAATCCTGGATGACACTAGGTTGTGAGCCTGATGGACTGGGAGGATGGTATTGCCCTCTACAGTAACAGGAGGAGGGGGGACGGTTTAAGGGAAAAGATAATGAATTCAGTTTTGGAAACACTGAGTTAAAGATGTCTACTGCATATCAGTTCAAGACGTTTGAAAGGCAGTTGGAGATGTGAGACTGGAGGTCAGCAGGGAGATTAGGGCAGAATAGGTTCATTTCAGAATCATCAGCAAAGAGATGATAATTAAATTCAGGGATTTGATGGATCACAAGTGAAATAGTACAGAGGGAGAAGAGAGCACACCTTAGAACCCTGAGGGTCACCTGTTGGATGAATGTCTTGGCTCTCCAGGGGTTTGGGCTTCTACCCTAGAGACCACTCCTTTACAGAACATATTCAATTAAAGTATTTCTCACATTAAAAAGTTTATGAATCAGTGTAACACCCAATATAAACCTAAGGATCTAAATTTTCTCCATACACATTCAAGCATCTAAGCATAGGTGGTTATTAAAATGAAAGGAGTCAAATAGAACTAATTTGATTTTCAATAAATTCAACAAATATTACTAAGTGCCTACCATGTGTAAGGTACTGAGCAAGGTTTAGGAGACATGGAGATAAAAAATACCCTCACCTAGCCCACAGTCCATGGGAAGAATACAAGATGGACACTGAATTAGAATACAGAGCAAGGAGTAAAGAGAGAACGAGAGAGAAGAGGCAGTGAGCTCTAGCACTACCGGAAAGAGGCTGAATGGGGACTAATAGGTGGTGGGCTCCAGGATGACATCTCAGAAGAAGTGATACTAAAATTGAATTTTGAATGAAGATAAAGATTCTCAAGGCACATAAGAAAGGAATTCATACTATGAATGGGGCAGGGCTTAGACAAATATCGAGAGACAGGAGATTGCATATTGAACTCTGGGAACAGAAAATTATTCAATTTGACTGGAATACAAAGGGCACAAAAGGAAGTAATAGGAAAGTGGGAAGTTGGGGTCAGAATCTGTAAGGCTAAAGATCAGGTTCATCCTACTGTACTAGGGAGCCAAGAAAGTTTTTTAAGCAGGGGAGTGACATGGTCAGATGTAGGATCATGGGATTATAGATTTAGAGATGGAAGGGACCTTAGAGGTACTAGTCCAATCATGTCATTAGGTACATGAGGAAACTGAGGCCCAGGGACATTAACTGATCCAACCAATTTTCTTTCTACTACAACACACTACTAGTCAACACGTCCCTAGACATGTACAACACATAGTAATGTGAGGAGGTGGAGAAGCTTGGCAGCCAGGAAGAGAAATCAGAGAAGGCTTCATGGTAGATAGAGTACTTGTACACCTTCAAGAAAGATGGAGATTTTAAGGAGCATGAAGGAATAATAGTATTAAATGTAATAAATGTACTGGGGGTAAACACAGCATACCTAAGGGACAGAAAAGACAGACACATGTACCACGTCCTGAGTGTTGGAAAACAGAGGGATAGTCTATTGGTATCTATACAATGTCAAGAAACCTATTCAAAGATACACTCCTCCCCCAGATCATTGATTAGGCTCCCTTTGATTGATTCATGTTGACAGGGAGAGGACGTAAGATGCGGAGACATGGATGAACTGAAATCTGTACCACTGATGACTAGAAGTGAATGAAAGAGATCACAGATCCATCCAATTATTTAAGTAAAAGTAAGGGAAATAGGAAAGGAAGGAAGGAAGGAAGGAAGGAAGGAAGGAAGGAAGGAAGGAAGGAAGGAAGGAAGGAAGGAAGGAACTATGATGGGCCAGGAACTATGCTAAGTGTTTTACAAATGCTCCTCACAAAAACATTGAGAGGTAGGTGCTGTTAGGATCTCCATTTTACAGCTGAGGAAAATGAGGCAAAGGTTAAAAGATTTGCCCAGGTCACACAGCTACTGAGGGTATGAGGCCAGATTTGAACTTAGATCTTTCTGACTCCAGGCACAGCACTCTATCCACTGCATCATCCAGCTATTTTGAATAGTACACCAAAAGTCATGAAATATAAAACTTTAGAAGAAGGGTCTCAGTGCACTGGGTACTTTTATCTACAACTAATCTGTGGAAATCCATGAATAAGAATTTCACAGGAACAGAAAGCATGAGTAGGGTGAAATTTGTATTGATGAATGGAATATCCACATAGACCTGAGGATATACACAGCGGACCATCAAAGTGTAGAAGTAATTATATTTTTGCATTTCAAATATATTCCCACAGGTAAAATTTTAGTGCATGAATGGGCCCATTTACGGTGGGGAGTGTTTGAGGAGTACAATGAAGAGGAGCGTTTCTACCATTCTGAAGGAAGAAATGTACCAGTAAAGTATGTTTATCTTCTTTTAACTTTTTTTGTGAACCACATCAGACTGAAATCATCTTCTTGTGATTTAATTTTCAAAGTATCTGGTTATCAAGATTGTTTTTCTTTTCATCTATAGATTACCGCAAAGGCATGTGTTATCATCAATTTCACTATGACCTTCTTTATATGTGACTGGTTCTTACAGCAACACACTTCAAAGCAAAGGCAGCTATGTCAAAGCACAGAAATTTTTCTGACTCTGAGGAACAGAATCATTACAGATCAACTCTTTGGTGCTATTATATATATCTGCATCACAGAGAGACTTGCCAACATGGCCTCAGATACAAGCCACCCCTAGAGAGACAGACCTACCACAGATCCTTGCTGCCTCCTCAGGACAGCAGCAGTACACATTGACAGGCAGAGACAGAAGAAGTCCCCCAGATGTTGGAATATCACACCATCACTGCACCAAAGAACCCACCAGACCCTTTCCCTCTCTCTCCTCGGGGATTTTAGGAAGCACAAGCAACACTCTCTTACTTCTTGGGGTTTAAGTACAGTGGGAAATTACAACTCTCAAGGATGGAAAATATCAGTATCCTTCCTTGCGTAGGCTACACCTGCTCTCTTTCCATTTTTCTGGGAAACCTACATTGCTCTCCCTGTTAGGTTAACAAAAGGTTTAGCATCAGTCAATCCATGAGCATTAATGAAATACCTGCTCTATGATGGGTGCTGTCTTTGGTGCTGAGGATACAAAGGGGAACATTAAAGTCTCAGCTCTCAAGGACCTTGAAGGAAATGACATGTACTTATACACACACACACAGCACATACATACAAAATATGTGCGAAGTAAATGCAAGGCAATTGGGAGGGACACGAATCTTCATGGTGCCCTCATTTCCTCCACATGTTTAGCTGGGCTACAGAGCTCTGAGAGATACTCTGTTCAGCAGTTTTGATCTAATTAATGAATGAAACAAGTAAATGAAAAGAAAATTGGATTCTTAGGAATACAAATAAATACAGATAAAAAACTTGAGCACCACAAATTAGTGGTGATAACAACACTGGGCAGCTACCCTAGCTGCTGAGAATGAGGATTCACTCTTAATTCCCATGAAGACAATAAGGAGTAAGGAGCCCATCCCTGTGAGCAACACAGTTGGGGACACCAGTAAAGCCGACCTGGTACTCCCTACAGATGGCCTAGTATTGGGATATTGGAAAAAAGCACATCTGAAATTTCCTGCAGGGATTCTCTGCCAAACAGAAATTTTTATTCCTGCCTGACTGAGACTTTGATGCCTAAATGGGTTGCTTGATACACACCCTCTGTGATGAAGAAAAAATTAATGTGATAACATCAGGGATACACATAAGTGGGGTCGTTTATAATGAGTTTATGTTTTAAAATCTAATCCTAATATGTTTTCAGATGTTCTGAAGCTATCACTGGTACAAACAGAGTGTATGTATGTTCCGGAGGCAGTTGTTCTATGAGATCATGCAGAATAGATCCAAAAACAGGAAAATTTGACAAAGACTGTGTATTTATACCTGACAAAGTTCAGAACGAGAAAAGTTCCATCATGTTCATGCCAAGCATTGATTCTGTAAGTATTTAAAATTTTATCTCATTGGTTCCGAAGTTTGCAAACAGAAAAGTTTGAAAACAGAAAATCATATGGTTATGCTAACCATAAGAGTAGCATTTATTACTGTTAAGTTTGCAGAAAACTTTGCCTCTGCCTTATTATCTGATGCTAATGACCTCCTTGTTCAAAACTGTCATTCCTATATCACACATGAGAAAACAGACTTGGAGAATGAAGTGAGTGGAGCACAGTCCCACTGCTAGCGCAGTGCTCTATCAGAACATCTGTCCAGATGGCCTGAGACAGGTCCTTTGTGCTGGGCAGCCCCTTAGTGAGCCCTTACATCTCTAAAAGGAAAGGCTGAGGACACAAAAGAGAACAGAAAGGAACACCACCTTCATTAGGTCAATCCTCTCAAATTATCACTGCTCCACACTTGTACTCTAGCCCAATCTCTTTGAAATTACTCTAAATACCCCTTAAATTCCTAAAGTAAAAAATCAAATTGGGGCTCTAAGGGGCAATGGTTTCTTGGAAGGAAGGTGGGCTGGAGGTGTCAGGATATCCTCAATAGCTCTTTTTATTGTTTAACTTTCTGTTATTTACATGTATATATGTGTGTGTGTCTGTGTGTATATATATATATATATATATGTGTGTATATATACACATGTATGTGTGTGTATATATATATATATATGTACATATATGGGTGGGTGTCTACGTGTGTATATGTATTATGTATATGTTCCTAAATTGGCTCCTTCTATTCCAAATTACATGGTTTTGAGAAGTGGGCTTAGCCAAATGATCTACCTTGGTGTTAAATATGAAAAGCTGTGAAGTTAAGAGAGATTCAGTGACTCATCACATAGTAGCAAGTAGCCAAGGCAGCCTTCAAACTCAGGACCTCTGCACAGAAACCCAGCACTCTCTCTCTCTCTCTGAGGATGGAGCCTTTCTTCTGGATTCCTCCTGTTGACTTTGCAGTTCACTTATAACCATAGTGCACAGAACGCTGACCTAGAGTCAGGAAGACTCACCTGCTGAAGTTCAAATCCAGCCAGGACCAATTAGTTGTGTGACCTTAGGCAAGTCATTTCACCCTATTTGCCTCAGTTTCCTCATCTGTAAAATGAACTGGAAAAGGAAATGGCAAACCCTTTCACTATCTTTGCCATTATAACCCCAAATGGGGTTAGGAGGAATCAGACATGACCAAAACAACTGGATAACACATGGAGTGGTGTTGTTTTCTCACTGAGGCAGCAAGGTGGTGTAGTGGATTAAGTGCTGAGCCTGGACTTAGCAGGTGCCTGATGAATGCTTCCTCCTTTATTCTCTCCACCTATCCTCCCCAGACACTCTCCCCACAAGTGTACATACTTGTGGTCTCTGAACCCCAGCAAAGGACTCCACTTCTCTTCCTCTTATGTGCCCCAGCTCACTCCCTGTTCCTGCCTGTTGAGGTTTTGGGGAATTGATACTGTTACAAGCAGCGAGGTGGTGCAGCGTCATCTCAGACACTTAACACTCACTAGCTGTGTGACCTTGGGCAAGTCACCTAACACCAGTTGCCTCATGCTGGGTCATCTGCATCATCCTGATGAATATTTGCTCACTGGATTCAGATGGCTGTGGAGGAGAAGTGAGGCTGGTGACCTTGCACAAGCCCTCCCTCACTCAAAACAAAGTCAAGTGCAAGTCATGTCATCATTTCTCTCATGGAATGTCTTCTTCGGCAATGAAGGACGAACACGCTGTTACACAATGTGTTAGCTGTCCCACCCAGTTTGGCAACATCTGAATATCAGCCACAGATACTCTTTATGCCTTCATCCAAGTAGCTGAATTAAAATATAATAGAACAGGACCAAGAAAATATTCCTGTGGGATTCCACTAAATGTGGCCTGCCATGTTGATACCTTTGTATCATGACATTAATCACCACTTCTGGAGTCAGTCAACCAGGGCTGAACCCAATTAACCATATGATTCTTCTTCCTACACTTCTTCAACATACTCCCAAAGAAACTTAGCCAAACATTCTGCTGAAATCCAGCTGCCTGAAATGGTCCCATGACCTGTCTGTCTAGTGAGCTGATAGCCAATGGAATCGAGGTCAGTCTGACATGGCACCTTCTTCAGGAACCTCTGCCAGCTGTCAGGCTATTGTCTCTTTTCTTTCTAAGTGCTCACGCTCAGGTCAAACTCAGAATCCTAGACTCAGAGGAAAGTCTAGTTGGAAAGGAACCTGGAAATGCCCTAGTCCACTTCTCAAGTTGTGGACTGGGGAACAACATGGGAAAAGGTATGTTAGAAAATGTTTAACAACTGACTCTCTGGGGAAAAAAATGCAAGACACATTATTAAGTTTTATCTACATTGTTAACATTGTTTCCATCACTTTATTAAGTCAAGACCCGTGGTGTCAAACTGAAACAGAAATGAGCCCCTGATCCATGTGGAAGGAGGGATCCATACTGTGCCTTGGTTTTTAAAACATAACGTTAACCATATTTTCTGGCTTTGAATTTATTTGGCTCAATATTTCCCATCTGGATTCCAATGCATGGGCTACTTGTTTGTCCCTGCTAGATATTCAATGAAACAATAAACCTTGCCCTGATTTGTAGCATTTGTTGAAACCCGAGGTGTACATGTGCCTGCTGCAAATTCAACAATGAGGTCTTCACAGCCCCTTAGAGTTGGGTCCAACATGCTCAGCCTGCAGTCCCAGAGACCCTTTTTGGGGGGACTTCCAGGTCTAAACTATTTCATAATTATATTAAGGCATTTTAATTTCTAATGTGGTAAATATAAATAGGCAGAACAATCATAAAGAAAAGCTGTTGGAGGAAAGGTCCTCAGTAATTTTTTAGTGTAAATGAATCCCAGACCTCCTTATCTAGTCCAACACCTTCATTTTGTGGGTGAAGAAACTAAGGTTAAGTGATTAGGACAAGATAGTGGAACAGGCAGGCCTAGAATTCCAGGAGTGTTGAAGAGTTTTTCAAATAAGTTACTGTTCTCCCCTAAATCATCACTGGGTTGCTAGTTCGATTGGTTACATACATTAATGATTTACAGAAGGCTTTCTTCACCTTTCTATGTCACAGGCCCCTCAGTACTCTGGTGAAGCTTTTAGATTCCTTCTTATAATCAAGTTTTAAATGCATCAAATAAAATTCTCAGCATGATAAACCAAACCAACTATATTTAAAAAGGTATATTGCTCTAAATCACTGTTGATTACAGACATGCAAATCAAAACAACTCTGAGGTACATCACACCTATCAGACTGGCTAACATTAAAAAACAGGAAGATGATAAATGTTGGAGACTACATGGGAGAGTTGGAACACTAATTCATTGTTGGTGGAGCTGTGAGCTGATCCAACCATTGTGGAGAGGAATTTGGAACTATGACCAAAGTGCCACAAAAATGTGTATACCCTTTGACCCAGCAATATCATTTCTAGGGCTATATCCCAAAGAGATCACAATAATGGGAAAAGTCCCACATGTACAAAAATATTTATATCAACTCTTTTTGTGGTAGTCAAGAACTGGAAATCAAGGGAATGCCCATCAGTTGGGGAATGGCTAAACAAGTTGTGGTATATGAATGTAATGGAATGCTACTGTGTTGTATGAAATGATGAACAGTCAAGATTAAGAAAAACTTGGAAAGACTCACAGGAACTGATGCTGAATGAAATGAGCAGATTCAGGAGAATATTATACATAGTGACAGCCACAGTGTGAGAAGACTGTTTCTGATACACTTAGTCCTTCACAGCAATGCAAAAACCTAAAACATTCCCAAAGGCCTCTGGAGGCAAAATGCCATCCACATCCAGAGAAAGAACTATGAAATCAGAACACAGAATGAAGCAGACTATTTTCTCTTCGGTTATGTTTTGGTTTGGTTTACCTCATGTTTTCTCCCACTAGTTATAACTCTTCTATACAACATGACTAATATGAAAAAGGTTTGATAAGAATGTAAGTATGGAACCCATACAAGATTGTATGCTGTCTCTGGGAAAGAGGGGGGAAAAATTTAAACTTCATGGAAGTGATTGCTGAAAACTGAAAACATATAAATTCATTTTTTAAAAAGATATAAAAGCATCATTTCAAACTCTAGTTCATAGACCCAGGTTAGGAAACCCTGCTTTACAATTTTTGTATTTATGATGCAATTGGACTTTTTCAGGTGGTTGAATTTTGTACAGAAAAGAACCATAACAGAGATGCACCAAATGCTCAAAACCAGAAGTGCAACCTCAGGAGCACATGGGAAGTGATCCAAGACTCAGAAGATTACAAGACATCCACTCCTATGACAGAAGCAGAGCCACCCTCGACCAACTTCTCACTGAAGCAGATCAGGGAAAGGACCCTGTGCTTAGTTCTGGATAAGTCCGCAAGCATGCTGGTAAGCTAAACCTGCTCCATTCCGCTGGAGGTACAGCAGATGTGTTCACATCATATGGTGACCCACAGAATCTTGGGCTTGTTGGAAATCATATTGATCTCATGGTTTAAAAGTATCTAGGAAGCAGGGAATCAATATTCCCCCTACATCGTTTCCCTTTAAGCCCTAATGCTCTTATTCTCTCCTCTCCTCTTTCTCCAACGAAGATTCATGGCAAATTAGCCACTGCATCTAGATGACATTTTGGTTGTCCAAAAGTGATTAAACTAAGAATTTTCTCTGCATTTTCCCAGCCCATGAAGATCTGTAGTCCCTGTTAACAAAACAACACAATCAACTTCGTATGATATCCAATTTTTCTCCTTTGTTGATGACTGTGCAAAATAATCAAACATTCTACCTAAAAGGGCAGCTAAGATTCCATACTTGAAAAGCATGATAGCTTCATTAATCTGGTCACCTTCTTACTGTAACCCACCATTCCTTACTGATCAAAATGACTTATTAGTCCCACTACAGAAATTCATTAGTTTCCTTGGTCAAAAATAATTTACTATGAGACAATGTGGTGTAGTGAATGGAGAGCTGACCTCTGAGTCAGGAGCATCAGATCCCATATCTAGCACGTGCTGGTTATGCAATTCTATGAAACTATAAGTTGCAGAGAAAGTGCCAACCTGCCTTGGTAGGGAGTTTCCTCATCTGGGAGTCCTTTGTACCAATGAAATCCCAGGTCTACTCACTATTCTCCTTGGTAGTTCATCCCTGGTGATGTGGCTCAAATTAAAAGGCAAAAATATTTCACAGAACTTCTGTCATCTACTAAGCCCAACACCAACCCATTCATAATCATGATCCAACTTAAAAATCCCATGCTTCAATGTTTTCAGAATCTGCTCATTTGTTAATGAGCATCCACCAATGCAGAGACAAACCCTTCCACCACTTAAGCTTTCAGAGTTACTATGACTGAAACATGCACTGCCCTTTTGGTCATCTGGTGATATGCCTCTATAGATTTAGGAGGCTTAGACCTCAGAGAGCAAACAGACAGCCTATCTCCAGGCCCATCCTCAAATACTTTCTAGCCTAGAAGAATCCTCAGAGCTTGTGTTCTGTTTCCTGACCTGGGAGAATCCAGAGTCTCCACCATAGTACCCAGAGCCCCTACAGTCCCACATATGGGCTTAGTCCATTTTGCCACAGATTTCTTGTAGAAGACCCCTTGCCAATCTTAACTGTGTTTTTCTTTCAGAATGAGGACCGGCTAAATAGACTGAATCAAGCCTCCAAACTCTTCCTGCTTCAGATCATTGAAAACGGGTCCTGGGTTGGGATGGTCACATTTGATGGTGCAGCCTATGTTCAAAGTGAACTAGTACAGATACAGTCTGATGCTGAGAGGAACACCCTCATTACCAAGTTACCTACTGTTGCTTCAAGAGGAACATTCATCTGCTCTGGACTTATGTCAGCATTTATGGTAAAATTGTCTCCCCTCTACTGTCTTCATTGCATTGGGTATTTTAAAAGTGAATTTCTACTCTAAATTTTGTTCACATGCCTACCATCTACTATGAATTTGATGCTTCCCTCTAAAATGTGAATATACTTCTAGGAAGGGGAAAGAAATATCAACAAATGGTGATGTGGAGAAACCCTAATTAAATTCAGCCCAACAAATACTAACCATTTAGTGCTAGACTAGAGTAGAAAGAAAGGAAGAAAGTCATCCTTAGACTCAGGAAGTATTGGGCTCATGTCCCTCCTGAAAGACAACAAAATACAATTCACAGAACCATCAACTTGGAGTCAGAATAAGCCAAGTTCAAATTCTGCCTCAGAAACCTACTGGCTGTGTGACCCTGGGCAGGACACTTAATTTGTACAGGTTTCAGTTTCCTCGTGTATAGAATAAGCAGAGTGGAACTGATCTATGAGGTCCTTTCTAGCCCTAAATAAATAATACTCTAACCCATAGGGGCTATACAGTTATAAAACCAATGAGAAAGGAGCTGTACATGATATAGAAAAGGGGACATGGTATGCAGCAGAAGCATTCAGGGCAGCCAGGGGCAATGATCTTCAATCTAGTCTCCATTTTGGCCAAGTCAGACATTTCTGGCTCTGTTGATTTATTTAAATATGCTGAGTCAAGGAGGTGTTAGTCATCCAGTTAGGGGGATGTTATAACACAGTCAAAGAGTGATGAATGGATGTTTTAACTCCCATTATGGAGGGTTGTCCACATTTTGATGCATTAATTCTGTCTAAAGATTATTACTCTTGATATAAAGTAACATGATAGAATTATCTTAGTGATCCCGCAGTCCAACAGCCTCATTTTATTAATAAGAGAGCTGAAAGAAACAAATGGTAAGTTAGTGGATAGGAATTGGACATACCATGTATGGTTCTTTTAGAGTAAGTATAGTATATATTTGTATAGGACACAAAATAAATATAGGAAGATTAGGATAAAGGTCAAGAAGGATGAGGGCTAAGAGGTCAGGGATGTTGTTGTGGATACAACCTTCAATAAAGAAGAGATGGAACACAGATCATAGGATCATGAATGGTATAGAAGCAATGGGCCTGGATTTTAACTGTGAAGGGGGAAAAGAGGGCCTGAGCCTATACTTAAAGTACAGTTTATTTTCATGGCATAGGAAACCTGACTGTGTTTGTAGGGATAGAGGGAGAAATCATCAGAGAGCAAGACTAAAGACATGTAAGAGGGAAAGCAGAAGTTTCAATGAAACAGGGTCCTGGAGAAAAGGAAAGGGAAGGGGCATCAAGGTGAATGTGCAGATGGTGACTTCCACATGACAGCCTTGCTGTTTCCTTGGATACAGGAGGAAGGAAATGGGTGAGAGACCACAAAACATCCCTGATGGCTTCACCTGTTTCTGCAAAGTGAGAAATGATATCATATGCTGGGACTTAAGAGACATTGATGAGAAGCTGGGGTCCCAAAGAGTTAGGGAAGTGGTAGGAACAGATGTTGTGAGGGATGTGCTAGAGAATCAAGAAAAATTAAATGCAACAAGGACAGCAAAGTTCTGGTTGAAGTGCAGCCAGGTAAGGTAATAAGCATTACTTAAGTGCCTGGTACTGTGCTAATCATTTTTACAAATATTATCTCATTTGATCTTCACAATAACCATGGGAGGAAGGTGGTATTATTAGCTATATTTTTCAGATGAAGAAACTGAGGCAGACTGTGGGTTAATGACTTGCCCAGGATCACATATCTAGGAAGGTCACATTTGAACTTAAGCCCAAATCTCTCCACTGCCTGCCTAGCTGCCTCATACAGAGAGGACAGGCAGGGATGGATAGACAGGTTGTGATTTGCATCAATGGAGGGGATACTCATAGATGAAACACTAGATCCACTGGAATATTAGAAAATAAGGTTTCCTGTAAAGCCAGCATTGCTTCACAGATAGAATCCGGAGAACGTTCCGAGATCCACTTCTGCTACTGGCATGTCTTAGCTGTGACTCTGTACAAGCCATTCAACGTCCAAGTGTCTTGGACAACTCCCTTAGACTTATCATCTGGTTTAGTGGAGGGAGTTCCAGCTCCAGGATTTGTATAATGTGCCCTGAACTGAGTGCTATGAATCATGCCTGTGTTTCTAAGTGTCCAGTTTAGGATCTTAAAATAGAGCATGGTTTCCCAAAGCTTCAGTTGCAGCACACTCACTATCCTGAAGAGGTTGCCAAAGAAAGCGGGCAAGAGGCAGAACGGGAGCACAGAGTTAGAAGTGGAAGACACCTCAGAGGCCACCTATCTCTTCATTTTACAGATGAGAAGACCCACAAAGCCTCTGACTCTTTCCACCTTGCCATGTCTCCTCTAAGGTTCATGAGCTTCTTCCTCTTTAGCCCTCCCAGGAATGACAAAATAATCAGAAATAATTCCTTGCACATAGTGGGTGTTCATCTGTCCAGTATCTCATCAGCCTCTATGTGTGCTCGAGCCAGAAAGAACAGATACCCTGGCTGGGACTTGATGCCAGTGTTCAGAGGCTGCATCACTCATTTGGCCAGAACAGTTCTGTTTCCAAATGGCAACATCAGCCAGGACAATTTTTCCTGGGTTAGATCAGGAGAAAAAGGGCTTGGATTGAGTTTCTGGAAGGTACACAATTCATATTTGAAAATCTCATGATGGGAAGATCTTCCTGGGGTCTTTCCTTTATTTTCTTCTTTCATTCCTGTCCAGATCCACCTACTTAGGATTACCTGCCAACACTAAGTCTGATTACCAATGTCTGAGATGAATCTGTGCTTTCAGGTAATAGGAAAGAAGTTCTCAACATATGGTTCAGAAATCGTCCTTCTGACTGATGGGGAAGACAGTGCAATCAGCACATGTTTCCATCAAGTGAAACAGAGTGGCGCCATTATCCACACAGTTTTTCTAGGACCTGCTCCAAACGAAGGCTTGAAGAAATTGTCAGAGATGACAGGTAAAAGATAACCTGAAGATTGGATTTCTTCAGTAGGAATGAAAGATTATGTCTATGCAAACCTCCCCTTGAGTTCTCCTCTAAGATCTACAAGTGACCCAGGACTTCTGAAGGTTATGGAACTGGGGCACAGGCTCTGGAAGGTCAGTCAGTAAACATTTAAGTGCCCACTATGTGTTAGGTATGGTGCTGAGTGCTGGGCACACTAAGAAAGGCAAAACAAAGTCTCTGCCTTCAAGAAGTTCACATCCGTTTGGGGTGGGACCAAGATAACACACAAAAAAGAAGCTAAAAAAGGGAGAAGGGGAGAAGGGTACTCAGACCAGGGGCATGATGGAGTCCAGAGGAGTGAAGCATGATGGGAAATGAATAGACTAGGTCACCTTAAATTGAAGATATAAGAGAAGCTTTCTGGTCTCCCCATTCTGCCCCCCCCATACTCCACCCCTCTCCAATGAGAGAGGGGAAGGAGCCCCTGGGACACAGGAGACTGCTAAAGTTCAAGTTCCACAACTGAATTGAACTTGTAGGTTGATGAGTTTCCTGGATCAGGATGGAAACATTGAGGAGGGCAGCTGGGTGAGAAATGAATAAAATAACTGGTCCTACCAAACTGGAGAGACTTCAAATAAAGTCCAACAACAGCCTTAATGTCTCTCATGTGAGGACATACTGAGCTACATTCAGAGAGAGATCCATCTCTGAATTTTCTCTGTGATGATTTTCCCCCAAAAAAATAAGTCTGAAAGGCTGTCTCCCCAATGACAGAATTACATCATCTCAAAGCTGGTTTCTGAGGTCCATCAAAGACCAACTAGTCCAACCCATACCCAAGGAAAGAATCCTCCTACAAATGGCCGTGGTTTTGCAGTCTGCTGGGTTTTTCAAAGGCCACGACAAAAATATTGAATTTAATTCAAACAAATTAATCAAGCATTTATTCCAAGCCCACTACATTTAAGGCATTGTGCTAGGTGCCACGAGGAAACAAATAGAAGAAAAAAGACACAGTCGCTGCCACCAAGAACTTGTCTAATGGGGGATGAGAAGAAGAATCAGACATGAATACAAAGATGCCAGAAACATTTGACTTGTTATTCCCAATCCAAGGGTCCTTGATGAGGAGAAATAAGAAGTGAATATGAAATAAAAGTAGAGCTTGACTCTCTTAAGTCAATCAGTGACTGCCAGCATCCCTGGGGGATGAGTGAACTTTCCAGAGAATTAAAGCTCACCCCTTGAGGGACTGCTTTTCTATTTTAACCAATCTGGATGAAGTGTTGTCTTAAATGTACTATGCACTTCCCTAAGTGATTAAGCAGACCTGCCCTGAGCCTTTTTCTTGATGGCTCAGCATTATCAGTTATGTTATTGCACTACTGAGGATATAGGAAGGGATCTGCTAAAGCCAGATTGTACCAGCTTGTGAGAGCCCATTGTTAAACATTCATTGCATTTAAAGCTCAGAAATCAGCAAATGCCACACAGCAGGGTTTGATTTGTTGCTGCAGTGATTTCTGCACTTACGAAAGTGATGGAGAAAGCGTTCAGAAGGATGCTTTCACTTTATTGTGTCATGAATACATACTTCTTGATGAGCTAGTTGTTAAAACATTTACTAGCATACTGCTGTATATGGGACTATTTGCTAATACACAGGTGATCTTTAGAGACCATCCAGTCGTGATAATAGAATCATAGAGCTATTCTAACTCCCTCATTTTACAGAAGAGGTGATAAGAGGCACAGAAAAATTATGTGACAATCCTAACAAGAGTATATGTCAAAGGCAAGCCTTTTTGACTTCAGATCTAGTGCCTTGTCCATTTGACAGAAGTCAAAGGTCAAAGAGATGAAGAAACTCATGTGAGGTCACAGGATTATTAGTGCTCAAAGTACCACTAGAAGTCAGACTAGGGGTTGTCAACCAAACCATGCTTCCGTGGCTACTATATTCTTTGATTTCTTGTGTCTCTTTTTTTATAAAGTTTAATCCCTTCCGTTGATGTCACACTGTTATATCCTGATGTTACTAGTGCCTTAGTACTACCCATTATTCTTCACCATTTATCTAATTTGCTGCTTTATGGTCTGGGAAATCCAATAAAGCTTATTAAATTTTGCCTGAAATAAGAGTAAGCCCTTCATAAAAGTTGTATTCTGATTCCTCATTGTCAATGTGACTGTACGGTCTCAAAGGCTATACCATCGAGGTCTTATGAAGATGGAAAGGCACTGGGTGAGGGCTTGATTGTGGGTAATGTGTCCATTGTCCCAGGATCTCTTCTCTCATTTCCCAGAATTTACTTATCTGTGCACTTGCAGTTTCTCCACCCTCACTTCCAAATCCAAAAGGGAATATAAGATCTTTGAGGGCTAGAGCCTCTTTCTTTGTAGCAGACCACTTTTGAACACAGCAGGAGCTTAATGAATGTTGGTTTAACTGAATTGAGCAACATTGCTAAAACTGGAAAGACAAGTCACTGGAAAATTGTTCACTAAACAATGAATTTTTCTGGCCATAGAAACATCCACTAAGGCACTGGAGGGGCTAAAGTGAGCTTTGGTAGAGGTAGTCCCTATATGGCTGAAATGATGGATTCTTGAAGTAGTGAGGATCCAAGTAGCTCAATTATGAATGAAATACATGAACTAGTTTACATCATGGATTCTGTGACATTTCTTTGACCCTTTGTCAGTCATTTTTATCTCTTCCCAAGGCCTTAATTGTGTTCCAGATAAATGAGACTTTAATGATTGTATAACATTAGTTTATATATCACAAGACTCAAAATTTTACATTGACTTCTTAGAGTAAGGCGTCATTCTTACTCATTTATGAACCAATATGAAACTTCATGAAAAAATAACTTTGGGAAGACTGTTGATTCGTCACTAACCTGTGCCAATTAGTTAATTACTGGTAATGTAATCCTACTTTAGGAGGTGTTTGGGGAGCTGCTACAGACAATGCCCAAAATAATGGGCTCATTGATGCATTCAGTGCCCTCTCATCAGGAAATGGAATGATCTCTCAACAGTCCATCCAGGTGAGCTTCAAATTCTCATTTCCCATGCTTGTGTTACATAGGATCTTCGCATTCTAGGATCAGAGATTCAGCATTTATAAGGACCTCTGAGGTTGCTAGAATTATATATCATAAACATGAAGTTGAAAGGAACTTCAGGATCATTCAGCTGAAAGCACACATTTTTTTATGGGTGAGAAAACTAAGGAAAAAGGATTTGTCCAAGGTCATGCTGGTCATAAATAGGCATGACAGGATATGTACTTTACTACTCTGACTTCACATTCAGCATTCTTTCCACTGCATCATACTGGTTGGGACATTAGAATCAGTGAGGACTGACAGTATAAATAAAATGTTATCATGTACACACACACATATGTGTACATATAATTAACTTAACAAATTTTATTAAGCAGTTATTATGTGCCAAGTATAAATTTGCAAATATTATCTCATTTAATCTTCACAACAACCCTGGAAAATAGGTATTATCATTAGGCCCATTTTATAGATTATGAAATTGAGGCAGCCAACGGTTGAGTGACTTGCCCAGGATCACATGGCCAATAACTTTGGAGCACAAATTTGAATTCAGGTCTTTCTGACTCTAGGTCTGGGGCTCTATCACCTGTGCCACCTGTCTCTAGATTGTAAGCATTTCCACTGTCTGACCAATCTTGACATCATGATGCTAATTCACATGAAGTTCTAACTGTCCCACTGATATGAAACAAGTTTTTCATTCACTCTGCTTTGAGAAAGTTTCCAGTCCTGATTGCTTCTTCTAGAGCCATGGAGGAAAAAGAAATGGAACTATATGTATACCACTATCCATAGTGGACTCTATGTGCATATATCTGTCATTTACACCCCTGATCATGCCCTTTTGTAACCATTAAAGACTACACAATTGATTCTCTCTGCTGGATCTCTACATATATATATCATGCATTCCTACAAATCCACAATATTTTAGCACCTTGAAGGTCATTTGGATCCAAGTCCAAGACCAACATTCAAAACTTTTCCTAGGATCCATAAGAGGGAACATAGGTAGTTCAATGGATGCAATGCTGGGCCTGAAGTAAAAAAGACTCCTTGGAGAGTTGAGATCTGCACTCAGACATACCTATGTGATGCTGAGCAAGTTACTTAATCCGGTTTGCCTCAGTTTTCCCACCTGTGAAATGAGCTGGAGAAGGAAATGGCAAACCACTCCAAAAAAAGCTGAAGTGATCAGAAAGAATTACACTAAACTGAAAAGTCTCAATAGCAACAAAAAAACAAGGTTCCATAACAAGCAAGATTTCTCATGCAGGGATTAGGAAGATAAAAATGGATGTTAGGGTCAAATTCAATTAAAAAAATAAGAGTACATATCCCTTTTCACTATTTTGGTCTAACTCAACGTAATATTATCAATAATCAATCAACAAACATTTATTCAGCACTTATTATGTGTCAGGCACTGTCCTAAACATTGGAGACACAAATTAAAAAATAAATGGGCGCTGCCTGCAACGAGCTTACATTTTGCTCAGGGGAAACAACATGATCAGACATACTTAAATGCAAAACACTTACAGGAACACAAAATGGAAGGGAGTCAGGAAGGCACTACAAACTGGAAAGGAATGGAAGCAACCACTGTACTCAACAGTGGGCAGTATTAAAGAAAAGTAAAGGCCAGAGTGAAGCATCATCTCATCTGAGGCTGGCTATGTGAGGCAGCTTCCACCACTCAGGACAATCCAGCCCTTGGGTGGAAACTCCAAAATGAAAGAGCTTCATTTATTGATAGCATGTTAGATTTTGATGGAATAACCTTTTAGGAAGTGTCTGCCATGTGCCAGAGATGTTACAAAGGAAAAAGTGACAAGAGGTTGTGATGGAAGCTGAGAGAGAAGGAATTGAGGATGACCCCAAATGTATGAGCCTGGGTGACTGGGAGGAGTGACTGGCATAGCCCTGCACACTAATAGGCAAGTTACAAAGAGGGGAAACTTTGGGGGAAAAATAACAAGTTCCATTTTAGGCATGCTTAATTTAAGATACCTGTGGGACATCCAGTTTGAGACATTAAATAGACAGCTGACTATGCAAGTCTGAAGGTCAGTAGAGAGACTAGCTAGGGCTGAATAGATAGATGTGAGAATCATCAGCTGAGAAATAGTAATTGAATCCATGGAAGCTAATGAAATCTTTAAGTGAATTAGTACAGAGGGAGAAGAGAAGACGACCCAGGACACAGCCCTGTACCACATGATTAATAGGCATGACCTGGTGAAGATTCCACAAAGGAGACTGAGAAGAAGCAGTCAGACATGTAGGAGAACGGGGAGATGGCAGTACCATGAAAAACCAAAGAGAAGAAAATATGAAGAAGATGCTGATCAGTAGTGTCAGTGGCTACAGAGAAGTCAGAAAGGCTGAGCATGGAGAGAAAGTCATTAAATGTGGCAGTCAAGAGAGTGGTAATTATTATCCTAACTTTGGAGAGAGAAGTTTCACTTGAATGACGGTGTTGGGAATTAGACTCTAGAGTATTAAGAAGAGAATGAAAGGAAAGGAAGAAGCAACAATTGTAGACAGCCTTCTCAAGGAGTTTAGCTACAAAAGTGAGAAGAGGTAGGGGATGATAGCCACTGGAGATGGACAGATCAGAGGAAGATTTTTGAGGATGGAGGAGACAAGGGCATGTTTGTAGTAGAAAAGCAGCCAATGAGACAAAGAGCCAAGTAGACAATGAGAATAAAGATAAATGAGAGTATGAGAATGATAGAAGGGACAAACTGCTGGGGAAGGCGGGATGGAACTGGATTTCTCATGTTTGGTGAGCATTTTGCCTTGTCAAAGAGAAGGGTGACTACTTCATGTGAGACTGGGGGAAGGAGATAGTAGTAGATAGTGAAATGAAAAGAAAAATGAGAAAAAAGGGAGCTCTCAGAGAACGACCTCAATTTTTTTCAGTGAAAAATGAGGCAAGTTTTTAAGATTAGAGAGTGAGGGAGAGGGAGCCCAGGGAGGTTTAAGCAGAGATGAAAAGGTTTGGAGGAGCCTCCATGGTGAATGGGATAGTGAGGAAATTGTGAATAACAAAAGGATGATAGGACCAGACTAGACCAGGCCAGACCAATGGGGCAGAGTGGTTCAGTGCAAGGAAATCTAGATTTGTATCCACTGACACCTCCCCTCTGAGATTATCTTCCATTTGTAGTGCATGTATCTTGTATGCAGTTTTTGTTTTCTTTTTGAATGTGCTCCCACCCCCTAATCAGAATGTGACCTCCTTGTGGGCATAGACTGCTCTAAATCTCTGTGATTTTCCTGGAGATATTCTTTTCACCCACCAAAAATATTACCTCTCCTCACTGCTGAGAAGCTGACTCAAAATCAAGGAACTGAACTCGAGAACTTGGCTTAGAGGAGACTTTTATTCTCTGTCCCCACTCATAATGGAGGAAATTTGATTTAGAAGAGAAGTTGAGTAGAAAAAAGAAGGGAGGGAGAGAGAGTGAAAGAGCAAAAGTTGAACATCATCTTAGAATAAAAATAAGGGATTCCATTCTAGCTCTGTCTTTCATGTCCTTTGTGCCAGGAATATCGTTCATGCAATTTGTGTAACTCTGACATCTGTCTCCTCTCTTAACCATCCTATGTCCTAATGGATGCTAAGCAGAGGGAGGAAAGGAGGCGCTAATTTAATTGTTATAGAGGACGTCTAGCTAAGGAAACTCCTTTTACCAATGCATACTGGTTCCTTCTCTGCCATTTATAATATTTTGCCCATTGGCATGTCCTTCAGATTAACTGTGATATGACTTACTGATGATTTATTCCTTTGGCCAGTCACTAAGTGTTTGTTACCTTTTCTTAACAGCTGGCAAGTGAGGGAGTCACTCTGAAGGATGGGGAGTGGATGAATGGCACAGTTATTGTTGACAGTACAGTAGGCAATGACACTCTATTTCTTGTCACATGGACAGCACAACAACCCCAAATGTTTATTTCAGATCCCAATGGGAAGATGTATAATGATTTTCTAGTGGAGACAAACTCCAAAATGGCGTACCTCCAAATACCAGACACTGCCAAGGTGAGGAATTTTTCTGTTTTCTTAAAATTTCCAGAAAATGGAGGCAAGACTTTAATATCAGCATTACAACTTTGTAATTATTCTTCAGTGACAGTAGTTCTCTTTTTAAGTAAAAAAGCTTGTTCTCTTAGAAATGTGAAGAATTGACCACCAAAAGCAAAGGTTTAAAAAATTGAAGTGTAGCAGCAAAAGAACTGTTGTAACGGGTATCAGCAGGGCAAAAACTGGATTGGAACACAAGGAGGGCAGACCAGGAAGTTAGAGAATCTTTTCTCATTGGTGGGAACATACTTATGACATCCAACTTCCCCATTCAGAATTTTAGACCCCATATATTCTGACATCCAAAATTTTCACCTTACTTCTGAGGAGAAAAGTCTTTCAGGTCACATTGTTCATGCCAAAGGTTTTAATAGTAACTGGTATTAAGTATACCCTGCACTCACAGGGAAAAATGATTTAAAATACCTGTCACAGCTGATAGAGAAGTAAGGTCATAGAAACTCTCTAGCAGAAGGCTTTCCTGAACTTCACTTGTATAAGTCAGATAAGATGTTAAGACAGATAATGGGTAACAGAGAAGGCAGGTAGGGCAGGTCTTAACACTATTTTGCTTTAATGAATTTCTATTGGATTTTTCAGGATGGAATTTGGACATATAGTCTTAAGTCAAGTGCACAAACCCTGACTCTGACAGTAACATCTCGTGCTGCAAATTCTAAAGTACCTCCTATTACAGTGGATTCTAAAATGAATAAAGATAACAACACCTTCCCTAATCCAATGATTGTTTACGCACAAGTTCGCCAAGGATCCCTGTCTGTTATAGGAGCCAATGTAACAGCCCTCATAGAATCAGCTGATGGGACAACAGTGACTCTGGAACTTCTGGATAATGGTGCAGGTAACTTATCCTTCATAATAACCTCAAGGTTCTTTCTCTTTTAAGAAAGAAGATTTTTTTTCCTTTTTTAGTATTTTTCCAATTACATGTTAAGACAATTTTTAACATTCAATTTTTATAAAAGTTTCAAATTTTTTCCCATTTTCTCCCCTCCAACCTCTGAATGAAAGTCATTTGATATACATCGTAACTGTTCGATCACATAAAACCTATTTTTATAATAGTCATGTACTGAATGGTTTATAAAAAATTACCATTTGCAAAAGAAAAATAACATGAAAAAAATGAGGAAAGGGGAAATAGCATGCTTTGATCAACATTCAGACTCCATCAGTTCCTGTCTGGATATGGATAACATTTTAACCTCATGAGTCTTTTGGAATTGTCTTAGATCACTATATTGCTGAGAAGAGCTAAGTCAATCATAGTGGATCATCATGCTATGTTTCTGTACTATCTACAATATTCTCCTGTTTCTGCTTACTTCACTTTGTATCAGTTTGTGCAAGTCTTTTCAGATTTCTCTGAAATCTGCCTGCACATCATGTTTTTTAGTAGCACAGCAGTACTCCATTACCTTCATACATCAGAACTGGTTCAGACATTCCCCAACTGACAGCATGCCCTCAATTATGAATTCTTTGACACTACCAAATGAGGTATTTTTGTGCATATAGGTCTTTTTGCCTTTTTTATGATCTCTTTGGGATACAGAACTACTAAAAGTATTTGCTGGAACAAAGGGCATGCAACTTGGCCTTTAGGCATAGCTCAAAATTCCTCTTCAGAATGCTTGGATCAGTTCACTACTCTATCAGTACATTAGTACATCAGTACATCTAGCAGTACATTAGTGTCTCAATTTTCCCACATCCTCTTCAACATTTATCATTATCATTTTCCTTTTCTATCATATTAGTCAATCTGATGGGTATGAGGTGATACCTCTCTAATCAATGGTGATTTAGAGCAGTTTTATATGATTATAGACAACTTCAATTTCTTCATATGAAAACTGCCTATTCATATTGTTTGACTATTTTTCAACCAGGGAATGACTTGTATTCTTATAAATTTGACTCATTTCTCTATGTATTTGAGAAAAGAGACCTTTATCACAGATATTTGCAGTAAAATTTTTTCCCCAATTTTCTGCTTTCCTTATAATCTTGACCACATTAGTTTTGTTTGTGCAAAAAAATCTTTAAAATTTATTTAATCAAAATTATCTATTTTAATTCCATTAATCTGCTCTATCCCTTGTTTAGTAATAAATCCTTCCCATCTCCAAATATCTGAAAGGTAAAATTTTCCATACTCCCCTAATCTCGTTATGGTATCATCCTTTATGTTTAAATCATGTACACACTTTGACCTTATCAAGAGTATATGGTGTAAGATGTTGTTCTATCCTCTATACTGTGTTTCTCTAAAATGGCTTCCAGTTTTTCCAATGTCTGTCAAATGTTAGTTCTTGTCCCAGAAACTGGGGTCTCTGGGTTATTCAACACCAAATTCCTATGGTTATTTACCACTGTATCTTGTGTACTTGATCTATTCCACTGATCCACCACTCCATTTCTTAGCTAATACCAGATTATTTTGATGATTTCTGTTTGATAATGTGGTTTAGGATCTGAACCAGTAAGGTCACCTTCCTACACAATTTTTTCATTGAATTCCTTTATACTGACCTTTTGTCCTGCCACATGAATTCTCTTATTGTTTTTTTTAAATTCTATAAAATAATTTTGGGTAATTTGATTTCTATCGCACTGAATAAGTAAATTAAAGCAGAAATCAACTTTATTATATTGGCTTGGCCTTCCCATGAGCAATTAGTATTTCTGTAATTGTTTAAATCAGACTTTATTGGTGTGAAAAGAGTTTTGCAATTCTGTTCATACAGTTTCTAGATGTGTCTTGGCAGGTAAACTCCCCTAATTTTAAATGGAATTGCTCTTTCTATGTTTTTCTGCTGGACTTGGTTGATAATATGTAGAAAAGCTGATGATTTATGTGAGTTCATTTAATATCTTTCAGTGTGACTGATGTTGGCAATTATTTCAATAACTTTTTTAGCTGATTCTGTAGGATTCTCTATAATATCATATCACCTGCAAAGAGTGATCACTTTTTCTTCATTTACTATTCTAACTTCTTTCATTTCTTTTTCTTTTCTTATTGCCTTAGTTAGCATTTCTAGTACAATACTGAACAACAGTGGTGACAATGGGTATCCTTGCCTCACCCCTTATCTTACTGGGAAGGCTACTAGCTTATCCTGATTGCAGATAATTACTTACTGAAGGTTTTAGACCAATATGACTTACCACTTTAAGGAAAGCTCCATTGATTCCTATATTTTCCAGTGTTTTTAATAGGAAACAGTGTTATATTTTGTCACAATCATTTTCTGTATCTATTGAGATAATCATAGGATTTTTTGTCATTTTTCTTAATGGTGTGATCAGTTATGCTGATAGTTTTCCTAATATTGAACCAGCCCCGCATTCCTGGTATAAATTTCATCCGGTCAAAGCATATGATCTTTGGCATATATTGTTGTCATATCTTTGCTAGTATTTTCTTTAAAATATCTGCATCAGTGTTCATTAGCATTCCTAATAGGAAATCACTAATACCTTTTCTTGCTAAAAGGGAAGAGTCAGGCTGATAACTTTTATATTTGAGAAACCTTAACAAAATAAAAGGAAAATTAGCATAATATAGTGGAAATAACCACTGGTCACTCACTTTGGAAACATATAATCTGCTTCATCTTGGGCAGTCACAATCTCACTGGATCTCAGTTTCTACAAAGTGAGGGGATGGATTCAGTGACATCAAAGATCCCTTCCAACTCATGATTCCTGAAAAACATGTTTCATTATTCCCTTTGAAGGAAATTCTGGGTCTATGCAAAAGTTTTCTTCCCTGCTTCCTTTCATGAATAAAGAATCTCTTCCTTCCTCACCTCTGATTCTTGGAATCCCTAGTCCACTTTACCACACAAATCAGGTTCCATCTCCTACACAAGATTTCTCCTGATTTCCCCTAAAAGCTATTTCCCTCTCCAATCTCCCCACCAAAAGACTTGGCATTTACCTTGTGCTTACTTGGTTACTGACCTTTGCCCTACTAATCTTTGTTTGAATTGTGTCTTCCAAACTAGATGTAATCTCCCTGAGGACAGGGTCTGCTTCCTTCATGTTAATGTGTCTCTAGCTTACTGAATTTAACTGAATGTCCAGGAAGACTGTTTACCTGGAAACGTAAGTGGCCCCCTAGTTAGCAAAGAACCTTTTAGTCTTAGAGAAAGTGCATAACCTATGGACAAACAAGCAATCAAGGCTCTCCCTTCGATCACAAGGGAATCCAGTAACTTGGCTTAGGTGAACCCCTATAACATAGCAGAGAGGGGTCCACAGAAGACCACAGTCAGATACCAAACAAATCTGAAAGTTATTTGGCAAAAGGCCAATTCAAAGTCATTAGACTAGGGAAATACTTTGGAGCAGTGGCTCCCAAATTTTTCCATGATCTCTGGGAGGAAGGACAACTTCACACAGACCAAACCTCAGCACCACTGCCTCTGTCCTCAATTCACTCACTCCAGGGAATGGGCTATGTAGATAACTTTCAACAATGATGTCTCCTCTGCTCCTTGAAATGTCTGTGCACTATGTGCACATACCCTCTTAGCATTATGTGTGATATCCATTTAATAAAAATGTATGGATTTGAGAGGAACTTGTTAAATTGCTACTAAGGTAAGGTACAATGTGGGGAACCAGGGATACATTAATAAACAATAAGCAATCCCTGCCCTTAAGGAACTTAAGAATCAAAGGAGCTAAAGACAACATGAGCACAGAGAGATAAACAGAAAATATATACAAGGTAAATTCAAAGTACTTTGGATGTGGAAGATGATAGGGAAGGAACTAACAAATAGAGGGAATGTAGAAAGTCCTTTATAGGACATGATAACTGAGCTATGCTTAGAAGAAGCTATGGATTCCAAGAGTCCAAGGTGAGAAAGGAGCACATTCGAAAAATGGGAGGCCACTGAGTCACTTAAGCAAAGGCAGAGAAGTAAGAGAATGAAGGATATGTATAGGACACATTAGTCTGCCAGTCTGACTGGAATGGACATCACATGAAAGGGCGTTAACAGAAAATGATACTACAAAGGCAGGTAGGAGTTAAATTATGGAGCGATTTAAAAAACTGACAAGATTCCTATAGAGGTTATGGGGGCAGTTGAAGATTTTCGCATAGTAAGCTCACATGTTCAGATCTGTTTTAGGATTATTGCAGAGGGATGAGACTGAAGGCAGAAAGACCAATTGGGAGACTACTATAGTCATCCAAATACCTGAATTAGGGTAGAGCTATATGAGTAGAGAAAAAGAAATTGATGCAAGAGATGATATAGAGGTGGAACTGACAAGACTTGGCAAATGGATGGATATGGAGGTTGAGAGAGAAGGAAGAGACATGGGTTCAATCCTGCCTCATACACTACCTAGTTCTTTTACTATGGAAAAATCATTTAACTGATCTAAATTTCAGTATCCTCGTTTCTATAATGGTACAATAATATTTTTCATTGGAGGTGTGGTGGGAAATATTTAGGAAAAGAATTTGAGGGGGGAAAAGCACATACAACATGCTTCTCAATTTAATCACCATCACTTTCTTAAAAGGAGACAATCAACCAAACAATAAATCAAGCTCCAATTTGTAGGTATTTCCAAAGTTTAAATGCTCACACTGAAAATGGAACAATCTCTTGTACAAGTTGACTCTAGCACACCACCGTGTTCTTACTTACCTTACAGGGTTAATGGGTTATTCCAATGGTATGTTCATAATAAGCTTTGAAAACTCTCAAGAATTTTACAAATATGTGTGTTTGTGTGTAGAAATGGGACAGAAGTATATACACAAACATGCACATGGGCACACACACACACACACACACACACACACACACGGAAGTGTCTATTATCTTCCAGTGTCCAAGTGTATTCTTGAGAATTTATATGTTCATTGATTATGACACTGCTTATTAACTCCTTTATTTTACACAAAGGTGCTGATGCTTACAAGAATGATGGTGTCTATTCAAGGTACTTCACAGCCTACAAAACAAATGGTCGGTATAGCTTAAAAGTGAGAGCTCTGGGAGGAGCAAATACTCAAAGGTCAAGACCCCGAGTGAATGGAGCCTTACATGTACCAGGCTGGGTAGAGAATGGTAAGGAACCTCCCATAACAAAAATAAGGTGTTGTCTTGAAACAAAGGCAAGAGGGAATCTCAGTGAGTTCTGACACATCTCAGATCTCAAACTAAAGACTCTTCATCCATTACAGAGCTTGTTGAAGGAGCTGGGGCTCTTTAGCCCAGAGGACAGAACACTTGTCTGTCAAGTAGTAGAAGGGATCTCCCAAGGAAGGGAGATTAGAATTGTTCTGCCTGGCCCCAGAGAGTAGAGTCAAGCTGTAAAGACAAAGATCTAGGCTTGATAGAAGAAAAATAACCCTGCTTTCCCATAGTGAGCTGCCCCAGCAGAGAGTTCCCCTCACTAGATGGGCTTCAAGTCCAGTCTGGATGACTTCTCAGCTTTGTTGTAGATGGGGCTCTTTTCACATGATATGGACTAGATGGCCATTTGGGTGCATAGGAACTCTGAGGTTCTTCAGTTCTGCAAATGGAGAGGCTGCCTACCAGAGCATCTTACTGTAACTCCAGTATGTCTGTCCTACACACAAAATTCAACAGACCAGTGTGATACAAGGAAGTCCCAATGTATCTGCAACTATTGGAAGAATAAATTTTTTAAGCCTTAAATATTCCATATTGCCCACAGACACAAATACTTAAGTAGAATTAGAAAGGTTAAGGCTAAGTATCGCAGCATCTAAGAACTGCAAGGGATCTCCATGGCTTCTGGACCAACCTATTCCTGGAGCAGGAATCCCTTCTATAGTATTCTGTCTACATCCTCTGTTTGAAGCTCCGTGCGGATGGAGTCACCCACTGAAAAAGTCTATTCTACCTTAGAATATCTCTAATTGCTTCATTGCACCTTTGGTGTTGTAGCTTACACTTAGTCACATTGATCAAAATCAGGCCAGTTCCAGCCACTCCACTCTCACCCACCTACAGAAGAGGAACAGGGCATTATTAGGTCAAGCTAGCAGAAATATGGCAAGGGAAGATCTGCCCTGGATAACGGTTTGGCCAACCAAGGGTTTCTGAGCAAGAGAAAGTGGATGGTATGGCTATTAATAACATAAGTCCTCATACTGAACTGGCCCTGAGGATATCAGTAATCATGTTTACTCCTGAGTCCATGTCAACCAAATAATATAAGCAACTGACTTCAATGAACTGTCCTGTTCCCCTGGGTATAAGCATCCTGAATCAGCACTCTGTTTGTCCCAAGTAATGGCTTTGCTGAGAAGAAAAATGACTGACTGTGTAGGATGCTAAGAGGAGGGTGAGATAATAATGATAAAAATAACAGCTAACCTTTATATGGCACTTGCTATGTGCCAGGTACTTTACAATTATTTCACTTCATTCTCAAAAAAACCCTAAGAAGAAGTTGCTATTATTATTATTCCCATTTTACAACTGAAGAAACTGACGCAGATAGAGGTTAAGTGACTTGCCCAGGGTCAAATATCTGTTAAGTGTCTGAGGCCACATTTAAGTTCAGCTGAGCCTAACTCCAGCCACACCTCTCTGGGCATTATGTCTCCCCCTAGTGCCTAGGCTAGGTACTGGGATAATAAACAACAGAAATCCACAACATTCCTGTGGAATTCACTATGAAGGACAAAATCACTGGTGTTCTTCTTTCCCTCTTTGCAGGTGAAATCAAAATGAATCCACCAGAACCTGAAATTATTGAAGATGAAATTCAAGCAAACATTCAAAGTTTCAGCAGAACAGCTTCAGGAGGTTCATTTATACTATCAAATATTCCAGCTAACTCTATACCTGATGTGTTCCCACCAAGTCAGATTACTGACCTGGAGGCTAATGTTGAAGATGATCACATTAATCTGACCTGGACAGCCCCTGGGGATGACTATGACATGGGACAAGGTAAGAATGCCATTCAATTTTGATTCAGAGTCAAAGGCTCTCACTGGTAATGCAGAAAAGGAAAAAAAAATGAGGAACTGGCTTTAAAAGGACAAAATTAATAGATCTTAAAAACCCTGATTTTAAAACCAGTTCTCTGACTAAATCAGCAATACCTGATTTGAGAAAAAGTCATTCAAAACTCTAAAACAGCAAAGGTCTAAGTTAACTGAAACCTGGAAAATGAAAGTTTGACTTGATAAGCTGACAAGGAAATAATTCAGAGATATAACTCTCAACTTATTCCCATGTTTATGGGAAGGGTCTGGAAGTGGGATACAGAAAATCATGATTCCAGAATTACAGTCTCCACTAGGCCTTTCTTTAGCCATGACTTTGAAGATTGAGTAATAAAGGCATCTGGAGTAGCTCTATTTGACTTCCAACGTCCATACAGGTAGGGATCCAAATCCATTCAGTCTGGTTAGTTTCTTACAAAACATTAAACACTATCCAGAGGCACATGGAGGTATCTTGTTCAGTTTTCCCCTAGGGATTACTTTTGGTATCTGCTTGACAAAATTCCTAGAGAATGCCCCTATGTGCCCAGCAGGGGCCATGGTCCTCATCCTGAGCCAACAATCTCTTCTCTTTTTAGCACAACAGTATATTATAAAAATGAGTAAAGAGATCCTCAAACTAAGAGAAGATTTCGACACTGCTCTCCAAGTGAATGCTACTGACCTCATCCCAAAAGATGCCAATTACAAGGAAGTCTTTGTGTTCAAACCAGAAAATTTTACAATAGAAAATGGCACCACCATCTTCCTCGCTATTAAGGCAGTTGATAAAGCCAACTTAACATCACCTTTATCAAACATAGCTCAGGTATCTCGGTTCATTCCTTCTCCAGAAGAACCTTCCACTTCTGCTGGGACTAGCGTTTCCACAATAGTGTTGTCTGTGGTTGGCTCAGTTGCAGCTGTTGCTATTATTACAAATGTCACACTGTAAGTTCTGAAGAAGAAACAAAGGTAACAAGACTGAAAATGGAAGGATAACAAGATCAGCACAAAATGAAAAAATTCTCTGAAATTTGTCTACTGATTGCATATTTGGACACAAACATTCTTAAAACAAATTATATATTTAATATTAAAGAAACAAATGGACTAACTACAAATATTTGGGAAATATATGTAAGATAAAAATATAAAACTGTGATCATCCTTTTCATTCATTAATGTAGGATTCCTTTCACCTAGGAACTCCTTGGGTAGAGGGTCTTGAAGCAATGAATGAGGCAGGAGGCAGGATGTAAGACAACTCCATTTATTCAACTGAGGATCACGGTATTTAAAGGCTGTAACCACAATCACATGCAGGCTGAGCTCATCCCATTACTTCACCATGTCATGATTTACCCATGTCCTTGCACCTGAAGCAAGTAAGGAAGCTTACCTTGCTCCTGAAGCTAGTTCCTGAGTTCCCAAACCCATTTGCAACTTTTCTGCAAAGAACGTCAGTATCTGCAGGAACATCAGGTTCCAGGGTCATGGAGAGTTCTTGCCAGAGTTTGAGGAAGCACAAGTCCCATAGGAACAGGCTTTGCCTCAGCCATGGCCTTGATCATGGGACTCGCACTCCCCTTAGCCCTCTACATCTCCCCTTTTTTTTTTTTTTTGTAAATGCAGATAATGAAGTTGGGTATGAAAGAAAGTCATCTGGGAATAGACAAACCTCACCCACAAAGGCCCACAAAGGAGCAGTAAGAGAACTCTTATAAGTAAGGGTATCTTGGACATGAGCCAATGCACAAGTGATTCAAGGGGATTTACATTTCTGAACCATTTCCATATTTCTTCAGCTGTCATATGTGAATTCAGCTCTTCTTTCTCAGTCTTATTAGTTTCTATGGCTAATTTATGGAACATATCAATATCCAAGGCCACCGAACTGTTTTCCCGTATTCCACTGAGGTGATTTCTGATATTTGTCCAGTTATAATTACTACTCTTATACTTACCTGGGGTTACACAAAACAAGTTTTATCTATAATCGCACTTCATGGCTAATCGTGCTTTTAGGATGTCTAAGTCATCTCCTATGGCCTGGATGGTATCTTTTAGGACTCTGAGTTCTTTATACACTTGTAGATTAATTTTGGATTTGAGCTCAAACCCTCTGCTCAATTTATACCATTTATTGTATATGCCCTTCCTTCATATCCCTTGGTGGTGTGTCTACCCAATATCTATTGTTTGGTTTTTTCAAGGAAGGAGTGGTGGCTTAATGAGCTGGGATCCTGATAGAGAAGTGCAGTCAATCCCAAGTTGGGGGCAATTTTCTATTTGTTCCATCATAATATAAAGAGAATTAATATCTAGGGCAACATTAAAAAAATTGAGAGTATAAAAAATTGAGAGTATAGATATGTCTGAATCTAGGATACATGATTTGTCAGTGAATAGTAAATGTCATTATGACTCAGTACATAGTCAGTTCAGCACATAGCTGGCAGTTGAGTTCTAAAGGTACAACTAACTACTACAGGAGGAAGGGAGATAATGGTTGTTGGTAGGGCAGGCCGTGTCCTTGAGGAAGAAACTGCCTGAGAAATATGATTTTTAAATGTAACTTTAGCATTAGGGCCCAAGTATATGCATCCAAACACCTCATTATTCCCCTTTTTTTAAATAGATGAAACCCAGATCTTTTGGGGTAAGGGACAAAGGTCTTGGTTTCTGCAATTGCTTCCTGCTGAGAGTGGAGGTAGAGCTATCCCTGCCTCACAGGGTCCCGACATTGGAGAGGCCTGTAGCTAGTGTGACACCAGATGCAGAGGGTAATGGGTTATGGTCAGTGGGTCATACACAGCCAGAACAGTCATCTGTAAAGTGGAAGACACTAAACCTGGAGGAGACAAAGCTGGCAAGGAGGTTAAGCAGACAAAGGCCAAAAAATGACCAGAAGGGGTTAAAAATGGTAGTTACATCATGTTTCTGCCTTCTGAAAATACTTTCTCACACTTTCTCGACATACTTAAACCCTCTGAGACTGGCACAAAAGTACCCAGAGCAACTATCTGGGGATAGGAGAGGCTTTGATGACTCCCATTTGCCCCAACTTCCTATCTGCTTTCCATAGTTTCAGTCACACCTTTTATGTATCCAAATCCTTTGAACCCATCATTCAGACTGCTTCACCTTCCTTACTCTTTCTACCATAGATAGGATAGCTCACATGTTATTACTCTTCACTAGTATAGCTGTATTGCCTTAAACAAAAGAGATTCCTAACTTGAAATTCACAACTGAATAGATTTTCATCGATGTTTCACAGGCTTGTTTTCTTTTTCTAGATAATATTCATTCTGGAAGAAAAACTTGTAGAAATGAAGTTGTGAATACATTCACACATGAATTTCGACTGGTGCTTATCAAAACAGCAAGATCTTTTCTGCTTCGTAGATCATTACATATTAATTTTAGCAATACCTTAATCTCAAAATTGAAAATTTTAGATGGTTTGGTTGGAAATATTTCTTCCAGAAATATATCTTCTTCCTTTAAAACAGTTTAAATTTTATCCTGATTTTGAGAGTCACTAAACATTTATAAAGAAAATTAGTTGAAACCTTTTACAATGGTAGTGTCCTTTTCACTTTGAAACAAGAATAAACCTTTTAAAATTAAAATTCATTAAAATTTAATTGATACAACAGTGTCCTCAAGTAATAAGAATTCCTAAAGTATTCAAACAAACCAAATTCTGAATTACAACAGAATTCCTAGATACTACAAAATGCTTTAGTATAAATGAGTAATGGAATCTCATGGTGGTAACAGTATGAGACTGATTACAGGAAAACACTACTGCTTTTAAAATCCTTTTAAACAATGGGGACATCTTAAAGCGAGTCTTAAGTAATTTACATAAATTTCTGAACATGTTCTAACTTCAGGTAAAAATAATATTAGTTTTCCCAGTACAAAAGGGCTCACATATTTTTCCAGTCACTTGCCACTGATCATAGAAATTTGCTTTAGAAGGAAAACATAGGGACATGTGACATACCAAATATGACAGGATAAAACATCCTTGACTTTGTTTGAATTTGGGTAAGAGTGAAATTCTCCAATCATGCAGTGCCCCATGTCCAGCTCGTGGTCACCCACTTCCCCTAAACTCCAGGAAGAAAAACAAGGGCAGCGGGCCTGCCTCAGGTGCCATCAGTTCCAGGCTCCTTAGGTGCAGTCCTACAATGGCATCCAAGAGTTCCTGGCCTCCTATAATTCCCTCATCGTGTTTTTGGTAAAGTGGGCTTTCCACATAGCATGGTGTACATTGGTCACTGCACTGCTTAGAGCCTTGAAAAACATTTTTAAAATAAAGGGTAAAAGGCACAATAGCAATAAGAAAACAAGAAAACTAGAAACAATGGTAGAGAGTATCTTTTCTGCCCAAGAGGTGGGATTAAGCTCTTTAAAGAAATCAATAATATTTTGAGCCATCTTATCAAGCATCAAATCCATTTCTGCAGCACCATTATTTTCATTGTCTAGATGAAACAACTTGTCAAGAGTTAGTGTAAGAATTGAGTAGAGTGCAGGAACACATTCCCTCTGAATAACTTGTGGCAGTTCTCTCAGATACTGATTTAATGCAGGCAACTATACCCCCAAAATAGCTATGGTCCCAAGTACCTTACACAGAAAGTTTCACCAATCATAGCTTAGAGTTGCAACAAGCAATAAACATTTACCAGTACTCACATACTTAAGGGATTCTATTTAACATTTTTCTTTCTCAAATTGTCCTGCTGTAAAAACCAATTGTTAAAAATCCTTTCTATCTATAACACCTTTGGAGCAAGCCCCATTCATTTTTTATGAACTATATAACGCAAACAAATTTCTTCCATACTACTGAAGACCTTGCTCACATGTATGGTTTCCAGGGTCCTTAGTAGCTTTACAAAATAAAAGGAATTAGCACAGATCCCACGCCTGCCAACCCCCAAACATACAGGAGGACTATTCTGAATGTGCAGAACCAGTCTAAATAAAGTTTTTACTCAATTGCTTTCTTGCCACACACAACGAGCCCTTGACAATGTTAGGTTTTAGCATTAAATCAGTAACTCCAAAAATTTAGTTAACAATTTTACTTACAACTTTTATAAATCATAGTCAAATTGTTTTAGCCATAACTTCTTTAACAGCCAAGGATGAAAATATCTGGTTTTCTAAATGGCAATTACAAAACATAAGACAAGGTTGCAGGTCTGATAAAATTTAAAATAACATACCTTGGTTTATGTATAAATGTGTATTTGTGTGTATTACATACACAAACACACGCACAGAGAACATATAAAGACAGAACACATATACAGACAATAAAAAATCCAAAAACTGAGGAAGGAGTGTCAAAATTCCTATGCACAAATTAGACCTTTGGCTTGCTTTCTTTCACTGTGTTCCAAACATCTTTCACATATTCAGATTTCCAAACTTAGTAATCTTGTCCTTCAAGAGTGGTTTAGCTATATAGCACCAATCAGTGGGACATAGCAATTGTCTGAGCAATGCTTTCTAAGGGGATTGAATGTAAAGACTACCTGGTCCATAATTAGGCAATTTCTTTAATTATTTACAATCTAAAGGGGTATGGACTCTATCTTTACTGCTGGAACGTGCTTCTCTCATCTTTCCTTTCCTTACGCCAAACGTCCTTGTGTTAAAGCTGCTTTTTGTTCAACTGGCCTTGAGACTGCTAACCAGCTCAATTCAGCCTGGTGAGATATCTACAACTGGTGAAGTATTTACAACTAAAATCGCCTTTATAGAGAGTCTTGATCCTTTTCCTTGAATTGTGTTTGTCCCCTCTTTCTGGGCCTTAAGGGATGCTTTTGCTATCTCTGGAACACTACCACACCTCCTGGTAAGCCTGCTGAAATGAGTTGCTAGTGCCTGAATGAAACTCCAGTGAGAGTGAAAGGAAAGTGTGGCTCGAGTCTTCCTCTTACCTTGACACTGTCTCAGCAAAAAGGTATGAAGTTGCTGACTACTTCCTCCCGGTTCTTCCTCTAACCCCGTCTATATAAGACTATACATAAAAAAGGTTCCTGGATCAACCTTCCTGTGATTGGAGAGGTCATATTCTGTCAATTGCTCTCCTACTGTTATCCAAGCCTCCAATGTTACTGGAGGTCTCTGGCTGACCCAGGGGGATGTCACTTGTACTGTTTCTATAAGCTGTCTTATGCTTTTTAAGCTGCACTGAGCAGCCTTGCTTCTTAAGGATCTTATATATGATCCGCATAAAAGTATCCATATCAGATATTTCTGTGACAGAAGCTGTCAGCCCCATGATAAGAAACTTTTTCTTCCCTCACTGAAGGATACTTACCCCGTTAGGTTGCTCCTGGAGACTCATGATCCATGAGCTGATTTCTTTCTCTTGTGATTGGTTCAGTTGTGTTCCTCCAGATCTGTCTTCCCTCATCCAATTGATGAGGGGCCTCACAAGGTACAGGGGGAAGGTGTCTTCTTTGAGGCCCACGTTGGGCGCCAGTTGTAGGATTCCTTTCACCTAGGAACTCCTTGGGTAGAGGGTCTTGAAGCAATGAATGAGGCAGGAGACAGGATGTAAGGCAACTCCGTTTATTCAACTGAGGGTCAAGGTATTTAAAGGCTGGAACCACAATCAAGTGTAGGCTGAGCTCATCCCATTTCTTCACCATCTCATGAATTACCCATGTCCTTGAACCCAAAGCAAGTAACAAAGCTTATCTTGCTCCTGAAGCTACTTCCTGAGTTCCCAAACCCAAATGCAACTTTTCTGCAAAGAATGTCAGTATCTGCAGGAACATCAGGTTCTAGGTTCATGGAGAGCTTTTGCCAGGGTTTGAGGAAGCAGAAGTCCCATGGGAACGGACTTTGCCTCAGCTATGTTCTTGATCACAGGACTTGCACTCACCTTAGCCCTCTACACATTAATTCATATTTGAGTATGCTGATAAAGGTAATTTTTCATATATATGCCTGTATATGTGTTTTTATTTGATTCTAAGAGACGTACAAATTGAAAAATACAGTGGTAACTAATCTGAAGCAAGGAGCTAAAAACTCTTAAAAGGTATCTTCTCTTTGATGAGGTCACTAGGATAGCTATGAAGAAAATGAGAATTATTTGGAAAGTAAGAGGACTGTTTTAGTCAAGGAAGCTGTTAATGAGATAGCTGTAAAAGAAAGAACTGCCCCCCAAACTTCACCAACTATTCAGTCTGCTATATCTCCAAATCTATGAGGGCACCAGGATACCTGGGGATCTTTTCATAGTGTGAAGCCAGCAAAGCCAGACCCACAGAAAGAGAAAGTATTTAATAAAGATGATCAGAACAGAGCAATAGATAAAGTGTCTGAATGGCATGGGGGGATGAGGGCTAGCTGTGAGGTCCAGGAGAGTGCTAAGTTCTGTCACTGACAAATACCAGATGTGTAAATCAATTTTCTGTGACCCAGGCAGCAGATGAATACTTCAAGTTGCAGAAGAACTGTTGGTCTACACTGCTGGAGGGAACATCTCTCCAGGAATTCTCTACACCAGTAAATTTATGGGCTTGTTGTATCTGTTTAAGATGAAAATTAGTCAATGAGGGGAATGCTGATTCTCCAAGGACCAAAGGGATACCTGACCTATATTACAAAGGAATCTTGTGTCCTCAAACCTGTAAGCTATGAGTGTAACACTCCTGTTCTAGTAGGAACTGGGTGGGAAGGGAAACCTTCTACTTCCCATCCAAATAGCTTCCATCTGAAATCATAACTGAAGGCAAAAGTGGGAGCCCCTTATATTCTTCCCTGAACTCACATGGGCTAGTCCTCTGGTGACAGATAAAGTGTCCCTCAACAAGCTACACTCAAAACTTCCAGAAGATGGGGGGGGGGGGCAGAGCCAAGATTGCAGAGTAGAAGGACAGACCTCCTCTAACTCTTCCTGACATGGCCCACAAAATATCTGTAAAAAATGACTCTACATGAATTCTAGAGCAGCAGAAGCCACAAAACAACAAAGTGAAAGAGATTTCCAGTCCAAGACAGCTTGGAAGGCCAATAGGAAAGTTCTATTGCACCAAGCTTGGAGTGGAGCACAACACAGGCTTGGCCACACAGCACAGCATGGACAGGACTGGAGCAGACTTCAAGGTGTGGAATCGCAGGTAATAGCAGTGGTTTCCAGATTTCTCAACCCAAAAATGCCAAAAACAGCTTCAAAAATCAGTATGAAAACTCTTTCACCTGGGTGAGAAGGGAGCATGGTCTGACCCCAGCCCCAGGGCAGCAGAAGCCACTTTTGGAGCCCTCAGCCTAAAGACCCGGGAGGAATCTGGCTGATCTGGAACTCAGCCCTGAGTGGAGATCCTGCGGTGAGGGAGGAGCATTGGTGAGATGGAGCTGGTGGTGGCTGTAGAGAGGGAATCCTACTCACAGTTCAGGGCAGAAAAGAGTGCTTGGGGTTCCTCAGAGACCAGAGCACAGGCCAAGAAAGGAGTAAAATCCTCTACCTTAATTGTGCCACCATGGATGAACTGAGAACTTTGAGGTCTCTAGAGTATACTCTCCACTTGACAAAGGCCTCAAACGTCAAGTAAGTGGCTAGGAAAATACACAAAAAAGGGGGAAAGCATAATATTATATAAGGTTACTTTTCTGGTGAACAGGTATTTTCTTCCATCCTTTTGGATGAGGAATAACAAAGCTTACCAGCAGAGAAAGACATCAAAGTCAAAGTTTGTATATCAAAAGTCTCCAAAAAAATATACAATGGTCTCAGACCTCGGAAAAGCTCAAAAAGGATTTTGAAAATCAATGAGAGGTGGAGGAAAAATTGGGGAGAGAAATGAAAGTGAGGCAAGAAAATCATAAAAAGCAAGTCAACAGCTTGCTAAAGAAGACTCCAAAAAATGCTCAAGAAAATAACATCTGTAAATATAGACTAACCCAAATAGTAAAAGAGGTCCAAAAAGCCAACGAGGAGAAGAATGCTTCAAAAAGCAACATTGGTCAAATGGAAAAGGAGGTTCCAAAGCTCACTGAAGAAAGTATTTCTTTAAAAACTAGAATAGAGCAGATGGAAACTAATGACTTTATGGGAAACCAAGAAATTAAAAAAGAAAAGCAAAAGAATGAAAAAATAGAATGAAAAAATGTGAAACTTCATTGGAAAAACCACTGACCTAGAAAAGAGATCTAGAAGAGATAATTTAAAAATTATTAGTCTATCTGAAAACCATAATCAAAAGTGTTGACATCATCTTTCAAGAAATTATCAAAGAAAACTGCCCTGATATTCTAGAACCAGAGGGTAAAATAGAAATGGAAAGAATTCACCAATCACCTCCTGAAAGAGATTCCAAAAGGATAACTCCTAGGAATATTGTAACCAAATTCCAGAGTTCCCAGGTCAAGGAGAAAATATTACAAGTAGCCAGAAAGAAACAATTCAAGGACTGTGGAAATACAATCAGGGTAACACAGGATTTAGCAGTTTCTCCACTAAGGGATCAAAGGGTTTGGCATATGATATTCCAGAGGTCAAAGGAGACAGGATTAAAATCAAGAATCACCTACCCAGAAACCTGAGTATAATACTTCAGGGGGAAAAAATGGAATTTCAATGAAATAGAGGACTTCCAAGCATTGTTGTTGAAAAAGAGGAAAGCTGAATAGAAAATCTGACTTTCAAACAAAAGAATCAAGAGAAACATGGAAAGGATAACAGGAAAGAAAAGCCTTAAGGAACTCATTAAAGTTAAACTGTTTATATTCCTACATGGAAAGATCTTATTTGTAATTCATGAGACCTTTTTCAGTACTGGGGTAGATAGAGAGAATATATATATATGTAGGTGTGTATGGGTATGTACATATGTATGTGTATATTATATATGTGTCAGTACGTATATGTACATGTGTGTATGTATATGTATATATACATGTATATGTGTATGTATATACATAGACAGAGTGCACAGGACATAGACAGAGGGTACAAAGTGAGCTGAATGTGAAGGGAGAATACCTAAAAAATACAAAATTTACTGCTGAATGGAATGTACTTGGAGGAGGATACAGAGAGAGGTGGAATGTAGTAAATCATCTCACATGGAAGATGGAAGAAGGAGCTTTAACAATGGAAGAGAAGGGGGGGAGACGAAAGGAAATAAGTGAGCCTTGCTCTCATGGGATTTGATTTAGGGAGGAATAACACACACTCAATTGGATATGGAAATCTATTTTACCCTGCAGGAAGGGAAGGGGATAAGAGAGGGAAGATGATACAAGGGACAGAAGACTGGGGAAGGGGATAATCAGAAGCAAGCACTATTGTGGGAGAACAAGTCAGGGGAGAGAATGGAATAGATTGAGGGCAGGATAGGACAGAAGGAAATGTGGTTAGTCTTTTACAGCATGACTGTTATGGAAGTGCTTTGCCCTGCTACATAAGTATGACCTATATTGAATTGCTTGTTTTATCGGGGGGGGGGGGGGGGGAGAGGAAGAGAATACAGAACTCAAAGCTTTGGTAATGAAGGTTAAAAATTATTTTAGCATGCAACTAGAAATTAAGATATAAGGGCAATGGAGTATAGAAATCTGTTTTGTCCTACAGGAAAATAGAGGAGAAGGTGGATGGAAGAAGGATGGGTATTGAAAGGGAGGACTGACTGGAGGAAGGGGTGGATGGGGTGCATGCTTTCCTGGGGTGGGGGTGGGGAGAGATGGGGAAACATTTTTGAATTCAAATTCTTGTGGAAGTGAATGTTGAGAAATGAAAAATAAATAAATTACATACTAAAAAAAAATAACTTCCAGAAGTTACTAAAGGCTAAAACTTGTTCTCCAGTGGCATGCTCTCTGAAAACCCAGGAGGACTTTAATCCTATCAAATTAGAGAATAGTTACGTTATGATAATACATTAGAGGTGGCTGGTAACACAGTGGAGAGGGTGCTGATCCTGGAGTAAGAAAGACATGAGCTCAAATCCTACCTCAGACACTCAGTAGCTGTGTGACCCTGAGCAAGTCATTTAAGCTGACTGCCTCAGTTTCCCCATTGGTAAACTGGGCATAACAATTAGCACCTACTTCCCAGAGTCATTTTGGGAATCCAATGAGATAATAATTGGTAAAGCACATAGTACACTTCCTGGTTCCTAATAAGTGCTACATAAATGTTAGCTAAAACTAAATGAATAATAATTCACTTATATAGTACCCAACATTTGCAGAGTTGAAAAGAGAAGTTTACAATTTCAGAATATGAAACCAATAACAGGTGAATATTTCAATTCCATATTATCAGAATATAATAAATCCGGGAAAAGATAAACAAATTACAGAGCTGACCACTGAGTAAGTCTGCTTTAGCATAAGAATAATAGGTGAAGTCAAAAACCTTGAATTCCAATACTACTCAACTAGTACCTACAGGTCCTTGCACAAATATCTTTGCCTCTTTGAGTCTTCAACTTTTGCATATGTAAAATAAGGGAGGGGAGGGTTTGGCTAGATGATCTTCAGCTCTAAATCTTAGGGTACAATAAGCTAAGCAGTAAATGTATGAAGAGAATTTAATGGAAAAATAAAGAAGTACAAATCATTTCCCAATATTCACAGAACTACAGTTGGAATAAATAAAACACGATCTAAAAGTGTACTTGAAAACTTTAAAACTCTATTAAGTAAGACCTATTTTTAAAAATTACACATAACTGTATCAATATCTGCAGAAAAGGCCTTTGACAAAATACAGTGCTCATCTATGCTGCAGAAAAATTCAAAAGCAAAAGCACTGAAGGGACTTTTTCTAATATGGTAAAAATTATAAGTTTAATACTAGAAAAACAAAATGATATCATCTCCATTTTTGTAGTTAAATCTATTCTGTATCACTGCCAGCATTTTGTATGTTAAATGACATCTCTTTGGCTCTGAGTTAATTTCAGAAGTTCAGCTTTCTTCTCTGAGTTAATTCAGTTTAGAAGTTCCGATTTCCTGCTAATCGCTGTTCTATTCCTGTGTCAGGGAAGTCTGTTATGCTTGAAGGATGCAGGTGGATGCCAAGGAGTCTGGTCTGTTAACTCTGCACCACTGGATGTCCTATAACAAAGTCTGCTCTATTATCATTGTGACACTCATTAGCCACACAGGTGGACACCACCAGTGAGCTTTCCATAATCAGATGGGTTGGTTGCTAGCTTGCATTCCCAATTTCCAGACAATTATATTGTTCTCCACGCCTGTAATGCTACAAGCTTTGTAACTAATTCTATTGTTTTCCCAACCTCTGATGCTGCTCGTTTTGTCAAAAAAAACACGTTGCCCTCATTCAAGGTCTTTTGGCTTGCTGAGGACCTAAAGACCCTTTTCATTGGTAACTGCTAGCTTTACCAAAAAGCTGAATATATGCAGAACTTTGTGCCTCAGTGTACCTTAATTTCAATCACAACACCAAATGTCATCCCTATTTGCAGTGGGAAAACACTAAAAACAAAATTATTTCTGTTTGTAAAAGACAATATAATTTATTTAGAAGGCCCTAGAAAATCAGCAGAGAGACTGAATAAGATATTTAACAAGTTCAGTAAAATGAAATGATACAAAATTCATACTATATCTACTTCAAAATAAACAAAGAGTGGAAACAAATGATAGTGAATTGTCATACTGCCAATAAATGCTCAAAATCTATGTAAATACAATTACTAAACAATTTTTGAAGAAATAAAGTAAATAAGCACATTTGGAGAAATATGCACTGCTCATAATTGGCATGTCAACATTAAAAGAAAACTATACTACCTAGCTAAATTTATAGATTTAGTATTAATAAACAAGGGTTACTTTACACCACTGGACAAAATGGTAACAAAACTCGTTTGAAGAAAGATAAGGTCTAGAATCTTAAGAGAAATAACTCTCATAAATGTAGGAATGAGGAAGATATAATATTTTCCATCATCAAGCTATTATATAACGCAGTAATCAAAGAAACTATTTTGTACTGGTTACAAAACAGAAGAGAAGATTAGTGGAAGAAATCAGATAAATAACAACAATGAGAAACAATCAAGGTCGGGATCAAGCCAAAAGTATAAACTACTGGGGGAAGAAATCCACAGTCAGGATGATAAGGGTAAGGGACTGGTCCTCAGGTTTCACTGGCAAGGGCTCACAATAACCCTGTTGCTCCTTAGCTGTCCTCTGTGGTTTTGATGGGCTCTCTCCCGTGCCTGAAATAGTCTCCTTCCTCACCTCTGCCACACACAATTGTACCTTCCTTCAAAGCTCAACTCAGCACCACTTCCCATAATGTTCCTTTCCTGATCACTCGCCAACCCCAAAATTATTTTGCATTTATACAGGGTGTTCCCCAAATGTTGGTGAAGCTTTAAGCTTGGTAGGTTAAGGAGCCTAAAACAACACCAATTCTTGGAGGACACCCTGTGTTTTGGATATACTGTTTCTGTAAAGAAAAATGTAAGGTCTTCCTTCCTATTTCCAGTGTCGAGCACTGTGCCAGGCCCACAGAGGGCATTACTTACACACACACACACACACACACACACACACACACACACACACACACACACACACACATACACACACACAGTAATAAGTGCAGTCCTATGTGCCATGCACGTAGTGCCATGCTTGGTGCTAGAGATAGAACTAGGGCAACAACACACACACGTATGTGCATGCACACACATACCCCTCCAATTTCACCCTCTTCCAAACTTCCCTATTCAAATGGAAAATTTTACCATTCTTCCAGTCTCCAGGTTCATAACATCAGTTTATACTCAGCTCACTCTCCCTACCCCACATATGCATTCAGTTGCCAAGTCTGACTGTTTTTAACTCATCCTTACCCCTTCCCTCTACTCACACAGCCATCACATTAATTTGAGTCTGCATTGCCTCTCCCCTTGGCTATGTCGGTAACCTCTGACTTTGTCTTTCTGGGTAAAGTCTCCAAACTCTAGTACATGCTGCCCAAGTGATTTCCTTAAATGCAGAGCTGACCATGTTACTCCCTTACTGAACAAACTTGAGTAGCTTCCTATCACCTCCAGGATAAAATATAAGCTCCTATGTTTAAACCCCTTTATAACCTAGCCTCAGCCTCTCTTTCCAACCTCATCATACATTATTTCCCTTTCCTGTAACCCATGATCGAACTGCACTGGTCTTCTCTATCCTCACACACAACATTCCATCTACTCTTTGCATGCTCTTGTACTTGCCATCCCCCCATGCCTGGAATGCACCCTCTCTACCTCTGCCTCACAATCCCTCTCTTCCTTCAGGACACAGCTCAAGTACCACCTTCTACAGGGAGCCTTTCCTGATCCCCCAACGGCTATTGGCCTTCTCCTTAAATGCCTTCTATTTATTTTACATTTATCAGTTTTTGAAAAATACACATGTATATTTATTAATATAAACACAAATGAGGAATCTGTGGATGAATGGGGCTTAGGAGGAAAAAGAGGGGTTAGAAAAGGAGACTACTGGAGATATATGCAGATCTTAACTTAAATATTTAAGGATATATGTAGAAAAAAGAAAAGCATTCTGCTATTGTGTATAGAGAGCTGGCCTGGAAGCCAGCAAGACCTACATTCAACTCACCAAAGACACATACTGCCTCTAAATACTCTAAGGCTATGCATTGTAGAAAAGGTATTGATATGCATTAGGAGAGAGAAATTATTCACCTGAGAATTCCCTAAAGAATGAAATCGCAGGTCTAATCCTGTTCCTATGTATGGAAAATGGAAATGAGAGTAGATTACAGGTGTTTTTTTTAAAAAGAGCCTTATAGGAAGAGTCTCCTCAGAACTCAAATCTCAGAATGAGTGAGGAGAACAACTCAAAAGACAGAGTTTTCTCTTTCTTCTTGAAACAGAAATAGTAAAGGGACAATTATAAGGAACACTGCAGAAAAGGCAGAACTGGCAGGCTGCTGTGTGCTTTCCTTTTCTCTACCTGGACAATGATTTTCCTGCCAGGAAGACTAGACATACCCATTTAGCAGAAAGTTGGAACCAGTGATTGTAAGTACGGATTTAGCTGTACTCAATGAGTTCAAATTACCAGGCCAGGATGAACTATAAGGTACTTAGAAAAAATGCAAAACATGTAAATGTGATTTTTTTTTTAGTTATTGTCCTGTCATGTACTGATATTTGAGAATTGTGGAAAATAGGACAGGTATCACAGGACTGCAGAACGGCAAATGTCCCAGTTTTCTTTTACTTTTTAATGGAAAGGGCTAATGTTTGCTAACAACAGGCTGTTAGATGTCACACTTATTCCTGGTAAAATTCTAGAATGTATTAATAAAGGGTTGGTTTATGAGATTTAGGAAGGGAAGCAATCACTAAAAAAAAGTATGGGTTTGGGAAGAACAGGTTTTGGCAGACTGGAATCCTCTTTTTAAATTTTTTTTAGCCAAGTTTCTTACTTCTCTAAGAAGGAAGCTGTTGAGGAAGTGTCTCTAGGAAGATGGTGCCTGAATTCTGACTTGGAAACTTTACAATTTGGGATTACCCATGACATAACCCTCAAGGCTGGTAAAAGTCCATGATCAGTATCTCTAGTCTGTCATATGCTCAGAAATGGAAACCAAATATGGGGTCCAATAACCTCAGTGCACCTGAACAGATATAAGTGGCTTCTTTGCCATGTGTTTCTCCTGCAAATAGCCATTTTCTACTCCCAGGGGGTGTTGGAGGAAAAAAAGAAATTCTCTCCCAACCCCTTGCTATACTCAACCTGGAAATCCAAGGAGGCTTAGAAGGGAAAACAGTCCAATTTGATGACCAGTTCACTTTTAAATAATAAGGTACCAAGGGGGAGAGCAGCTTTCCTGATGAGTATCTAAACAACTTTGTCTCAGTTAATGACACAGAAGCAAATCCTAATCTCTGAAACCAAACAACAAAGCTCTAGGGATATTTGCCTTCCTTCTACCTTTGCTTACACAAAGAATAGGTGATATATTCATACTAAGATAGTCATCTTTCTGGCATAGTCGCCCTCACCTTCAGGCCCCTCACCTTCCTCAATAGCACCATTTCCTAGGAACTTTCTCATTTTTATTCTGGCTCCCAGGAATCTTTCTTCAGTTCTTTCTGGGTGGGCAGACACCCCAAACCCACAGCATTATGGGACAATTAGTGGGGCTGGGAGGAAGTGGTTGCCTCTAACTCTTCATGGTGAAGTGAGTGATTATATTTCTGGCCCATGTAAGTCTACATACCAGTAGAGTGTCTAGCTTAAGGTAAACTTGAGATTTTTGCACAAGGAGAAAAGTAACCTCTTAGGTATTGCCAGGACTTGATGGAATGGAATTTAGTGCTAAAATCTGGCAGTAGAAGAGGGCTATAACTTCTTCAAAGGTTGAAAAACATATTTCAAAATATATACTCAGGTCCAGTCTCTGTCCCTATCCCTAGATACACCTGTATGGAAATCCATGAATGCCAAAAGAAAAGCAGCATGGAAGGTATTTGGATGACGAAAGAAACCACAGCATTAATACTATGGGAAAATGCTGTAGACTGATCATACAAATGGAGAAAAGGAAACATGAGTTCCTGATACAGATTACAAAGGAAAGTTGAGGAAGCTCTTCAATTTGCTAGACATCTGGAAGCTTCATAGTACTAAGTGTGATGAATCCATCTCTTGTGTTAAAGAGATTTCCTAACTCATATGGTAAAGGAAGCAATGAGAGAAACTGAACAATGAACCTAGTGCTGTTGGACAAGGTATTGGCTAGTAAAGTGGAAGTAATGAAAACTTTGGAGGAAAGTTACCAGATGAATGTACCGTCTGTGCTATACAAAGAGGGGAATGTTGGGTAGAGTCAGATGTGCTCACAAAACTCAGGGAAAGTAAATTTCAAAGAATTCGGAGAAAAAGTAAGTATGATCAAATAACCTATGATTCTGAAAGGGAAGTCAGCTCAAGAGAGAGATGGAAAGCTCTCAAAATATTGAAAACCTGATAATATGTTTAGGAATAACATAATCTTTTTTTTATATTCCCCTCAGAGAAAGGTAGGTAGGATTGTAATACCATTAGGTTGACACAGAAATTGTTGGAGGATTACAAGCAAAGAGCATTTCTCACTGAGGTACTGTTAATTCAGAATATGTTCTCTATCAACAGTATTATTACCAGACCCTCTTATCAGCACACTCTTTTAAACATTTTTACAGTGTTTAGATGAAAATGTGGGCATGATAATTCAATTTACAAATGACTTGGGATCTAAGAGGAGAATTGTTCAATTACAGGAGAAAATAGTATACTAAAAATCTTGAGACTACAATAATGGGCTAATTCAAACAGTGAGATTTAGTAGAGACAAATGGTATACATTTTTAAAAAGTTGAGCAGAAGTAGAGGATGGGGGAGATATGAATACACAGGAGTTTAGAAGAAAAGACTTGAGACTTAAATCAACTATAAGGTCAGTGTGAGTCAGCTGTGTAATGTGGCTGCCAGAGAAAACCAGCACAGTCTCAAGGTACTTTAAAAAGGCCATTCATTCCATAAAGAAAGTAATAGACCCAGTGCCGTTCTTACTAGTCAGACAACACATGGAGTGTTGTCATCCACAAGCATTTATCAGGTGCTTAGTCACTGGGCTGAGTTTTGGGGATACAAACAAAGGTAAATGCCTGCCTGCAAGTAGCTACGATCAAATGGCTATGGACCTGAAGATACATACAGTTTAGGTGGGACACAGTCTTAGAGGAAAGGTTTTAGGAATGGCAGTGGGAATCAGAAGGGACTCCTAAAGAAGATGGGATTTGAACTAAATATTGAAGGAAGCCAGGGATGTGGAGATGAGGAGGAAAAACATTCTAAATATGGGGAAATAGTTAAAAACAATGGAGTCAGTAGGTGCAGTGTGATTAGGTTTATACCACTTCCTGATGTGGGACACACCTAGCTGCTAAGAAAGTGAACTTTTTCATGTTATCCTTGGACAAAACGGAGAAATATGTGCTAAATGATACTATACTTAAGAGAATTAATGCCTCTGTAGCCTTAATAGGAACAACTCCCATGCTCAGTGAAAGGTGAGGTCTCAGACAAGGCTACAGCTCCCTCCCTCAGAGTCCTAGGAGTCCCCCTGAAGGGTTAGTGGCTTCTTCTCTTCTGCCATCAGCTTAAGACTCCACTCTGGAGTGTCTTCACCAGTTAGTGGCCAATTAGTGCTGCAGTATCATTTAACCACTTAACAACAATTAGTTTTTACAAATGGATATTTACGGAGAAGCTATAGCAAGCACAGAAGGTAAAAATCATTCCCTCCTATCCCAACACTTGGAGGCACACTCTCCCCTGTGCTACCTTGATCCTGGGGAGGGTAGGTTCAACCTTAAAGCAATTGCTACAAAATACTCAACCCACCAGCTTCAGTAAGGTTGAATTGTTGTGACTCCCTCTTAGCTGCCATCAGAGCACTTTTGTGTTGGGGGAGCCAGGTTTCTCAAGATGCTGTACTTCGTTGGGCTCATCAGGTCCACAAAATCTGGCATGGACTCTAGTTCCTGGACCTACTCTGGTGGCTCCTCTCTTGACCTTTCAAAACCCACAAGAGTACAACCTAACACAACACTACTTCACTTAACAGCAGAAAAGAACACATGAAAACAGGCAAAGAACAGAGAAGCCTTAATTCATTGACCCCATGTTGGTCCTCATAAGAAGAAGGCCAAGGCTACTCTCTGACACACAAGTTTCTAGGAAGTGTCTCTGAACAAGATCAGACAGTAAAGAGGCCTGAGTGGACACCATAATGCACTTTTTGTTTGTTTGTTTTGCCTCCCAGTTTTTATCAAGCTGCCAGCCAAAAAAACTTTTCTTTACCATAAGTCAAGTGGACCAGAAACAGTCAAAGTACCTACACATGTTCTGAGTCAGGCAGGAAGCAGTGCCTTTCTGTTATGTTATCATCCCTTTTGGGATTCTGGCTTTCCTGCCTCTTCCATATGTTGAAGAAGATGAAAGAAGGTGCAGCCAGTGCAGAAGACCTTGGCCAGGGACAGAGTATCTACATGGAGGAGTGAGGGTACCATGACTACCAGAAAATGGAAGATGCTTGAGAAGAAGAGGTTTAAGTTTATTAATGATAGAATAGGATAAACATTAGAGAAAGAAATGGCAAACCTCTCCAGTATCTCAAGGTTTTGAGTACAAAAAGTATTCTGTAAGTACATGCCAACATTACTTTTATTAATGGCTACTTACAATTTTTAAATTATCAAACTTGTACTGTCCTTCCCAACCTTCATTTGTCTGAGCAAATGCTTAATCACATACCATTCTATTAAGATGTACTGACTCTTGCAAGATTCATAGCTCTGGTTCTATCCTGATAGATGGTATATTATGGCTTTCAGAGAGTTTCTTCCTTCCTTTCTTTTTTTTTCTTCTCCTCCTTCTCATTCTTCTTCTCCTCTATCTCTTTTTTCTTTCTTTCTCTTTCTCTCATGCATACACACACATACACACACACATACACACACACACACACACACACACATAAACACTCACTTCCCTGCCCTTTCCTAAACCATGCCACTGCATATGGATCCTACCCTACTTCCTATCTCCCTCTGTGTGTTATCTCTTCCATTACAATACAAGCTTTTTGAGGGCAGAGAGTTTTGTACTTTCTCAAATTTATTTTTCTAGCACTTATCACAATACTTAGCACATAGTTCCTAATAAATGCCTTTCAATATATAAAAGTACAATAAAAATGTCAAGATGAACTATTTAAATAAAAACTGGCAAAAGAGGATTTCTCTTATCCAGATTTCAAAATATATCAACAACACAGTGGTCATAAGAGCCATGTGGTGCTATGGTAGTAGAAAAAGGGAATAGAAAACTGCAATAGGATTGAATAGACTAGAGAATACAGGATTATGAAGTTACTGTTTTATATACCCGTGCTATGAAAATATTGGAGAATACAATCAATATTCAGTAAAAAAAAATAGAATGGCTCTGGGGGTGGGAATGGCTTCAATCCATACTTTGTACCCTACCTAGAGTGAAGTTGATGGAGAGTGACGAATGACTGCTTCTGCGGGCAACTGAGGAAAACTGCATGACAAGCCATTACCAGGACAGGGACCAGGAACCCATGGAGGGAAATCATGTATAAGCTACAAAAAAGAATACCCAGTTAGGCAACGGATGGGAAGCCCTAAAAAGAGATACAACCTTGGTGTTCCTCCTGAAGCCGCCTAAAGCTGTAAGTGACATATTGTGCAAGAAACTGGAGGGATGGCTTGTAGGTAGTTACTGTTTTCTGGGGTCTCCATGTTGTCACTACCTTGTAAATATAGCTCATTGTACTTTCAGTCTTGTCCAACTGTAAGCTTGTCAGGAGAGTTGGGGATTACTCTGGGATGGAGACAGAAGCTAAAGTTCCCAGATCATTTGGGAGGGAGCAAAAAGCCAGAAGTCCCCCAAGGCTTAGACAGACCCTTCTTGTCAAGAGGGAGCCTCTGATACAAGAGTTTTAGAAAAATGAAAGAAAACCCAATATAGCAGAACTTCAATAAGAATAAGTTCATTTTTGGTCAATTTTTTGTCTGTTCATTTGGTTCTCCTGTTATATTTTGTATGTTGCCTGATCATGTGTTTGGGTTAACAAATTCTTTACAATTGTTATTGTGTATACTTTTAAAACATTTAAATTATGGAAAACACAAAACTGAGAGGGAGAGCTCGCAAATATTTTGGTAAATGGATCCAGAAAATTCAGAAAAACATCAAGTTTGATTATTTCTCTTAAACATATTAAATATAAATTAATTGAATTGATCTGTAAGTTTGCTTTCACTCAATGAAAGAAGCTTTTGAAGGGCACCAAATAGGAAATGTGTTCTTAGCCCTTTAAGTGAGCTTTGTCCCCAAACTCAGCTTTCACTTACTGCTTATTGGCCCTAATGCCTCTCTCACTGATAGCTGTGTTCTCCAGACTCAGTGTCTGGGAAGTTCCATGTCTGTTGAAAACAAGCTTTTGTAAAGCTGCCAGTACTAATGTGTAAGAAAATGATTTGTCACTTAAATGGAATTGGAAGCACTGAGCAACACTTAACTGAATATTAACATGCAAAGCTTCCCTTGAATGAAAGTTAAGGGAGTTTGCCTTAGGGAACCTTGGCCAACCAAATGACTTAAACACCTTTTTTCAGATATGAAGGGAAAATCAATATTTGAAAGAACAACTATTTGCAACATCAAAATCTAACACCACTAGAGCTACTCCAAAGCAGAATGGAGACCTCAGGAGGAAAGTTGAATGACTTCTTGTCACATGTTTGGTGGAGGGGATTTTAGTTCAGGGAAAGGTTGAAATAGATGGCCTCTGAGAACTTTTCCAGTTCTGATGTTCTGTGACATCAAAGTCAATCAATATATCTTGTTGAATCTTTCACAATACTTCTCATACCCAACCTTACTTTCCATCTTTACTCTATTAGGCAGTATGGTAGAGACAGTTCTTGACTTGGATTCAGAAAGACCGTAGTTCTAATTCTGCCTTAGATATTTACTAGCTATGTGATCCTGGACAACTTACTTAACTTCTGTCTGCCTCAGTTTCCTCTATAAAATGGAAATAATAGTTAACACCTGCATCCAGAGTTTCTATGAGGATGAAATGAGATAATATCCTTAAAATTCTATATAAAGTGCTATTTTTAGTATTACAGAGGCAGCACGATGTAAGGGTCAGAGGATCTGAATTGTTTACACCCTTCAGATCATGTTACTGTTTAACTTTTACCTTCTTTATCTACAGCATTTTTTAACTTGTTAGGAGCCTGCCTGCTTAGCCATCCATGACAATCTAGTGATGTAAGTACAAGTGATGTGAAGTTATCTGTTTGGACTAGGGGGGAGAGAGAGAGAGAGAGACAGAGAGAGACAGAGAGAAAGGTAATTACATAGTTGTTTGCAAGTTGTCTCCCCATTACACTATGAGCTCCTTGAAAGCAAGGACTGTCTTTCACCTTTCTTTGTATCTTCAGGGACTAGTAGAGTACCTGGCATAAAGCAGGCACTTAATAAGTCTTTTTTGATGGAGTGACTGCCTGCTGTCATTCAGCTCCATCCAGAATCATAAGTGAGTCAGGCCAGGACATGTGATTGGACTGAGGAGGCCGTACAAGACCCCCTTCAGAACAAGTTTATCTCTTGAAAATGGGGAAACCTGATGAGAAGTCTATAGGAAAATATGGGAAGGCATGAACTAATGCCCAGTGAGGGAAGCAAAATCAGAAAAAAAAATGCATTGAACGACTACAACAATGTAAATGGAAAGGAAGAAAAAAGCTTGTAAGCTTTTTGAGGTCAGGGAATGTTATGATTAGACCTCAGTGACCCCATATGAGACATGCTATAAAGGCTGCTTGATTGATTGTCCCCTTAATCATCCCTTTTCATGATTCCAAAAAAAAATCTGACTCGTGTTTATCTTTGGCTTCACTCAATTTGATCATTCAATCTGGACATTAAATTCCTACCCAACACGATTTTGGTCTTGCCTTTCAAACCTGCCAGGCTCCACTCTAAGAAGTATAAAGCAAAAAGATAGGCTTGGAGAATGGGTGTTGAAAATAGCAAGTACAGTGTTTATAAATTCTGGTAGTTTGATATCTCCCCAAGTACTAAATAGATAAATAAACTCATTAAAATTATAAGCAGACCTTGCAGGATGGAAATATTGAAATAGTGATGATTTTATTTTCCCAATTGAGTTAATACTGGCATCTCTCTAATCTCTTAATCTTTGCTTCCTTTTTTTTTAATTAAAAAATGAGGCTAAATCTCCTCCTCTTGCCTAGACTGGAAGTACCCAAACTACTCACAGACCTAATACCAGGATAAGAGCTTTGGCCTGCTCTGTTTCTTATGTGGGCAGATTCCACACTATAGGCAACCTGGTCTCTCCCCCTCCCTGCTCCTAGGGGTTCACCATATTGACACCTGGCCTGCATAACCCACTGCAGCTCAGAACTCCTGAGCTCAAGAGATCCACTGGCCTCAGCCTCCCCAGTAGCTGGGGTTATAGGTATGCATCACAATAGCAAACTCTTTTAACTTATCCCATGTGGTTAAGAGAGAGTCATCAGAAAATAGACTTCTCTTTATATCTCAGATAGAAGTCTGTTCTAAAATGTCTTTGACATGATCATCCCTCCTCTCTCTTAACACATACAGTCATAATGAATTCACTATCACATAAGGCAGTCTGTTTCATTTTTAGATTTTAAATATCAAATAATTGTTTCTAATGCTCTACTCTATCTCCAGTGATGCAGCTCATGAGCCATCTATGTTGGACCATTTAGTGCACCTCTTAATCATGTTCTCTCACATACTCATTATAAAGGATCCATCCAATATGCTGGAGGCCTTCTTCACATTCACTTTGTGAATCCCAGTGCATCATTCCTACTGTTGATCATTTTATTCCCTCTACTCACTCAGGACCAGCTCACTTTCTTTTCTCACCTCTCCCAACAGGAGTACATTTCTTTGATGGCATTCTCTCTGCCATTTCTCCTTGTAATTTCTTGGGTGCATCATAGGATCACAGAGTTAGAGCTGGAAGGAAGGTTAGACATCAACAAGTCCAACTCTCATTTTACAAATAGGAGATAAAGATTTATCTAGACAATTGAAGAAATATTCCTTACTCACGAGGAGGATGAGCAATATAATAAAAATGACAATTCTACCTAATTTACTTATTCAGTGCCATATCAATCAAAGTACCAAAGAATTATTTTAAAGAGGTAAAAAATAATAATAAAAAATTCATCTGGAAGAACAAAAGGTCAAGAATATCAAGAGTATCAATTTTTTAAAATGGGAAGGAAGGTGACTTAGCAGGACCAGATTTCAAACGATATTACAAAGCATTAATCCTGAAAACAATCTGGTACTGGATAAGAAATAGAGTGATAGATCAGTGGAATATATTAAGTACAAAATATGTAGTAGTAAATGACTTCAATCATCTAGTATTGGATAAAGTCAAAGATCTGGGGGGTGGAGCCAAAATGGCAGAGTAAAACAAAGACTTGCTACAGCTCTCCCCCTAAACCCAACCAAAGACATGTAAAAAATGACTAAACAAATTCTGGAGGGGCAGAACCCACATAATGATGGACTGAAGCAAGTCTCCAGCCTAAAACAGCCCAGAATGTTGATGAGAAGTGTCTATGGTGCGACTCTGGGAGAACAGCACAGTCCAGCATGGGCCACACCAGCACAAATGGGACTTGAGCAGGTCTTGGGGGAATGAATCTGTGGTGCCTGTGGCAGTTTATGGACTTCACAATCTCAAAACAACAAATACAAATTTGAAGGTCAGTGGAAAAAACTTGTTCGACCTGTATAAGAGAGTGAGTAGAGGAAAAATAGAGGAAAATTAGGAAAAGGAATGAGAGTCATGCAAGAAAATCATGAAAAATGAATCAACTGCTTGCTAAAGGGGGCCCAAAAATGCTGAAGAAAATAACATCTCAAAAAGTAGACTAATCCAAATGGCAAAAGAGATCCAAAAAGCCAGTGAGGAGAAGAATATCTTAAAAAGCAGAACTGGCCAGATGAGGAAGGATGTCCAAAAGCTCACTGAAGAAAATAATTCCTTAAAGATTTGAATGGAGCAGATGGAAACTAATGACTTTATGAAAAATTAAGAAATTATAAGACAAAGCCAAAGGAATGAAAAGAAATAGTAGATAATGTGAACTATCTCATTGAAAGAACAACTGACCTGAAAAATAGATCCAGGAGAGATAATTTAAAAGTTATTGGACTACCTGAAAGACATAATCAAAAAAAAAATAGCCTTGACATCACCTTTCAAGAAATTATCGAGAAAAAACTATCTGGATATTCTAGAACCAGAGGGTAAAATAGATATTGAAAGAATCCACCCATCACCTCTTGAAAGAGATTCCAAAAGGAAAACTCCTAAGAATATTGTGGCCAAATTCCAGAGCTCCCAAGTCAAGGACAAAATATTGAAAGCAGCCAGAAAGAAACAATTCCACTACTGTGGAAACAGAATCAGAACAACACAAGACCTAGCAGCTTCTACATTAAGGGACTGAAGGGCTTGAAATATGATAGTTCAGAAGTCAAAAGAGCCAGGATTAAAACCAAGAATCACCTACCCAGCAAAACTGAGTGTAATACTTCAGGGGAAAAAATTGTCATTCAACAAAATAGAGGCCTTTCAAGCATTCTTGATCAAAAGACCAGAGTTGAACAGAAAATTAGACTTTCAGACACAAGAATCAAGAAAAGCATGAAAAAGTAAACAGGGAAGAGAAATCTTAAGGGACTTACTAAAGTTGAACTGTTGATATTCCTACATGGAAAGATAATATTTGTTACTCTTGAGACTTTTCTCAGTATTTGGGTAGTTGGAGGGATTATATACATATAGACAGAGGGCACAGGGTAAGTTGAATGTGAAAGGATGATATCTAAATAAATGACATTTAAAAAAATTAAGGAGTGAGGGTGTAATATCATCGGAGGAGAATGGGAGAAATAAAATGGGGTAAATAATCTCTCACATAAAGAGCCAAGAAAAAGCTTTTTCAAAGGAGGGGAAAAGGGGTGAGATGAGAGGGAAAGAGTAAACCTTAGTCTCATCACACTTGACTTAAAGAGGGAATAACATACACACTCAATTTGGTAGGATAATCTATCTTACACTACAGGAAAGTAGGGGAAAGGGAGTTAAGCAGGGGTGGGGGAGATGGAAGGGCAAATGGGAGGAGGGGGTAATTAGAAGTAAACACTTTAGAAGAGGAACAGGATAAAAAGAGAGAATAGAATAAATGGGAGGCAGGATAGGATGGAGGGAAATAGAGTTAGTCTTTCATAACATGACTGTTATGGAAGTGTTTTGCATGACTACACAGTTATAACCTATATTGAATTGCTTACCTTCTCATTGGGGGTAGATGGGGAGGGAGGAAGGGACAGAAGTTGAAACTGGGGTCTCAAAGTTAGGGAAATGGTAGGAACAGATGTTGTGGGAGATGTGCTAGAGAATCAAGAAAAAGTAAATGCAACAAACATCCAAAGGTCTGCTTGAAGTACATGCACTCCTAGGGGAAACACTGCCTCAGGGCTTTGTGTCCCGGTTCTCCATTGCTCAAGAGCAGAAGCAGAGAGAAGCAGGTGACAGGGAGCACAGGAGCACAGAGTTAGAGGTGGAAGAGACTTCAAAGCCCTCCTACCTCTTCCTTATGCAGATGAGGAGACTCAGACTCTTCCCACTATACCATGTCTTCTCTAAGGTTCATAAGCTTCGTCCTCTTTAGCCCTCCCAGGAATAACAAACTAATCAGAAACAATTCCTTGCACATAGTAGGTGTTCATCTGTCCAGTGTCTCATCAGCCTCTGTTTGTGCTAGAGCCAGAAACAACAGATACCCTGGCTGGGACTCAATGCCAATGTTCAGAAGCTTGGTCACTCATTTGGCCAGAACAGTTCTGCTTCCAAATGGCAACATCAGCTGAGACAAATTTTCCTGGATTAGTTCAGGAGAAAAAGGGCTTTGACTGAGTTTCTGAAAGTTGCACATTGCGTATTTGAAAATCTTAAGACGAGAAGATCTGCTTAGGGCTCCTGGAGTCTTTCCTTTATTTTCTTCTTTCATTCCTGTCCAGATCCACCCACTTAAGATTACCTGGCAACACTAAGTCTGCTTACCAATGTCTGGGATGAATCTGTGCTTTCAGGTAATAGGAAAGAAATTCTCAACAGATGGTTCAGAAATCGTCCTTCTGACTGATGGGGAAGACAGGACAATCAGCGCATGTTTCAATGCAGTGAAACAAAGTGGCTCCATTATCCACACAGTTGCTCTAGGAACATCTGCAGACAAAGGCCTGGAGAAACTGTCAGAGATGACAGGTAAAATATAATCTGGAGAATATGTTTCTTCAGTATTTATGAAATACTATTTCTATGCAAACATCCTCTTGAGTTCTCCTCTAAGATGTACGGGCTAGAACACTGGGCTACAACACAAGGAAGGTTAGGAGGGCATTCTATAACAAGAAATTATAGAACCTTTTCTGAGAAGTGTGAATATACTTATGACACCCTAATTTCCCATCACAAATTTCAGAACCCATGTGTTATAACATCCAACATCTATGCTTTGCTTCTGAGAAGAAAGGACTATGGCAGGGGTATAACTTTCAGATCACATTCTTCAGAAGCAAAGGTTTCAATAGTAATCAGTATTATGTGCACTCACAGGGGAAAATGGTTTGAAATGACTCACATATGATAGAGAAGCAAAGTAATACAGACACTCTAGCAGATAGTTTTCTTGAACTTCACTTGCAGAAGTCAAATAAGAGGTTAAGATAGATAATGGATAACAGAGAAAACAGGTAGGGCAGATCTTAAAACTGTTTTGCTTCAATGAATTTCTATTGGATTTTTCAGGTTGGAGTTTGGGCTTACAGCCTTAAGTCAAGTGCACAAACCCTGACTCCACAGTAACACCTTGTGCTGCAAATTCTAATATAACCCACATTACAGTGGATTCTAAAATGAATGAAGACACCAGCACCTTCCCTAATCCAATGATTGTTTATGCACAAGTTCACCAAGGATCTCTGCCTATTGTAGGAGCCACTGTAACAGCCCTCATTGAATGAGCTGATGGGACTACACAGACTCTGGAACTTCTGGATAATGGTGCAGGTAAATTATCCCCCATAATAAGCACAAGGTTCTCTTCCTTTTTTAACAGAGTTTTACTTTTTCCAATTACATGTAAAGCCAATTGTTAACATTTACTTTTTATAAAATTTTGAGTTTCATATTTTCTCCCTCCCTGCCTACCTACCCTAAACCCTTTTCAAGATGGCAAGTTATTTGATATCTATATATTTATATATATATATGTAATCCTGTAAAATCAATTTCCATATTAGTCATATTGTAAAAGAAGAAAGTGCTTGCAAAAAATTATAATTGGCATAAGGAAAAAAACAACAAAAACAATACTATGCTTTGATCTGCACTCAGACTTCATCAATTCCTTGTATGGATATATAGCATTTGTCATCATGAATCTTTTGGAATTTTCTTGGATCATTGTATTGCTGAGAGGAGCTAAGTCAATCATAATTATCATCATTCATTGTTGCTGTTAATGTGTACAATGTTGTGTTTCTGCTCACTTCACCTTGCATCAGTTCGTGTAATTTTTTTCAGGTTTTTCTGAAATCTGCCTTGTCATCATTTTTTAATAGCACAATAGTATCTTAGTACATTTATATATCAGAACTGGCTGAACCATTCCTCAATTGATGGACATCCTCTCAAATTCCAATTCTTTGCCACCACACAAAGGAATGCTACAAATATTTTTGTTTATGTAGGTTCTTTTCACTTTTTATGATCTCTTTGGAATACAGACATACGAATGGTATTTGCTACATCAAAGGGTATGCAGTTTGATTGCCCTTTGGGCAGAGTTCCAAATTACTCTCCAGATTGGGTTGAATCAACATTTTATTTAATCAAAATAACACCTTTTAATTCTCTTGATCTTTTCTATCACTTGTTAAGTCATAAACTCTTCCTTAACCCACAGATCTAACAGGTAAAAATTTTCATGGTCCCGTAAACTGCTCATGATATTGTCCTTTATGTCTAAAGTAGGTACCCATTTTGACCTTCTCTTGGTACAAGGTTTAAGATGTCATCCTATACATTCTTTCTGCCAAATTGTTTTCCAGTTTTTCTAGAAATTATTGTCAAATATTGAGTTCTTATCCTAGAAATTGTTTGCCTTAATTAAACACTAGATTGCTATGGTCACTCACAGCACTGTGTCTTGTGTACCTAATCCATTCTACTGGTCCAGTACTCTACTTTGTAACTAATACCACATTCTTTTGATGATTATCACTTTGTAATCTGGTTTGAGATCAGTTACAGTAAGGTCACCTTGGTTCACATTTTTTTCATTGAATTCCTTCATATTATTGACCTTTTCTTCTTCTAGATGACTTTTATTATTTTTTTCTAATTCTATGAAATAGTTTTTGGCTGTTTCATTGGGATGGCACTGAATAAGTAAATTAATTTAGGTAGAATTTTCATTTTTATTATGTTGGCTCATCCTACCCATGAAAAATTAGTATTTCTCTAATTGTTTAGACTTGATTTTATTTTTATGAAGTATTTTGTAACTGTGTTCCTACAGTTCCTGAGTTGGTCTTAGCAGGTAGGCCCCCAAGCATTTTATATTATCTGCACTTATGTTAAATGGAATTTCTCTATCTCTTGCTGCTGGACTTTGTTTGGTAATATATAGAAATGCTGATAACTTACGTGGGCTTATTTAATATCACTCAGTGCTACTAAAGTAGTTAATTATTTCAACAATACTTTGAGTTGATTCTGTAGGATTCTCTAAGTATACTATCATATCACTTCCAAAGAGTGATTGTTTTTCCTCACTTACTATTCTAATTTCTTTTTCTTCTCCTGTTGCTATTGTTAGCATTTCTAGCTCTATATTGATAATAAGTATTCTTGCTTCTCCCCTTATCTTACTGGGAAGGTTACTAGTTTATACCAATTACACATACTTACTGATGGGTTTTAAATAAATACTACTTATCATTTTAAGAAGAGCTCATTTTATTCCTATACTTTCCTGTGCTTTTAACAGGAATGAGTATTATATTTTGTCCAAAGTTTTTTCTGAATCTATTGAGATAATCATACAATTTTTGTTGCTTTCCTTATTGACATGGTCAGTTATACTGATAATTTTCCTAATATTGAACCAGTCCTGCATTCCTGGTATAAATTCCATCTAGTCATAGTATACGATCTTTAGCATATATTGCTGGAATCTCCTTGTTAGTATTTTACTTTAAATATTTGCATTAATGTTCATTAGCATTCTTGGCAGGAAATCATTAATACTTTTTCTTGGTAAAAGGGAAGATTCAGGTTCATAACTTCTATATTTGAGAAACCTTAACAAAACAAATTGAAAAAATAGCATGATATAATTAAAAGAGCACTGGACACTTACTGTTTTTTTTTCAATATATTATTTTTTTCACAATATAAAAACAAATATAACGTACATTTTTTTAAATTTTGCCTTCCATATTCATTCTTCCTCCCTTTCCCTCCCTCCTCCCTCCTCCATTGAGAAAGCAAGGAAGTAGACATAGGTTATACATGTGTAGTCAAGTCGTTCTGTGAAAGAAAACACAGACCAAGAAACAAAAACCAAGTAAAAGAAAGAAAGTAAAGAAAAAGTATCTAATCTGCATTCAGGCTCTACCAGTTCTTTCTCTGGAGATGGACAGCACCTTTCATCATTAAGTCCTACAGAATTGTCTTGGATCATTATGTTGCTGAGAGTAGCTAAGTTATTCATAGTAGATTGTCATACAATATTGCTGTTACTGTATACAATGTTCTCCTGGTACTGCTCATTTCATTTTGCTTCAGTTCATGTAATTTTTCCATGTTTTTTTCTAAGAGCATCCTGTGCATCACTTTTCCCCCACTTAGTAGTATTTTATATTTTTCCAATTACATGTAAAGACTGTTTTCAACATTCCTTTTTTAAGATTTTGAATTACAATTTTTTCTCCATCAGTCTTCCCTCACCCCAAGAAAGCAAGCAATCCAACACAGGTTACATATGTGTAACCTGTACATATGTCATATTAATCCTATTTCCACATTAGTCATGTTGTGAAAGAAGAATCAGAACAAAAGGGGAAAACCAAAATAAAGGAAAAAAATGCTACATTCAGACTCCATAGTTCTTTCTCTGGATGGGAATACACTTTTCCATCATGAGTCTTTTGAAATTGTCTTAGATCATTGTATTACTGAAAAGAGATAAGTCTATCATAGTTGATCATCACACAGTGTTGCTGTTACTGTCTACAGTGTTTTCCTGATTCTGATCACTTCATCAATTCATGTAAGTTTTTCTAGGTTTTTTCTGAAAATGACCTGGTCATTCTTTCTTTTTATGCTTCTTTTGTATCTTGCATTTGAAAATCAAATTTTCTATTCAGCTCTAATCTTTTCAATAAGAATACTTGAAAATATTTTATTTCATTGAATGTCCATTTTTCCCCCTATAGGAGTATACTCAAGTTTTGCTGGTTAGCTGATTCTTGGTTATAATCCTAGTTCCTTTGTGCTCCAGAATATGACATTCCAATGTAGAAACTTCTAAATCTTGTGTGATCCTGATTGTGGCTCTATGATGTCTGAATTGTTTATTTTTGTCTGTTTGCAGTGTTTTCTCCTTGATCTAGGAGGTCTGGAATTTGGCTATAATGTTCCTGGGAGTTTTCATTTTGGCATCTCTTTCAGGAGGAGTTTGATGGAGCCTTTCCATTTCTATTTTACCCTCTAGTTCTAGAATATCAGGGTAGTATTCCTTGATAATTTCCTTTACCCTCTTTTTCTAGAACTTCAGGGCAATTTTCCCTAACAACATCTTGTAATATTGCATCAATAAGCTTTCCAGATCAGTTGTTTTTCATCAGATGTTTCACATTCTCTTCTATTTTTTTCATTCTTTTGATTTTGCTTTATTATTTGTTTTATTATTTCCTGTGTCTTATAACATCATGTCTTATGGCATCAATGCTTCTCTTGCCCAGTTCTTCTTTTCAAGGAGTTATATTTTTCCTTAACATTTTACAACTCTTTTTACAATTTGTTGACTTTCTTTTCATTATTTTCTTGGAAACTTCCCCTAATAAAAATATGGTGATGTCTTGAGTCAATGGCAAGAGGGGAACTAATTGAACTTTGACACATCCTGGACCTCAAACTAAAGATTATTCATCCCTCATGGAACCTATTCTATTCTATTCTATTCTATTCTATTCTATTCTATTCTATTCTATCTATCTATCTATCTATCTATCTATCTATCTATCTATCTATCTATCTATCTATCTATCTATCTATCTATCTATCTACCTACCTACCTACCTACCTATCTATTCTATGTAAGAGTAGCTCTAATTACTCACTTGAGGGTGGCACAGTCAGGGAAGGCCACTAGGAGGAGGCAGACTATGAGATAGGATGTGAAAGATGTAGACGATCAATTAGATAGGCAGAGGAGGTGGCATAGCTTTTCCAAATGAGTGATTTCCAGCAAACCTCATTTTTGAGAAAGACAGCTGAAATATTTCCTCTCTTCCTTTTCCTCCTTACTAACTTGACTCATGGCTTGGTCCCTAAATTTTACAAGAGATGACAGTGTTAGTGAGAAGAAAAAAGTGAAAGAGGAGGGTGGATCAAGGGCACTAAGATCATATGTAATAAAAATGTGCTGCAAGCATGTGGTACTATGCCTAAAGACCTGAATGACTTCTTCCATGCAGGAGAAGTAAAAATGAATCCACCAAGAGCAGAATTTAATGTCAGTGACATTCAAGGCAATCAAGTGCATTTCACCAGAAGAGCCTTAGGAGGTTCATTTGTAGTAAGCAATATTCCAAGTGGCTCCATTCAAGATGAATTCCCACCATGCCAAATCACTGACCTCAAGGCTCAGGTAGAAGGAAATTGAATTAATCTGACATGGACAGCTCCTGGGGATGACTATGATGGTTGACAGGTAAGTCTCACATTTGGGTTTCATTTGAAACAAAAGACATCAGATAGTTCCAAAGTACCTTCTTTGTGTAGGGCAGTGTATTAGGAACTGAAAAAAAGAAAGAGTCCTTGACCTCAAGGAGCTTGTGTTCTGGTGGGGAGATACAATGTGAACACAGGTAAGTAAATGTAAATAGTATACAAAAGAATACAAAGGAATTTCAAGTGGGAGAGAACACTCAGAAGGAATATAGATTATTAGTGCTAGAAGGGAACTCTGAGCCCATCTAATCCAACTCATACCCAAACCGACATCTTTTCTGTAACACACCCAACAAACAGCCATCCTGACATTCTTGAGCACCCTCTGCTGAAGAGAGGGAAGTTGAAAAAGGTGGTTTTAAAAAGGAAATATAATCCCAGAATTTCAAGCTTTCATACTGTGAGATAATTGTCTAATTTTTATTTAGTATTTTATTTTTTCTGCAGTTACATGGAAAAACAATGTTTCACATTCATTTTTAAACTTTGAGTTCCAAATTCTCTCCCTTCCTCCCTCCATCATCCCCCACCACTGAGGAGACAAGCAATTCCATATAAGGTTATATATGCATAGTAATGCAAAATAGATTCGTAACAGTCATGTTATAAAGAAAACACGGACAAGGGGAAAAACTAAAGAAAAATAAGGAAAGTAAATTTGAAAGTATGCTTGAATATGTTTCTGATACCAACACTTCTTTCTCTGGGGATGGATAGCATTTTTCATCCTGAGTTCTTCAGAGTTCTCTTAGACCATTATACTGCTGAGAATAGCTAAGTCATTCACAGCTGATCATCTCACAGTATTGCCGTTACTCTGCACATAGTATGCTTCACTTTGCATCAGCTCATGCATGTCTTTCCAAGAATATCCTGCACATCGTTTTTACAGTACAATAGTACTCCATCGTAACCATGTACACACAACTTGTTCAGCTATTCCCCAACTGATGGGTATCCCCTCAAATGCTAATTTTTAACCCCCAGAAAAGAGTTAGTATAAATGTTTCTGAACATACAGGTCCTTTGCCTTTTTGGCTTTTACCTCTTTTGGGATACAGACCTAGTAGCAGTCGTATTGCTAGGTCAAAGTGTATGCATGGTTTTATAGCTGTTTGGGCATAGTTCCAAACTGCTATACAGAATGGCTGAATCAATTCACAACTCCACCAACAGTGCATTAAAGTCTCATTTTCCCCATGTTCTCTTCAACATTTGTCATTTACCTTTTCTGTCCTACTAGCCAATCTAATAGATATGAGGTAGTATTTTAGAGTTGTTTTAATTTGCATTTCTCCTCATCAATAGTGATTTAGAGCCTTTTTTATATGGTTATTAGATAGCTTTGATTACTTTATCTGAAAACTGATCATATCTTTCCATCATTTATTAATTGAAGAATGGCTCTTATTTTAAATGAGGCCATCATCAGAGAAACTTGTTTCAATTTTATTCAGATATCATTGCTAACTGTATTTCCTTCCATCCTGTTGCCCTCCTTTTACTCTATTCTCTCTCTTCTTTTGCCCTGTTTATCCTCAAAATGTTTTGCGTCTGACTACTCCCTCCCCCAAACTGTCGTCCTTTCTATCACTCCTCTACCTTCTTTTGTCCTCTCCACCTCCTATTTTCCTGTAGGGTTAGACAGATTTCTATACCCAGTTGAGTGGGTATATTATTCCCTCTTTGAGCCAATTCTGATGAGAGTAACGTTCACTCACTCCTCCTTACCTCCCCTTTCTTCCCTTCTGCTGAAAAATCCTTTTCTTGCCTCCTTTACATGAGATAATTTATCTCATTCTACCTCTCCCTTTCTCTTTCTCCCAGTACATTCCTCTCTCGTTCCTTAATTTTATTTTTTTAGATCACGCCCCTTCATATTGAACTCATACCCATGCCTTCTGTCTACATACATATACTACCTCTAACTACCCCAATAATGAGAAAGGTCTCATGAGTTACAAATATCATCTTCCCATGTAAGAATTTAAACAGTTTAAACTTAAGTTCCTTATGATTTCCTTTTTCTGTTTACTTTTTTATGTTTCTCTTCAGTTTTGTACTTGAAAGTCAAATTATCTAGGCAGCTCTGGTCTTTTCATCAACAATGTTGGAAAGTCCTCTTTCTCATTGCATGTCCATTTTTTTACCCTGAAGGTGTATACTCAGGTTTGCTGGGTAGATGATTCTTTGTTGAAATCCTAGCTCCTTTACCCTCCAGAATATCAATCTCTAAAGAATTTAACTACAAATATCATTTCTCTCTCTCAGGAGGAATGGTCCCTGTGGAGATCTATTACATAGGTACCTGTTTAGCAATTATCACTCTGTCAAGGGTGGACATACAAGACCTTAAATGGAATACTAGATAGGACTAAAACTATAACTTGCCATTTGATCTGTTAGGGAAAACACATTATTCTGATCTCTGTGATTTTTATTATTTTTCTACTTTGTTAAATCTATTCAAATATTATGTCATTTCATCTCCTTTTAGCCAAAGAGCACATTACACAAATCAGTGAAAGTATCCTTGATCTGCGGGATAAGTTTGATGATGCTCTCCTAGTGAACACTACTGACCTGATACCTGAGGAGGCCAATACTCAGGAATTCTTTGTGTTTGAACCAAAAGGTATCCATTTGGTAAATGGCACCAACATCTACATTGCTTTTTAGGCTGTTGATAAAGCAAATCTTAAGTCCAAATTATCCAACATTGCACAAGTATCCGTATTTATACCTCCAGAGGGGACCACTTGTGCTAGCAATCATATCTTTAAAATAATATGGAAGTGGCTGGGGGAGCTGCAGATGACAATACCCAAGTAAAGGGCCATATAGAAACCAGGAGCTCAGGTTTTGCGAGAAGAGGGCAAAATCCAGTTTTTCCTCTGGATTTGTCCCACCTCATCCATTTCCCTTTTGATTATAAATGTCTATCAGATGTATTCCTGATTTCTGTGTAGAAAGGAAACATTGGCATGTGGATGATTAAACACAAAACATCTGGATGTGTATATGAAAGGCCTATTTAGTCAAGTGTGACATTTATCAGCTTTTTATTCACTATCCTGTATACTGACAAATAAAAGGAACTCTCATTGAATATTTTTTAAATGTGTGTTGATTATTTGGATGAGAACTAACATAATTTTGAATGGTAGTCAAACTTGTTCCTAGAGAAAAGATGGAAAAGCATGTCTCTCTCCCTGTATTGCAGAAGTGGGGGCTGTGGGTATAGAATACGGCATCTGTAATAGGACATGGTTCATTTACTGATTATTTTTCTGAACTGCTTCTTTTACCTCTTTTTTCAAAAAAAATTTTCATTATTATATTTTCAGAAACAAGTGATATAAAAATTAAAAGACTACAATAGAAATAAGGCAAAACAATTCAAGTATAAAAAGAAATAATAAAAAATATCAAATGGTCACTGATCTGGCAGACAAATTAAACTGAAAATATCTCTCCCTCTGCCTTACCCAGCAATCCACCCTTTAACTTTTCATTTTGGTCAGTCAACAACAGCTGTGCCTTGAAGTTAGTCAACCCCCAAAGGACAGAATCTCAGAGTTGGAACAAATGTCCTTTAGTGCAATCCTTACCTAAGCAGTAATCTCCTCCAATAGAAGATAAATTCAATGAATATCAATCAAGCACATATGACATGGAAGAGCCAGTGGTTGTCTAAGAGCCTCCACTAGGAGAAGTCTAGTGATGGAAAGCCCAAGCTTCCAAGACAGGCCATGTCACTTTTAGACAGCTCTAATTTTTAGAAAAGTTCTCTTTTTGTAAAGTTGAAGCCTGCCTCTTATTTGTCATTCCTAAGACTGCCCTCTTGGGGAAAGTGAGCTAAGTTCAACCCTTCCACATGACAGACCCTCACAAACTTGAAGGTCATGGTTCAGTGGGAAAAGTGCTGAATCTGGAGACAGAGAACATGTGGGACTTTTAGCCTATCATTCTAACCTCTCTGGTCCCCAATTTCCTCATCTGTGAAGTAAAGTGGTTGTACTCAAAGGTTCCTTTCAATCTTAGACTGACGGTCCTACATACCCTGAAACGTTTTCTTTTCCAAGCTAACTGTTCCCATTTCCTTCCAATGAAGTTCAAATAATAGTCTTTAGTTCCCTAATCATCTTTTAGACTTTCTCCAGCTTACCAATGTCCTTCCTCAAGTGTAGCCCGAAGAGCTGTGCACAATTGTCCAGACATGGTCGAGCCAGGACAGCAAGATTGCTGTCCACAGTGAGACTATTACCTTGTTGTTTATGGGGTGTTCAGAAAGACTAGCTCTGTGGTATGAGGACTTGCTCACACCTTCTCATGGTTCCTCATTAGACTTTGGTGTCCAAACACTCACTGAATTCTTACCTGTAACTTCAAGAAGCTGTAGCATGTGATGTGGCCACACCTTAGTAAAACCATCTCAACAAAAGGGCTAACTCTGTGTAGCCAACAGAACTCAAACCTGTTGGTGAGTTAGGGAGATGTCTATCCCAAGTATGTGGGTGAAAAGAGCCACTCTCAGAGTCAGGAGGATGTAGTGCTAAATCCTGTCTATGATACAACTTGGTCCTCTGATGGCAAAGTCACTGACGATTCTCTAACACCATAAGATGCAGAGAAGGGGCCAATCTGCCTGCATAGGAATCTCTCAGCTACAGATCCCTGCCTGTCAATATACTGTACATGAAAATTAACAATTAATATGTTATTAAGTCAGTAGACTTTGGGACTAGACTTAGCTTTAACTGGTCCTGGGAACTTGCTCAAGTCAGAATTTCTCTAGGTTTCAATTTGCTTAACTGGAAAATAATAACCTGAACTAAGTTATCTCTAAGTTCTCTTCTGGCTCTAAAATATCATCCCAATGATTCTGCTTTAACATGAAGGACCTGGAGCCATCACTCATAATCCAGGAAAGAGGTGAAAGGGAATGGGCAACTGCCTCTTTCCTGAAACCATCCAATAGTCCAAAGTTCAAGTGCACAAAAGATTCTGAGTGTCTCAGCAGAGACACTAAAAACAAAGCCCAAATCTGTCTCCCAACTTTATGCAAATCATGGATTTATCCTCCCATGGGATACTATTATATGCAGTTTTATCACTTCATTTAATTTCTCTTTGACCACTATTTACAATGAAAAATACGAAACTGCAGAGGTCACACAGTGCAAGACTGAGGAGGGTGGTGTCCCATTGCTGAGGAACACGTGAGTGGATTGAGCTTTCCAAACAACGGATGATCATTCTCTCACAGCTTTTGGAGACAGAATGGAGTTGTGGAGAAAGCTAGCCTCAGAACCCAGAAGAGCCAGACTTCAAATCTCACCATTAGCATATACTGGCCCTGAGACCTTGGGCAAGTCATTGAACCACTCAGCACCCTGAACAACTCTTGAATGTTTCAGCTGCAGAGCAGGTGCCAATCTGTATTAGTAGGGGTCTTTCTTAATGCAGGAGCTCTCTATGCCAGTGAAATCACAGGTTCAGATTTTGTTCCTATCCTACATTTAGAGAAACTGAACTATTATTAGTAGTATGAGAGTGTTAAGTGGTAAAGCAACACTTGTATCAGAAAGAAGTTCTATTTTGTCCCTAATTTGTCCACAGAAATTTTGGATGATTTCAGAGGATGTTCACTAGGGCTGACAAAGTCCTTCATCCTGAAGTAAGCCCTAATTCCTCTTTATGGAACCAAAATGCACCTGCTGGTCTGCTAGGCACATGGAGAATTCTGACAATCTTTTAAAAGCACTGTTCCTTTCTACTCTTCTCCATGCTTCCATAACTCCAATTCAACTCAAGGATTCTGGGCTTGAATAGTAAACTGTAATGTGACATATAATACATTTACCGAGGTGCCATCATCCATTAATTACATTTTATTCTTAGCTAAAACACGAAGAGTAAGGAATTGGGGTGGTTTCTGATAAGTCAGGCCAAGTCTATAAGCATTAGTGAAATACCTACTACCATATGCCAGGCATTGTGATAAGTGCTGGGAATATATAAAAGCAGAAAGACAGTTCTTGGCCTCTGGGAGTTTACATTCTATTGGGAAAGACAACACATAAAAGGAAGTTGAAATGTGGTGGGGGGGGGGGAGATGAAAGGAGAAGGGATCTGCCTCAGAACATGGTGGGAAAAGTCTAGAAAGTAGTAAGTGAAGGGAGCCAGGAGAAGAATGAAGACATGGCTGACCTAGGAACTTTCCTTAAAATGGAAGTTCTAAGAACTGAACAGTCAAAGAAGGGAACACAGCAGGAGGCATCTAATTCCAGGGTGAAGAGGCTGTAGGGGTAGAAAGAGCTACCAGGGTGAAGAGACTGCTACAGCATGGCAGAAGTCTGGAGAGTCAAGAGTGGATTCTGGACTGGTATGAACACCTGCCCCAATGAAAACTTCTCATTAGATTGGTTAGTCTTCTTCTGAAGTTGCCAAAATGCTTCCTATGTCTCTTTTCCATGTTTATCACAAGACCTGATTTCCAAATATACAAAACAACTTTTTATTCATCTACCCATTTACTTATATGGCTAAGTTATAGGTCAGTGACTTTCAGTCAACATTGAAAGATTCACCAGAAGAACTCAAGAGGCAGCCCACAGACACAACCTACAACCTCTAAGTGAGCTACTTTAAGAACATGTAGGAAAAAGTTCCATTCCTTTGAGTCATTCTTTTTCTCAAGTAAAGAAAACATCTGTACCCATTCCGTGAGATAATTTGATACAAACATCCACTTTAGTGCCATCTTTTGTGCTTCCATTGTGAAGACTCAAAAGTCTCTTCTAGGATATAGCACTTTGTCTGGGAAGAGGGATACCTTCTCCTCTGGGTTGGCTATACTTCCAGGACATTATCAATGTGTGTGTGTGTGTGTGTGTGTGTGTGTGTGTGTGTGTGTGTGTGTGTGTGTGTAGATAATAAGATTGCTATAGTAAACATCTGCCTCATTTGTGGCACATCGGATTGAAGAGAGCAAATATTCGGGAGAAAAAAGTAGTCAATGGTATCATATGTGGCCAAGAGGTCAAAAAAGATGAACACTGAAAAAATGTCATCATATTTTGCAATTAAAAGACCACTGTAACTCTGAAGAAAGCGATTTCAGTTGAATGAAACATCAAAGATAAGACTGAAAATTCAAGAGACTGGAATGATAATGACGTCCTCAAAAAATACTGTTGTTCATCCTTCATTTTCAAAGAGGACCAATAATATCGTGTTCGTCTACTGGATTTAAGAGAGGCAGAGTGGCACAAAGTTGGCAGCCTCATTCTCTCTTCCAGAGTCACTGAAGTCCAGTGACGGGACAAAAGTTAAGTCAACTGGTGATGGCCTAGGGTACGGTGGAGGACCTTAGCATCTTCTTCATATGTTTGCTTTAGGGGGTACAGTGGATACCAGGATTGCAGTCAGGGAGATTCATCTTCCTCAGTTCAAATCTATCCCTAGACACCTACCAGCAGTGGGACTCTATCCAAGTCACCTGACCCTGCCCGCCTCAGTTTCCTCATCTGTAAAATGATCTGGAGACAGAAATAGCAAACTACTCCAGTGTCTATACTATAAAAACCCCAAATGGAGTCACAAAGTTGAATATGAGGGAAACAAAAGCAAATGCTAATTGACTAGCTAAGTGACTGCTGTTGCTATTAATGTAATCAGTAAAGCAGTGGGTGGATAAGAGACCCAGTGAATGTGCTAAGATCCCCAGGCCCTCTCTTAAGATCTTGGCTTCTTCAGTGTCTGACTGAGCACTAAACACTCCACAGAGCCTGCTTCAGCTGCTTTCATGGCCATTGGAACAAATCTTCTCATCTGCCTATTTTTCCTGGAGAAGTCTGCTTGGAGCAGATAGCCCCCAAATTCACTAATGAATTGGAGGCCTGCTGGTCCTCAATCTGCTTTAGCTTGTCTGCTGAGATTTTTCTGGATTGTGGTCACTGCACAGGCTACAGCTTCTTGGAGCCACAGGTGAGAGTTGGCTGGCAGGTGGACACAAAGGTGGCTCAGCAGCCCTCATGCCAAACGCGTTAGCTCTCCCTGAACACCCATGCATCCCTTTGGCAAGTACAGAAACAGCAGTGAGCATATGCTTGCCTGGGACTGACTCTCAAGAGTCTAGCTGCCTCTTCTGCATTGTCTTTCTTTCCCTGAACAAAGGTGACCTAAGATGGATGAGACCAGTTTCTGTGGCTTGTGAGGTTGAGAGCTCCTGAGTCCTGGTGCTAGTTGCCCTGCAAGAGACAATCTTCAAAATAACTTCTCAGAAGAGAACATGCCCTCCACGGGGAGGATACTACAATGGAACGGATTAAGAAAGTCCAAGCCAAAGCAGGCTTGACTCGAGATCTAGGGTTAAATTCTTAAGACAGTGTGGCTCTACTTGGTCAGCAGTCTTAAAATGGAGTTTCGTGTCTTAAGAATCAAACGTCTGGTACAGTATATTAGAAGTGATGGATTACCGTTTTACATTTTACTTTTTTGTCTTATGAGACTTTTGTGTTTCCAAGTCTTTATTTTGTGATGGAGGAAATTTACTTAACTGCCCTATACCTGACATCACTACTTGTTATATTGACATTTTCTAGCATCACTCAGCACTTCCACCATCTTCATGCCATGCTGCTGGGATCCATCCTTCACCTGGCTCTGCATTTTAGTTCCTGCTCCTGCTCCTGCTCTGGCCTAGTGAGAGTTCACCATATTTACACCAACCCAGGTCTACCACCCCGATCTCTCACAGTATCTTTACCCTTATCTCTTTTCACCTCTAATTCTCTGAACAGTAATGTAATCAGTAACAACTTTACTGGAAAGAATGTGTGACTAAGCCATGTGGCATCATTCCTATGTCTTCCCAGAGTGTCAAAGGCAGCTCATCTTGGCCTCCCTTCCCCTTTATTTGTTGTCTTTCCCTATTACAATGTAAGCAGCTTGGGGGCAAGGTCTCTGGCTTTTTGTACTGGTATCCTCGTGTTTGACCTACATTTTCTAAGACCATGACATCAGAGAAATGATGACATGACTTACACTTGACTTTGATTTGAGGGAAGGAGGGCTGTGCAAAGTCACCAACCTCCCTTTCTCCTCTTGAGCCAACTGGGTCCAATGGCCAGATATTCATCAGGATAACTGCAGATGGCCCAGGATACAATGGGAGACCTTGGCCTTGCTAGGCTAATCTTTTCAGGTACTCACTTAGAGGGAGGTAATGCTCACTGAGTGAACAGGCCTCTTTAAGAAGTAGTCAGGGAATGACCCTTTTAATGAACAAAAGAAAAAAATAGCTAAATCAACAGAAACTGCTACTAGTGATAATCACTGCTATCCTTAGCTCTTAGTACAATGCTGGACACGTAGTAAATATTTATTAGATGATTTTTCTCATTCAGATAAATGCAAGATAAGGGCTATCATCCTCATCATCACCATTTTACATATAGAAAATAAGACTTGCATAGATAATCTCTTGAACACTTTCCACCTCTAAATAGCATGACCCCCTGCTCTTAGACTCTTTGGTCTGGACCTATGAATTTTTAAGTGTAAACTGAGTATTGGTTATTACATTCTTCTCTCCTACCCCTACCCCTACCCTCACCCAAGTACATAAAACAGTTTCTGCTTCTTTTTTCCCTTCCTGGTGATAAATCCTCCACTAATTTTGATACCACTTGGCTTCAATACCAAGCCAACTCCCTTCCTTATCTGTGATAAATTACTTCGCCCTGAAGAGTCTCTGCTCTTCTGATCTATTATGCAGTAATATTATGAGAATTCAGGGGATGAATATGGTACTTCAATGATCAGGGTGGGAAGCAGTAGCACTGACTGGCAGCTGACTCAGACTTTGAATTGAAAGATTTAACTTCTAATTCTGACTCACTGACATATGACCTAGTGTTCTGATTGCTTACTGTTTTTCAGTTTTAATTTCCTTAGTTAAAAAAAACACCTTAATAGACACAAATAAAACTATATGAAAAGAAAAGGTCAGAAAAATAACACTTTATATGTGTGATAAAGATTTTTTTAAGGGAAGGGGCAAGTTCAGGTTGAAGGGAAAATTCCCTGCCATTTCTTCCCTCACATTTTATTATTGTGGAACTCCCGGTCAGCATAGAAGGTCCTTAGAAACTGCCTGGCACACTGAAAGATTAAGTGATCACCAATCATCAGTCAGCTACTAAGTCAGAAGTAGGACCTGAAGCCAGGTCTTCCCAACTCTAAGACCCAACTTGTGTCCAATTTACTAACCTATTTCTTTTCCTAACAAATGGAGAGAACTCAAGAGTCAGTGGGCCAGAAGTGTCAAACTCCACCCTTCAGCCACATGCACTTAGCAAAACTCCGCATTGCAATCTGAACCAAATTAAAATGTAATTGAGAAATGTTTAACAAAACAAACAAAGATACAATAAAACACAGGTAATATCAATTTGTGGTTTTCTAAGTCAATATGTAAGTCTACAAGATTCCTTTACTATTTGAGCTTGATTCTGTTAAGTGGGCTGCCTGGAGAGATTGTGGCTTTTCCTTCTTTAGAGGTCTTCAGACAAAGGCTTAGATGAACCACTGTCAGGCAAGTTGCAGAAGGGCTCCCCTTTTTATGCTTGTGTTAGACTACCTCTGTAGTCCCTTCCAACTCGGAGGTTCTGTGAATCATTCACATTCATCCAAAAACTTTTTTCAAAAATATATCAACTTAACAGAGGAATAAAAGATGGAAAGAAGATCTATTCTATAACAAATGCCAGGACATTTCTTTACATGTAAATGTTCCTAATGGAGCACAGTGAGCAGGGGTAAAACTTATATTAAACAGAAAACTCAACTCAATGATATCCTCTAATAACTAGATTTTTCTTGTACCCTGTTTGAAAAAAGGCCTTCAAAGAGGGCCAGCTCATAGAGAGAATACAGCACCTAGGATCAGTGTGCCTGAACTCCTTCTAAATCTACAGCTGCTCAGCTCAGAACCATGGAGTCATGGAGGACACCTCTGGGAATGGCCAAAAGTAGCTGACCAAGGAATGTGAAATTAACTTAGGCTTCAGAGGCTATTGACTTAGAAAAGCAAGCAAATTAAGATAAGAACTTATTTTTGTTTTCAGAATTTGTTGTCATTATTACTTTTTAGGTGTTGTTTGTTTTAGGAGGTTTTGTTTCAGGGCTGAGACTATAGAAATCATTTCATTTCATGAGAAACATTAATTCTGCAAGGCTCAATTTCAGTGCAGAAACTCCCTTTTTACCAATTAACAGGATACTTTTTAGAGTTGCTCACAAGGGTCAGGTGACTTGCTCATGGTTACACTGGTATGGATCAAAATCCAGATCCAGGATGTATAATCCATGCTGTAAAATTCTTTGGCAACCCCAAAGCAAGAATTTTTCATCTTTGTATTCTCACTGTCTAGGGCCATGACTCATATAGGTGCTTCATAGAGATTTGCTGAATGGAAAAATTTTCAAAAATTTCACAGTTTCCCTTTTCTTTGCTGAGTGGATGCAGACTCTACTCAAAGAGAAGTAAAGGCAGAGGTAAGATACACATATGGCCTATTAGGAACAAAAATGTCTTTACAACTAACTACCCTGGAATCTTGGTTTTTTTTTTAATATGGAGCCAACAAAGCAAGCCCTTGGACTTATGCTTTTTAAAGCTAATTTATTTAAGCAAGGATATAAAATGAAAACAAGGATTCTATGGGGCAGGGAGGGAGGAATTCTCTCCCTAGGACAGTCCCTCTTCCCTGGTCTCCCTCAGGCTCAACCCCATGGTCAAGACTCTAATACAGTATGATTTGCAGGAGGTGGAATCTCATTAAAGCTAAGAAACCTCTGGGGGAAAAAGGTTCACCCAGGAATCTTTTATGGGTTTATATCCCTTATCTTGGAGCCAAGTCTGAACATTTGGATGCAGCTGTTGCCCTTGTCTCATTATCAGACATACTTTATGGCTTAAGCTATTAGGGGGGGCTTCCTAGATAATATACATGGAATAACATTTCTAAAGCAAAGGGTCGCTGAGAACTAGAGGTTACTAGGGTAACCTCATTCCTAGTTCTTTCATAGAAAGTCACTTAACTGCTGTCAGCCTCATTTTTCTCAACCATAAAGTGGGGATAAGAGCATGGTTATTGTGAGGATAAAACAATATATTTTTGTAAAGTGAGATGCAAATTTGATAAGTACCATATAAATCTAGCTAAGGATAATGTCTGCATTACTAATAGCAACACTGTTAGGATGAGATCTGCTATTCTGTTTTTTATTTTTATAATATTTAGTGACTTGAATGTTTGACAGGACTGTTGCACCTTGGAATCAGAATCCCTAAGGGGTAAGTAGAACTTCTCAGTACATACTTCAAACTGTGGACATTTGCTGCCTCAAAAAATACATATATTGAAAAGGAACTCAATCATATCTGGTCACCTTTGAGCTTCAGTGGTCTCATCCTTAAGGGAAACAGCTTGGACTTTAGAACTTCAATGGTGCTCTAAATCTATGTTCCTGTGATCTCAAATAAGTAACCCAAACTGAACTATGGCATGCTGGAACTGAAGAAAAGACATTAGGAGTCATCTTGTCCAGCCTGCTTAGTTACTCTGTGAGGAAAATGAAGATCAGAGGGGTGCTGGGGATTTCGCATCTCAAAATCCTTGGATCCATTCAAGGCTCAGTACAAGTGCCCCCCTCCTTCAAGAGGCCTGTCCTGAATCCCCCAGTCAATTAGATACATATCTATTTTCTATATCCACTAATTATCTTGTGAACACATTGTCACCCCCTAGTAAAATGTAAGCTGCTTGAAATTAGATTGTCTCACTTTTGAATTTCTTCCTGCGGAGCCTAGCACATGAGTCTGTCTCAGAGTAGGCATCTAAAAATGTTCGTTCATTAATACTTAGATAGCAAACCAAAACTGCCACTTATTAGCCTATGGCATTAGAGTGAGGAATAACAGCCAGACTTCTTCTTCAGTTCTTAACAGACTGATAGGTCACAGAATCATGAATTTAGAATGAGGAGGCAGAGAGGTCATTTAGGGAAACCCCCACATTTTACACACAAGAAAATTAAGGTCCAACACGTTAAATGAACTACACAAAGTCACCCATATCAAGATCTAAAACCACATCCTTTTTTCCCCAGGATCATGCATTTTGAGAGGGTACAGCAAAGGGGTGTGTGCCCAGGATCAAAGTACCAGTGTTCTGTTGCTGCAGGAGCAAAGCCTTTGGGATCCCAGGCCCATGTTTCTGTCCCCGTCAGATTTGGCTGGGCTCATTGACTTCTCACGTTCTCCAGGGGAAGCTACATTCCATGGCCAGGCCACTTGGGAGCCTATTTTTACTTACTTAAAAGATGACTAGTTTAAAACAGAAGCTTGGGAGCTGGGGGAAGTCTTGAGGGGATCCATACCCGTGGTATTGCTAGTGTGGAAACTCCCTCTACTAATGCAATTTGGCACATCAGAAGTAGAGATTCAGAACGGGAAGAACCTGAGACCAACTTGTCCAACCTCTTCATTGTACAGATGAGGAAACTGAGGCGGAAGGCCACTCAGTCATTTAACAGCAGAGTCAGAATTTGTATTCTGGTTCTCTGGGTTCAGATCCAAACCATGGCCCCACACAGATGCCTGTCCATGACTTATACTCTGAGGAGAGCAGTGTAGGGCACTGGTAGGTGTGGTGCCCAACGTGCCTGGCTGTTTCAGGGTCAGTATCTGAACCCAGATCTTCTCTACTCTGAGGCCAACCCTCTTCCCACTGTGCAATACTGCCTACCTCTCAGGAGAGCAGCAGCGATCCTTGACTTAGAGCTGGCAGGGAGAGGTTAGACATAAAGAAACTCTTCTTTCTTTGGGAAAAGGTGGGGGAGGCAGGTGGCCTCCATGGGCCTCAGTTGCTAGACAGAGCTCTTTCTTCCTTGTGGTCCAAGTGGCCCCTAAGAATTTGTCTTGCCCTCTTTTCCTCTATTTTGAGGACTCGGGGCCGGATGGCTGTTTATTGCTCTGCTTTCTTCCTCCTCTTCTCCACAAACAACAGTTCTCAATTGCTTGATGACTTGACTTGCTCATGAATTGGATTTAAGTGGGGCAGAATTGTGTAAAGTTATCGGGCCCACTCTTCCAGAGTCAAGGGGCAGGACAAAAGTCAAAACAACTGGCAACGTCCCAGGCTGCAGCAGATGACTTTGGCATCGTCAGTGTCTGTGCAAGATCTAAGTGCCTGCTCCAGCCATGTCATGTCCTTTGGAACAAATGGTTCTCCTCTGCCTGTTCTGTCTGCCAAGGGAAGTCTTCACATGTGTGGGCTAGACATCTCTCTATCTCATGGATGGGTCTGAGGCCTCTTGCTTCCTCTCCACCTGGTTTAGCCTGTCTGCTGGGATGGTTTTACCAGGCTGTGGCCAGTACAGCTTCTTGGAGCCACAGGCAAAAGTTGGGTGACCAGATGGACACCAAAGATGACTGAGCAGCCCTGAAAAGGGCTTGGCAAACCCTCACACCAGAGGCATGGACACCTCACATACTCCTCATGTAGACAGTAGTGACAGCTAGATAGCTCAATGGACTGAGAGTCAGCATGAAGTCAGGAAGACCTGAGTTTAAATCCGACCTCAGACACCAAGTCACTTACCCCTGTTTGCCTTACTTTCCTCTCCTGTAACATGAGCTGGAAAAGGAAGTAGCAAACCATTCCAGTATCTTCAACCAAAAACAAACACAAACAAACAAACAAAAAGCAAATGGGGTCACAAACAAGGCAGACATGACTGAAAATGAGTAAACAACCAAAACAACAGGGGGTAGTGCTGAAGGGGAGATTCTCAACTCATCTGGGCTGTTTTTCAATGGATTTACATATCTGTGTTCAGTTACAAACGTTCCCCATATTCTAAATGTCTTCTGCTTCTACATGTTTATAGATAGTCCTGATAAAGAAATTAAGATATACTTCATTTGATGGTTTGGGTCATTCTCAGCATCTCACTGGTCAACTGCCGAAAGTTCTGGTGGCAGCAGCTAGTGGAAGGAGTTGAAGGAAAGGACCCTGAACCCCATCCATCTGCATGAGCAATGGTTAAATGACTTGTACACAGTCATACAGTGAGTCAGCTCCAAGGCCCTTACTGTCCTGGTGGGCAGAAGGTGATGGTGGAGGCAGAAGCCAGGAGGAGCAGCAGTGAATGATGAATCTGCAGGGCAAAATCAGGGTGGTAATAGGTTGGCAGGCACTGGGAAGGGCAGGTCAGAATGCATGCTTTGCCATAAAACTTAAGTGTCTGGCTGACTCACCCAAGGCTATGTGGCTCCAGGGTCCTCCACTTCCTCCTGACCAGTGAGGCTGACTCCTACGACTCTATTTTCTTGTCCCTATCTTTTTATGTGCATGATTCTTTTTATGACCCTGTTTTGGTGCAGAGATGGGCCTTTTGTGAGTTTCTATCCATATCTTTCACCTGTGTCAGGCCAAAGGGTGAAGACGGCACTTATTTAATGATTCATGAATATCTGTGAAATGAATAACCCCACCTACCTCATGGGCTTGTGGGGAGAGTCAACACGATAAGAGGAGTAAGGGATGTGGCAGAAGTGATAGCTATTTAATAGAGATTCTTGAATATTTTTGTGTCTTGAGCCTCTGGTAATCTGGTAAAATCAAAACAAAACACACAATGGATTCACCACAATCATGGTTTTAAATTATTGAAGGAAATTCAAAATTTCAGGTGCAGGGTAGTGAACATAGAGCTGTCACTTATTTTTCCATATAAGTTTATAGACTACCTGAAATCCATCCAAGGACCACAGGCTAAGAACCTCTGTACTACATAGATATGAGTTAATATTACTGTTACAAGTAAGACTGTCGGTATTATTTTCAGTTCTCTTTCCCAGTGTATCAAAATCATCTAACACTGCATTATCATAAACATTTTACACTGTGATTTAATTTCCCAAGTTACTGTCCACATTAGGGGGCAGTATTTTAGTATTTTAATGAATATTGTAATGAATATATACAGTAGTATTTTAATGAATATATACACTATTCTATTACCAGACTTGTAAAATGATAGATTTACAATAAACTCTTGGGATTTGAAAAAAATAATGTTCGTAATTTTGAAATTTATCATCATCTTTATTTTAACAACGATGATAAATCTCCACCGAAGTCTCATTCTGATTTTTCATCCATGGAGAAGCTCTTAAAGTACACTGCCAGTACAGTTTAAGCCATAGCAGGTTCTAAAAGACTTCAAAAGTTAGGGCCAATTGGGGAGCCAGATGTCTTGTTTTCTGACAATCAGCCTCAGGTTCATTTATTGACAAAAATTCTTGCCACTTGCAAGTCACAGAGGCCACTTCTAAAAGCAGGATTTCTTAATCTTTTTTTTCTTTACATGATGAACCTCTGCCCATCACATATACAAATATATAGATCTACAAATCAAACAAACTATACTGAAATATAGTTATTAAAATACTTTTTTAAAAAATTCAAAAAATTTTCAAAAAAAATTCATGGACCTCAAGTTGAGAATCTCCCAGTAAAGAGGTTTTTGAAACTTGTGGCACTTAAGAAAACACAAATGCTTCCAACGCTGAAATAATCACAATTTTACATTCGTAAAGTTCCTACCTAAAAAAATACCTTTATATACCTATATCCTGAAGAAATCAGTTTTCACAGTTAGGAGCAACATTTTGCCATCTGGCACCCATATAAAAAGACATATACATAGATTTGAGTGTATATTTCTGAGAGAGAGAGTGAGAGAGAGAGAGAGAGAGGGAGGGAGGGAGGGAGGGAGGGAGGGAGGGAGAGAGAGAGAGAGAGAGAGAGAGAGAGAGAGAGAGAGAGAGAGAGAGAGAGAGAGAGAGAGAGAGAGAAAGAGACTGGAGATTGGATCTAGTGTTTCACTGAAAAAAAGAAAAAAGTACCAGATGAGGAAATTCCTTCTGCTAATGTAAGTCAGCACCTTCTCTGTAATTTACAGTCTTAAAGAGTTACCTACCACTGGAAAGTAGGATGACTTCTTGTTTCACATAGATGATACGTGTGTCTGAGTCAGGGCTTGTACCCACATCTTCCTAGCTCCCTGGTCAGCAGTCTCTTTATCCACTCAGTCATGCTGCCTTTCCTCCTGCATATATTATAAATACATAAAACAACTATTGCTTTATCCTGTGCTCCTCCATGATGGTCATAAGCAAACATTTTTCAAGTGCTGTTGAGGTAAGTTGCTTCTAATCAGTTAATGATAACAAAGTTGTAATTTATTAAAAACAAGGTCAAAGTCTGGGGTCATGGTTGTAAGGGGCCCAGAGGGTCCCAGGGGGTGCAAGTCAGAGGCAAAGCCTGTTCCCGTGGGAACGGTGCTGACGCACACCCTGGCAGAAGCTCTGTGTGACCCTGGAAACTGATGTTCTGTACGGTAAAGTTACAAGTGAGCCTGGGAACCCAGGAACTAGCTGCAGGAACAAGATAAGCTTCCTTCCTTACTGCGGATGTAAGGATGTAGAATAGTCATGAGACAGTGAAGTAATGGGATGAGCTTAGCATGTATGTGATTGGTGGATACAGCCTTTATAAACCCTAACCCTCAGCTGAACAAAGTTGTTGCCTGGATCATCTTGTCTCTGGTCTCTTTCCTTCAGGGCCCACAGATTAGAGGCCCGTGGGTCAGGGAGATCCAGGGGGCTCGGGCCCTGACCCTGAGCAATTGGCACCCCGAACAGGGACTGGAAGAGAAACCGAGGTCCCCCTGCAAGGCATGGGCTCGGAGTCGAACAAGAGTGATGCCACCTGCATGCCCCAGTCAGTGCCCCGGTGGTTCTGTGGAGCTTGGGAGAGACGTGCACTTGGCTGACCGGGACGAGGAGGAGAAAGTTACAGACTGTGAGTAATCCTGCTTATAGATAAAATAGGTTGCCAGGCCTAGAGGCCTGAGGGCTACCCGAGTCTTACCTATCTCGCAGGTCTTCGGCTGGCCAAACCGGATAAACGTATGAGAGAAGAGACTTTCCGGAGTCGAACAAGGGTTAGGCTTTATTCAGGGTCTCAGTTACATGTGCAGGGAGAACTCTTCCTTAGGAGAGAGAGAGAAATCTCCCAAGGAGGCAAAGATCTTACAGTAAGAGAATGAAAGCAGAAGTGAAAGTGGGGAGAGAGGGGGGAGGGAAGAGCGAAGAGAGGAAAAGGGGCCTTCTGTCCTGTAAGGGCCCCTCAGCGCTAAGAGCTTTCAGGCTTTCCTGACCCTACTTAAGCTCTCCTGCTGCATAGTTTGCACCTGAATACCGTGCCTGTTAGATAACAATAGGTGTGCCCAGATCTGGGCCAATCTCGAGGGTGGGGATGCTCTCTCCCATCACGTTCTCACGGGAAGAGGCAGAAATACACAAGATAGCTCGGTCTCACTCCTCAATTCCCTGCTGTTTCCTGGGGGGCCTCATGAGAACTCTAAGATTTAGAAGTTCCCACCTTTACCCGCCCGAGACTGTCCACATGGAATTGAGCTTCCACCCCCAACAATAGGTAGAGAGCTTAGTCCAGAAAGATTATATCCAAAGCTACAGAAAAACTAACAGAGTGGAAAGAGGGAGACTATATACAGCAAAAACAATCAGAGAAACACAATAACTTGGAGACTGAGCTTTCAAAGCTGAGGAAAAGATTAAAGCAGTTAGAGATGAAAGGACTATGTCAGTGAAAGAAGAAGGTACAGATCCTCCTGTGGGACATGAGGAATTAGCGGATTAAGGGGAACCTCTAGTGACGAGTGTGAGGAATCACACTCAAATGTGAAAGTAAGTGCTACAGCACCCTCTTGTGGCCCTGAATCATGTATGCAGCACATAGCAAGAGCACTGGGAAAACAAGGAGATTTTAAGACTATGGATGAATTGGGTCTTTTACACTATCCAGTACTGGAAACACCCGGGGAAACTGGGGCCCCTGCTCAGTGAAGTCATGGCCCTGTACCCGCTTATAAGATCAAAGAACTGAAAAAGGTTATAACTGAGTATGGATTGAAGTCACCCTATGTAAAACTTAGATTTAAAGACTTGGCTCACCACATTCTCACCCCAAACTATTGGAGAATTGTATTTCAGGCACTAGTAGAGCCTGGTGACTATGTTATATTTCTGAGCTTGCTCACCGAAGCATGCAGAAAAATGACTATACAGCATGATCCCGATAATGCTCAAAATACCCAAAGATATTTCAACATGTTAGTTGGAGGGGGCGACTTTATTACAGATGCCTCACAGAGTGCGTACCCTATAGAAGCATATCAAAGATTGGCTGCCTGCGTAGAAACTGCTTATGACAAAATCCCCATAAAAGGGGACAGAAAACAATCCTTGACTGACATAAAGCAAAGAACTAATGAGCCTTTTACAGATTTCTGCGCTAGGATGCAAAACGCAGTCACCAAAGTGATGGGTGAGGTGGAAGGCACAATAGTGGTTGTCAAAGACATATTGAGAAATGGGTGCAATGCAGATTGTAGAATGGCTGTGACAGGATTGCCCAGACCTGCAGTGGAAGAGATGATGCAAAGGTGTGAAGATGTAGGTTCGGTAACGTTTGCAGCTCACATGAAGGAACAGGTAAAGAGACAGTGTAGAACTGAAGCTGCCAGCATGAGACAAGGATAGAAATGTTATAGCTGTGGAAAAACAGGTCATTTTAAAAAAGACTGTAAGAGCAGGCCAGGAGTGAGGCCTAAAACACCATGCCCAAAGTGTAGAAGAAAGGGTCACTGGGCCTCAGAATGCCGAGGAACCCTGCCACAATAACACTCTAGCCCAGGACCTGAAGGAGGGACAAACGCTCCAACCCAAAGCTATGACAGCATGGAGAGGCAATCCCAACAAGGAGACTCAACACCTCAGACAACGGTATTGAGTGGCCACAGTGGAAGACAGAAAGCCAACTACCTAAGTTGTACATAGACTTTTTCACAAATCTTTCCTCAGTTTTGGATATTTTAGTGTCTGTAGCTGTCTTTCTGTATTTTGTGTGCGTGTGTTTGTGTGTTAATACCGCCAGTGCCCTTGCACTGGTTGGAATGCAATTATCTCTTTTCCTCCCCTTCTGTCTCTCTCTCTCTCTCTGATGGCTGCAGCATCAGGGAAGAGAATGGGAGAGAGAAAGAGAGGAACTCATCTTGTTTAGTTTTTATGACTGCTAAAGTCAGGTCAGGTCAGGTCAGAAACATGTACCAAGAAACAATGTATGTGCAGTTTAATAGGGGCTGCAAGCTAAGCCCACTAGAAAAGTTGTTGGTAAAAATTCTCTCTCTCTTTCTACCTTCTAACGCTGGCTAGGTTGTGAAGGTGGGGAGACAGACCAGAAACTGGGGAAACTGTTCCCCTCAATTTACAGAGGTAAACTGTCTAGCGTTTTACTTACCTCATGCCTCACCAAAAAGAGAAAAGGTTTCTTTAATGGTTACAGCCTAAAGGTGATTATGTTAAGTGTATGCTATTGCTCCTCCTTGGATAGTTCAGATAGGTTGGCATTTGTTATGTCTTTGAACTCTGCAGTGGAAGGGAGGGGACTAGGAGCCACTGGATCTTGTTCCAGAAGTCTCCCTCATTTCCACTGGCAGAGTCACGAAGTTTTAGGGACTGAGGTAGGCAAGAAGTTTTAAGGACTGAAGTAGGCAATTAGTTTTAGGGACTGAGGTAGGCTATAAAGTGAAGTAAAGCAGCCTCCTCGTGAACTGTTTGGTCATTCCCCTCCCCCTCAGGAGGAGGGGATTCCCCTCCTGTGCGTCGGGAGGGACCAGAGATGTCCGAAGACCGGGAAATCAGTTAGCTTACAGGAGAGGTAAGCTTCCAGGTGACGGCGCCTGGCCTCCCTGTAGGCAGGGAGAAGGACCAAACAGTCTCACCGTTAGTCAGTGGGAAGCCTCGCTGTTAGTCAGCGGGAAGGGGGAGACCCGCACATGCAGCAGGAAGAAGTCACTGTTAGACAGTGCAGAGGACTCTCACTGTTGATCAGTGAGAAGAAGTTGCTGGTAGTATAGTGGACACATTTAGTGGATTCTGTTAACTCCTCTCTTCCCGGATTAGTGGCAGGGTAGAGGGGAAGATAATAGAGAAGTTAAGCCCTTCTCCCTGGGAGTAGGGGGCGGACCAGGGTAGTACAAGATCACAAGCCAACCAGTCTCCACATTTCGTAAGCCTAGTCTTCTATGAATAATTTGTATATTGGAAATAATGGTGCTTGAAGTTCACTGTTTGGGTTACTATTGTGTTTCTAAATTGTAATAACACTGTCTTGTATTGTAAAAATGAAGTGTTCATGGTAATTTCGTTGACACTAAAAGATGTTGGAAAAATTGTGTGTAGCCAGTTATGTTGCTTAGAACTGTTAACAGTCCTGCTAACCTTATCTGCTAATGTTTTGCAATTGCTATTTGGAAAAACCAGGTATTTTCTCCTTTGCCTGTTGCAGAAGTTGTATCATTTTTGAAAGTTGTAAGGTTGTTAACTAAGTTTTTGCAGTTGCTGTTTTACTGCTAGACCTACGATTGTTACTTGATTACTGTGTATAGACCGACAAGTATGGAGCAAACACTTTACGTGGACTATATGTTAGGGGTTGGCAAGCATGGGATCTGTGCCAATTCCCTTTATTTTGTAAGACTACTAAGGACCCTGGAAACCATCCTGTGAGCGAGGTCACCAGTACTGGGAAAGGAATTAGCATAAACTATGAATGTGACTTGCTCAAAAGTTGTTTTAGAGAGAAAGGAATTTCAATTGGCTTCTACAAATAGTAAATATAAGAAGGATAATGTATGTGAGTCCTGATAACTCTTTACTACTTATTGCAACTCCATGAGAATAGTAATAACTGTATCTGGCTCTAAGCTGTAATCAGTGAAACTTGCTGTGTAAGGTAAAAGGCATTTGGGACTCTAGCTAGTTTCATTTTAAGTTTAAGTTTGAATTTGGGTATCGTTGCTTGCATTACGTCAGTATCTGAGAGAACTGCCACAAGTTACTCAGAAGGAATGTGATCCTGCACTGTTTACAGGTGAAGTATACCTGGAAGGAAACACCGAGGGGACAATTCTAGACTCACTCTAGGATGGGATCCTCCTGGTCAGTTTCCCCGTTGTGTCCTTTTAAAAGGAATGTTTCTCATCTGACTATTCCTGAGTCTGGCTATGAAATAGATACTGCATGATTGGAGTATTGCACTGTTATCCAATTCAAACAGAGTCAAGGATGTTTTATCCTGTCTTATTTGGTATGCCACATGTCCCTGCTTTTCCTTCTATAGCAAATTTTTCTCTGATCATAACAAGTGACCAGCAACATATGTGAGCCCTTTTGTATTGGGAACACCAATATTAGTTTTATCGGAACACTAATATTAGTTTTATCTGAAATTGGTATGATCAAAAAGTTATGTAAATTCCTTTCACCTTAAGATGTCCCCATTGTTTTAAAAGCAGTAGCATTTTTCTGTAATCAGTCTTGTACTGTTACCAACATGAAATTTCCCTGCACATTCCCTGTAATAATTACAGTTTTGGTTGGTTTGATGAATGTTACTTTCACTTTCACAAGGTTCTTTTCTGTTCAAGGAAACTATCACTCTGGATCGTTTCCACTCCTTTTTCTTAGTAAGTGTTTGGTGACTCTCAAATCGGGATAAAAATTGACACTGTTTTAAAGGCAGCGGACATATTTCTGGAAGATGTGTTTCCACCCAAACCAACTGCCATTGTCAATCTGCAAGATAAGGCATTATGAAGCAGAAAAGATCTTGCTATTTTGATACTCAACAGTTGCAACTCATGTGTGAATGTATTCTCCACTTCATTTCTACGAGTTTTTCTTCCAGCATGGACATTATCTAGAGGATGATACACAAGCCTGTGCAACATTGATGGACATCTCTTCAATTGTGCGGTTCCAGTTAGGGGCCTCTTTTGTTTATGGCCCTACAGCTCTGTTAGTGATGCTCTGCCTTGTGCGCTATCCTGTCTGTGGTAGGAAGGCAGACAGGAAGGTGGGGTGTATGGGGTCACCAAGGCCCTTCATATCCCCCGATCGTTGCTCCAGGTACTTTTGTGCCAGTTTCAGGGGGTTTAAGCATGTCAGGAAAGTGTGGGGATGTATGTTCAGGAGACAGCAGAATGATGTAACTACCATTTTTAACCCCTTCTGGTCAATTTTGGCCTTTGCTTGCTTCACCTTCTTGCCAGATTTGTCTCCTCCAGGTTTCGTGTCTTCCACTTTAAAGATGACTGTTCTGGCTATATATGACCTACTACCCATGACTTGTCACCCTCTGGACTGCTAAGACCTCTCCACTATCAGGACCTTGTGTGCCAGGGACAGCTCTACATCCACTCTCAGCAGGAAGGAAATTGCAGAAACTGAGACCTTCGTCCCTTACCCCACAGATTCGGGTTCATCTCTTTCTCAAAAACAAAAAGGGGGAAATGACGTGGGCCCTCAGTTTGGCCGTATGTACTTGGGCCCTAAGACTGAAATCACTTTATCCAACTACATTTCTCTCTAGCCCCTAAATACTATCTCAGGCAGTTTCTCCCTCAAGGACACAGTCTGCTCCAGCAGCAACCGTTATCTCCCTTCCTCCTGTAGTAGTCAGCTGAACCTATAGAATTCACATGCCAGTTATATATTACTGTTCACTGATCAGTCATGTGTATCCTAGACTCAGATGTATTTATATTGTCACTCAGATGTACGTATTGTTATTTTTATTTGATCAGGATCCCCACTTATCAGGCCACCACTCCTTCAAGACCAGACGCACCACCATGAGGTATTAAGGAAGGGAATATGCTTTACCTGCTGATATGTATTGTACTTTATCTCGATGTATCAATTCTCAATCAGACCCCTTTGCTATGATTATACAGCAACCCACATAAGCTATGTTCCCTGCTAAGGTAAATCATACTTGGTATCAAACTCAAGAGTATACGTTCTCTGTAGAAAGAGATGGTGCAACGTCTGGCTGTTAGATGTGACAAAAACTGTGTATTAGCTGTGTTGTGATTGCTTGTTTCTTTACATCTGCTATGGCCTTAGGCCTGCTAATTAGCTATATGCACAATATGTAGGAGGGTTAACAAGAATGTGGGCAGAGGATTCGAGCTCAGATATGCGAATGTGCAGAGCAGTATAATAGTAGTGATTGCGATGGGACAGATACCAGACATCACCTGTATAGAACTACGGACTTGGATCAAAACTGTGGCTCCCCTGGAATTGCTTGTACGGTATCTCAGAGCTGCAAAAGCAAAAAGGGGGAGTTGTAAGGGGCCCAGAGGATCCCAGGGGGTGCAAGTCAGAGGCAAAGCCTGTTCCCGTGGGAATGGTGCTGACGCACACCCTGGCAGAAGCTGTGTGACCCTGGAACCTGATGTTCTGTACAGTAAAGTTACAAGTGAGCCTGGGAATCCAGGAACTAGCTGCAGGAACAAGATAAGCTTCCTTCCTTACTGCGAGTATAAGGATGTGGAATAGTTATGAGATGGTGAAGTAATGGGATGAACTCAGCATGTATGTGATTAGTGGATACAACCTTTATAAACCCTAACCCTCAGCTGAATAAAGTTGTTGTTGCCTGGATTATCTTGTCTCTGGTCTCCTTCCTTCAGGGCCCACAGATTAGAGACCCGTGGGTTAAGGGGATCCAGGGGGCTCGGGCCCTGACGCCAAGCACATGGTAACCTTTAAAATATGACTGACAGTGTGTGTCCAGTTCTTTGTAATAAACTTTTATGAGCATATATGTATATATACCAACAGGACACAAGTTTCCCAGACTGGTCTTTTCCCAAAGAACTGGACACAGACTGTCAGCCATGGTATCCTTTAAGATATCTGTTTTAACCTTGACTCTGTGCCTGCTTCAGGGGGCAGGCACATCCCTCATTAAGCTGAATACCAACGGCTATGAAGATGTGGTCATTGCAATTGACCCAGATTTGCCAGAAGATGAAAACCTTATTCAGGAAATCAAGGTAGGAGAGCTGTCAAGTGTTTGCTCTTCGGTTTGATTTGAATTTTGAAATGTATCTGGGCATGTAATGGGGGGGGGGCATGTTTATGGCTACTTCTTTTTATCTGAAAGAGCTTTAGACATTTCATTGGCCTGCAAGCTCCATATGAGCAGACGGAAGGTGGCAAGCAAGAAAACTAACACCATCTTTAAACTTCTTTCTCTTGATGCCTTTTGTATTTACATTAGATAAATTTAAAGGGTAAAGAAGGAGGTCTTTCCTCAGAAGTAACTAAATGTTACCAGTGACAGATTCTGAGATCCCAAAGGCACAGAATACATGAACAGGCAAGATAATATATTTGGAACAGTCACATAAGCTCTTTTGCCAGTCGGTACCGCTAGGAAATGCCAGTGTCTTCGTATTCCATGTTTCTAGTGTGGGGCTATGGTAACCCACAGAAGCGTTCTGAAGCCTTCCAGTGCTTTGTTCCCTGCTCCTTGTCAGGGAGTATCATAGCTTCAGGGGCACAGGGCAAAGGGATTTCTGCTGCCCTGCCCTGCCAGATGCCAACAACTGGAGCACTGCTCTCTGCCCCTAACAAGGACTGGAATAACTCATTGTGAATATTTTATAGTTACTTATCTGCGTTCAATCTGTTTTCCTTCAACAGAAACAGTTCCTTCTGGGCAGAAGTTGTTAGCTTTTTGCTTTTGTATCCTCTGTGCCTAACACAGTGCCTGGCACACAACAGATGTTTCAGAAATGCCTGTCACCTACTGTAGGCATTTGAGATGTTCACATCGCAATTTACCTCTATATGCCATTTTACAGCCAGTTAGGTGGCACAGTAGCTAGAGTACCAGGACTGATGTCAAAAGGACCTGAGTTCAAATCTGGCCACAGATACTTCCTAGCTGTGTGACTCTGGGCAAGACACACTTAACCCTTTTTGCCACAGTAAAATAACTGAAGAAGGAAATGGCAAACCACTCTAGTATCTTTGCCAAGAAAACCCCAAAAAGGGTCACAGAGTTAGATACAACTGAACAACAATGCCAAGCACCAAATTTCCATTTTCCAAATAAGGAAGGAAGACCAGAAAGGATAAGTGACTTCCCTATGATCACACAGCGAGCTAAGCATGAGCCAGAATTTGCATGCCAAGTTCAGAATTCCTTCCATTACACGATGATACCTCTCACTAACAATAGCTCTTATAGGAATTCTTAACTTTTTTTGGTGTCATGAACACCTTTGATGGTCTGGTGAAGTCCCAGGACCCTTCTCAGAATAATGTTTTTAAATGCATAAAAAATATAGAGGATTACAAAAAAGCCAATGGTTAGTACAAATAAGGATGAGGTTTGCTTTTTTCCCATACAAGTTCAGAGACTCCTCAAAATCTATCTGTGGATTTCAGGATAAGAATCCCTGCTCTAGAAAAAACCTGCAAATTTCTGGTTAAGAGAAAACAGGACACTGACATTGCTTTTAAAAGTACAGGGGGCTGAAAACAAACAGAAAAGGAGAATGGGGATGAAGGAGCATGTTCTGACTCCTGATAGAAGGATTTAACATTTTAAGAATCCTGGTTTGCTGTGGACTCACATTTCTTCTAGCTAAAAACGGGGAACTGTCCAAAAGCTCCAGAACAAAGGAGATTGTCAGGAAGGAAAGAATTTTATGCATCCTCCAGAACTGCCATCTCCATGTAGTATGAATGGACAGAATGCCCATCAAAGAGGTGAAGAAGACAGGGAAGTAGGACCTAGGCAACCAGCAGAGGGAGAATAACTCCAAGAGGAATGAATGTCTAGGCCCAGATTCTCTCTCACCAACTGGAGGAATTTGTCCTGAGGTGGCATTTATGAATAAAAGTGACTGTTCCAATGTTGGTGATCTGATGGGCTTGCCTTCCTCTATCTACTGAGAATGATTTGTGCAGAGCAGAAGCTTTTTGAATTCCAATAATTCATAAGGTACCTTGTGCTCTGTGCTTGTGCCACACACACACACACACACACACACACACACACACACACACACACACACACACACACACACACACTGCCTCCCTGAATGGCCCCTTGCTCCCTTCAGAAAAATGGGCCGATTGAGGAGATTGCTACAGGTGACAGTCCTTCTTGAGAACACTAGGCTCTGTCTCAAGCTTTCACTGGAGAGCTTAGTATCTGGCCAAGCAGTAGAGCTGGGATTCAAGCTCTGGTCTGTGGGATAAAGTCCCAGTTGAATCTCTCAGTCTCCTCTTAACCTGCTCCTGAAACTAATACTGCTTTTTACCCAGATTCATTTTAATTCAATCAATCAGTCAGTCAGTCAATATTAATAAGTACCTATTATGTGCCAGGCACCGTGCAGAGGGCAGGGGACACAAAGAAGGTAAATGACAGTTCTTGTTCTCCAGGATCTCACAGGCTAAAGACAACATGCAAGAAATTACAAACAAATAAAACACAGGAAGGAAAAATCAGAGATAACTGGCTGAAGGCAGAAGAATGGAGTGTAACTGGGAAAGCATTACAGTGGGTTTTCGGCTGGAACTTGAAGGAAGTCAGGGAGACAGAAGGCTGAGATATGGAAGGAGAATACTCCAGGAATCGTGGGCAGCCAGAGGAAATGGAGAGCTAGGAGAGGAAGGGCTTGGTTTTGGGAGGGGTAAGGAGGCTGTTATCACTGGATCCTAGAATGCTTGGTTAGGTGTGAAGCTGAAGAAGCCTGGAAAGGCACAAGGGGAGGAAAGGGTTCAGAAGGCTCTGAATGCCACCCAGAGGATTTTCTACTGGATTCTAGAAGTGACCAGAGTCACTGGAGTGAACTGAGTAGGTGGGGGAGATGGGGAAGATTAGGCAGCAGAATGGAGGATGAGCTGGAGGGGAAGAGACTTGTGGCAACATTGACTGTGCATTTATCAAGTGCACTGTTCAGCTCAATTCAACAAGACTTATTGAGCTCCTATGACATGGAAGGAATTTTGATGGGTGCTGGGAAAACAAAGTCAGAAATGAAAAATAGTAACATTCATGAATGGGCTTCCATTTCACTGGAATCAAAAAAGGACAAGCAAATAACAAGATAATTTGAAGAAAGAGAGAGAGACAGAGAAAGAGACAGAAAGACACAGAGAAAGTGAGAGAGAGAGAGAGAGAGAGAGAGAGAGAGAGAGAGAGAGAGAGAGAGAGAGCATGAATCATATGGGGGGGGGGGGGACAGAGCAGGAAGATTCCTTTAAGAGGTGGCAATAAGCAGAATCTTATACCAAAGAAACCCAAGGACACCAAGAAGGTGACAAAGCTTCTTCTAGGCAGGGGTGAGGATAGACCTCTGCTGGGAGGAGCAGGGTAGGAGACACATTGGGAAAGGTGGAAATGGAAAGCTGAGGAGGTTGTATTTAAGACTAGATTCACTAGGACTGAAGACTGGATTTTGGGATGACAGCCTGATGGCTGACCTGCCTGCCTCGGTTCTCTCTCCACTCTAACTCATCCTCCACCAAGCTGTCCAAGTGATCTTCCTAAAACAGAAATCTGACATGCCTTCCTGCACCCTCCATGAACTCCAGCATTCCCTATCACCTCCAGGGCCAAATGCAAAATGCTCTGCTTAGCATTCAAAGCCCTTCACAAACAAGCTCCTTCTTACTGTTCAAGTCTTCTTACACCTTACTCACCCTCAATGTACTCTGTACTGCAGGGCCATCGGCCTCCTTACTGCTCTTTTCCCCAAACACTCCAATTCCTAATGATGAAGGCTGGAGAGATCTAGAAGTAAAGGAACTCCAAGACTGGAGCTTGCTGTATGGGTCAACTGGAAAAGAATTCACAGACCCAAGCATTGTTGAGGTCAAGGTGGTAAAGATTTATTATGGTCTTAGGGAACTTGCAACCTTAGAGGGGTACAGGTAAAGTTTATATAGAATACTCTTCATGGAGGTATGGTTTGAGGCCTGAAATGTCACTAAGTCAACTAACAGTGAGGATTGACTAAGGAATACCTTGGCTGCTCTCATCAATGTCTTCTTAGACAAGATAAATGTAAGGGAGTATACATATGTCTAAGTCTAGGATATACATGATTGACCAGTGAGCACTAAATGTCATTATGACCCAAGGCACAGCCAGTTCAGCCAGTACACAGGTGGTTCAGACTAATAAGTTCTATAGGTGCAGTTGGCTACTGTATTGGGAAGGGAGATGACCGTTGTTGTTGGGGCACGCTGTATCCTTGGGGTGGGGAGAAGCTGCCTGGAATAGTGTTTTGAGGCTAGGGAAAAATGTGATTTTTAGAGAGAAATGTGATTTTAGAACTGGAGTCCAACCAAGCACAGGCACCCAAGCACCCCATCATTTCCCTCTTAAACAGATGAGACCCAAAATCTTTTGGGGTAAGGATTGAACATCTCAGCTTCTGAAATGGCCTCATGCTGGAAGAGGACATAGAGCTGTCCTACCTCACAGGGTCCCACCACTCGAGGGGTTGGGTCTGTAGTTAGTGTCATACCAGGTTCAGAGGGTAATGGGTCATGGTCTCAGACAGCAGTTGGTACACAGCCTGAGCTGTTATCTGCAAGTGGAGGGCATTGAGCCTAGAGGACACAAATCTGGCACAGAGATTAAACAAACAAGGACCTAAAAGGAGTAGGAAGAAAATAACTAGAACTGGGGTTAGTATGGGAATACTGTCAAACTTCCTCAAATACTCTCAACATTCTTGGTAAACTATTCAGGGACAGGAAGGGCTTAGATGACGCCCATTTGTCCCAAACCTTCTTATCTGTCTTCTATGCTTTTGATCAAGTCTTTATTTTTCTAAATCTTCTGAATCCATTATTCAGACTGCTTCACTTTCCTTTATATTTCTACCATAGACAAGGCAGTTCACAAGTTATTACTCTTCACTAACATATCTGTAGTGCCTTAGAGGTTCCTGACTTGAACCTCACATCTGAATAGATATAATCTTTGTTTCACAAGCTTGTTGAACAAGCTTGTTTATCTTTCTCTGATTATATTCACTCCGGAACAGAGACTTTAGAAATTAAGTCTTTTACATGTGATAAGTTCAAATACTAATTTTAACACTTGCTTAAGTCATGGAATGACTACAGTTCAGATCAAAACAGCAAGATCTCTTCTGCTTTATAGATCATTACATTAATTTAGCAATACATTATCTTCCAATGAAATTTTAGTAGGTCTTACAAGAGAGATTTTTAAAAAACATTTCTTTTAAAAGTATTTCCTTTTCTTTTAAAAGTTTAAAATATATACTGATGTTAAGAGAGTCAATAACTTTTATAAAGAAAATTCGTTGAAAACTTTTAAAGTGATAGCACTCATTTCACCTTAAAGCAAAAATAAATAAATAAATAAACCTTTGAAATTGAAATTCACTGAAACTCAGTTGCTATAAAATGTCCTTAAGTAACACGAATTCCCAGATAACCCAGATAGCACAAAATGGTTTGGTTAAAAAAAGGTGTTGTAATGGAATCTCACAACAGTAAGAGACTGATCATAGGAAATACTACTGCTTTTAAAATCCTTTTAAACAATGGGGACATCTTAGGGTGAGCCTTAAGCAGTTTATATAAATATCTTCACATCTTCTAATTCTAGATAAAAATAACATTAGATTTCCCAGTAAGATTACACAAAAATGCTCATATGCTTTACTGGCTACATGCTCTTGATCACAGAAATTTGCTATGGAAGGAAAAAAGCAGGGACATGAGACATACCAAATATGATAGGATAAAAGATCCTTGACCCTATTTGAATTCAGATGAGAGTGAAATTCTCCAATTAGCAATCACATAAAATAATTCTCCAATCATGCAGTTTCTGTATCATACGAATAGTCAGAGGGGAAACATTCCTTTTTCAAGAATGAGGAAACTGAGTCAGTAGGATCCCATCCTACAATGAGGCTAGAATTGTCCCCTCAGTCTTTCCTTTCAAGATGCAAACTTTTAACAGTACAGAATCACATTCCCTCTGAATAACCAGTGGCATTTCTCTCAGATACTTTTTTAATGCAGACAACTATACCCAAATTCAAACTCAAAATTAGTTATGGTCCCAAGTGCATTTTACCTTCAACAGCAAGCCTCACTAATCACAACTTAAAGCCAGATACAGTTACTTTTATTCTCATGGGTTGCAAAAAGCAATAAAGATTTGTCAGGACTCACATACATAAGGGATTCCATTTAACATCTTTCCTTTTCAAATTTAAAATTTGTCCTGGTGAAAAAAGCCAAGTGTTAAAAATCCTTTCTACCTATTACAGCTTCTGAGCAAGTCATCACTGTTTAGGAACTACATACTCAAACAAGCTATTTTCCTGGGGTTGACGACCTTGTCCACACGGATGGTTTTCAAGGGCCTTGGCAATTTTACAAAATAAGGGGAATCAGCAAGGAGCCCAGGAAAGGTGCTGATGCTAGTGCCCCTGCATGCCAACCCCCAAACATACAGGAGGACTGTTCTGAATCGGCAGAACCAATCTGAATAAGGTTTTCACCCAATTCCCTCCTTTCCATACACAGTAAACCATTTTAGGTTTTAGCATGAAAACACTAACCCCAAATAACTTAGTTAATAATCTTACAACATTCATAAATGACAGCCAAATTGTTTTGTCTGTAACCTCTTTAAAGGGCAAAGGTGAAAATACCTGGTTTTTCAAATGGGGGTGATAAGACAGGGTCAGCAAGGCTGATAAACTAACATAAGTGATTTTTACACAATTTATCCAACACCTTTTAGTTTCAACAAAATTCATATTAAAAACTGCTTTGTCTAACATCATTTCTGGCTCACAGTGGTCACTCAATTTTTACAATATAAGAGAATTTTACTACAGTTCAGAAACACAACAGTAACACAGTAAATTTTAGATGACAATTGCATTTCCAAACAATCACACATAAATATTATTAATAGAAGACAGGACTTACCAAATGTAGAGAGAGGCTGGTTGGCCTGTAATTTCGTACTGCCCTGGCCCATCTCCTTCTTTCCCCCAGTTGCAGAGTCTGGTTGTGAGGGAGTCATGGATTTGGGAAGGGGGGAGAAAGATGGATTAAGGACCAGGGAGTGCTGGGAGGTTGTGGAGTTCAGCACCTGAATTAAAGAACCAGGGGCCATTGAGGAGGGGGATTTGGTGGATTGCCAGGCCTAGAGGCCTGAGGGCTACCCGAGTCTTCTTACCTCTATCCCGAGGTCTTCGGTTGGCCAAACCGGATGCTCCTATGAGAGAAAGGACGTTCCAGAGTCGAACAAGGGTTGAGCTTTATTTCAGGGTCTAGTTACAAGTGCAGGGGAATTCTTCCTTAGGAGGGAGCGAAGAATCTCCCAAGGAGGCAAAGATCTTACAATAAGAGATTGGAAGTAGAAGTATAAGTGGGGAGAGAGGGGGAGGGGAGAGAAGAGAGAGGAAAATGGGGAGCCTAGTAAGCTCACACGTGGCCCTCCGCCCAAGAGGCTTTTTCGGGCTTTCCTGGACCTACTTAAGCCCTCTGTCGCGTAGTTTACATATCAATATCGAGCCTGTTAGGAGACAACAGGTGTGTCCAATCCGGGACAGCCTCAAGAGCAGGGAGGCTCCACCCATCACGTATCTCCCGGGAAGGGGCGGAAATACCGGAGCTAGCCAAGCTAGCTCGGTCTGACCTTCTCGATTCCCTGCAGTTTTCCTGGGGGGCCTCGTAAGAACTCTAAGATTTAGAAGCTCCCACCTTTACCCGCCCGAGACCGTCCACACGGAATTGAACTTCCAACCTTCACAGTGGATAAGGATGAAGGTGCTTGAGGAATCTATGAGCTTCCAGATAGGGGACACTCAGCTTCAGAGAACCTGGAGCAGAAGCCTCCCCCTCCTTCCTTTTGCTAGGTGGGGACAGTGACTCAAATTCCCTACTATTCTTCAGCACTCTCTTTCCTTAATGGGATCTGGGATGAGAGGAGTTAACAGAATCTGCTAAAATGTTTTTAGCTGTTCTAAGTATTCATGACAGCCCCAGCTCCACGGTCACAGTCAGGACTACAGGGTAAAGATCTTAATAGTTGCAATTTTTACTCAAGTAAACTTCACTTCTGAGTCCACTCCTTAAAAAATTCTTTGAAAGAGAGGGCTTTGAATCTGTCACTCGAAGTGAGAGGGACTCTGGAAAAAGATCCAGTGGCACCTAGTTCCTTCTCTTTTACTGGAAAGTTCAAAGCTTTGTCTCTGAGGCTTCTTTTTTAGATCTATGCATTTTCCCAATCTGCCTTAGTGACAAATAGTATAATAAATTCTGACCTATCTTAAACATCAAATTAGGAGTGACACATTTCAGTTAAAATATGAACAGAATGAATTTAACTACCTTTTGATTGTGTTCCGTTACACAAAAACATCTCTTTCTTTTAGGTGGGGCATGAAATGGTTAAATTCTAGTCAATCTGTCTCTCTGATACTAGGGAAAAAGTTTCCCAGATTTCTTTCTTGTCCTTCTCTCCACCTTCAAAACCTAGCAAGGGTTAGATGGTAGAGAGAGATAATTTTACCAACAACTTCCCATAAATTTGCAAACCTTTTATGCTTTCCTTAAAACTTTCTACTCATGCTGTAATCCTTCCTACAGTCTTACTTTCTCACCTTTCCTTCTATCTACTTATTCCTTCTGGTGGGCGTTCATGAAAACCCCTTTAAAACTGCACATACCTTATTTCTTTCTGCTTTTGACCTGGCACTGTTTTTAGCAATCATATAAACTAAACAGTAAAAAATTTGTCTCTTTCTTTCTATCTCCCATTGATCATCAGAGAAAGGGGGAGGGAAAAGAGAAAACTGCATTCCAAGGTCCACCTGCAGCAGGCTGGCTGCATTAACACAGACACTTTCATTCATACAGACACAGACAGAACATACACAGACAATGAAGGAAGAATCCAAAAGCTCAGAGAGGATGATCAGAAATCCTCTGCACAAACCAGACACTTTTGCTTGGCTCTCCAGATCATAATGGAGGTCAACTAAAATGTTCTTTAAGGTACTGGAGACCAAGTTTCCTAGGAATGAGTCTCAGAGTGGGGGGTGTTGGCCCATCCTTTTGCCTGTAATCTTTAAGAATGGGTATAGAAGGGAAGGGGTACCAATAGCACCTGTAGACTATCTCACCTCCTAGCATCCTAAAGAGGGAGCTAACCACATGAATCCCCTATCAAGGCATCCTTTGACACATGTGAATTGTGCCAGAGCCTATCAAAGGCTCCACCTAAACCTCAGTAAGCCTTCCTAGGTAATTAAGGGGTGAACCTCAACTACAAGGCAAGAAGGGGTTGGCTAGGGAAGTTTAAGGGAAGGGGGAAGAGAGGGGAAGCTTACCTTGGCTTGAAGAATACCTGAGACCTCAGACTGTGCCCCACATTGAGGACCAGAAACATGACATGGGTTGGAGAGATAGAGGGACAGGAACTCCAAGACTGGAGTTCCCTGTATGGGCCATTTGGAAAAGAATTCTTAGACTCAAGCATTGTTGAAGTCAAGGTGGTAAAGATTTACTATGCTTTCAGCGGGCAAGAGTTCTTCGGGAATCTGCAATCTTAGAGGGGTACAGGTAAAGTTTATATAGGATATTCTTTAATGTAATATGTGCCAAATATGGTCACCAGGTGATTCAGGGCAGGATTAGGGAGTGGTTAGTTCTTAAAGGAATATGCACTTTTAGTATTCATCAGGAAATAGCCCAAAGCAGGGCTATATTGAGGTGTGCTTTTAGGCCTGAAATGTCACTAAGTCAACTAACAGTCAGAACTGACTAAGGAATACCATGGCTGCTCTCATCAATGTCTTCTTAGACAAGATAAATTTAAGGGAGTATACATATGTCGAAGTCTAGGATACATATGATTGGTCAGTGAGTAGTAAATTTCATTATGACCCAGTACACAGGCTGTTCAGCCAGTACACAACTGGGTTCAGACTAAGAAATTCCATAGATGCAGCTGGCTACTGTATCAGGAAAGGAGAAATGGTTGTTTCTGGGGCAGGCTGTGTCCTTGGCATGGGCAGAAACTTCCTGGGATAGTGTTTTGAGGCTGGGGAGAAATGTGATTTTTTGAGAGAAATGTCATTTTAGAATTGAGGTCCAAGCACAGGCACCCAAGCACCCAATCACTAACTCTGTCCCTTTTTCTGGCTGTTCCCCATGCCTGGAACTTTCTTCTAAAGAAAACCTTTCTTGACCTCTCTGAATGCTAGGAGTTTTTCTCTGCTGATTGTTTCCCAGCAGAATTAGCTACTCTCTCGGCTGAGCCCACTCACATCTCCTTGTATTTGTCCTTAGGGACAAATAGTATAATAAATTCTGACCTATCTTAAATATCAAATTAGGAGTGACACATTTCAGTTAAAATATGACCAGAATGAATTTAACTACCTTTTGATGGTGTACTATAAGTCTTTGCACATATGACTATCCCACCCCTCCCCCACCTACCATTAGACCATAAACTCCTAAACAGCAGGGTCTGAGTTCTAGCCATCTCTCTGTCCCCAAAGGTGTTTTGCAGATGTTAGGTACTTAAAATCTGTTTCTCCTAAAAAGGACCAGGACACTAAAGAGGTGAGAGTGTAAATCAGACTGAACAGTACAAGCAACAACAAGTACCAGCCACATTTCTCCATTTTCACCTGATTAAAATCCTGTAGAGGTTTTGTAATTATCAATCTTCTCTGTGAAGTTAAATGATTGTTATTTGTTCCTCTGTCAGCTGTCAGATTTCCTAATGGATTTCTTCTTTTCATACAGAACATGGTATCAGAGGCTTCAAATTACCTGTATGAGGCCACAGAAAAAAGATTTTACTTCAAAGGAGTCTCCATCTTGATTCCTGCAACATGGCAGACAAAACCAAACTATGAGAAACCAAAACTTGAGACCTACAAAAATGTAAGATCATCAGACTCTCATTTTTATTAAGCATTACTTTTATTTTAAAAACATTTTTATTAAATATTACTTAATGGGTGACCTAAATATTTTAAATGCAATCCTCAGATAATTAATGAAAATATTTTCAGTCATTCAGTGTAAATATTGCAAGTTTTGGTTATGATGTTCCATATAACAAGAAACTTTAAAAAAACATTTCTAGGCAGATATCATCATTGAAGCCGCTAATCCCCCCGGCAATGTTGTTCCACGAACTGACCAGTTTGGGCAGTGTGGAGAAAAGGGAGAGAGAATTCATTTAACTCCTGACATCATACTGGGGAAAAAGGTGGATGAGTACGGACCACGAGGTACTGATGAAACTCTGTAATTGTATCATATGTGCAGAATGTTTCCTAACTCAAGTTTCACAGGATTCATAGAATATGATTCTCTTGATCTGAAACTGAAGATTAGCCAAGAAGATTTCAGGGGAATTCCTTTCTTCACTTAAGAAGGGGTAGTAGTATTTCACTTCACCTTTGGAAATGTAATTGCTTTAGATGGTGGTCTCTAAATGTTTTTTACTGCCTTCTGTCAGAAAAAAACGAATATCACCTTTGTGGTTGAAGGGAGATTGGTTTGGACTGGGGAGAGATTTGAGGGAGGCAGAACCACCAGCAGGCTACTGAAATAGTCCAGGTGTGAGGTAATGAGGGCTAGCAGCATCAGACAAAAAAAAAGGGTCATATTTGAGCTACGTCGAAGGTGAAATCAATGGGTCTTGGCAATAGATGGGATGTTGGGTGTAAGACAGTGAGGAATCCTGGTAGGTTGTGAGTCTGATGGACTGGGAGGATGGTATTGCCCTCTACAGTAACAGGAGGAGGGGGGACGGTTTAAGGGAAAAGATAATGAATTCAGTTTTGGAAACACTGAGTTAAAGACGTCTACTGCATATCAGTTCAAGACATCTGAAAGGCAGTTGGAGATGTGAGACTGGAGGTCAGCAGGGAGATTAGGGCAGAATAGGTTCATTTCAGAATCATCAGCAAAGAGATGATAATTAAATTCAGGGGTTTGATGGATCACAAGTGAAATAGTATAGAGAGAGAAGAGAGCACACCTTAGAACCCTGAGGGTTACCTGTTGGATGAATGTCTTGGCTCTCCAGGGGTTTGGGTTTCTACCCTAGAGACCATGTCTTTAAAGAACATATTCAATTAAAGTATTTCTCACATTAAAAGTTTATGAATCAGTGTAACACCCAATATAAACCTAAGGATCTAAATTTTCTCCATACGCATTCAAGCATCTAAGCATAGGTGGTTATTAAAATGAAAGGAGTCAAATAGAACTAATTTGATTTTCAATAAATTCAACAAATATTACTAAGTACCTACCATGTGTAAGGGACAGAGTAAGGTTTAGAAGACAAGAAGATAAAAAATACCCTCACCTAGCCCACAGCTCATGGGAAGAATACAAGATGGACACAAAGAATTAGAAAATAGAGCAAGGAGTAAAGAGGGAACGAGACAGAAGAACCAATGGGCTCTAGCACTACCGGAAAGAGGCTGAATGTGGAATAATAGGTGGTGGGCTCCAGGATGACATCTCAGAAGAAGAGATACTAAAATTGAATTTTGAATGAAGATAAAGATCCTGGAAGGCACATAAGAAAGGAATTCATACTATGAATGGGGCAGAGTTTAGACAAATATCGAGAGACAGGAGATGCATATTGAACTCTGGGAACAGAAAATTATTCAATTTGACTGGAATACAAAGGGCACAAAAGGAAGTAATAGGAAAGTGGTAAGTTGGAGTCAGAATGTGGAAGGCTAAAGATTAGGATCAGTGGTCTGAATTTCATCCTAGTGTACTAGGGAGCCAAGAAAGTTTTTTAAACAGGGGAGTAACATGGTCAGATGTAGGATCATGGGATTATAGGTTTAGAGACAGAAGGGACCTTAGAGGTAATGTAGTCCAATCATGTCATTAGGTACGTGAGGAAACTGAGGCCCAGGGACACTTAGTGATGTGTCCAAGGTTACAAAAGTAGCTGGGTTTCAACAAATTTTCTTTCTACTACAACACACTACTAGTCAACATGTTCCTAGAAATGTACAATACATAGTAATGTGAGGAGGTGGAGAAGCTTGGCAGCCAGGGAGAGAAATCAGAGAAGGCTTCATGGTAGATAGAGTGCTTGAGCTACACCTTAAAGGAAGATGGAGATTTTAAGGAGCATGAAGGACTAGTAGTATTAAATGCAATAAATGTACTGGGGGTAAACACAGAATACCTAAGGGACAGAAAAGACAGACACATGTAGCACATCCTGAGTGTTGGAAAACAGAGGGATAGTCTATTGGTATCTATACAATGTTAAGGAAACTATTCAAAGATGCACTCCTCCCCCAGACCGTTGATTAGGCTCCATTTAATTGATTCATGTTGGCAGGGAGAGGATGTAAGATGGGGAGACATGGATGAACTGAAATCTGTACCACTGATGACTATAAGTGAATGAAAGGGATCACAGATCCATCCAATTATTTAAGTAAAAGTAAGGGAAATAGGAAAGGAAAGGAAGGAAGGAAGGAAGGAAGGAAGGAAGGAAGGAAGGAAGGAAGGAAGGAAGGAAGGAAGGAAGGAAGGAAGGAAGGAAGGAAGATAGGAAGGAAGGAAGGAAGGAAGGAAGGAAGGAAGGAAGGAAGGAAGGAAGGAAGGAAGGAAGGAAGGAAGGAAGGAAGGAAGGAACTATGATGGGCCAGGAACTATGCTAAGTGTTTTACAAACGCTCCTCACAAAAACAATGAGAGGTAGGTGCTGTTAGGATCTCCATTTTACAGCTGAGGAAAATGAGGCAAAGGTTACAAGATCTGCCCAGGTCAAACAGCTACTGAGGGTCTGAGGCCAGATTTGAACTTAGATCTTTCTGACTCCAGGCACAGCACTCTATCCACTGCAACAGCCAGCTATTTTGAATAGTACACCAAAAGTCATGAAATATAAAACTTTAGAAGAAGGGTCTCAGTGCACTGGGTACTTTTATCTACGATTGATCTGTGGAAATCCATGAATAAGAATTTCACAGGAACAGAAGTCATGAGTAGGGTGAAATTTGCATTGATGAATGGAATATCCACCAAGACCAGAGGGGATAAACACAGCAACATCAAAATGTAGAAGTAATTGTATTTTTGCATTTCAAATATATTCCCACAGGTAAAATTTTAGTGCATGAATGGGCCCATTTACGGTGGGGAGTGTTTGATGAGTACAATGAAGAGGAGCGTTTCTACCAGTCTGAGGGAAAAAATGTACCAGTAAAGTATGTTTATCTTTGTTTAACTTTTTTTGTGAACCACATCAGATTGAAATCATCTTCTTGCGATTTAATTTTCAAAATATCTGGTTATCAAGATCGTTTTTCTTTTCATCTATAGATTACAACAAAGGCATGTGTTATCATCAATTTCACTATAACCTTCTTTATATGTGACTGCTTCCTACAGCAACACACTTCAAAGGAGAGGCAGCTATATCACAGCACTGAAATTTTTCTGAATCTGAGGCACAAATTCATTACAGATCAACTCTCTGGTGTTGTTATATATATCTGCACCACAGAGAGACTTGCCAACATGGTCTCAGATACAAGCCACCCATAGAGAGACAGACCTAGCACAGATCCTTGCTGCCTCCTCAGGACAGAAGCAACACACATGGACAGAAAGAGACAGAACAAGCCCCCCAAATGTTGGAATATCACACCATCACTGCACCAAAGAACCTACTAGACCTTTTGCTTCTTTCTCCTCAGGGATTTTAGGAATAATTTTAGGAAGCACAAGCAACACTCTCTTGCTTCTTGGGGTTTAAGTGTAGTGGGAAATTACAACTGTCAAGGAGGGAAAATATCAGTATCCTTCCTTGAGTAGGCTACACCTGCTCTCTTTCTGTTTTTGCAGGAAACCTACATTGTTCTCCCTGTGGGGTTAACAAAAGGTTTAGCATCAGTCAATCCACGAGCATTAATGAAATACCTGTTATACAATGGGTGCTGTCTTTGGTGCTGGGAATACAAAGGGGAACATTAAAGTCTCAGCTCTCAAGGACCTTGAAGGAAATGACATGTACTTATACACACACACACACACACAGCACATACACACAAAATAGGTGCAAAGTAAATGCAAGGCAGTTGGGAGGGACACGAGTCTTCATGGTGCCCTCATTTCTTCTCCACATGTTTAGCTGAGCCACAGAGCTCTGAGAGATACTTGTTGAGCAGTTTTGATCTACTTAATGAATGAAACAAGTCAATGAAAAGAAAATTGGATTCTTAGGAATACAAATAAATACAGATAAAAAACTTGAGCACCACAAATTAGTGGTGATAACAACACTGGGCAGCTACCCTAGCTGCTGAGAATGAGGATCCTCTCTTAATTCCCTTGAAGACAATAAGGAGTAAGGAGCCCATCCCAGGGAGCAACACAGTCGGGGACACCAGTAAAGCCGACCTGGTACTCCCTACAGATGGCCTAGTATTGGGATATTGGAAAAAAAGCGCATCTGAAATTTCCTGCAGGGATTCTCTGCCAAACAGAAAGTTTTATTCCTGCCTGACGGAGACTTTGATGCCTAAATGGGTTGCTTGATACACACCCTCTATGATGAAGAAATAATTAATGTGATAACATCAGGGATACACACAAGTTGGGTGGTTTATAATAAGTTTATTTTTTAAAATCTAATCTTAATATGTTTTCAGATGTTCTGAAGCTATCACTGGTACAAACGGGGTGCATACATGTTCCAGAGGCAGTTGTTCATTCAGATCATGCAGAACAGATCCAAAAACGGGAAAACTTAACAAAGACTGTGTATTTATACCTGACAAAGCTCAGAACGAGAAAAGTTCCATCATGTTCATGCAAAGCATTGAATCTGTAAGTATTTAAAATTTTATGTCATTAGTTCTGAAGTTTGTAAAGAGAAAACAGTATCTTTTTGAAGCATAAGAGGAGCATTTATTGGTGTTAAAGTTTGCAGAAAACTTTGCCTCTGCCTTATTATCTGATGCTAATGACCTCACTGGTCATAACTGTCATTCCTATATCACACATGAGAAAACAAACTTGGAGAAATGAAGTGAGTGGTGCACAGTGGCACTGCTAGCTCAGTGCTCTATCAGAACATCTGTCCAGATGGCCTGAGACAGGTCCCTTGTGCTGGGCAGCCCCTTAATGAGCCATTACATCTCTAAAAGGGAAGGCTGAGAATACAAAAGAGAACAGGAGGGAACACCACGTTCATTAGGCCAATCCTCTCAAAATATCACTGTTCCACACTTGTACTCTAGCCCAATCTCTTTGAAATTACTCTAAATACCCCTTAAATTCCTAAAGTAAAAAATCAAATTGGGGCTCTAAGGGGGAATGCTTTCTTGGAAGGAATGTGGGCTGGAGGTGTCAGGATATCCTCAATAGCTCCTTTTATTGTTTAACTTTCTGTTATATACATATACATGTGTGTGCGTATATACATATATATACACATATATATGTGTGTATATATATATATAAATATATATATGGGTGTGTGAGTACCTGTGTGTGTGTGTGTGTGTGTGTGTGTGTGTGTGTATATATATATGTATGTATATTTATGTTCCTAAATTGGTTCCTTCTATTCCAGCTTACATTGTTTTGAGAAGTGGGCTCAGCCAAATGATCTACCTTGGTGTTAAATATGAAAAGCTGTGAGGGTAAGAGTGATTAATTGACTCATGTCACACAGTAGCAAGTAGCCAAGGCAGCATTCAAACTCAGGACCTCTGCACAGAAACCCAGCACTCTCTCTCTCCCTCTGAGGATGGAGCCTCTCTTCTGGATTCCTCCTGCTGACTTTGCAGTTCACTATAATCATAGTGCACAGAACACTGGGCCTAAAGTCAGGAAGACTCACCTGCCGGAGTTCAAAGTCAGCCTCGGCCACTTAGTTGTGTGACCCTGGGCAAGTCATTTCACAATATTTGCCTCAGTTTCCTCATCTGTAAAATGAACTGGAAAAGGAAATGGCAAACTCTTTCACTATCTTTGCCAATAGCAAAATGGATAACACATGCAGTAGTAGTGTTTTCTCACTGAGGCAGCAGGGTAATGTAGTGGATTAAGTGCTGAGCCTGGACTTAGCAGGTACCTGATAAATGCTTCCTCTTTTATTCTCACCACCTATCCTCCCCAGACACTCTCCCCACAAGTGTACACACTTGTGGTCTCTGAACTCCAGCAAAAGACTCCACTTCTCCTCCACTTATGTGCCCTAGCTCACTCCCTGTTCCTGCCTGTTGAGGTTTTGGGGAATCGATACTGTTACAAGCAGCGAGGTGGTGCAGCATCACCTCAGACACTTGACACTCACTAGCTGTGTGACCTTGGGCAAGTCACCTAACACCAATTCCCTCATCCTTGGTCATCTCCATCATCCTGATGAATATCTGCTCACTGCATTCAGCTGGCTGTGGAGGAGAAGTGAGGCTGGTGACCTTGCACAAGCCCTCCCTCACTCAAAACAAAGTCAAGGGCAAGTCATATCATTTCTCTCATGGAATGTCTTCTTCGGCAACGAAGGACGAACACGCTGTTACACAATGTGTTAGCTGTCCCACCCAGTTTGGCAACATCTGAATATCAGCCACAGATACCGTTTATACCTTCATCCAAGTCGCTGAATTAAAATATAATAGAACAGGACCAAGAAAATATTCCTGTGGGATTCCACTAAACGTGGCCTGCCATGTTGATACCTTTGTATCACTACACTAATCACCACTTCTGGAGTCAGTCAACCAGGGCTGAACCCAATTAACCATATGATTCTTCTTCCTACACTTCTTCAACATATTCCCAAAGAAACTTGGCCAAACATTCTGCTGAAATCCAGCTGCCTGAAATGGTCCCATGACCTGTCTGTCTAGTGAGCTGATAGCCAATGGAATCGAGGTCAGTCTGACATGGCACCTTCTTCAGGAACCTCTGCTGGCTGTCAGGCTATTGTCTCTTCTCCTTCTAAGCACTCACGCTCAGGTCAAAATCAGAATCCTAGACTCAGAGGAGAGTCTGGTTGGAAAGGAACCTGGAAATGCCCTAGTCTACTTCTCAAGTTGTGGACTGGGGAACAATGTGGGAAAAGGTATGTTAGAAAAGGTTTAACAACTGACTCTCTGGGGGAAAAAATGCAAGACAAATTATTAAGTTTTATCTACATTGTTAAAATTGTTTCCATCACTTTATTAAGTCAAGACCCATGGTGTCAAACTCAAACAGAAATGAGCCCCTGATCCATGTGGAAGGATGGATCCATACTGTGCCCTGGTTTTTAAAACATAACGTTACCCATATTTTCTGGCTTTGTATTGATTTTGCTGAATATTTTCCCATCTGGATTCCAATGCATGGGCTACTTGTTTGTCCCTTCTAGATATTCAATGAAACAATAAACCTTGCCCTGATTTGTAGCATTTGTTGAATCCTGAGGTGTAAATGTGCCTGCTGGAAATTCAACAATGAGGTCTTCACAGCCCCTTAGAGTGGGGTCCAACACGCTCAGCCTGCAGTCCCAGAGACCCTTTTTGGGGGGACTTCCAGGTCTAAACTATTTCATAATTATATTAAGGTATTTTAATTTCTAATATGGTAAATATAAATAGGCAGTACAATCATAAAGAAAAGCTGTTGGAGGAAAGGTCCTCAGTAACTTTTTAGTGTACATGAATGCAAAGACCTTCTTATCGAGTCTAACGTCTTCACTTTGCAAGAGAGGAAACTAAGGTTAAATGATTAGGACAAGATAGTGGAACAGGCAGGCCTAGAATCCCAGGAGTGTTGCAGAGTTTTTCAAATAAGTTACTGTTCTCCCCTAAATCATCATTGGGTTGCTAGTTCTATTGGTTACATACATTAATGATTTACAGAAGGCTTTCTTCACCTTTCTATGTCACAGGCCCCTCAGTGCTCTGGTGAAGCTTTTAGATTCCTTCTCATAATCAAGTTTTAAATGCATCAGATAAAATACTCAGGATGACAAACAAAACCAACTATATTTAAAAAGGTATATTGCTCTAAATCACTGTTGATTACAGACATGCAAATCAAAACAACTCTGAGGTACATCACACCTATCAGACTGGCTAACATTAAAAAGCAGGAAGATGATAAATGTTGGAGATGATGTGGGAGAGTTGGAACACTAATTCATTGTTGGTGGAGCTGTGAGCTGATCCAACCATTGTGGAGAGGAATTTGGAACTATGACCAAACTGCTACAAAAATGTGTATACCCTTTGACCCAGCAATATCATTTCTAGGGCTATATCCCAAAGAGATCACAATAATGGGAAAAGTCCCACATGTACAAAAATATTTATATCAACTCTTTGTGTGGTGGTCAAGAACTGGAAATCAAGGGAATGCCCATCAGTTGGGGAATGGCTGAACAAGTTGTGGAATATGAATGTAATGGAATGCTACTGTGCTATGTGAAATGATGAACGTCAGGATTCAGAAAAACTTGGAAAGACTTATATGAACTGATGCTGAATGAAATGAGCAGATTCAGGAGAATATTATACATAGTAACAGCCACAGTGTGAGAAGACTGTTTCTGATGGACTTACCCTGCACAGCAATGCAAGAACCTAAAACATTTCCAAAGGCCTCTGGAGGCAAAATGCCATCCACATCCAGAGAAAGAACTATGAAATCAGAACACAGAATGAAGCAGACCATTTTCTCTTCGATTGTGTTTTGGTTTGGTTTACCTCATGTTTTCTCCCACTCGTTATAACTCTTCTACGCAACATGATTAATATGAAAAATGTTTAATAAGAATGTAAGTATGGAACCCATACAAGATTGCATGCTGTCTCTGGGAAATAGGGGGAGAAAATTTAAACTTCATGGAAGTGACTGTTGAAAACTGAAAACATATAAATTCATTTTTTAAAAAGATATAAAAGCATCATTTCAAACTTTAGTTCATAGACCCAGGTTAGGAAACCCTGCTTTACAATTTTTGTATTGATGATGCAATTGGACTTTTTCAGGTGGTTGAATTTTGTACAGAAAAGAACCATAACAGAGATGCACCAAATGCTCAAAACCAGAAGTGCAACCTCAGGAGCACATGGGAAGTGATCCAAGGCTCAGAAGACTACAAGACATCCACTCCTATGACAGAAGCAGAGCCACCCTCGACCAACTTCTCACTGAAGCAGATCAGGGAAAGGACCCTGTGCTTAGTTCTGGATAAGTCTGGAAGCATGGGGGTAAGCCAAACCTGACCCATTCTTCTGGAGGTGCAGGGGGTGTGTTCACATCATATGGTGACCCACAGAATCTTGGGCTTGTTGAAAATCATATTGATCTCATGGTTTAAAAGAATGTAGAAAGCAGGGAATCAGTACTCTCCCTACATCAAATTTTCCTTTAAGCCCTAATGCTCGTATTCCCTCCTCTCCTCTTTCTCCAACAAAGATCATGGCAAATTATCCACTGCATCTAGATGACATTTTGATTGTCCAAAAGTGATTAAACTAAGAATTTTCTGTGCAGTTTCCCAGCCCATGAAGATCTGCAGTCCCTGTCAAAAAAACAGCACAATCAACTTTGTATGACTTTAAATTTTTCTCCTTTGTTGATGATTGTGCAAAATAATCAAACATTCTACCTAAAAGTGCAGCTGAGATTCCATACTTGAAAAGCCTGACAACTTCACTAATCTGGGCATGCTCTACTGTACTCCACCGTTCCCCACTCATCAAAATGACTTAGTAATCCCAATACAGAAATTCATTGGTTCCTTGGTCAAAAATGATTTACTATGAGACAATGTGGTGTAGTGGATGGACAGCTGACCTCTGAGACAGGAGCATCAGATCCCATATCTAGCACGTGCTGGTTATGCAATTCTATGAAACTATAAGTTGCAGAGAAAGTGCCAACCTGCCTTGGTAGGGAGTTTCCTCATCTGGGAGTCCTTTGTACCAATGAAATCCCAGGTCTACTCACTATTCTCCTTGGTAGTTCATCCCTGGTGATGTGGCTCAAATTAAAAGGCAAAAATATTTCACAGAACTTCTGTCATCTACTAAGCCCGACACCAACCCATTCATAATCATGATCCAACTTAAAAATCCCATGCTTCAATGTTTTCAGAATCTGCTAATTTGTTAATGAGCATCCACCAATGCAGAGACAAACCCTTCCACCACTTAAGCTTTCACAGTTACTATGACTGAAACATGCACTGCCCTTTTGGTCATCTGGTGATATGCCTTTATAAAATTAGGAGGCTTAGACCTCAGAAAGCAAACACACAGTCTATCTTCAGGCTGATCCTTAAATACATTCTAGCCTAGAAGAATCCTCAGAGTTTGTGTTCTGTTTCTTAACCTGGGAAAATCCAGACTCTCCATCATGGTACCCAGAGCCCCTACAGTCCCACATATAGGCTTAGTCCATTTTGCCACAGATTTCTTGTAGAAGACCCCTTGCAAATCTGAATTGTGTTTTTCTTTCAGAATGAGGACCGGCTAAATAGACTGAATCAAGCCTCCAAACTCTTTCTGCTTCAGATCATTGAAAAGGGGTCCTGGGTTGGGATGGTCACATTTGACAGTTCAGCCTATGTTGAAAGTGAACTAGTGCAGATACAGCCTGATGCTGAGAGGAACACCCTCATTACCAAGTTACCTACTGTTGCTTCAGGAGGAACATCCATCTGCTCTGGACTCAGATCAGCATTTACGGTAAAGTGATCTCCCCTCCACTGTCTCTATTACAGTGGATATTTTCAAAGTGAATTTCTACTCTGAATTTCCCTCACATGCCTACTGTCTACTATGAATTTCATGCTTCCCTCTGAAATGTGAATAGACTTCCAGGGAGGGGAAAAATATCAACAAATGGTGATGTGGAGAAACCCTAATTAAATTCAGCCCAACAAATACTAACCCCTTAGTGCTGGACTAGGGTAGAAAGAAAGGAAAAAAGTCATCTTTAGACTCAGGAAGTATTGGGCTCATGTCCCTCCTGAAAGGCAACAAAATACAATTCACAGAACCATCAACTTGGAGTCAGAATAAGCCAAGTTCAAATTCTGCCTCAGAAACCTACTGGCTGTGTGACCCTGGGCAGGACACTTAATTTGTACAGGTTTCAGTTTCCTCATGTATAGAATAAGCAGAGTGGAACTAATGATCTATGAGGTCCTTTCTAGCCCTAAATAAATAATACTGTAACCCACATGGGCTATACAGTTATAAAACCAATGAGAAACGTTCAGTACATGATATAGAAAAGGGGGCATGGTATGCAGCAGAAGCATTCAGGGCAGCCAGGGGCAATGATCTTCAATCTAGGCTCCATTTTCGCCAAGTCAGACATTTCTGGCTCTGATGATTCATTTAAATACGCTGAGTCAAGGAGCTGTTAGTCATCCAGTTAGGGGGATGTTATAACACAGTCAAAGAGTGATGAATGGATGTTTTAACTCCCATTATGGAGGGTTTTCCACATTTTGATGCATTAATTCTGTCTAAAGATTATTACTCTTGATATAAAGTAACATGATAGAATTATCTTAGTGATCCTGCAGTCCAACAGCCTCATTTTATTAATGAGAGAGCAGAAAGAAATAAATGGTAAGTTAGTGGATAGGAATTGGACATACCATGTATGGTTCTTCTAGAGTAAGTATAGTATATATTTATATAGGACATAATTTGAATAGAGGAAGAATAGGATAAAGGTGAAGAAGGATGAGGGCTAAGAGGTCAGGGATGATGTTGTGGATACAACCTTCAATAGAGAGGAAGAGATGGAACTCGGATCGTAGGGCCATGAATGGTATAGAAGCAATGGGCATGGATTTTAACAGCGAAGGGGGAAAAAGAGAGCCTAAGCCTGTACTGAAAGTAAAGTTTATTTACATGGCATGGGAAAGCTGATTGTGTTTGTTGGAATAGAGGAAGAAATCATCAGGGAGCAAGACTAAAGATATGTAAGAGGGAAAGCAGGAGTGTCAGTGCAACAGGGTCCTGGAGAAAAGGAAAGGGAAGGGGTGTCAAGGTCAATGTGGAGATGGTGGCTTCCACATGACAGACTTGCTGTTTCCTCGGATACAGGAGGAAGGAAATGGGTGAGAGACCACAAAACATTCCTGATGGCTTCACCTGTTTCTGCAAAGTAATAAATGACGTCATGTGCTGGGACTTGAGAGAAATGGATGAGAAGCTAGGGCCCCAAAGGGTTAGAGAAATGGTAGGAAGAGATTTTGTGAGGGATGTGCTAGAGAATCAAGAAAAAGTAAATGCAACAAGCACAGCAAAGTTCTGGTTGAAGTGCAGCCAGGTAAGATAATAAGCATTACTTAAGTGCCTGGCACTGTGTTAAACATTTTTACAAATATTATCTCATTTGATCTTCACAATAACCATGGGAGGAAGGTGGTATTATTAGCTATATTTTTCAGATGAAGAAACTGAGGCAGGCTGTGGTTAAATGGCTTGCCTAGGATCACATAACTAGGAAGGTCAGATTTGAACTTAAGCCCAAATCTCTCCACTGCCTGCCTAGCTGCCTCATACAGAGAAGACAGGCAGGGATGGATAGACAGGTTGTGATTTGCATCAATGGAGGGGATACTCACATACATGAAACACTAGATCCACTGGAGTATCAGAAAATAAGGTTTCCTGTAAAGTCAGCATTGCTTCACAGATAGAATACTGAGAAAGTTCCGAGATCCACTTCTGCTACTGGCATGTCTTAGCTGTGACTCTGTATAAGCCATTGAACGTCCAAGTGTCTTGGACAACTCCCTTAGACTTATCATCTGGTTTAGTGGAGGGAATTCCTGCTCCAGGATTTGTATAATGTGCCCTGAACTGAGTGCTATGAGTCATGCCTTTGTTTCTAAGGGTCCAGCTTGGGATCTTAAAATAGAGCATGCTTTCCCAAAGCTTCATAAAGAGGTTTAGCCAAACAAAGCAGGCAAGAAGCAGCACAGGAGCACAGAGTTAGACGTGGAAGATACCTCAGAGGCCACCTACCTCTTCCATTTACAAATGAGGAGACCCACAAAGCCTCTGACTCTTTCCACTTTGCATTGTCTCCTCTAAAGTTCATAAGCTCCTTCCTCTTTAACCCTCCCAGGAATGACAAAATAATCAGAAACACTTCCTTGCACATAGTGGGTGCTCATCTGTCCAGTGTCTCATCAACCTCTATGTGTTCTAGAACCAGAAAGAAAAGATGCCCTGGCTGGGACTCAAAGCCAGTGTTCAGAAGCTGGGTCACTCATTTGGCCAGAACACTTCTGCTTCCAAAAGGCAGCATCTGCTGAGACAAATTTTCCTGGATTAGTTCAGGAGAAAAAGGGATTGGGTTGAGTTTCTGGAAGGTACACATTTCATATTTCAAAATCAAATGATGGGAAGGTTTTCCTGGGGTCTTTCCTTTATTTTCTTCTTTCATACCTGTCAAGATTCACCCACTTAGGATTACCTGACAACACTATGTCTGCTTACCAATGTCTGGGATGAATCTGTGCTTTCAGGTAATAGAAAAGAAATTCTCAACAGATGGTTCAGAAATCATCCTTCTGACTGATGGAGAAGATGGATCAATCAGCACATGTTTTGATCAAGTGAAACAAAGTGGTGCCATTATCCACACAGTTGCTCTAGGACCTTCTGCAGCCAAAGACCTGGAGAAGCTGTCAGAGATAACAGGTAAAAGATAACCTGGAGAATGGATTTCTTCAGTAAGAATGAAAGATTATTTCTATGCAAACTTCCCTTTGAGTTCTCCTCTAAGCTCTACACGTGACGCAGGACTTCTGAATGCTATGGAAGTGGGGTACAGGCTCTGGAAGGTCAGTCAGTAAACATTTAAGTGCCCACTATATGTCAGGTATGGTGCTGAGTGCTAGGCACACAAAGAAAGGCAAAACAAAGTCTCTGCCTTCAAGAAGCTCACATGTGTTTAGGGTGGGACCAAAATAACACACAAAAAGAAGCTAAAAAAGGGAGAAGGGGAGAAGGGTATCCAGAGCAGGGGCATGATGGAGTCCAGAGGAGTGAGGCATGATGGGAAATGAATAGACTAGGTCACCTTAAATTGAAGATATAAGAGAAGCTTTCTGGTCTCCCCCTTCTGCCCCCCCATACCCCACCCCTCTCCAATCAGAAAGGGGAAGGAGCCCCTGGGACAGAGACTGCTAAAGTTCGAGTTCCACAACTGAATTGAACTTGTAGGTTGATGAGGTTCCTGGGGCAGAATGGGGACATTCAGAGGAGGGCAGCTGGGTGAGAAATGAATAAAATAACTGGTCCTACCAAACTGGAGAGACTTCAAATAAAGTCCAACAACAGCCTTAATGTCTGTCAACTGAGGACATGCTGAGTTACATTTGGAGAGAGATTCATCTCTTTATTTCTCTGTGATGATTTTCCCCAAAAAAATAAGTCTGAAAGGCTGTCTCCCCAGTGACAGAATCATAGCAACTCAAAGCTGGTTTTTGAGGTCCATCGAAGACTAACTAGTCCAAACCATACCAAAGGAAAGAATCCTCCTACAAATGGCCATGGTTTTGCAGTCACTTGGGTTTTTCAAAGAACACAACAAAAATTAATTCAAACAAATTCAACAACCATTTATCCCAAGCCAATTACATTTAAGGCAATGTGCTAGGTGCCATGAGGAAACAAATAGAAGAAAAAAGACACAGTCTCTGCCATCAAGAACTTGTCTAATGGGGGATGAGAAGGAGAATGAGACTTGAATACAAAGATGCCAGAAACATTTGACTTGTTATTCCCAATCCAAGGGCCCTTGATGAGGAGAAATAAGAAGTGAATATGGAATAAAAGTAGAGCTTGACTCTCTTAAGTCCATCAGTGACTGCCAGCATCACTGGGGGATGAGTGAACTTTCCAGAGAATGAAAGCTTACCCCCGTAAGGGACCCTTTTTCTATTTTAACCCATCTAAATGAAATGCTGTCTTAAATGTACTAGGCGCTTCCCTAAGTGATTAAGCAGAGCTCCCCTGAGCCTTTTTCTTAATAGCTCAGGATCATCAGTTATGTTATTGTACTACTAAGGATATAGGAAGGGATCTGCTAAAGCCAGATTGTACCAGCTTATGAGAGCCCGTTGTTAAACATTCATTGCATTTAAAGCTCAGAAATCAGCAAATGCCACACATCAGGGTTTCATTTGTTGCTGCAGTGATTTCTGCGCTTACGAAAGTGATGGAGAAAGCATTCAGAAGGATGCTTTCACTTTATTGTGTCAGAAATACATATTTTTTTGATGAGCTAGTTGTTAAACATTTACTAGCATACTGCTGTATATGGGACTATTTGCTAATACACAAGTGATCTTTAGAGACCATCCAGTCATGGTAATAAAATCATAAAGCTATTCCAACTCCCTCATTTTCCAGATGAGGTGATAAGAGGCACAGAAAAATAATGTGACAATCCTAACAAGAGTATACGTCAAAGGTAAGCCTTTTTGACTTCAGGTCTAGTGCCTTGTCCATTTGACAGAAGTCAAAGGTCAAAGAGATGAAGAAACTCACGTGAGGTCACAAGGCTATTCATGTTCAAACCACCACTAGAAGTCAGACTAGGGGTTGTCAACCAAACCATGCTTCCCTAGCTAGTATATTCTTTGATTTCCTGTGGTTCTTTTTTTATACACTTTGATCCAATCCATTGATGTCACACTGTTATATCCTGATGTTACTAGTGTGACTGCCTTAGTAGTACCCATTTTTTCCTCACCATTCTTCTTATTTGCTGCTTTATGGGCTGGGAAAACCAATAAAGCTTATTAAATTTTGTCTGAAATAAGAGTAAATCCTTCATAAAAGTTCTATTCTGATTCCTCATTCTCAAGGTGACTGTACGGTCTCAAAGGCTATGCCCTGAGGTACAATTAAGATGGAAAGGCTTTGGGTGAGGGCTTGATTGTGGGTAATGTGTCCATTGTCCCAGGCTCTCTTCTCTCATTTCCCAGAATTTCCTTCTCTGTACACTTGTAGTTTCTCTACCTTGACTTCCAGATCCAACAGGGAATATAAGATCTTTGAGGGCTAGAGACACTTCCTTTGTAGCAGAATGCTCTTGCACATGGCAGGAGCTTAATGACTGTTGGTTTAACTGAACTGGGCACACTGTTAAAACTGGAAAGACAAGTCACTGGAAGATTGTTCACTAAATAAAGACTTTTTCTGGCCATAGAAACATCTACTGAGGCGTTGGAGGGGCTACTGTGAGCTTTGGTAGAGGTAGTTCCTATATGGCTGAAAGGATGGATTCTTGAAGTAGTGAGGATCCAAGAAGCTCAATTATGAATGAAATACATGAACTAGTTTACATCATGGATTCTGTGACATTTCTTTGACCCCTCGTCAGTATTTTTATCTCTTCCCAAGGCCTTAATTGTGTTCCACATAAATGAGACTTTAATGATTGTATAACATTAGTTTATATACCACAACACTCAAAATTTTGCATTGCCTTCCTAGAGTGAGGCTTCATTCTTACTCATTTATGAACCAATGTGAAACTTCATGAAAAAATAACTTTGGGAATACTGTTGATTTGTCCCTAACCTGTGCCAATTAGTTAATTACTGGTAATGTAATCCTACTTTAGGAGGTGTAAAGACAGCTGCTACAGACAATGCCCAAAATAATGGGCTCATTGATGCATTCAGTGCCCTCTCATCAGGAAATGGAATGATCACTCAACGATCCATCCAGGTCAGTTTCAAATTTTCATTTCCCATGCTTGTGTTATATAGGATCTTAGTATTCTAGGATCAGCATTTATAAGGACCTCTGAGGTTCCTGGAATCATATATCATAAATATGAAGTTGGAAGGAACTTCAGGATCATTCAGTTGAAAACACACATTTTTTCATGGGTGAGAAAACTAAGGAAAATGGATTTGTCCAAAGTCCTGCTGATCATAAATAGGCATGACAGGATATGTACTTTAGTTCTCTGACTTCATATTCAGCATTCTTTCCACTGCATCATACTGGTTGGGACATTAGAATCAATGAGGACTGACAGTATAAATAAAATGTTATCTTGCACGCACAAATGTGTACATATATTTAACTTAACAAATTTTATTAAGCATCTACTACATGCCAAGTATAAATTAGCAAATGTTATCTCATTTGATCTTCACAACAACCATGCAAAGTAGGTACTACTATTCGCCCCATTTTACAGATTAGGAAATTGAGGCAGCCAACAGTTGAGTAACTTGCCCAAAATTACATGGTTCATAACTGTTGGAGCACAAATTTGAATTCAGGTCTTTCAGAGTCTAGGTCTGGGGCTCTATCACCTGTGCCATCTGTCTCTAGATTGTAAGCATTTCCACTGGCTGACCAATCTTGACATCATAATGCTAATTCACATAAAGCTCTAATTGTCTCACTGATATGAAACAAGTTTTTCATTCACTCTGCTTTGAGAAAGTTTTCCAGTCCTGATGGCTTCTTCTAGAGCCTTGGAGGATAAAGAAACAGAACTATGTGTATACCACTATCCATAGTGAACTCTATGTGCATGTGGTATCCCCTACACCCCTGATCATGTCCTTCTGTAACCATTAAAGACCACCCAATTGGTTCTCTCTGCTGGATCTCTACATATATATATATACATCATGAGTTCCTACAAATCCACAATATTTTAGCATATTGAAAGTCATCTGAATCCAAGCCCAAGGCCAACATATAAATCTTTTCCAAGGATCAATAACAGGCAACATAGGTAGTGCAATGTATACAATGCTGGGTGTGAAGTAAAAAAAGACTCCTTGGAGAGTTGAGATCTGGACTCAGACATTACCTATGTGATGCTGAACAAGTTACTTAATCTCATAATCTTGCTTTGCCTCAGTTTTCTCATCTGTGAAATGAGCTGTAGAAGGAAATGACAAATCACTCGAAGACTTTGCCAAGAAAACTCTGAAGTGATCACAAAGAATTACACTGAATTGAAAAGTCTCAATAACAACAACAAAAACAAGGTTCCATAACAGGCAAGATTTCTCAAGCAGGGATTAGGAAGATGAAAATGGATGTTAGGGTCAAATTCAATTTAAAAAAAGGAGCACATGTCCCTTTTCACTATTTTGGTCTACCTTAATGTAATATTATCAATAATCAATCAACAAACATTTATTCAGCACTTATTATGTGTCAGGGACCGTCCTAAACATGGGAGATACAAATTAAAAATTAAATGGACCCTGCCTGCAATGAGCTTACATTTTACTCAGGGGAAACAACATGATCACACATACTTAAATGCAAAACACTTACAGGAACACAAAATGGAAGGGAGGCAGGAAGGCACTATAAACTGGAAAGGAAAGGAAGCAACCACTGTACTCAATAGTGGGCAGCATGAAAGAAAAATAAAGTCCAGAGTGAAGCATCATTGCATCTGAGGCTGGCTACGTATAGCAGCTTCCACCACTCAGGACAGTCCAGCCCTTGGGTGGGAGCTCCAAAATGAAAGAGCTTCTTTTATCCAGGGCATGTTAGATTTTGATGGAATAACCTTTAAGTAAGTGTCTGCCATGTGCCAGAGTTGTTACAAAGGAAAAACTGACAAGAGGTAGTGATGGAAGCTGAGAGAAAAGGAATTGAGGATGACCCCAAAGGTGTGAGCCTGGGTGACTGGGAGGAGTGACTGGCATAACCCTGCACACTAATAGGGAAGATACAAAGAGGGGAGACTTTGGGGGAAATATAACAAGTCCCATTTTAGACATGATTAATTTAAGATACTTGTGGGACATACAGTTTGAGACATCAAATAGCTGAAAATGCAAGTCTGAAGGTCAGTAGAGAGACTAGGGCTGAATAGATAGATGTGAGAATCGTCAGCTGAGAAATAATAATTGAATCCATGGAAGCTAATGAAATCTTTAAGTGAAATAGTATAGAGGGAGAAGAGAAGATGACCCAGGACACAGCCCTATACCACATGATTAATAGGCATGACCTGGTGAAGATTCCACAAAGGAGACTGAGAAGAAGCAGTCAGACATGTAGGATAATGGGGAGATGGCAGTATCATGAAAAACCGAAGAGAAGAAAATATCAAGGAGAGGCTGATCAATAGCGTCAGTGGCTACAGAGAGGTCAGAAAGGCTGAGGATGGAGAGAACATCATTAGATTTGGCAGTCAAGAAAGTGGTAATTATTATACTAACTTTGGAGAGAGAAGTTTCACTTGAATGATGGTGTTGGGAGTTAGACTCTAGAGTATTAAGAAGAGAATGAAAGGAAAGGAAGAAGCAACTATTGTAGACAGCCTTCTTAAGGACTTTAGCTACAAAAGTGAGAAGAGGCACGGGATGATAGCCAGTGTACATGGACAGATCAGAGGAAGTTTCTTGAGGATGGAGGAGACAAGGGCATGTTTGTAGTAGAGAAGTAGCCAATGAGAGATAGAGCCAAGGAGACAATAAGAATAAAGATGAATGAGAGTATGAGAATCATGGAGGGGACAAACTGTTGGAGAAGGCAGGATGGAAGTCGATTTCTCATGCTTGGAGACGGTTTTGCCTTGTCAAAGAGAAGGGTGACCACTTCACTTGAGACTAGGGGAAGGAGATAGTAGTAGATAGTGAAAAGGAAAGAAAAATGAGAAAAAAGGGAGCTCTCAGAGAACGACTTCAATTTTTTTCAGTGAAATGTGAAGCAAGTTTTTAAGATTAGAGAGTGAGGGAGAGGAAGCCATGGGAGGTTTAAGCAGAGATGAAAAGGTTTGGAGGAGCCTCCAATGAATGGGATAGTGAGGAAATTGTGAATAATAAAAGGATGATAGGACTAGACTAGGCCAGGCCAGACCAATGGGGCAAGGTTATTCAGTGGAAAGAAACCTAGATTTGTATCCACTGACACCTTCCCTCTGAGATTATCTTCCATTTGTACTGCATGTATCTTGTATGCAATTTTTTGTTTCTTTTTGAATATTGTTCTCACCCCTTAAACAGAATGTGAGTTCCTTGTGGGCACAGACTGCTCTAAATCTCCGTGATTTTCCAGGAGGTATTCTTTTCACCCACCGAAAATATTACCTATCTTCACTGCTGAGAAGCTGACTCAAAATCAAGGAATTGAGCTCGAGAATTTGGCTTACAGGAGAGTTTTATTCTCTCTCCCCATTCACAATGGAGGGAATTTAGTTTAGAAGACAAGTTGAGTAGAAAAAAGAAGGGAGGGAGAGAGAGTGAAAGAGCAAAAGTTAAACATTACCTTAGAATAAAAATGAGGGATTTCATTCCAGCCCTGTCTTCCATGTTCTTTGTGCCATGAATATTGTTCATGCAATTTGTATAACCCTGACATCTGTCTCCTCTCTTAACCATCCTATGTCCTAATGGATGCTAAGCAGAGGGAGGAAGGGAGCCTCTAATTTATTTGTTATAGAGGACATCTAGTTAAGGAAACTCCTTTTACCAATGCATGCTGGTTCCTTCTCTGCAATTTATAATATTTGCCCATTGTCATCTCCTTCAGATTAACTGTGATATGACTTATTGATGACTTATTCCTTTGGCCAGTCACTAAATGTTTGTTACATTTTCTTAACAGCTTGCAAGTGAGGGAGCCACTCTGAAGGACGGGAAGTGGATGAATGGCACAGTTATTGTTGACAGTACAGTAGGCAATGACACTCTATTTCTTGTCACATGGACAGCACAACAACCCCAAACGTCTGTCTCAGATCCCAGCGGGAAAACATATAATAATTTTCTAGTGGATACAAACTCCAAAATGGCGTACCTCCAAATACCACACACTGCCAAGGTAAGATTTTCTATGTTTTCCTAAAATTTCCAGAAAATGGAGGCAAGACTTTAATATCAGCATTACAACTTGGTAATTATTCTTCAGTGACAACAGTTCTCTTTTTAACTAAAAAAGCTTATTCTCTTAGAAATGTGAAGAATTGACCACCAAAAGCAAAAGTTTAAAAAATTTTACTGTAGCAACAAAGGAACTGTTAGAAAGTGTATCAGGAGGGCAAAAATTGGGTTTGAACACAAGGAGGGCAGACCAGGAAGTTAGAGAATCTTTTCTGACTGGTGGGAACATACTTATGACATCCAACTTCCCCATTCAGAACTTTAGACCCCATATTTTCTGACATCCAAAATCTTCACCTTACTTCTGAGGAGAAAAGTCTTTCAGGTTACATTGTTCATACCAAAGATTTTAATAGTAATTAGTGTTAAGTAGACCCTGCACTCACAGGGAACAATGATTTGAAATGACTGTCACAGGTGATAGAGAAGCAAAGTCACACAAACTCTCTAGCAGAAGGCTTTCCTGAACTTCACTTGTATAAATGAGATAAGATGTTAAGACAGATAATGGGTGACAGAGAAGGCAGGTAGGGCAGGTCTTAACACTGTTTTGCTTTAATGAATTTCTGTTGGATTTTTCAGGATGGAATTTGGACATACAATCTTAAGTCAAGTGCACAAACCCTGACTCTGACAGTAACATCTCGTGCTGCAAATTCTAATGTACCTCCCATTACAGTGGATTCTAAAATGAATAAAGATAAAAACACCTTCCCTAATCCAATGATTGTTTACGCACAAGTTCACCAAGGATCCCTGCCTGTTATAGGAGCCACTGTAACAGCCCTCATAGAATCAGCTGATGGGACAACAGAGACTCTGGAACTTCTGGATAATGGTGCAGGTAACATCCTCCATAATAACCTCAAGGTTCTTTCTCTTTTAAGAAAGAACTTATTTTGTCCTTTTTTAATATTTTTCCAATTACATGTAAAAACAATTTTTAACATTTAATTTTTATAAAATTTTGAGTTGCAAATTTTCTCCCTCCTTTTTTCCCTCCAACCTCTCCAAGAAAGGCATTTGATATGCATTCTATGTGTTCAGTCATGTAAAACCTATTTTTATATTAGTTATGTAGTGAAAGAATAGTTTGTAAAAAATTATCATTTGCAAAAGGAAAAAAAAAACATGAAAAAAATGAAGAACAGGGAAAGAGTATGCTTTGATCAACATTCAGACTCCATCAGTTCCTGTCTGGATATGGATAGCATTTTAAACTCATGAGTCTTTTGGAATTGTCTTAGATCACTATATTGCTGAGAAGAGCTAAGTCAATCATAGTTGATCATCATGCTATGTTGTTGTACTATCTACAATATGCTCCTGTTTCTGCTTACTTTACTTTGTATCAGTTTGTGCAAGTCTTTTCAGGTTTCTCTGAAATCTGACTGCACATCATTTTTTTAGTAGCACAGCAGTACTCCATTACATTCATACATCAGAACTTGTTCAGACATTCCCCAACTGACAGCATGCCCTCAATTTCGAATTCTCTGCCACTACCAAATGAGGTGCTACAAATATTTTTGTACATACAGGTCCTTTTGCCCTTTTTATGATCTCTCTGGGATACAGACCTACTAACAGTATTTGCTGGACCCAAGGGCATGCAATGTGCCCTTTAGTCATAGTTCAAAATTCCTCTTCAGAATGCTTGGATCTGTTCACTACTCTATCAGCAGTACATTAGTGTCTCAATTTTCCCACATCCTCTTCAACATTTATCATTATCATTTTCCTTTTCTATCATATTAGTCAATCTCATAGGTATGAGGTGATACCTCTCTAATCAATACTGATTTACAGCATTTTTATATGACTATAGACAACTTTAATTTCTTCATATGAAAACTGCCTATTCATATTGTTGGACATTTTTCAACTAGGGAATGACTTGTATTTTTATAAATTGGACTCATTTCTCTATGTATTTGAGAAATGAGGCTTTTATCAGAGATACTTGCTGTAAAATTTTTTCCCCGATTTTCTGCTTTCCTTATAATCTTGACTGCATTAGTTTTGTTTGTGCAAAAATGTTTTAAATTTTATTTAAAATTATCTATTATAATTCTCTTAATCTGTTCTATCGCTTGTTTAGTAATAAATTCTTCCCTTATCCAAAGATCTGAAAGGTAAAATTTTCCATGCTCCCCTAATCTCCTTATGGTATCATCCTTTATGTTTAAATCACGTACACACTTTGACCTTATCAAGAGTATATAGTGTAAGATATTGTTCTATCCTCTATACCTTGTTTCTCCCAATTGGCTTTCCAGTTTTTCCAGTTTGTCAAAAGTTGAGTTCTTGTCCCAGAAGCTGGGGTCTCTCGGTTATTCACCACTAAATTCCTATTGTCATTTGCCACTGTATCTTGTGTACTTAATCTACTCCACTGATCCACCACTCTATTTCTTAGCTAGCACCAGTCTATTTTGATGATTTCTGTTTGGTAATGTGGTTTGGGATCTGAAACAGTAAGGTCACCTTCCTTCACACTTTTTTTTCATTGCATTCCTTTATACTGACCTTTTGTACTTCCAGATGAATTCTTTTATTATTTTTTTTAATTTTATACAATCATTTTAAGTAATTTCATTGGTATGGCACTGAATAAGTAAAGTAAAGCAGAAATGACATTATTATATTGGCTTGTCCTACCCATGAACAATTAGTATTTTTGTAATTGTTTAAATCAGACTTTATTGGTGTGAAAAGTGTTTTGCAATTGTGTTCATAAAGTTTCCAGGTTTGTCTTGGCAGGTAACCTCCCCTTATTTTAAATGGAATTACTCCATCTTTTTCTGAGGAACTTGGTTGATAATATATAGAAATGCTGATGATTTACGTGAGTTCATTTAATATCCTGCAACGTTGCTGATGTTGCTAATTACTTCAAGAACTTTTTTAGCTAATTCTGTAAGATTCTCTCAGTGTACTATCAAACCACCTGCAAAGAGTGATCATTTTTTCTTCGTTTACTATTCTAATTTCTTTCATTTCTTTTTCTTTTCTTATTGCTTTAGTTAGCATTTCTAGTACAATACTGAACAACAGTGGTGATAATAGGTATGCATGCCTCATCCCTTATCTTACTGGGAAGGCTACTAGCTTATCCTGATTACAGATAATTACTAACTGATGATTTTAGATCAATATGACTTACCACATTAAGGAAAGCTCCATTGATTCCTGTATTTTCCAGTGTTTTTAACAGGAAAGAGTGTTGTATTTTGTCAAAATCATTTCCTATATCTATTGAGATAATCATGATTTTTGTTATTTTTCTTATTGATGTAGTCAATTATGTTAATAGTTTTCCTAATAATGAACCAGCCCTGCATTCCTGGTATAAATCCCATCCAGTCATAGTATATGATCTTTGGCATATATTGTCATCTCTTTGCTAAGTATTTTCTTTAAAATATCTGCATCAGTGTTCATTAGCATTCCTAACAGAAAATCACTAATACCTTTTCTTGCTAAAAGGGAAGAGTCAGGCTCATAACTTTTATATTTGAGAAACCTTAACAAAATAAAAGGAAAATTACCATGATATAGTGGAAACAATCACTGGTCACTCACTTTGGAAACATATAAGCTGTTTCCTCTTGGGCAGTCACAACCTCACTGGATCTAAGTTTCTACAAAGTGAGGGGTTGGATTCAGGGACATCAAAGATCCTCTCCAACTCACGATCCCTGAAAAACATGTTTCATTATTCCCTTTGAAAGAAATTTTGGGTCTATGCAAAAGTTTTCTTCCCTACCCCCTTTCATGAATAAGGAATCTCTTCCTTCCTCACCTCTGATTCTTGGAATCCCTAGTTCACTTTACAACAAAAATCAGATCCATCTCCTATACAAGATTTCTCCTGATTTCCCCTAAAAGCTATTTCCCTCTCTAATCTCCTCCCCTCCAAACTACTTGGCATTTACCTTGTGCTTACTTGGTTATTGACCTTTCTCCTACTGATCTTTATTTGAATTGTGTCTTCCAAGATAGATGTAATCTCCTTGAAGAAAGGATCTGTTTCCTTCATGTTAATGTGTCTCTAGCTTACTGAATTTAACTGAATGTCCAGGAAGACTGTTTACCTGGGAACATAAGTGGTCCCCTAGTTAGCAAAGAAACTTACAGTCTTAGAGAAAGTGCATAACATATGGACAAACAAGCAATCAAGGCTCTCCCTTAGATCACAAGGGAATCCAGGAACTTGGCTTAGGTGAACGCCTATAACATAGCAGAGAGGGGTCCACAGAAGACTACAATCAGATATCAAACTAATTTTTGAGTTATTTGGCAAAAAGCCAATTCAAAGTCGTTAGACTAGGGAAATACTTTAGAGGAGTGGCTCCTAAATTTTTCCATGATCCCTGGGAGGAAGGATAACTTCACACTGACCAAACTTTAGCACCACTCTGTCTCTGTCCTCAATTCATCCCCTCCAGGAAATGAGCTATGTAGATAGCCTTCAACAATGATGTCTCCTCTACTCCTTGAAATGTGCACTATGTGCACATACCCTCTTAGCATTATGTGTGATATCCATTTAATAAAAATGTATGGATTTGAGAGGAACTTATTAAATTGATACTAAGGTAAGGTACAATGTGGGGAACTAGGGATACATTAATTAAATAATAAGCAATCCCTGCCCTTAAGGAACTTAACAATCAAACAGGCTGAAGACAATATGTGCACAGAGAGATAAACAGAAAGTATACACAAGGTAAATTCAAAGTACTTTGGGTGTGGAAGATGATAGGGAAGGAACTAACAAATAGGGGGAATGTGGAAAGCCCCTGTATAGGAGATGGAAACTGAGCTATGCTTAGAAGGAAGCTATGGATTCTAAGAGCCCAAGGAGAGAAAGGAGCACATTCGAAAAATGGGAGGCCACTGAGTCACTTAAGCAAAGGCAGAGAAGTGAGAGACTGAAGGATATGTACAGGACAAATTAGTCTGCCAGTCTGACTGGAATGGAGATCACATAAAAGGGAGTTAACAGAAAATGATACTACAAAGGCAGCTAAGAGCTAAATTATGGAGGGATTTAAAAACTGACAAGATTCCTATAGAGGTTATGGGGGCAGTTGAAGATTTTTGCATAGTAAGCTCACATGTTCAGATATGTTTTAGGATTATTACAGAGGGTTGAGACTGAAGGCAGGAAGACCTCTTAGGAGACTACTATAATCATCCAAATACCTGAATTAGAGTAGAGCTGTATGAGTAGAGAAACAGAGATTGATGCAAGAGATGATATAGAGGTGGAACTGACAAGACTTGGCAAATGGATGGATATGGAGGTTGAGAGAAAAGGAAGAGACATGGGTTCAATCCTGCCTCATACACTAACTAGTTCCTTGACTGTGGAAAAGTCATTTAACTGATCTAAATTTCAGTATCTTCATTTCTATAATGGTACAATAATATTTTTCATTGGAGGTATGCTGCTAAATGTTTAGGAAAAGGCTTTCTGGGGGGAAAAGTACACACGACACACTTCTAAGTTTAATCACCATCACTTTCTTAAATGTAGTCAATCAACTAAACAACAAATCAAGCTGTAGGTATTTCCAAGGTTTAAATGCTTACATTTAAAATGGAACAATCAGCAATCTCTTGTACAAGTTGACTCTAGCACACCACCGTGTTTTTACTTACCTTACAGTGTTGTTGGGTTATTCCAATGATATCATGTTCATAATAAGTTTTGAAAACTCTCAAGAATTTTGTAAATGTGTGTTTGTATGTAGAAATGGGACAGAGGTATATACACACATCCACATGGGCACACACACACACAGAAGTGTCTATTATTTTCAAATGGCCAAGTGTATTTTTGAGAATTTCTATCCTCATTAATTATGACACTGCTTATTAACTCTTTTATTTTACACAAAGGAGCTGATGCTTACAAGAATGATGGCGTCTATTCAAGGTACTTCACAGCCTACAAAACAAATGGTCGATATAGCTTAAAAGTGAGAGCTCTGGGAGGAGAAAATACTCAAAGGTCAAGACCCCTAGTGAATGGAGCCTTATATGTACCAGGCTGGGTAGAGAATGGTAAGGCACCTCCCATAACAAAAATAAGGTGTTGTCTTTAAACAAAGGCAAGAGGGAATCTCATTGAGTTCTGACACATCTCAGATCTCAAACTAAAGACTTTTCATCCATTACAGAGTTTGTTGAAGGAGCTGGGGCTCTTTAGCCCAGAGGACAGAAGACTTGTCTGTCAAGTAGTAGAAGGGATCTCCCAAGGAAGGGAGATTAGAATTGTTTTGCCTGGCCCCAGAGGGCAGAGCCAAGCTGCAAAGAGAAAGACCTAGTCTTGATGGAAGAAAAACAACCCTGCTTTCCCATAGTGAGCTGCTCCTGCAGAGAGTTCCCTTCACTAGATGGGCTCCTATCACTGAGAGGCTTCAAGTCCAGTCTGGATGACTTCTCAGCATTGTTGTAGAGGGGGCTCTTTTCACATGATATGGACTAGATGGTCATTTGGGATAACAGGAACTCTGAGGTTCTTCAGTTCTACAATGGAGAGGCTACCTACCAGTGCATCTTACTGTAACTCCAGTATGTCTCTTCTACGCACAAAATTCAACAGACCAGTGTGACACAAGGAAATCCCAATGTATATGCAACTATTGGAAGAACCAGGTTTTTAAGCCTTAAATATTCCGTATTGCCCACAGACACAAATACTTAGGTAGAATTAGAAAGGTTAAGGCTAAGTATTGCAGCATCTAAGAACTGCAAGGGATCTCCATGGCTTCTGGACCAACCCATTCCTGGAGCAGGAATCCCTTCTATAATATTCTGTCACCATCCTCTGTTTGAAGCTCTATGGGGATGGAGTCATCCAGTGAAAAAGTCTATTCTACCTTAGAATATTTCTAATTGCTTCATTGCACCTTTGGTGTTGTAGCTTACACTGACCCACATTGATGAAAATAACGCCAGTTCCAGCCATTCCATTCTCACCTACCTAAAGAAGAGGAACAGGGTATTATTAGGTCAAGCTGGCACAAAAATGACAAGGGAAGATCTGCCCTGGATAACGGTTTGGCCAACCAAGGGTTTCTGAGCAAGACAAAGTGGACGGTATGGCTATTAATAACATAAGTCCTCATACTGAACTGGCCCTGAGGATATCAGTAATCATGTTTATTCCTGAGTCCATGTCAACCAAATAATACAAGCAACTGACTTTAATGAACTTTCCTGTTCCCCTGGGTATAAGTATCCTGAATCAGCACTCTGTTTGTCCCAAGTAATGGCTTTGCTGAGAAGAAAAATGACAGACTATATAGAATGCTAAGAGGAGGGTGAGATAATAATGATAAAAATAACAGCTAACCTTTATATGGCACTTGCTATGTGCCAGGTACTTTACAATTCTTTCACTTCATTCTCAAAGAAACCCTAGGAAAGAGGTGCTATTATTATTCCCATCCTATAATCAAAGAAACTGACGCAGATAGAGGTTGTGACTTGTCCAGGGTCAAATAGCTGTTAAGTGTCTGAGGCCACTTTTAAGTTCAGCTGAGCCTAACTCCAGCCACACCTCTCTGGGCATTATGCCTCCCCCTAGTGCCTAGGCTAGGGATAATAAACAACAGAAATCCACAACATTCCTGAGGAATTGACTATGAAGGACAAAACGATTGGTGTTTTTCTTTCCCTCTCTGCAGGTGAAATCAAAATGAATCCACCAAAACCAGAAATTAGTGAAGATGAAATTCAAGGAAACATTCAAAGTTTCAGCAGAACAACTTCAGGAGGTTCATTTATACTATCAAATATTCCAGCTAACTCTATACCTGATGTGTTCCCACCAAGTCAGATTACTGACCTGGAGGCTAATGTTGAAGATGATCACATTTCTCTGACCTGGACAGCCCCTGGGGATGACTACGACGTGGGACAAGGTAAGAATGCCATTCGATTTTGTTTCAGAGCTAAAGGCTATGACAGGCAATGCAGAAAAGGAAAAAAAAAATGAGGAACTGGCTTTAAAAGGACAAAATTAATAGATTTTAAAACCAGTTCTCTGACTAAATCAACACCTGATTTGAGAAAAAGTCATTCAAAACTCTAAAACAGCAAAGTTCTAAGTTAACTGAGCCCTGAAAAATGAAAGTTAGACTTGATAAGCTGACAAGGAAATAATTCAGAGATATAACTCTTATCTTATTCCCATGTTTATGGGAAGGGTCTGGAAGTGGGATACAGAAAATCATGATTCCAGAATTACAGTCTCCACTAGGCCTTTCTTTAGCCATGACTTTGAAGACTGAGTAATAAGGGCATCTGGAGTAGCTCTATTTGACATCCAACATCCATACAGGTAGGGATCCAAATCCATTCAGTCTGGTTAGTTTCTTACAAAACATTAAACACTATCCAGAGGCACATGGAGGTATCTTGTTCAGTTTTCCCCTAGGGATTACTTTTGGTATCTGTTTGACAAAATTCCTAGAGAATGCCCCTATGCCCCGAGCAGGGCCCATGGTCCTCATCCTGAGCCAACAATCTCTTCTCTTTTTAGCGCAACAGTATATTATAAAAATGAGTAAAGAGATCCTCAAACTAAGAGAAGATTTCGACACTGCTCTCCAAGTGAATGCTACTGACCTCATCCCAAAAGATGCCAATTACAAGGAAGTCTTCGTGTTCAAACCAGAAAATTTTACAATAGAAAATGGCACCACCATCTTCCTCGCTATTAAGGCAGTTGATAAAGCCAACTTAACATCACCTTTATCAAACATAGCTCAGGTATCTCGGTTCATTCCTTCTCCAGAAGAACTTTCCAGTTCTCCTGGGACTAGCGTTTCCACAATAGTGTTGTCTGTGGTTGGCTCAGTTGCAGCTGTTGCTATTATTACAAGTGTCACACTGTGAGTTCTGAAGAAGAAACAAAGGTAACAAGACTGAAGATGGAAAGATAACAAGATCACGACAAAATAAAAAAATTCTCTGAATTTTGTGGACTGATTGTATATTCGGACACAAACATTCTTAAAGCAAATTATACATTTAATATTAACGAAACAAATGGACTAACTACAAATATTTGGGAAATATATGTAAGATAAAAATATAAAACTGTGAACGTCCTTTTCATTCATTAATGTAGGATTCCTTTCACCTAGAAACTTCTTGGGTAGGGGCTCTTGACCAGCAAGACCCTCCGTTCTCAGAAGTAATGAATGAGGAGGAGGCAGGATGTAAGGCAACTCCATTTATTCAACTAAGAATCACGGTCTTCAAAGGTTGTAACCACAATCACATGCAGGCTGAGTTCACCCCACTACTTCATCATGTCATGACTTACCCACGTCCTTGCACCAGAAGCAAGTAAGAAAGCTCACCTTGCTCCTGAAGCTAGTTCCTGAGTTCTCAGAACCAACTGCAACTTTTCTGCAGTATCTGCAGGAACATCAGTTTCCAGGGTCATGGAGAGCTTTTGCCAGGGTTTGAGAAAGCATAACTCCCATGGGAACAGGCTTTGCCTCAGCTATGGACTTGATCACAGGACTCACACTCTCCTTAGCCCTCTACATCTTCCCCCCCCCTTTTTTTTTTGTAAATGTAGATAATGAAGTTGGGTATGAAAGAAAGTCATCTCGGAATAGACAAAACTCACAATGGGAAGCCCACAAAGCAGCAGTAAGAAAACTCTTATAAGCAAGGGTATCATGGACATGACCTAACAGACAAGTGATTCAAGGGGATTTACATTTCTGAACCACTTCCATATTTCTTCAGCTGTCATATGTGGATTCAGCTCTTCTTTCTCAGCCTTATTAATTTCTATGGCTAATTTAAGGAGCATATCAATATCCAATGCCACTGAATTGTTTTCCCATATTCCATTGAGGTGATTTCTGATAGTTGTCCAGTTATAATTACTACTATATACTTCCCTGGGGTTATACAAAAGAAGATATATCTATAATCGCACTTCATAGCTAATCGTGCTTTTAGGATGTCCAGATCATCTCCTATGGCCTGGATGGTATCTTTTAGGACACTGAGTTCTTTATACACTTGTAGATTAATTTTGGATTTGAGCTCAAACCCTCTGCTCAATTTATACCATTTATTGTATATGCCCTTCCTTCGTATCCCTTGGTGGTGTGTCTACCCAATCTATTGTTTGGTTTTTGCATGGAAGGAGCGGTGGCCTAATGAGCTGGGATCCTGATAGAGAAGTGCAGTCAATACCAAGCTGGGGGCTATCTTCTATTTGTTCCATCATAATATAAAGAGAACTAATATCTAGGGTGACATTCAAAAAAAATTGAGAGTATAAAAATTGAGAGTATAGATATGTCTGAGTCTAGGATACATAATTAGTCAGTGAATAGTAAATGTCACTACGACCCAGTACATAGTCAGTTCAGCACATAGCTGGCACTTGTGTTCTATAGGTGTAAACTGACTGCTACAGGAAGAAGGGAGATAATGGTTGTTGGTAGGGCAGGCCGTGTCCTTGAGGGAGAAACAGCCTGAGAAATATGATTTTTAAATGTAACTTTAGCATTAGGACGCAAGTATATGCATCCAAACACCTCATCATTCCCCTCTTTTTAAATAAATGAAACCCAGATCTTTTGGGGTAAGGGACAAAGGTCTTGGTTTCTGCAATTGCCTCCTGCTGAGCGTGGACATAGAGCTATCCCTGCCTCACAGGGTCCCGACATTGGAGACGTCTGCAGCTAGTGTGACACCAGGTCCAGAGGGTGATGGGTCATGCACAGTGGGTCATATACAGCCAGAACAGTCATCTTCAAAGTGGAAGACACTAAACCTGGAGGAGACAAAGCTGGCAAGGAGGTTAAGCAGACAAAGGCCAAAAAATGACCAGAAGGAGTTAAAAATGGTAGTTACATCATTTTTCTGTCTTCTGAAAATACTTCCCCAGACTTTCTTGACATACTTAAACCCTCTGAGACTGGCACAAAAGTACCCAGAGCAACTATCTGGGGATAGGAGGGGCTTTGATGACCCCCATTTGCCCCAACTTCCTATCTGCTTTCCAAAGTTTCAGGCACACCTTTTATATATCCAAATACTTTGAACCCATCATTCAGACCACTTCACCTTCCTCAATCTTTCTACCATAGACAGGATAGCTCACAAGTTATTACTCTTCACTAGCATAGCTGTATTGCCTTAAAAAAAAGAGGTTCCTACCATGAATTCGCAGCTGAATAGATTTTAATCGATGTTTCACAGGCTTGTTTATCTTTTTCTAGATAATATTCATTCTGGAAGAAAAACTTGTAGAAATGAAGTTGTGAATACATTCACACATGAATTTCGACTGTTGCTTATCAAAACAGCAAAATCTTTTCTGCTTCATAGATCATTACATATTAATTTTAGCAATACATTATCTCAAAAATGAAAATTTTAGGTGCTTTGGTTGGAAATATTTCTTCCAGAAATATATATTCTTCCTTTAAAACAGTTTAAATTTTATCCTGATTTTGAGAGTCACTAAATATTTATAAAGAAAATTAGTTGAAACTTTTTATAATGATAGTGCCCTTTTCACTTTGAAACAAGAATAAACCTCTTAAAAGTAAAACTCATTAAAATTTAGTTGGTACAACAATGTCCTCAAGTAATAAGAATTCCTAAAGTATTCAAACAAACCAAATTCTGATTTATAACAGAATTCCTAGATACTACAAAATGCTTTAGTATAAATGAGTAATGGAATCTCATGGTGGTAACAGTAAGAGACTGATTACAGAAAAACACTACTGCTTTTAAAATCCTTTTAAACAATGGGAACATCTTAAAGTGAGTCTTAAGTAATTTACATAAATTTCTGAACATGTTCTAATTTCAGATAAAAATAATATTAGTTTTCCCAGCACAAAAGGGCTCACATATTTTTCCAGTCACTTGCTATTGATCATAGAAATTTGCTGTAGAAGGAAAACATAGGGACATGTGACATACCAAAAATGACAGGATAAAACATCCTTGATTTTGTTTGAATTCAGATAAGAGTGAAATTCTCCAATCATGCAGTGCCCCATGTCCAGCTCGTGGTCACCCACTTCCCCTAAACTCCAGGAAGAAAAACAAGGGCGGTGGGCATGCCTCAGGCACCATCAGTTCCAGGCACCTTAAGTGCAGTCCTACAATGGCATCCAAGAGTTCCTGGCCTCCTATAATTCCCTCATCATGTTTTTGGTAAAGTGGGCTTTCCACATAGCATGGTGTACATTGGTCACTGCACTGCTTAGAGCCTTGAAAAACATTTTTAAAATAAAGGGTAAAAGGCACAATAGCAATAACAAAACAAGAAAACTAGAAACGATGGTGGAGAGTATCTTTTCTGCCCAAGAGGTGGGATTAAGCTCTTTAAAGAAATCAATAATATTTTGAGCCATCTTATCAAGCATCAAATCCATTTCTGCAGCACCATTAATTTCATTGGCTAGATGAAACAAATAGTCAAGGGTTAATGTAAGAATTGAGTAGAGTGCAGGAACACATTCCCTCTGGATAACTTGTGGCAGTTCTCTCAGATACTGATTTAATGCAAGCAACTATACCCAAAAAATAGCTATGGTCCCAAGTACCTTACAGGGAAAGTTTCACCAATCATAGCTTAGAGTTGCAACAAGCAATAAACATTTACCAGTACTCACATACTTAAAGGATTCTATTTAACATTTTTTTTTCTCAAATTGTCCTCCTGTAAAAGCCAATTGTTAAAAATCCTTTCTACCTATAACACCTTTGGAGCAAGTCCCATTCATTTTGTATGAATTATATAAGGCAAACAAATTTCTTCCATACTACTGAAGATCTTGCTCACATGTATGGTTTCCAGGGTCCTTAGCAGCTTTACAAAATAAAGGGAATTGGCACAGATCCCATGCCTGCCAACCCCCAAACATACAGGAGGACTATTCTGAATGTGCAGAACCAGTCTAAATAAAGTTTTTACTCAATTGCTTTCTTGCCACACACAACGAGCCCTTGACAATGTTAGGTTTTAGCATTAAATCAGTAACTCCAAAAATTTAGTTAACAATTTTACTTACAACTTTTATAAATCATAGTCAAATTGTTTTAGCCATAACTTCTTTAACAGCCAAGGATGAAAATATCTGGTTTTCTAAATGGCAATTACAAAACATAAGACAAGGTTGCAGGACTGATAAAATTTAGAATAACATACCTTGTTTTACACAATTTTCCCAACATGTTTTGTGTCAACAAAATTCAGATTTAGTATTGCTTTTTCTAACACCATTTCTGAATTACCACGGTCACTCAATTTTTACACTAGAAGAGAATTTGATTACAATTTGGAAATAAAACAGTAACCCAAAATTGTACTTTAGGTCCCATTGTTTATATTTCCAATATAAAAATTATTAATAGAAGACTAGGATTACTAAACACGGAGGCTAGTTGGCTTGTGATCTCATACTGCCCTGATCCATCCCCTACTCCCAGGGAGGATGACTTAAATTCCTACTATATTTTAGCACTCTCTTCCCTTGCTCTACTCCAGGGTTGAGGAGTTAACAGAATCTACTAAAATGTTTTTAACTGTCCTAAGTATTCACTGCAGTCCTAGCTCAATGGCTGGAGTCAGGACGACTGATCCAGTGGCACCTAGTCCCCTCCTTTCTACTGTGGAGTTCAAAGCTTTATTTTTGAGGTGTCTTTTTTCATATTCCCAATTTGCCTTCATGCCAAATAATATAACGAACGCTAACCTGTCTTAAACATCCAGTTAGGAGTGACATCATTCACTTAAAATAATTACCATTTGGTTGTTTCCCATTAAAGAAAAACTTTTCTCTTTTTGGTGAAGCATGAGATAATTTAAACGCTAGTCAGTTTGCCTCTGTAATATGAAGGGAAGGTTGCCCCGATTTCTTGTCTTTCTCCCCACCTTCACAACCTGGGCAGGATTAGAAGGTAGAACTAGAGAGAGAATTTTACCAACAACTTTCCAACAATTTCCAAAACTGTTATGTTTACCCTTAAGGTAGTACCTACATTGTTCTCCTGGTGAGCTTTGATTACAGCCCCTTTTAAAACTGCATATACATTATTTCTTTCTAAAATGTTTCTGACCTGAAACTGATTTTAGCAGTCATATAAACTAAATAATATAAGATATGTTTCTCTCTTTCTCTATCCCATTCTCTTCCCTGATGCTGCAGACATCAGAGAGAGACAGAGAGACAGAGGGGGAGGGAAAGAGATAACTGCATTCCAACCAGCGCAATAGCACTGGCCGTATTAACACACAAACACATGCACACAGAACATATAAAGATAGAACACATATACAGATAATAAAAAATCCAAAAACTGAGGAAGGAGTGTCAAAAATCCTATGCGCAAATTAGACCTTTGGCTTGCTTTCTTTCACTGTGTTCCAAACATCTTTCACATATTCAGATTTCCAAACTAAGTAATCTTGTCCTTCAAGACTGGTTTAGCTATATAGCACCAATCAGTGGGACATAGGGCTGTCTGAGCAATGCTGTCTAGGGGGATTGAATGTAAATACTACCTGGTCCATAATTAGGTAATTTCTTTAATTATTTACAATCTAAAGGGGTATGGACTCTATCTTTACTGCTGGAACGTGCTTCTCTCATCTTTACTTTCCTTACGCCAAATGTCCTTGTGTTAAAGCTGCTTTTTGTTCAACTGGCCTTGAGACTGCTAGCCATCTCAATTCAGCCAACTGGCCTCGAGACTGCTAGCCAGCTCAATTCAGCCTGGTGAGATATCTACAACTGGTGAAGTATTTACAACAAAAATTGCCTTTATACAGAGTCTTGATCTTTTCCTTGAATTGTGTTTGTCCCCTGTTTCTGGGGCTTCAGAGATGCTTTTGCTATCTCCAGAACACTAACACACCTCCCAGTAAGCCTGCTGAAATGAGTTGCTAGTGCCTGAATGAAACTCGAGTGAGAGTGAAAGGAAAGTGTGGTTCAAGTCTTCCAGTTACCTTGACTCTGTCTCAGCAAAAAGGTACGAGGTTGCCAATTACTTCCTCCCTGTTCTTCCTCTAACCCCATCTTTATAAGATTATACATAAAAAAGGTCCCTGGATCAACGTTCCTGTGGTTGAAGAGGTCATATTCTGTCAATTGCTCCCCTACTATTATCCAAGCCTCCAACATTACTGGAGGTCTCTGGCTGACCCAGGGGGATGTCACTTGTACTGTTTCTATAAATTGTCTTATGTTTTTTTTTTTTTAAGCTGCACTGAGCAGCCTTGCTTCTTAAGGATCTTATATATGATCCGCACAAAAATATCCATATCAGATACTTCTGTGACAGAAGCTGTCAGCCCCATGATAAGAAACTTTTTCTTACATCACTGAAGGATACTTAGCCCTTCAGGTTGTTCCTGGAGACTCACGATCCATGAGCTGATTTCTTTCTCCCGTGATTCGTACAGTTGTGCTCTTCCAGAACTGTCTTCCCTCGTACAATTGACGAGGGGCCTCACAAGGTACAAGGGTGTCTTCTTTGAGCCCCACGTTGGGCACCAGTTGTAGGATTCCTTTCACCTAGGAACTCCTTGGATAGAGGGTCTTGACCAGCAAGACCCTCTGTTCTCAGAAGCAATGAATGAGGCAGGAGGCAGGATGTAAGGCAACTCTGTTTACTCAACTGAGGGTCAAGATATTTAAAGGCTGTAAGCACAATCACGTGCAGGCTGAGCTCATCCAATTTCTTCACCATCTCATGACTTTTCCATGTCCTTGAACCCAAAGCAGAAGTGTGGGGGCGAGGGGGGGAAGGGGGAGGGGAGCAGAGCCAAGATTGCAGAGTAGAAGGACAGACCTCCTCTAACTCTTCCTGACATGGCCTACAAAATACCTGTAAAAAATGACTCTTAAGAAATTCTAGAGCAGCAGAAGAAAAAAAAAATGACAGAGTGAAAGAGATTTCCAGTCCAAGAAGCTTGGAAAGCCGACAGGAAAGTTCTATTGTACCAGGCGTGGAGTGGAGCACAACACAGACTTGGCCACACAGCACAGCATGGACAGGACTGGAGCAGGCTTCAGGGTGGGAAATTACAGGTAACAACCATGGTTCCCAGATTGCTGAACCCAAAAATGCCAAAGACAGCTTCAAAGATCAGTATGAAAAACTCTTTCACTTGGGTGAGAAGGGAGCATGGTCTGACCCCAGTCCCAGGGCAGCAGCAGACACTTTTGGAGCCCTCAGCCTAAAAAATGTGCGCACTGGAGGAATCTGGCTGATCTGGAACTCAGCCCTGAGTGGAGGTCCTGTGGTGAGGGAGGAGCATTGGTGATATGGAGCTGGTTGTGGCTGTGGAGAGGGATTCCTACTCACAGTTTCAGGGCAGAAGAGAGTGCCTGGGGTTCCTCATAGACCAGAAAAAACAACTGACCTGGAAATCCAGGAGAGGTAATTTAAAAGTTATTGGACTACCTGAAAGCCATGATTAAAAAAAGACCCTTGACATCATCTTTCAAGAAATTATTGAGGAAAACTGTCCCATATTCTAGAACCAGAGGGTAAAATAGATATTGAAAGAATCCATTCATCACCTCCTGCAAGAGATTCCAAAAGGAAAATTCCTAAGAATATTGTAGCCAAATTCCAGAGCTCCCAGGTCAAAGAGAAAATATTACAAGTAGCCAGAAAGAAACAATTCCAGTACTGTGGAAACAGAATCAGAATAACACAAGACCTAGCAGCTTCTACTTGAAGGGATGGAAGAGCTTGGAATATGATATTCCAGAAGTCAAAAGAGCTAGGATTAAAACCAAGAATCATCTACCCAGCAAAACTGAGTGTAATACTTCAGGGGAAGAAATGGTCATTCAGTGAAATAGAGGACTTTCAAACATTATTGATGGAAAGACCGGAGCTGAACAGAAAATTTGACTTTCAGACACAAGAATTAAGAAAAGAATGAAAAGGTAAACAGGGAAGAGAAATCATAAGGGACTTACTAAAGTTGAACTGTTGACATTCCTACATGGAAAGATAATATTTGTTACTCTTGAGATTTTTCTCAGTATTTGGGTAGTTGGAGGGATTATATACATATAGACAGAGGGCACAGGGTAAGTTGAATGTGAAGGGATGATATCTAAAATAATAAAATTAATGGGTGAGAGTAATATAATCAGAGGAGAATGGGAGAAATAAAATGGGGTAAATAATCTCTCACATAAAGACGCAAGAAAAAGCTTTTTCAATGGAGGGGAAGAGGGGTGAGGTGAGAGGGAAAGAGCGAATCTTAGTCTCATCGCACTTGACTTAAGGAGGGAATAACATACACACTCAATTTGGTAGGAAAATCTATCTTGCACTACAGGAAAGTCGGAGGAAGAAGGTTAAGAGGGGATAGGGGGATGATAGAAGGAAGGGCAAATGGGAGGAGGGGGTAATTAGAAGTAAACACTTTAGAAGAGGAACAGGATCAAAAGAGAGAATGGAATAAATGGGAAGCAGGATAGGATGGAAGGAGACAGAGTTAGTCTTTCATAACATGACTGTTATGGAAGTGTTTTGCATGACTACACAGTTATAACCTATACTGAATTGCTTACCTTCTCATTGGGGGTAGGTGGGGAGGGAGGAAGGGACAGAAGTTGAAGCTGGGGTCTCAAAGAGTTAGGGAAATGGTAGGAACAGATGTTGTGGGGGATGTGCTAGAGAATCAAGAAAAAGTAAATGCAATAAGCATCCAAAGGTCTGTTTGAAGTGCATGTGGCATGCACTCCTAGGGGAAACACTGTCTCAGGGCTTTGTGTCCCGGTTCTCCATTGCTCAGGAGCAGAAGCAGAGAGAAGCAGGTGATAGGGAGCACAGGAGTACAGAGTTAGAAGTAGAAGAGACTTCAGAGGCCTCCAGTCTCTTCCTTTTGCAGATGAGAAGAACCAGACTCTTTCCAACATATCATGTCTCCTCTGAGCTTCATAAGCTTCTTCCTCTTTACCCCTCCTAGGAATAACAAAATAATCAGAAACAATTCCTTGTACTAGTGATTTGTCACTAACCTGTGCCAATTATGTGACTCCTGGGAATGTAATCCTACTTTAGGTGGTGTATATGTATATATACATATTTTAATAAGCACCAACTATGTTCCAGACACAAATGTGCAAATATTATCTCATTTAATCTTTACAACAACCCGGGAAGTAGGTGCTACTATTACCCCTATTTTACAGATTCAGAAACTGAGGCAGGCAGTGGTAAAGTGACTTGCTCTAGATCACATGGCTAATAAGTATTGGAGGTCAAATTTGAATTCAGGTTTTTCTGACTACAAGTCTAGGGCTATATCTCATGTGCCACCTAGCAGCCTCTAGACTGTGAGCATTTTTACTGGCTGTCCAGACTTGGTTAATTTTTTTTTAAGAAAACAGTGGACATCATGATGTTAATTCACATGATGCTCTAACTGTCCAACTGATACATGAAACAAGCTCTTCACCCAACTTGCTTTGAAAAAGTTGTCTAGTTCTGATGATGCCATCTAAAGCCTTGGAGGATAAAGAAACTGAATTTTATGCATACCACTCTCAGTAGTGGACTCCATCTATTTGCATATTTCCATGACCTACTCCTCTTTCCATGCCACTGCCTGACCGTTAAAGACCACCCAAATGGTTCTCTCCACTGAATCTCTAGCTATATTTTCACTTCTCTACAAATCCATGATATTTTAGCACTTTTAAGGTCATTAGAATCTAAGCCTCAGGGCAGCATTTAAGTCTTTTCCAAAGATCCATAACAGGACAGCTAGCTGGTGCAGTAGATACAATACTGGGCTTGGAATCAAAACGACTCCTCTGTGAGCTCAGGTCTGGACTCAGACATTACCTGTGTGACATTGGGCAAATCACTTAACACTCTATACCTCAGTTTCCTCATCTGTCAAATGAGCTAGAGAAAAATATGGCAAAACACTCCAGTAGCTTTGCCAAGAAAACCCAAAATGGGGTCGTGAAGAATCAGACTCAACCGAAAAATCCCAACAACAAAGACTGATGAGGCAAGATTTCCCACGTAGGGATCAGAAGATGAAAATGAAAGTCAAAGTCATTTGTTCTTTAAAAAAAGAGCACATGTCCCTCTTTACTATTTTGCTTTTCCTTATTATCATTATTATCAATAATCAATCAACAGACATTTATTCAGCATTTCTCATGTGTCAGGAACTGTCCTCAACCACTGGAGATAGAAATTAAAAATTAAATGGGTCCTACCTGCAGCAAGCTTACATTTTCCTTAGGGGAAACAACATGATCAGACATACTAAAATGTAAAACAATGACAGAGAACACAAAATGGAAGGGGACTGGGAGGCGCTATATGGCGGGAAGGAAGGGAAGCAATAATGGTGCTCAACAGTGGGCAGCATGGAAGAAAAATAAAGGCCAGAGTAAAGCATCATCATGTCTGCAGCTGGGCTTTCCACCACTCAGGACAGCCTAGCGTCTTGGTGGGAGCTCCAAAATGGAGTAGCTTCATTTAGCCAGGGCATGTTAGATTTAGATGTAAAAGAGACAGTAGTAGAAAGCATACAGGAGATACAAAATGAAAAAGAGGAAGGGGAAAAGGGAGCTCCCAGAGAATGACTTCAATTTTTTTCAGTGAAATATGAGGCAAGAATTTCAGAAGGAGCCATGGGAGCTTTAATGAGAGATGAAAAGATCTGGAGGAGCCTTTGTTGTAGGTGGAATAGGGAGTTAGTTGGGATGAATAAAAGGATGATAGAGTCAGGACAGGATAGACCAATGGGGCAGTGTGGTTCAATGGAAAGAAATCTTGATTTGGAATTTTCTGAGGCGTTCTCTCGAGATTATTTTTCATTTGTAGTATATCTTGTATGCAGTTTTGTTTTTCTCTCTGAATGTTGCTCCCACCCCCTAATCAGAATGTGAGCTCTTTGTGGACATAGACTGCTCTAAGTCTCTGTGATTTTGGTGCAGATATTTTTTCCACCCATCAAAAATATTACCTGTCCTCACTGTTGAGAAACTGACTTAAATCAAGGAATTGAACTTGAGAACTTGGCTTAGAGGACAGCTGCACTCATAATAGAGGGAATTTGATTTAGAAGGAAAGTTGAGTAGGAAAGAGAAGTGAGGGGGAGAGCGTAAATGAGGAAAATTAGAACATTACCTTAGAATAAAAACAAGGGATCTCTTTCTAGACCTGACTTTCATATCCTTTGTGCCAGAAATATTGCTCAGGCACATTTGTATAACCAGAACATCTTTCTCCTCTCTTGAGTGTCCTATCTCCTAATGGATACTAACCAGAGAGATAGGGAGGGTGCCTCTAATCGAATTGTTATAGGGAATTTCCAGGTAAGGAAAATCCCTGTATCAATTCATGCTGGTTCCTGTTCTGTGATTTATAATCTTTTGCCCATGGCATGACTTTCAGATTAACAGTGATATGACTAGTTGACCACTTATTCCTGTGCCCCGTCACTACATGTTTTGTTATATTTTCTTAACAGCTTGAGAGTAAGGGAGCCACTCTGAAGGATGGGGAATGGATGAATGGCACAGTTATTGTTGACAGCACAGTAGGCAATGACACTCTTATTTCTTCTCATGTGGACAGCACAGCAACCTCAAATGTCTGTCTCAGATCCCAGTGGGAAAGTGCATAATACTTTTTCAGTGGAGGCAAACTCCAAAATGGCGTACCTCCAAATACCAAACACTGCCAAGGTGAGTTTTTTTTCGTTTTTTTCTTAAGATTTTCAGAAAATAGAGCCAAGACTTTAACTTCAGTATTACAACTTATTAACTATTCTTGACTGAAAATAGGTTTTGTTTACTAAAAAAAATACCTTCTTTTTCCACTTGTTCTCTTCAAAATGTGATGAATTGACCACAAAAAGCCAAGGCTTAAAAAAATTATACTGTAGCAACAAAAAAACTCTTACAAGCGATATCAGAAGGGCAGACACTGGGCTAGAACACAAGGAAAGTTAGGAGGGCATTCTATAACAGGAAGTTACAGGACCTTTTCCCAGTAATGTGAATATACTTATGACACCCTATTTTCCCTTCTCGAATTTTAGAACCCATATGTTCTAACATCCAACATCTTTGCCTTGCTTCTGAGAAGAAAGGACTATGGTAGGGGTATACCTTTCAGATCACATTCTTCAGAAGCAAAGGTTTCAATAGTCATTAGTATTATGTATTCTAGGTGCACTCAAAGGAAAAATGGTTTGAAATGACTCACATATGATAGAGAAGCAAAGTCATAGAAACTCTCTAGCAGACAGTTTCCTTGAACTTCACTTGCATAAATCAAATAAGAGGTCAAGATAGATAATGGATAACAGAGAAGGCAGGTAGGGCAGATCTTAAAACTGTTTTGCTTTAATGAATTTCTATTGGATTTTTCAGGTTGGAGCTTGGACTTACAGCCTTAAGTCAAGTGCACAAACCCTGACTCTGACAGTAACATCTCATGCTGAAAATCCTAACACAACCCCCATTGCAGTGGATTCTAAAATGAATAAAGACACCAGCACCTTCCCTAATCCAATGATTGTTTATACAGAAATTCGCCAAGGATCTCTGCCTATTATAGAAGCCACTGTAACACCCCTCATTGAATTACCTGATGGGACAACACAGACTCTGGAACTTCTGGATAATGGTGAAGGTAAATTATCCCCGATAATAACCACAAGGTTCTTTCTCTTTTAAGAAAGAAGATGCTTTTCCTTTTTTAATAGTCTTTTACTTTTTCCAATTACATGTAAAGACAATTTTTCACATTTACTTTTTATAAAATTTTGAGTTTCATATTTTCTCCCTCCCTGCCTACCTACCCTAAACCCTTTTCAAGATGGCAAGTTATTTGATAACCCTTTTCAACATGGCAAGTTATGTGATATATAGATATATATAATCATGTAAAATCAATTTCCATATTAGTCATATTGTAAGAGAAGGAAGTGCTTGCAAAAAATTATAATTTGCATAAGGAAAAAAAACAAAAACAATAGTATGTTTTCATCTGCACTCAGACTCCATTAGTTCCTTGTACAGATATGGACAGTATTTGTCATCATGAATCTTTTGGAATTTTCTTGGATCACTGTATTGCTGAGAGGAGCTAAGTCTATCATAGTTATCATCACCCACTGTTGCTGTTAATGTGTACAGTGTTCTGTTTCTGCGCACTTCACCTTGCATCAGTACGTGCAATTCTTTTCAGGTTTTTCTGAAATCTGCCTTCTCATCATTGTTTCATAGCACAATAGTATCTTAGTACATTTATATATCAGAACTGGCTGAACCATTCCTCAGTTGATGGACATCCTCTCAATTTCCAATTCTTTGCCACCACACAAAGAGCTGCTACAATTATTTTTGTACATGTAGGTACTTTTCACTTTTTATGATCTCTTTGGGATACAGACCTACTAGTGGTACTTGGTAAATCAAAGGGTAACCCACAGATCTAACAGGTAAAAATTTCTGTGGTCCCCTAATCTGCTCATGATATTGTCTCTTATGTCTAAATCATGTACCTATTTTGACCTTCTCTTGGTACAAGGTTTAAGATGTCATCCTACACATTATTTCTGCCAAATTGTTTTCCAGTTTTCCCTGAAATTTTTGTCAAATATTGAGTTCTTATCCTAGAAACTGGGATCTTTATCTTAATTAAACACTACATTACTATGGTCACTTACCACTGTGTCTTGTGTACCTAATCCATTCTACTGGTCCAGTACTCTATTTTGTAACTACTACCAGATTCTTTTGATGATTACCACTTTGTAATCTGGTTTGAGATCAGTCACAGTAAGGTCACCTTGGCTCACATTTTTTTTCATCGAATTCCTTGATATTATTGACTTTTTCTACTTCTAGATGAATTTTATTAATTTTTACAATTCAATGAAATAATTTTTGGCTGCTTGATTGGAATGGCACTGAATAAGTGAATTAATTTAGACAGAATTTTCATTTTAATTAACTCATCCTACCCATGAGCAATTAATATTTCTCTAATTGCTTGGACCTGATTTTAATTTTATGAAGTATTTTGTAATTGTGTTCATACAGTTCCTGAGTTGGTCTTAAGAGGTAGACCCCCAAGCATTTTATTTTATCTGCACTTATGTTAAATGGAATTTCTCTATCTCTTGCTGCTGGAATTTGTTCGGTAATATATAGAAATGCTGATGACTTATGTGGGTTTATTTAATATCCCTCAGTGCTCCTAAAGTTGTTAATTATTTCAACAATACTTTGTGTTGATTCTGTAGGATTCTCTAGTATACTATCATATAACTTCCAATGAGTGATTGTTTTTCCTCACTTACTATTCTAATTTCTTTTTCTTCTCCTGTTGCTATTGTTAGCATTTCTAGCTCTATATTGATAATAAGTATTCTTGCTTCTCCCCTTACCTTACTGGGAAAGTAACTGGTTTATACCAATTACAGATACTTACTGATGGGTTTTAAATAAATACTACTTATCATTTTAAGAAAAGCTCCATTTATTCCTATACTTTCCTGTGCTTTTAATAGGAATGAGTATTATATTTTGTCAAAAGTTTTTTCTGCATCTGTTGAGATAATCATACAATTTCTGTTGCTTTCCTTATTGATATTGTCAGTTATACTGATGGTTTTCCTAATATTGAACCAGTCCTGCATTCCTGATATAAATCCCATCTAGTCATAGTACATGATCTTTAGCATATATTGTTGGAATCTCCTTGTTAGTACTTCACTTTAAATATTTACATTAATGTTCATTAGCATTCTTGGCAGGAAATCATTAATACCCTTTCTTGGTAAAAGGGAAGATACAGGCTCATAACTTCTATATTTGAGAAACCTTAACAAAACAAATGGAAAAATAGCATGATTAATGAAAAGGGCACTGGACACTTACTGTTTTTTCTTGTTCAATATATTATTTTTTCCCAATATAAAAACAAATATAACGTTCTTTCTTTTTAATTTTGAATTCCATATACTTTCTTCCTCCCTTTCCCTCCCTCCTCCCTGCCCCATTGAGAAAACAAGAAATTTGACATAGGTTACATATGTGTGGTCATGCAAAACACATGTTCATGTAAGTCATTCTTTGAAAGAAAACACAGACCAAAAAACAAAAACCAAGAAAAATAAAGAAAGTAAAGAAAAAGTATCTAATCTGCATTCAGGCTCTACCAGTTCTTTCTCTGGAGATAGATAGCACCTTTCACCCTAAGTCCTACAGTAGGCAATGACACTCTATTTCTTGTCACATGGACAGCACAACAACCCCAAATGTCTGTCTCAGATGCCAGTGGGAAAGTGTATAATACTTTTTCAGTGGATGCAAACTTCAAAATGGCACACCTCCAAATACCAAACACTGCCAAGGTGAGTTTTTTCACATTTTTTCTTAAGATTTTCAGAAAATAGAGCCAAGACTTTAACTTCAGTATTACAACTTATTAACTGACTGACAAAAGGTTTTGTTTACTAAAAAAAAAAAATCTTCTTTTTCCACTTGTTCTCTTCAAAATGTGATGAACTGACCACAAAAAGCCAAGGCTTAAAAAAATTGTACTGTGGCAACGAAAGAACTCTTACAAGCGATATCAGAAGGGCAGACACTGGGCTAGAACACAAGGAAAGTTAGGAGGGCATTCTATAACAAGAAGCTATAGAACCTTTTTTGAGTGGTGAGAATATACTTATGACACCCTATTTCCCATCCCGAATTTTAGAACCCATGTGTTCTAACATTCAACATCTTTGCTTTTCTTCTGAGAAGAAAGGACTATGGCAGGGGTATACCTTTCAGATCACATTTTTCAGAAGCAAAGGTTTCAATAGTAATCGGTATTATGTATTAGAGACGACACAGAGATTGCTGTCCACAGTGAGACTATCACCTTAGGGCGTATGGGGTGTTCAGAAGGACTAGCTCTCTTGTGTGAGGACGTGCGTACACCTTTTTAGGGCTCCTCATTCGGCTTTGGTGTGCAACCACTCATCCAACTCTTACCTGCAGCTTCAAGAAACTGTAGCATGTGATGTGGCCACACCTTAGCAAAACAATCTCAACAAAAGGGATAACTCAGGTTGAGGGTAGCTAAAGACCTCAAACCTGTTGGTGAGTTAGGGAGATGTCTACCCCAAGTATATGAATGAAAACAGCCACTCTCAGAGTCAGGAGGATGTAGTATTAAATCCTGTCTACATGTCAAAGTCACTGACGATTCTCTAACACCATAAAATGCAGATAATGGGCCAATCTGCCTGCATAGGAATCTCTCAGCTACAGATCCCTGCCTGTCAAAGTACTGTACATGAAAAATTAACAATTAATATGTTATTAAGTCAGTAGACTTTGGGACTAGACCTAACATGAACTGGTCATGGAAACTTTCTCAAGTCAGAATTTCTCTAGGTTTCAATTTGCTTAACTAAAAAATAATGAGCTGAACTAAGTTATCTCTAAGTTCTCTTCTGTCTCTAAAATATCATCCCAATGATTCTGCTTTTAACATGAAGGACCTGGAGCCATCACTCATAATCCAGGAAAGAGGCCCAAGGGAAGGGGCAATTGCCTCTTTCCTGAAACCATCCAACAGTCCAAAGTTCTAGTGCACAAAAGATTCTGAGTGTCTCAGCAGAGACACTAAAAACAAAGCCCAAATCTGTCTCTTAACTTTATACAAAACAGATTTATCCTCCCATGGCATACTATTATATACAGTTTTATCATTTCATTTAAATTCTCTTTGACCACCATTTACAATGAAAAAGTGCTAAACTGCAGAGGTTGCATAGTGCAAGACTGAGGAGGATGGTGTTCCCATTCAGTTGGATGGCACTGCTGAGAAAGACATGACTGGATTGAACTTTCCAAACAATGGGTGATGATTATCTCACACATTTGGGAGGCAGAATGGAGTTGTGGAGAGAGCTAGTCTCAGAACCCAGAAGAGCCTGAGTTCAAATCTCACCATTAGCATATACTGGCTCTGAGACCCTGAGCAAGTCATTGAGCCACTCAGTTCTCTGGACAACTCTTGAACGTTCCAGCTGCAGAGCAGGTGTCAATCTGCATTAGTACAGGTGTTTCTTGATCCAGGAGCTCTCTATGCCAGTGAAATCACAGGTCTGGATTTTGTCCCTATCCTACTTTTAGAAAACCTGAGCTATTATTAGTAGTATGGGAGTGCTAACTTGAAAAGAAACACTTGAATCAGAAAGAAGCTCTATTTTGTCCCTAATTTGTCCACAGAAATTTTGGATGATTTCAGAGGATATTCACTAGGGCTGACAAAGTCCTTCATCCTGAAGTAAATCCTAATTCCTCTTTATGGAACTGTAATGTACCTGCTGGTCTGCTAGGCACACAGAGAATTCTGATAATCTTTTAAAACCATTGTTCCTTTCTACTCTTCTCCATGCTTCCATAACTCCCGTTCAACTCAAGGATTCTGGGCTTAAATAGTAACTCTAATATCACATACAATACATTTACCAAGGTGCCATCTTCCATTAGTTATATTTTCTTCTTAGCTGAAATACAAAGAGTAAGGAATTGGGGTGATTTCTGACAAGTCATGCCAAGTCTATAAGCATAAGTGAAATACCTACTACTATGTGGCAGGCATTGTGATAAGTGCTGGGAACATATACAAGCAGAAAGATAGTCCTTGGCCTCTGGGAGTTTACATTCTTTTGGGGAAGATAACACATAAAAGGAAGTTGAAATGTTGTGGGTATGGGGGATGAAGGGAGAAGGGACCTGCCCCAGAGCATGGTGGGAAAAGTCTAGAAAGTAGTAAGTGAAGGGAGCCAGGAGAAGAATGAAGACATGGCTGACCTACGAACTTTCCTTAAAATGGACATTCTAAGAACTGAACAGTCAAAGAAGGGAACACAGCAGGAGGCATCTAATTTCAGGGTGAAGAGTCTGTAGGGGTAGAAAGAGCTACCAGGCTGAAGAGACTGCTACAGCATGGCAGAAGTCTGGAGAGTCAAGAGTGGATTCTGGACTGGTATGAACACCTGCCCCAATGAATACTTCTCATTGGATTGGTTAGTCTTCTTCTGAAGTTGCCAAAATGCTTCTTATGTCTGTTTTCCATGTTTGTCACAAGACCTGATTTCCAAATATACAAAACAACTTTTTATTCATCTACCCATTTACTTATATGGCTAAGTTATGGGTCAGTGACTTTCAGTCAACATTGAAAGATTCACCAGAAGAACTCAAGGGGCGGCCCACAGATAACAACAACCTACAACCTCTAAGTGAGCTACTTTAAGAACATGTAGGAAAAAGTTCCATTCCTTTGAGTCATCCTTTTTCTCAAGTAAAGAAAACATCTCTATCCATGCCGTGAGATAATTTGATACAAAAATCCACTTTAGTGCCATCTTTTGTGCTTCCATTGTGAAGACTCAAAAGTCTCTTCTAGGATATAGCACTTTATCTAGGAAGAGGGATCCCTTCTCCTCTGGGCTGGCTATACTTCCAGGACATTTCCAGAGTGTGTGTGTGTGTGTGTGTGTGTGTGTGTGTGTCTGTGTGTGTGTGTGTGTGTGTGTGTGTGTGTGGATAATAAGATTGCTATACAAAACATCTGCATCATTTGTGGCACATCGGATTGAAGAGAGAAAATATTCCGGACAAAACAGTAGTCAATGGTATCATATTTGGACAAGATGTCAAAAATGATGAACACTGAGAAACTGTCATCATATTTTGCAATTAAAAGACCACTGTAACTCTGAAGAAAGCAGTTTCAGTTGAATGAATCATCAAAGATAAGACTGAAAACTCAAGAGACTGGAATGATACTGACGTCCTTGAAAAATGTTGCTGTTCATCCTTCATTTTCAAAGAGGAGCAATAATATCATGTGCATGAACAGGATTTAAGAGAGGCAGCGTGGCACAAAGGTGGCAGTTGCATTCTCTCTTCCAGAGTCACTGAAGTCCAGTGATGGGACAAAAGTTAAGTCAACTGCTGATGGCCTAGGGTACAGTGGAGGACCTTAGCATCTTCTTCATATGTTTGCTTTAGGGGGTACAGTGGATACCAGGACTTCAGTCAGGGAGATTCTTCTTCCACAGTTCAAATCCCAGACACCTATCAGTAGTGTGACCCTATCCAAGTTACTTGACCCTGCCTGCCTCAGTTTCCTCATCTGTAAAATGATCTGGAGACAAGAATGGCAAACCACTCCAGTATCTATGCTACCAAACCCAGTATCTATGCTACAAAAACACCAAATGGGGTGACAAAGAGTTGAATATGAAACAACAGCAAATGTTAATTGACTAGCTAACTGACTGCTGTTGCTATTAATATAATCAGTAAAGCAGTGGGTGGATAAGAGACCCAGTGAATGTGCTAAGATCCCCAGGCCTTCTCTCAAGATCTTGGCATCTTCAGTGTCTGACTGAGCTCTAAACACTCCACAGAGCCTGCTTCAGCTGCTTTCATGACTGTTGGAACAAATGCTTGGAGCAGATAGCTCCCGAATTCAGTAATGAATTTGAGGCCTGCTGGTCCTCAACCTACTTTAGCTTGTCTGCTGAGATTATTCTGGAGTGTGGTCACTGCACATGCTACAGTTTCTTGGAGCCACAGATGAGAGTTGGGTGGCAGGTGGATACAAAGGTGGCTCAGCAGCCCTCATGCCAAAGACGTTAGCTCTCCCTGAACACCCAAGCATCTCTCTGGCAAGTATAGAGACAGCAGTGAGCATATGCTTGCCTGAGACTGACTCTCAAGTGTCTAATTGCCCCTTCTGCATTGTCTTTCTTTCCCTGAACACAGGTGACCTAAGATGGATGAGTCCAATTTCAGTGGCTTGTGAGGTTTAGAGCTTGAAAGTCCTGGTGCTAGTTGCCCAGCAGAAGTCAATCTCCAAAACACCTTCTCAGAAGAGAAGATTCCCACCACCAGGAGGAAACTACAATGGAATGGATTAAGAAAGTCCAAGCCAAAGCAGGCTTGACTCGGGATCTAGGGTTAAATTCCTAAGACAGTGTGGCTCTACTTGGTCAGCAGTCTTAAAAAGGAGTTTCGTGTCTTAAGAATCAAACGTCTGGTACAGTATATTAGAAGTGATGGATTACCGTTTTACATTTTACTTTTTTGTCTTATGAGACTTTTGTGTTTTCAAGTCTTTATTTTGTGATGGAGGATATTTACTTAACTGCCCTATACCTGACATCATTACTTGTTATATTGACATTTTCTAGCATCACTCAGCACTTCCACCATCTTCATGCCATGCTGCTGGGATCCATCCTTCACCTGGCTCTGCATTTTAGTTCCTGCTCCCGCTCCTGCTCTGGCCTAGTGAGAGTTCACCATATTTACACCAACCCAGGTCTACCACCCCAATCTCTCACAGTATCTTTAACGTTATCCCTTTTCACCTCTAATTCTCTGAACAGTAATGTAATCAGTAACAACTTTACTGGAAAGAATGTGTGACTAAGAGCCATGTGGCATCATTCCTATGTCTTCCCAGAGTGTCAAAGGCAGCTCATCTTGGACTCCCTTCCCCTTTATTTGTTGTCTTTCCCTATTTCAATGTAAGCAGCTTGGGGGCAAGTTCTCTGGCTTTTTGTACTGGGATCCTTGTGTTTGACCTACATTTTCTAAGACCATGACATCAGAGAAATGATGACATGACTTACACTTGACTTTGTTTTGAGGGAAGGAGGGCTGTGCAAAGTCACCAACCTCCCTTTCTTCTCCTCAGCCATATGGGTCCAATGGCCAGATATTCATCAGGATGACTGCAGATGGCCCAGGATGCAATGGGAGACCTTGGCCTTGCTAGGCTAATCTTTTCAGGTACTCACTTAGAGGGAGGTAATGCTCACTGAGTGAACAGGCCTCTTTAAGAAGTAGTCAGGGAATGACCCTTTTAATGAACAAAAGAAAAAAATAGCTAAATCAACAGAAACTGCTACTAGTAATAATCACTGCTATCCTTAGCTCTTATTACAATGCTGGACACATAGTAAATTTTTATTAGATGATTTTTCTCATTCAGATAAATGCAAGATAAGGGCTATCATCCTCATCATCACCATTTTACATATAGAAAATAAGACTTGCATAGTTAATCTCTTGAACACCTTCCACCTCTAAATAGCATGACCCCCTGCTCTTAGACTCTTTGGTCTGGACCTATGAATTTTTAAGTGTAAACTGAGTATTGGTTATTACATTCTTCTCTCCTAGCCCTAACCCTACCCTCACCCAAGTACATAGAACAGTTTGTGCTTCTTTTTTCCCTTCCTGGTGATAAATCCTCCACTAATTTTGATACCACTTGGCTTCAATACCAAGCCAACACCCTTCCTTATCTGTGACAAATTACTTCGCCCTGAAGAGTCCCTGCTCTTCTGATCTATAACACAGTAATATTATGAAAATTCAAGGGATGAATGTGGTACTTCAATGATCAGGGTGGGAAGCAGTAGCACTGACTGGCAGCTGACTCAGACTTTGAATTGAAAGATTTAGCTTCTAATTCTGACTCACTGACATATGACCTAGTGTTCTGATTGCTTATTGTTTTTCAGTTTTCCTTTCCTTAGTTAAAAAAAAACTTAATAGCCACAGATAAAACTATATGAAAAGAAAAGGTCAGAAAAATAACACTTTATATGTGTGATAAAGATTTTTTTTTAAGGGAAGGGGCAATTTCAGGTTGAAGGGAAAATTCCCTGCCATTTCTTCTCTCACATTTTATTATTGTGGGAACTCACAGTCAATATAGAAGGTCCTTAAAGACTGCCTGGCACACAGAAAGATTAAGTGATCACCAATCATCAGTCAGCTACTAAGTCAGAAGTAGGACCTGAAGCCAGGTCTTCCCAACTCTAAGACCCAACTTGTGTCCAATTTACTAACCTATTTCTTTTCCTAACAAATGGAGAGAACTCAAGAGTCAGTGGGCCAGAAGTGTCAAACTCCACCCTTCAGCCACATGCACTTAGCAAAACTCCGCATTGCAATCTGAACCAAATTAAAATGTAATTGAGAAATGTTTAACAAAACAAACAAAAATACAATAAAACACAGGTAATATCAATTTGTGGTTTTCTAAGTCAATATGTAAGTCTACAAGATTCCTTACTATCTGAGCTTGATTCTGTTAAGTGGGCTGCCTGGAGAGATTGTGGCTTTCCCTTCATTAGAGGTCTTCAGAAAACGGCTTAGATAAACCACCCTCAGACAAGTTGCAGAAGGGCTCCCCTTTTTATGTTTGGGTTAGATTACCTCTGTAGTCCCTTCCAACTCAGAGGTTCTGTGAATCGTTCATCCAAAAACTTTTTTCAACAGGATATCAACTTAACAGAGGAATAAAAGAAGGAAAGAAGCTCTATTCTATAACAAATGCCATGACATTTCTTTACATGTAAGTGTTCCTAATGGAGCACAGTGAGCAGGGGTAAAACTTATATTAAACAGAAAACTCAACTCAATGATATCCTCTCATAACTAAATATTACTTTTACTCTGCTTGAAAAAGGGTCAAAGAGGGCCAGCACATAGACAGAATACAGCACCTAGGATCAGTGTGCCTGAACTCCTTCTAAATCTACAGCTGCTCAGCTCAGAACCATGGAGTCATGGAGGACACCTCTGGGAATGGCCAAAAGTAGCTGACCAAGGAATGTGAAATTAACTTAGGCTTTAGAGACTATTGACTTAGAAAAGCAAGCAAATTAAGATAAGAACTTATTTTTGTTTTCAGGATTTGTTGTTATTATTACTTTTTTAGGTGTTGTTTGTTTTAGGAGGCTTTGTTTCAGGGCTGAGACTATAGAAATCATTTCATTTCATGAGAAACATTAATTCTGCCAGGCTCAATTTCAGTGCAGAAACTCCCTTTTTACCGATTAACAGGATATTTTTTAGAGTTGCTCAGAAGGATCAGGGGATTTGCTCATGGTTACACTAGTATGGATCAAAATCCAGATCCAGGATGTATAATCCATGATGTAAAATTCGTTGACAACCCAAAAGCAAGGATTTTTCATCATTGTATTCTCACTGTCTAGGGCCATGACTCATATAGGTGCTTCATAGAGATTTGCTGAATGGAAGAATTTTGAAAAATTTCACAGTTCCCCTTTTCTTTGCTGAGTGGATGCAAACTCTACTCAAAGAGAAGTAAAGGCAGAGGTAAGATACACATATGGCCTATTAGGGACAAAAATGTGTTTACAACTAACTACCCCGGGGTCTTTTTATTTTTAACATGGAGCCAACAAAGCAAGCCCTTGGACTTAGGTTTTTTAATGCCAAGGCTTATTTATGCAAGGATATAAAATGAAAGCAAGGCTGCCAGGGGTCAGGGAGGGAGGAATTCTCTCCCTAGGACAGTCCCTCTTCCCTGGTCTCCCTCAGGCTCAACCACATGGTCAAGACCCTAATACAGTATGGTTTGCAGGAGGTGGGATCTCATTAAAGCTGAGAAACCTCTAGGGGAAGGAGGTTCACATAGGAGGTTCACATATGGGTTTATATCCCTTGTCTTGGGGCCAAGTCTGAACATGTGGATGCAGCTGTTGCCCTTGTCCCATTATCAGACATACTTTGTGGCTTAAGCTATTAAGGGGGGCTTCCTAGATAATATACATGGAATAACATTTCTAAACCAAAGCGTTGCTGAGGACTGCAGGTTACTAGAGCAACCCCATTCCTAGTTCTTTCATAGAAAGTCACAACTGCTGTCAGCTTCATTTTTCTCAATCATAAAGTGGGGATAACAGCATAGTTATTGTGAGGATAAAACAATACATTTTTGTAAAGTGTTATGCCCATTTGAAAAGTACCATAGAAATCTAGCTAAGGATAATGTCTCCATTCTTGATAGCAACACTGTTAGGATGAGTTTTACTATGCTGTTTTTTGTTTTTATAATATTTAGTGACTTGGAAGTTTGACAGGCCTGTTGCACCTAGGAATCAGAATCCCTAAGGGGTAAGTAGTACTTCTGAGTAAATATTTTAAACTGTGGATATTTGTTGCCTCAAAAAATATATATACTGAAATGGATCCCAGTCAGATCAGGTCACCTGCAAGCCTCAGAGGTCTCATCCTTAAGGGAAACAGTTTGGACTTTAGGACCTCAATGGTGCTCTAAATCTATGTTCCTGTGATCCTAAATAAGTAACCCAAACTGAACTATGGCATGCTGGAACTGAAGAAAAGACATTAGGAGTCACCTTCTCCAGCCTGCTTAGTTACCCTGTGAAGAAAATGAAGATCAGAGGGGTGCTGGGGATTTAGCATCTCAAAACCCTGGATCCATCCAAGGCTCAGTCCAAGTGCCCCCTCCTTCAAGAGACCTGTCCTGAATCCCCCAGTCAATGAGATAAATACCTATTTTCTATAGCCAGCACTTAACGTCTGAAGGTATTGTCTTCCCCTAGTAAAATGTAAGCTGCTTGAAATTGTAGATTGTCTCACTTTTGAATTTCTTCCTGCAGAGCCTAGTACATGAGTCTGTCTCAGACCAGGCATCTAATAACGTTTGTTGATTAATACTTAGATAGCAAAAGGAAATTGCCACTGATTAGTCGATGGCTCCAGAGTGAGAAATAACAGCCACCCGTCTTCTTCAGCTCCTAACAGACTCATAGGTCACAAGATCATGAATTCAGAATGAGGAGGCAGAGAGGTCATTTAGGGCAAACCCCACATTTTACAACACGTAGGAAAATTAAGGCCCAACACGTTAAATGAACTACACAAAGTCACCCATGTCAAGATCTGAAAATAAATTCTTCCTTCCCCTGCACCACGCATTCTGGGAGGGTGCAACAAAGGGATATGTACCCAGGATCAAAGGGCTAGTGTTCTGTTGCTGCATGAGCAAGGCCTTTGGGATCCCAGGCCCATCTTTCTGTCCCCATCAGATTTGACTGGGCTCACTGGCTTCTCAAGTTCTCCATGGGGAGCTACATGCCATGGCCAGGCCAGTTGGAAGCCTATTTTTACTCCCTTAAAAGAGGACTAGTTTAAAAGAGAAGCTTGGGAGCTGGGGGAAGTCTGGAGGGGATCCATACCTGTGGTTTTGCTAGTGTGGAAGCTCCCTCTACTACTGCTTGTCAGAAGCACAGATTCAAAACTGGAAGAACCTGAAACCAACTTATCTAACCTCTTCATTTTACACATAAGAAAACTGAAGCAGAAGGCCACTCATTCATTTAATAGCAGAGTCAGAATTTGTATTCTGGTTCTCTGGGTTCAGATCCAAACCATGGCCCCACACAGATGCCTGTCCATGACTTATACTCTGAGGAGAGCAGTGTAGGGCACTGGCAGGTATGGTGCCCAACATGCCTGCCTGTGTCAGGGTCAGTATCTGGACCCAGATCTTCTCTACTCTGAGGTCAACCCTCTTCCCACCATGCAATATCTCCTACCTCTCAGGGGAGCAGCAAGGATCCTTGACTTGGAGCTGGCAGGGAGAGGTTAGACATAAAGAAACTCTTCTTTCTTTGCGAAAAGGTGGGGGAGGCAGGTGGCCTCCATGGGTCTCAGCTGCTAGACAGAGCTCTTTCTTCCTTGTGGTCCGAGTGGCCCCTAAGAATTTGTCTTGCCCTCTTTTCCTCTATTTTGAGGACTCAGGGCCAGATGGCTGTTTATTGCTCTGATGTCTTCCTCCTCTTCACAAACAACAGTTCTCAATTGCTTCTTTTACTTCTTTCTTATTTTTATTTTTTTTTCAATTACATGCACACAAATATTTTAATACCCATTTAAAAAAATTTTCTCTCTCCTCCCTTCCTTCCCTCCCCTCCTTGGGAAGGCAAGCAATTTCATATAGATTATACAGGTGCAGTCATGCAAAATATTTTACAAAAGAAAGAGAAGACTACAAAAAGAAAACCAACAAGAATAATAAAGTTTTTAACAGTAAAATTCATCTACATCCAGACTCCACCAGTTCTCTCTCTAGAGGTGGACAGCATCCATTTCTTCCACTTTCCCTCTTCTGCACCAGGCAGTCAATTTGCTCCTTCTTAATAATCATGATTACAATAGATAGTATACACATAGCAATTTCACGTTTGCAAAGCACTCTTGCACAGAAAAGAAATAAACACATTGTTTCATTTGAACTTCACAACAACCCCATGAGACAGAATGTTCTTTGCTGGATCACCTGCTGCCTCTCTAGTTTCAAGGCTGAACGTGTTTGGCAGAGTTTCACTGGGGACATCCAAGAGAGGACACAATCCTATAGACCTTTGTCAGCAAGGCCTCCTCATTTTTTCCCTTTCCATTTCCCTTCTTCTTTTCATGCTGCTCTTTAAGAACTTTTAGCACAGTCCTACCACCTGATGAGCTCTCGGGGATGGACTGATCCAGTTCCATTCTGCTCAGTAGAATACACGTGGTCCTTTCTTTTGAAGAGGACAAATGACTTCATGGGGTGATGACTTGACTTGCTCATGAATTGGATTTAAGTGGGGCAGAATTGTATAAAGTTCTCGGGCCCACTCTTCGAGAATCCAGGGCCAGGACAAAAGTCAAAACAACTGGCAATGTCCCAGGCTGCAGCAGATGACTTTGGCATCGTCAGTGTCTGTGCAAGATCTAAGTGCCTGCTCCAGCCATGTCATGTCCTTTGGAACAAATGGTTCTCCTCTGCCTGTTCTGTCTGCCAAGGGAAGTCTTCACATGTGTGGGCTAGACATCTCTCTATCTCATGGATGGGTCAGAGGCCTCTTGCTTCCTCTCCACCTGGTTTAGCCTGTCTGCTCGGATGGTTTTACCAGGCTGTGGCCAGTACAGCATCTTGGAGCCACAGGCAAAAGTTGGGTGACCAGATGGACACCAAAGGTGACTGAGCAACCCTGAAAAGGGCTTGGCAAACCCTCACACCAGAGGCATGGACACCTCACATACTCCTCATGTAGACAGTAGTGACAGCTAGATAGCTCAATGGACTGAGAGTCAGCATGAAGTCAGGAAGACCTGAGTTTAAATCCGACCTCAGACACCAAGTCACTTGCCCCTGTTTGCCTTACTTTCCTCTCCTGTAACATGAGCTGGAAAAGGAAGTAGCAAACCATTCCAGTATCTTCAACCAAAAACAAAGACAAACAAACAAACGAAAAGCAAATGGGGTCACAAACAAGGCAGACATGACTGAAAATGAGTAAACAACCAAAACAACAGGGGGTGGTGCTGAAGGGGAGATTCTCAACTCATCTGGGCTGTTTTTCAATGGATTTACATATCTGTGTTCAGTTACAAACGTTCCCCATATTCTAAATGTCTTCACCTTCTACATGTTTATAGATAGTCCTGATAAAGAAATTAAGATATACTTCATTTGATGGTTTGGGTCATTCTCAGCATCTCACTGGTCAACTGCCGAAAGTTCTGGTGGCAGCAGCTAGTGGAAGGAGTTGAAGGAAAGGACCCTGAACCCCATCCATCTGCATGAGCAATGGTGAAATGACTTGTACACAGTCATACAGTGAGTCAGCTCCAAGGCCCTTACTGTCCTGGAGGGCAGAAGGTGATGGTGGAGGCAGAAGCCAGGAGGAACAGCAGTGAATGATGAAGCTGCAGGGCAAAACCAGGCTGGTAATAGGTTGGCAGGCACTGGCAAGGGCAGGTCAGAATGTATGCTTTGCCATAAAACTTAAGTGTCTGGCTGACTCACCGAAGGCTATTTGGCTCCAGGGTCCTCCATTGCCTCCTGACCAGTGAGGCTGACTCCTACGACTCTATTTTCTTCTCCCCCTCTTTTTATGACATGATTCTTTTTTAGGACCCTGTTTTGGTGCAGAAATGGGCCTTTTGTGAGTTTCTATCCATACCTTCCACCTGTGTCAGGGCAAAGGGTGGAGATGGCACTTAATGAATGACTCATGAACGTTTGTGGAATGAATAACAGCACCTACCTCATGGGCTTGTGGGAAGGAGTCAACAGGCTAAGAGGAGTAAGGGATGTGGCAGAATTGATAGCTATTTAATAGAGATTCTTGAATATTTTTGTGTCTTGAGCCTCTGGTAATCTGGTAAAATCAAAACAAAACACACAATGGATTCATCACAATCACGGTTTTAAATAATTGAAGGAAATTCAAAATTTCAGGTGTAGGGTAGTGAAGATAGAGCTGTCAATTCTTTTTCCAATTAAGTTTATGGACTACCTGAAATCCATCCAAGGACCACAAGTTAAGAAGCTCTATTCTACACAGATATGAATTACTATTATTGTTATAACTATGATTGATGGTATTATTATCAGTTCCCTTTTCCAATATATCAAAATCATCTAACACTGCATTATCATATGCATTTTACACTGTAATTTAATTTCCCAAGTTACTGTCCACATTAGGGAGCAGTATTTTAGGATTTTAATGAATATATACATTTTACACTATTCTATTACCAGACCAGTAATGTGATAGATTTACAATAAACACTTGGGATTTGAAAATAAAATAATATTCATAATTTTAAAATTTATCATCAACTTTATTTTAACAACGATGATAAATCTCCACCAAAGTCTCATTCTGATTTTTCATCTATGGAGGACCTCTTAAAGTACACTGTCAGTACAGTTTAAGCCATAGCAGATTCTAAAAGGCTTCAAGCTAGAACCAATTGGTGGGCCAGATGTCGTGTTTTCTGAGAATGAGCCTCAAGTTCATGTATTACATAGCTGAAAGCTGACAAAAATTCTTGCCGCTGGCAACTCACAGAGGTTACTTTTAAAAGCAGAATTTCTAACCTTTTTTTCTTTATGTGATGAAACTCTGCCCATCACACATACAAATATATAGGTCTAAAAATGAAACAAACTGCACTGAAATATAGATAATAAAATACTTTTTTAAAAAATTCAAAAAATTTTCAAAAAAAATCCATGGACCTCAAGTTGAGAACCTCCCAATAAAGAGGTTTTTGAAACTTGTGGCACTTAATCACCTGTCATAGTAAGGGAAATTTTGCCATCTGTCAAATATATAAAAACGTATACATATATATTCATACACACATACATAGATTTCTGTGTGTATGTTTGAGAGAGACAGACAGAGAGAGAGAGAGAGAGAGAGAGAGAGAGAGAAAAAGAAGGAGAAAGAGAGAGAGAGAGAGAGATTGGAGATTGGATCTGGTGTTTCATTGAAAAAAAAAAGAGAACCAGATGAGGAAACTGCCTCTGCTAACGTAGGTCAGCACCTTCTCTGTAATTTACAATCTTAATGAGTTGCCTACCACTGGAAGGTGCGATGATCTCTTGTTTCACTTAGGTGATATGTGTCTGAGTCAGGGCTTGATCCTAGGTCTTCCTAGTTCCTTAATCAGCTCTCCCTTTATCCACTCTGTCATGCTGCCTTTCCTCCTGCATATAACATAAATATATAAAACAAATATTGCTTTACACTATGCTCCTCCATGATGGTCATAAGCAAATATTTTTCAAATACTTTTGAGATAAGTACTTCTGATCAGATAACGATAACAAAGTTGTAATATACTAGAAACAAGGGCAAAGTCCTGGGTGTATATATAAATATGTATATATATGTGTATATATATATATATATATATATGTAAACATATAGCAGCTGGACACAAGTTTCCCAGACTGGTCTTTTCCCAAAGAACTGGACACAGACTGTCAGCCATGGTATCCTTTAAGATATCTGTCTTAACCTTGACTCTGTGCCTGCTTCAGGGGGCAGGCACATCCCTCATTAAGCTGAATACCAACGGCTATGAAGATGTGGTCATTGCAATTGACCCAGATTTGCCAGAAGATGAAAACCTTATTCAGGAAATCAAGGTAGGAGAGCTGTCAAGTGTTTGCTCTTCGGTTTGATTTGAATTTTGAAATGTGTCTGAGCATGTAATGGAGGGGGGGGGCAACTTTATTGCTAACTATTTTATTGAAAGGGCTTTTGACATTTCATTGGCCTGCAAGCTCCATACGAACTGACGGAAGGTGGCAAGCATGAAAACTAACTTCATGTTTAAACTTTTTTCTCTTGATGCCTTTTGTATTTACATTAGATAAATTTAAAGGGTAAGGAAGGAGGTCTTTCCTCAGAAGTAATGAAATGTTACCAGTGACAGATTCTGAGTTTCCAATGGCACAGAATATACGAACAGGCCAGATAATATATTTGGGAAAGTCACATAAGCTCTTTTGCCAGTCACTACCACCAGGAAATGCCAGTGTCTTCGTATTCCATGTTTCTGAAGACTTCCAGTGCTTTGTTCCCTGCTCCTTGTCAGGGAGTATCATAGTGTCAGGGGAACAGGGCAAAGGGATTTCTGCTGCCCTACCCTGCAAGATGCCAACTAAAGATTTACCAGGACTCACATACATAATGGATTCCATTTAAAATCTTTGCTTTTCAAATTTAAAATTTGTCCTGGTATAAAAGAAAATTGTTAAAAATCCTTTCTATCTATCATAAGTTCTGAACAAATCATCATTGTTTAGGAACTACATACCCAAACAAGCTATTTTCCTGGGGCTGATAATCTTGCACACACAGATGGTTTTCAAGGGCCTTGGTAATTTTACAAAATAAGGGGAATCTGCATGGACTCTAGGAAAGGTGCTGATGCTAGTGCCCCTGCTTGTGAACTCCCAAACATGTAGAAGGACTGTTCTGGACCAGCAGAACCAATCTGAATAAGGTTTTCACCCAATTTCCTCCTTTCCATACATAGGAATCAATTAACAATTTTAGGTTTCAGCATTAAAACACTATCCCCAAATAACTTAGTTAATAATCGTACAACTTTCATAAGTGACAAATTGTTTTATCTGTAACCTCTTTAAAAGTCAAAGGTGAAGATATCTGGTTTTTTAAATGGCAGTTATGAGAGGGTTAGCAAGGCTGATAAACTAACATAAATGATTTTTACACAATTTATCCAACACCTTTTAGTTTCAACAAAATTCATATTAAAAACTGTTTTGGCTAACACCATTTCTGGCTCACAGTGGTCATTCAATTTTTGCAATATAAGAGAATTTTACTACAGTTTAGAAACACAATAGTAACACAGTAAATTTTAGGTACAATTGCATTTCCAAACCATCACATATAAAAATTATTAATAGAAGACTGGGCTTACCAAATATAGAGGCTGGTTGGCATGTGATCTCATACTGAACTGTCCCATTCCCTTCTTTCCCCACAGTTGCAGAGTCTGGTTGTGAGAAAGTCATGGATTTGGGAAGGGGGGAGAAAGATGAACTGAGGACTAGGGAGTGGTGCAAGGTTGTGGAGTCCAGCATCTGAATTAAAGGACCAGGGGCGATTGAGGAGGGGGATTTGTTGGATAAGGATGAGGGTGCTTGAGGAATCTATGAGCTTCCAGATAGGGGATACTCAACTTCAGAGAACCTGGAGCAGAAGCCTCCTGCTCCTTCCTTTTACCAGGTGGGGACAGTAACTCAAATTCCCTACTATTCTTTAGCACTCTCTTTCCTTATCTGATCTGGAATGAGAAAAGTTAACAGAATCGGCTAAAATATTTTTAGCTGTTCTAACTATTCGTTACAGCCCCACCTCCGCGTTCAGAGTGAGGACTACGGCGTAAGGATCTTAATAGTTCTAACTTTTACTCAAGTAAACTTCACTTCTGAGTCCACTCCTTAAAAACTTCTTTGAAAGAGAGGGCTTTGAATCTGTCAGTTGAAGTGAGAGGGACTCTACAAAAAGATCCAACAGTGCCTGGTTCCTTCCCTTTTACTGGAGAGTTCAAAGCTTTGTCTCTGAGGTTTCTTTTTTATATCTGTGCATTTTCTCAATTTGGTTTAGTGACAAATAGTATAACAAATTCTGACCATCTTTAAAATCAAATTAGTAGTGACACATTTCAGTTAAAATATGAGCAGAATGAATTTAACTACCTCTTGATTGTGTCCCCTCACACAAAAACTTCTTTTTCTTTCAGGTGGGGCATGAAATGTTTATATTCTAGTCAGTCTGACTCTCTGATATGAGGGGAAAAGTTTCCCCAATTTCTTTCTTCTCTTTCTCTCCACCTGCAAAACCTAGCCAGAGTTAGAAGGTAGAAAGAGAAAGACAATTTTACCAACAAATTTCCATAAATTTCCAAACCATTTATGCTTTCCTTAAAACTTTCTACCCATGCTGTTATCCTTTCTAGATTCCTACTTTCTCACCTTTCCTTCTATCTACTTATTCCTTCTGGTGGGCTTTCTTGAAAGGCCCTTTAAAACTGCACATACCTTATTTCTTTCTATTTTTGACCTGGCAACTAACCAGTAAAAGATTTGTCTCTTTCTTTCTATCTCCCATTGATCATCAGCAATAGGGGGAGGGAAAGAAATAACTGCATTCCAATGGCCAGCTGCAGCAGGCTGGCTGCAGTAACACAGACACTTTCATTCATACAGGCACAGACAGAACATACACAGACAGCGAAAGGGAGAATCCAAAAGCCCAGAAAGGATTATCAGAAATCTTCTGCACAAATCAGACACTTTTGCTTGGCTCTCCAGATCATAATGGAGGTCAACTAAAATGTTCTTTAAGGTACTGGAGACCAAGTTTCCTAGGGCTGAATATCAGAGTGGGGGGTATTGGCCCATCCTTTGGCCTGTAAGCTTTGGAGATGGGTATTGAAGAGAAGGGGTACCAATAGCACCTGTAGACTATCTCACCTCCTAGCATCCTAAAGAGGGACCTAACAACACGAATTCCCTATCAAGACATCCCTTGACACATGTGAATTGTGCCAGAGCCTGTCAAAGGCTCCACCTAAACCCCAGTAAGCATTCCTAGGTAATTAAGGGGTAAGCCTCAACTATAGGGCAAGAAGGTGGATGACTAGAGAGTTCAAGAGAAGGTGGAAGAGAGGGGAAGCTTACCTTGACTTGAAGAATGCCTGAGACCTCATTGTGTGCCACACATTGAAGGCTAGAAATATGATGGGAGTTGGAGAGATAGAGGGTACAGGAACTCTAAGACTGGAGTTCCCTGCATGGGCCATTTGGAAAAGAATTCATTGACTCAAGCATTGTTAAAGTCAAGGTGGTAATTTATTATGCTTTTCAGTAAGCAAGAGTTCCTAGGGAATCTCCAGCTTTAGAGGTACAGAGATAAAGTTTATATAGGATATTCTAGTAAAAAAACATGTGCCAACTATGCTAATTGTGTGAATCAGGGTAGGATTAAGGAGTGGTTAGTTCTTAAAGGAATATGCACTTTTAGTATTCATCAGGAAATAGCTCAAAATGGAGCTATATTGAGGTGTGGTTTTAGGCCTGAAATGTCACTAAGTCAAGTAACAGTCAGAACTGACTAAGGAATACCACGGCTGCTCTCATCAATGTCTTCTTAGACAAGTTAAATGTAAGGGAGTGTACATATGTCTAGGTCTAGGATACTATGATTGGTCAGTGAATAGTAAATTTCATTATGACCCAGTACACAGCCTGTTCAGCTATTACACAACTGGTTCAGACTAATAAATTCTATAGGTACACCTGGCTACTGTATCAGGAAAGGAGATAAGGGTTGTTTCTGGGGCAGACTGTGTCCTTAGCATGGACAGAAACTTCCTGGGATAGTGTTTTGAGGCTAGGGAGAAATGGGATTTTTAGAGAGAAATGTGATTTTAGAATTGAGGTCCAAGCACAGGCACCTAAGCACCCAATCACTAACTCTGTACCTTTCTCTGGCTGTTCCCCATGCCTGGAACTTTCTTCTAAAGAAAGCCTTTCTTGATCTCTCTGATTGCTAGGAGTTTTTCTCTGCTAACTGTTTCCCAGCAGAATTAGCTACCCTCTCTTGGCTGAGCCCACTCACATTTCCTTGCATTTATCACCTCTTCCCTGGTACTGTGACTCTTTGTACATATGACTCTCCCACTCCTCCTCCCATTACACCCAGCAACTCCCATTAGACCATAAACTCCTAAATAGCAGGGCCTGAGTTGTAGCCATCTCTCTGTCCCCAGAGGTGTTTTGCAAATGTTAAGTACTTAAAACCTATTTGTCTATGAATAGGGACGTGTATAATCTGGTCTCTTCCTAAAAAGGACCAGACTGAAAAGGACTGTAAATCAGACTGAATGGTACAAGCACCCACAAGTACAAGCCACATTTCTCCATTTTCACCTGATTAAAATCCTGTAGAGTTTTTATAATTATCAATCTTCTCTGTGAAGTTAAATGATTGTTATTTATTCCTCTGTCAGCTGTCAGATTTACTAATGGATTTCTTCTTTTCATATAGAACATGGTATCAGAGGCTTCAAATTACCTGTATAAGGCCACAGAAAAAAGATTTTACTTCAAAGGAGTCTCCATCTTGATTCCTACAACATGGCAGACAAAACCAGACTATGAGAAACCAAAACTTGAGACCTACAAAAATGTAAGATCATCAAACTCTCATTTTTATTAAGCATTGTTTTTATTTTTAAAATATTTTTATTAAATATTACTTAATGGGTGACCTAAAGTTTTGAAATGCAATCCTCTGATATTTAATGAAAATATTTTCACAGTCATTCAGTGTAAATATTGCAAGTTTTGTTTATGGTGTTCCATATAACAAGAAACTTTAAAAAAATATTTCTAGGCAGATATCATCATTGAAGCTGCTAATCCCCCAGGCAATGATGTTCCACGAACTGACCAGATTGGACAGTGTGGAGACAAGGGAGAGAGAATTCATTTAACTCCTGACATCATATCAGGGAAAAAGGTGGATGAGTACGGACCGCGAGGTACTGAAGAAACTCTATGCTTGTGTCCTATGTGCAGAATGTTTCCTAACTCAAGTTTCATAGTATTCATAGAATATAATTCTCTTGATCTGAAACTGAAGATGAGCCAAGAAGATTTCAGGGGAATTCCTTTCTTCACTTAAGAAGGGATAGTGGTATTTCACTTCACCGTTGGAAATGTAATTGCTTTAGATGGTGGTCTCTAAATGTTTTTTACTGCCTTCTATCAGAAAAAAAGGAATATCACCTTAGTGGCTGAAGGGAGGTTGGATTGGGCTGGGGAGAGATTTGAGGGAGGCAGAACAACCAGCAGGCTACTGAAATAGTCCAGGTGTGAGGAAATGAGGGCTGGCAGCACCAGAAGAAAGAAAGGGCCATATTCAGAGATATTTCAAAGGTAAAATCAATGGGTCTTGGAAACAGATGGGATGTTGGGTGTAAGACAGTGAGGAATCCTGGATGACACTTAGGTTGTGAGCCTGATGGACTGGGAGGATGGTATTGCCCTCTACAGTAACAGGAGGAGGGAGGAGGGTTTAAGGGAAAAGATAATGAATTCAGTTTTGGAAACACTGAGTTAAAGACATCTACTGCATATCAGTTCAAGACATCTGGAAAGGCAGTTGGAAATGTGAGACTGGAGGTCAGCAGGGAGATTAGGGCAGAATAGGTTCGTTTCAGAATCATCAGCAAAGAGATGATAATTAAATTCAGGGTTTTGATGGATCACCAAGTGAAATAGTATAGAGGGAGAAGAGGGCCCACCTTAGAACCCTGAGGGTGACCTCTTGAGTTAATGCCTTGGCTCTCCAGGGGTCTGAGCTTCTGCCCTAGAGACTACTCCTTTAGAGAACATATTCAATTAAAGTATTTCTCACATTAAAAGTATATAAGACAGTGTAAAAACCAATATAAACCTAAGGATCTAAATTTTCTCCATAAGGATTCAAACATCTAAGCATAAGGAGTTATTAAAATGAAAGGAGTGAAATAGAAATAATTTGATTTTCAATAAATTCAACCATGTGTAAGGTACTGAGCAAGGTTTAGGAGACACGGAGATAAAAAATACCCTCACCTACCCACAGTCTCTGGGAAGAACACATGATGGACACAGTGAATTAGAAAACAGAGCAAGGAGTAAAGAGGGAACAAGAGAGAAGAGCCAAAGAGCTCTAGGATTACTGGGAAGAAGCTGAATGTGGACTAATAAGTGGTGGGCTCCAGGATGACATCTCAGAAGAAGTGATACTAAAATTGAATTTTGAATGAAGATAAGGATTCTGAAAGGCACATAAGAAAGGAATTTATACTAGGAATGGGGCAGGGCTTAGACAAATAGATTGCATGTTGAATTCTGGGAACAGTAAATTATTCAATTTGACTGGAATACAAAGGGCACAAAAGGAAGTAATAGGAAAGTGGTAAGCTGGAGTCAGAATCTGGAAGGCTAAATATCAGGTTCAATGTTCTGAATTTCATCCTAGTGTACTAGGGAGCCAAGGAAGTTTTTTAAGCAGGGGAGTGACATGGTCAGATGTAGGATCATGGGATTATAGATTTAGAGATGGAAACTTTAGAGGGAAACTAGTCCAATCATTTCATTTGGCACATGAGAAAAATGAGGCCCAGGGACATTAAGTGATGTGTCCAAGGTTACAAAAGTAGCTGGGTTTGAAAAAGTTTTCACTCTGCTACAACATATTACTAGTCAACATGTTCATAGAAATGTACAACACATAGTAATGTGAGGAGGGGAGAGGCTTAGCAGCCAGCGAGAGAAATCAGAGAAGGCTTCATGGTAGATAGAGTGCTTGAGCTACACCTTAAAGGAAGATGGAGATTTTAAGGAGCATGAAGGAATAGTAGTATTAAATGCAATACATGTACTGGGGGTAAACAGAGCATACCTAAGGGACAGAAAAGACAGACACATGTAGCATGTGCTAAGTGTAGGAAAACAGAGGGATAGTCTATTGGTATCTATACAATGTCAAGAAACCTATTCAAAGATACACTCCTCCTCCAGATCATTGTTTAGGCTCCCTTTGATTGATTCATGTTGGCAGGGAGAGGACGTAAGATGCGGAGATATGGATGAACTGAAATCTGTACCACTGATGACTATAAGTGAATGAAAGAGATCACAGATCCATCCAATTATTTAAGTAAAAGTAAGGGAAATGGGAAAGGAAGGAAGGAAGGAAGGAAGGAAGGAAGGAAGGAAGGAAGGAAGGAAGGAAGGAAGGAAGGAAGGAAGGAAGGAAGGAAGGAAGGAAGGAAGGAACGAACGAACGAACGAACGATGATGGGGCAAGAACTATGCTAAGTGCTTTACAAATGCTCCTCACAAAAACATTGAGAGGTAGGTGCTGTTAGGATCTCCATTTTACAGCTGAGGAAAATGAGGCAAAGGTTACAAGATCTGCCCAGGTCACACAGCTACTGAGGGCATGAGGCCAGATTAGAACTTAGATCTTTCTGACTCTAGGCACAGCACTCTATCCACTGCATCATCCAGCTATTTTCAATAGTACACCAAAAGTCATGAAATATAAAACTTTAGAAGAAGGGTCTCAGTGCACTGGGTACTTTTATCTACGATTGATCTGTGGAAATCCATGAATAAGAATTTCACAGGAACAGAAAGCATGAGTAGGGTGAAATCTGCATTGATGAATGGAATATCCACATAGACCTGAGGGGATACCCAGAGGACCATCAAAGTGTAGAAGTAATTATATTTTTGCATTTCAAATATATTCCCGCAGGTAAAATTTTAGTGCATGAATGGGCCCATTTACGGTGGGGAGTGTTTGATGAGTACAATGAAGAGGAGCGTTTCTACCAGTCTGAGGGAAGAAATGTACCAGTAAAGTATGTTTATCTTCTTTTAACTTTTTTTGTGAACCACATCAGACTGAAATCATCTTCTTGCGATTTAATTTTCAAAATATCTGGTTATCAAGATTGGTTTTCTTTTCATCTATAGATTACCACAAAGGCATGTGTTATCATCAATTTCACTAGAACCTTCTTTATATGTGACTGCTTCCTACAGCAACACACTTCAAAGGAGAGGCAGCTATATCAAAGCACAGAAATTTTTCTGAATCTGAGGCACAAAATCATTACAGATCAACTCTCTGGTGTTGTTATATATGTCTGCACCACAGAAAGACTTGCCAACATGGCCTCAGATACAAGCCACCCCTAGAGAGACAGACCTAGCACAGATCCTTGCTGCCTCCTCAGGACAGCAGCAGCACACATTGACAGACAGAGACAGAAGAAGCCCCTCAAATGTTGGAATATCACACCATCACTGCACCAAAGAACCTACCAGACCCTTTCCCTCTTTCTCCACAGAGAATTTAGGAATCATTTTAGGAAGCACAAGCAACATTCTGTTACTTCTTAGTGTTTAAGTACAGTGGGAAATTACAACTCTCAAGGATGGAAAATATCAGTATCCTTCCTGGTGTAGGCTACACCTGCTCTCTTTCTGTTTTTGCAGGAAGCCTACATTGCTCTCCCTGTTGGGTTAACAAAAGGTTTAGCATCAGTCAATCCATGAGCACTCATGAAACACCTGCTCTATGATGGGTGCTGTCTTTGGTGCTGGGGATACAAAGGGGAACATTAAAGTCTCAGCTCTCAAAGACCCTGAAGGAAATGACATGTACTTATACACACACACACACACACACACCACATGCACACAAAATAGGTGCGAAGTAAATGCAAGGCAATTGGGAGGAACACAAGTCTTCATGGTACCCTCATTTCTTCTCCACGTTTAGCTGGGCCACAGAGCTCTGAGAGATACGCTGTTGAGCAGTTTTGATCTACTTAATGAACGGAACAAGTCAATGAAAAGAAAATTGGATTCTTAGAAATATAAATGAATACAGATAAAAAACTTGAGCACCACAAATTAGTGGTGGAAACAACACTGGGCAGCTACCCTAGCTGCTGAGAATGAGGATTCTCTCTTAATTCCCATGAAGACCATAAGGAGTAAGGAGCCCATCCCTGGGAGCAACACAGTCGGGGACACCAGTAAAGCCAACCTGGTACTCCCTACAGATGGCCTAGTATTGGGATATTGGAAAAAAGCACACCTGAAATTTCCTGCAGGGATTCTCTGCCAAACAGAAAGTTTTATTCCTGCCTGACTGAGACTTTGATGCTTAAGTGGGTTGCTTGATACACACCCTCTATGATGAAGAAATAATTAATGTGATAACATCAGGGATACACATAAGTGGGGTGATTTATAATGAGTTTCTGTTTTAAAATCTCATCCTAATATGTTTTCAGATGTTCTGAAGCTATCACTGGTACAAACAGGGTGCATACATGTTCCGGAGGCAGTTGTTCTCTCAGATCATGCAGAATAGATCCAAAAACGGGAAAACTTAACAAAGACTGCTTATTTATACCTGATAAAATTCAGAATGAGAAAGCTTCCATCATGTTCATGCAAAGCATTGAATCTGTAAGTATTTAAAATTTTATGTCATTGGTTCTGAAGTTTGTAAAGGGAAAACAGTATCTTTTTGAACCATAACAGTAGCATTTATTAGTGTTAAAGTTTGCAGAAAACTTTGCCTCTGCCTTCTTATCTGATGCTAATGACCTCACTGGTCATAACTATCATTCCTATATCACACATGAGGAAACAAACTTGGAGAAATGAAGTGAGTGGTGCACAGTCCCACTGCTAGCTCAGCGCTCTTTCAGAACATCTGTCCAGATGGCCTGAGACAGGTCCCTTCTGCTGGGCAGCCCCTTAATGAGCCATTACATCTCTAAAAGGGAAGGCTGAGGATACAAAGGAGAACAGAAGGGAACACGACATTCATTAGGCCAATCCTCTCAAAATATCACTGTTCCACACTTATACCCTAGCCCAATCTCTTTGAAGTTACTCTAAATACCCCTTAAATTCCTAAAGTAAAAAATCAAATTGGGGCTCTAAGGGGGAATGCTTTCTTGGAAGGAATGTGGGCTGGAGGTGTCAGGATAACCTCAATAGCTCCTTTTATTGTTTAACTTTCTGTTACATACTTATATACGTGTGTGTATGTATATATAAATATATATGTATATATGTGTGAGTATCTATGTGTGTGCATACATATGTATGTATATGTTCCTAAATTGGTTCCTTCTGTTCCAACTTACACGGTTTTGAGAAGTGGGCTTAGCCAAATGATCTACCTTGGTGTTAAATATGAAAAGCTGTGAGGGTAAGAGAGATTAATTGACTCATGTCACACAGTAGCAAGTAGCCAAGGCAGCATTCAAACTCAGGACCTCTGCACAGAAACCCAGCACTCTCTCTCTCCCTCTGAGGATGGAGCCTCTCTTCTGGATTCCTCCTGCTGACTTTGCAATTCACTATAACCATAGTGCACAGAACACTGGGCCTAGAGTCAGGAAGACTCACCTGCCGGAGTTCAAAGTCAGCCTCAGGCACTTAGTTGTGTGATCCTGGGCAAGTCATTTCACAATATTTGCCTCAGTTTCCTCATTTGTAAAATGAACTGGAAAAGGAAATGGCAAACCCTTTCACTATCTTTGCCAATATAATCCCAAATGGGGTTAGGAGGAGTCAGACATGACAAAAACAAGTGGATAACACATGAAGTAGTGTTGTTTTCTCACCGAGGCAGCAACGTAGTGTTGTGGATTAAGTGCTGGGCCTGGACTTAGCAGGTACCTGATAAATGCTTCCTCCTTTATTCTCTCCACCTATCCTCCCCAGACACATCTACTCACAAGTGTACACACTTGTTTTTTCTGAACCCCAGCAAAGGACTCCACTTCTTCTCCACTTATGTGCCCCAGCTCACTCCTTGTTCCTGCCTGTTGAGGTTTTGGGGAATCAATACTGTTACAAGAAGCGAGATGCTGCAGCGTCATCTCAGATACTTGACACTCACTAGCTGTGTGACCTTGGGCAAGTCACCTAACCCCAATTGCCTCATCCTGGGTCATCTCCAGTCATTCTGATGAATATCTGCTCACTGGATTCAGATGGCTCTGGAGGAGAAGTGAGGCTGGTGACCTGCACAGCCCTCCCTCACTCAAAACAAAGTCAAGCGCAAGTCATGTCATCATTTCTCTCACGGAATGTCTTCTTCGGCAACGAAGGACAAACACGCTGTTACACAATGTGTTAGCTGTCCCAACCAATTTGGCAACATCTAAATATCAGACACAGACACTCTTTATGCCTTCATCCAAGTCGCTGAATTAAAATATAATAGAACAGGACCAAGAAAATATTCCTGTGGGATTCCACTAAACGTGGCCTGCCATGTTGATACCTTTGTATCACTACACTAATCACCACTTCTGGAGTCAGTCAACCAGGGCTGAACCCAATTAACCATATGATTCTTCTTCCTACACCTCTTCAACATATTCCCAAAGAAACTTAGCCAAACATTCTGCTGAAATCCAGCTGCCTGAAATGGTCCCATGACCTGTCTGTCTAGTGAGCTGATAGCCAATGGAATCGAGGTCAGTCTGACATGGCACCTTCTTCAGGAACCTCTGCCGGCTGTCAGGCGATTGTCTCTTCTCTTTCTAAGTGCTCACGCTCAGATCAAACTCAGAATCCTAGACTCAGAGGAGAGTCTAGTTGGAAAGGAACCTGTAAATGCCCTAGTCCACTTCTCAAGTGGTGGACTGGGGAACAATGTGGGAAAAGGTATGTTAGAAAATGTTTAACAACTGACTCTCTGGGGGAAAAAATGCAAGACACATTATTAAGTTTTATCTACATTGTTAACATTGTTTCCATCACTTTATTAAGTCAAAACCCATGGTGTGAAACTCAAACAGAAATGAGCCCCTGATCCATGTGGAAGGAGGGATCCATACTGTGCCTTGGTTTTTAAAACATAACGTTATCCATATTTTCTGGCTTTGTATTTATTTTGCTGAATATTTCCCATCTGGATTCCAAATGCATGGGCTACTTGTTTGTCCCTGCTAGATATTCATTGAAACAATAGACCTTGCCCTGATTTGTAGCATTTGTTGAAACCTGAGGTGTACATGTGCTGCTGCAAATTCAACAATGAGGTCTTCACAGCCCCTTAGAGTTGGGTCCAACACGCTCAGCCTGCAGTCCCAGAGACCCTTTTTGGGGGGACTTCCAGGTCTAAACTATTTCATAATTATATTAAAGTATTTTAATTTCTAATGTGGTAAATATAAATAGGCAGAACAATCATAAACTAAAGCTGTTGGAGGAAAGGTCCTCAGTAACCTTTTAATGTAAGTGAATCCCAGCCCTCCTTATCTAGTCCAACACCTTCATTTTGTGGGTGAAGAAACTAAGGTTAAGTGATTAGGACAAGATAATGGAATATAGGCAGGCCTAGAATTCCAGGAATGTTGAAGAGTTTTTCAAATAAGTTACTGTTCTCCCCTAAATCATCATTGGGTTGCTAGTCAATTGGTTACATACATTAATGATTTACAGAAGGATTTCTTCACCTTTTTATGTCACAGGCCCCTCAGTACTCTGGTGAAGCTTTTAGATTCCTTCTCATAATCAAGTTTTAAATGCATCAAATAAAATTCTCAGCATGATAAACCAAACCAACTATATTTAAAAAGGTATATTGTTCTAAATCACTATTGATTACAGACAAGCAAATCCAAACAACTCTGACATACCACATCACACCTATCAGATTGGCTATCATGAAAAAAAACAGGAGGATGATAAATGTTGAAGAAGATGTGGGAGAGTTGGAACACTAATTCATTGTTGGTGGAGCTGTGAGCTGATCCAACCATTGTGGAGAGCAATTTGGAACTATGTCGAAAGTGCTACAAAAATGTGTATACCCTTTGACCCAGAAATATCATTTCTAGGGCTATATCCCAAAGAGATCACAATAATGGTGAAAAGTCCCACATGTACAAAAATATTTATGGCAACTTTTTGTGGTGGTCAAGAACTGGAAATCAAGGGAATGCCCATCAGTTGGGGAATGGCTGAACAAGTTGTGGTATATGAATGTGATGGAATCCTACTGTGCTATGTGAAATGATGAACAGTCGGGATTCAGAAAAACTTGGAAAGACTTACATGAACTGATACTGAATGAAATGAGCAGATTCACGAGAATATTATACATAGTAACAGCCACGGTGTGAGAAGACTGTTTCTGATAGACTTACCCTTCACAGCAATGCAAGAACCTAAAACATTCCCAAAGGCCTCTTGAGGCAAAATGCCATCCACATCCAGAGAAAGATCTATGAAATCAGAACACAGAATGAAGCAGACTATTTTCTCCTCTGTTATGTTTTGGTTTAGTTTACCTCATGTTTTTTTCCACTCATTATAACTCTTTTATGCAAGATGACTACTATGAGAAAGGTTTAATAAGAATGTAAATATGGAACCCATACAAGATTGTATGCTGTCTCTGGGAAAGAGGGGGAGAAAATTTAAACTTCATGGAAGTGACTGTTGAAAACTGAAAACATATAAATTCATTTTTTAAAAAGATATAAAAGCATCATTTCAAACTCTAGTTCATAGACCCAGGTTAGGAAACCCTGCTTTACAATTTTTGTTTTTATGATGCAATTGGACTTTTTCAGGTGGTTGAATTTTGTACAGAAAAGAACCATAACAGAGATGCACCAAATGCTCAAAACCAGAAGTGCAACCTCAGGAGCACATGGGAAGTGATCCAAGGCTCAGAAGACTACAAGACATCCACTCCTATGACAGAAGCAGAGCCACCCTCGACCAACTTCTCACTGAAGCAGATCAGGGAAAGGACTTTGTGCTTAGTTCTGGATAAGTCTGGAAGCATGGGGGTAAGCCAAACCTGACCCATTCTGCTGGAGGTGGGAGGGGGTGTGTTTACATCCTACGGTGACCCATAGAATTTGGGGGTTGTTGGAAACGACAATGATCTCATCGTTTAAAAGAATCTAAGCAGCAAGGAATCAGTATTCCCCCCATATCAAGTTTCCCTTTAAGCCCTAAGTCTCATATTCCCTCCTCTCCTCTTTCTCCAACAAAGGTTCATGGCAAATTATCCACTATATCTAGATGACATTTTGATTGTCCAAAAGTGACTAAACTAAGAATTTTTTGGCAGTTTCCTAGCCCATGAAGCTGGGAAAGCCCAAAGCTTTTGGAAGCCCAAAACGACACAATCAACTTTGTATGACTTCAAATTTTTCTCCTTTGTTGATGATTGTGCAAAATAATCAAACATTCTACCTAAAAAGGCAGCTGAGTTTCCATACTTGAAAAGCCAGACAACTTCACTAATCTGGGCACCCTCTACTGTACCCCACCATTCCCCATTCATCAAAATGACTTAGTAGTCACAATACAGAAATTCATTGGTTCCTTGGTCAAAAATAATTTACTATGAGACAATGTGGTGTAGTGGATGGAGAGCTGACCTCTGAGTCAGGAGCATCAGATCCCATATCTAGCACATGCTGGTTATGCAATTCTATGAAACTATAAGTTGCAGAGAAAGTGCCAACCTGCCTTGGTAGGGAGTTTCCTCATCTGGGAGTCCCCAGTACCAATGAAATCCCAGGTCTAGTCGCTATTCTCCTTGGTAGTTCATTTCTGGTGATGTAGCTCAAATTGAAAGGCAAAAATATTTCACAGAACTTCTGTCATCTACTAAGCCCAACACCAACCCATTTGCAATCATGATCCAACTTAAAAATCCCATGCTTCAATGGTTTCAGATTCTGCCACTTAAGCTTTGAGAGTTACTATGACTGAAACATGCACTGCCAGTTTGGTCATCTGGTGATGTGCCTCTCTAAATTTAGGAGGCTTAGACATCAGAGAGCAAACATACAGCCTATCCCCAGGCCCATTCTCAAATACTTTCTAGCCTAGAAGAATCCTCAGAGCATGGATTCTATTTCCTAAGCTGGGAGAATGCAGACTCTTCACCATGGTACTCAGAGCCCCCAACGTTCCCCATATGGTCTTTGTCCATTCTACTACAGATTGCTTGTAGAAGATCCCTGGCCAATCTGACTTGTATTTTTCTTTCAGAGTGAGGACCGGCTAAACAGACTGAATCAAGCCTCCAAACTCTTCCTGCTTCAGATCATTGAAAAGGGGTCCTGGGTTGGGATGGTCACATTTGACAGTTCAGCCTATGTTCAAAGTGAACTAGTACAGATACAGTCTGATGCTGAGAGGAACACCCTCATTACCAAGTTACCTACTGTTGCTTCAGGAGGAACATCCATCTGCTCTGGACTCAGATCAGCATTTACGGTAAAGTCATCTCCCCTCCACTGTCTCTATTACAGTGGATATTTTCAAAGTGAATTTCTACTCTGAATTTCCATCACATGCCTACTATCTACTATGAATTTCATGCTTCCCTCTGAAATGTGAATAGACTTCCAGGGAGGGGAAAAATATCAACAAATGGTGATGTGGAGAAACCCTAATTAAATTCAGCCCAACAAATACTAACCACTTAGTGCTGGACTAGGGTAGAAAGAAAGGAAGAAAGTCATCCTTACACTCAGGAAGCATTGGGCTCGTGTCCCTGCTGAAAGGCAACAAAATACAGTAGGCAAAACCATCAACTTGGAGTCAGAATAAGTCAACTTCAAATTCTTCCTCAGAAACCTACTGGGTGAGTGACCCTGGGCAAGACAATTTGTGAACCCTCAGTTTACTCATGTATAGAATAAGCAGAGTGGAATTGATGGTCTATGAGGTCCTTTCTAGCCCTAAATAAATAATACTCTAATGCATACGGGCTATACAGTTATAAAAGCAATGAGAAACGTTCTGTACATGATATAGAAAAGGGGGCATGGTATGCAGCAGAAGCATTCAGGGCAGCCAGGGGCAATGATCTTCAATCTAGGCTCCATTTTCGCCAAGTCAGACATTTCTGGCTCTGATGATTCATTTAAATACACTGAGTCAAGAGCTTTTAGTCATCCAGTTAGGGGGGTGTTATAACACAGTCAAAGAGTGATGAATGGATGTTTTGACTCCCATTACGGTAGGTTTTACACATTTTGATGCATTAATTCTGTCTAAAGATTATTACTCTTGATATAAAGTAACATTACAGAATTATCTTAGTGATCCTGCAGTCCAACAGCCTCATTTTATTAATGAGAGAGCTGAAAGAAACAAATGGTAAGTTAGTGGATAGAAACTGGACATACCATGTATGGTTCTTCTAGAGTAAGTATAGTATATATTTATATAGGACATAATTTGAATCTAGGAAGAATAGAAAAGAGGTCAAGAATGATGAGGGCTAAGAGGTCATGGATGATGTTGTGGATACAACCTTCAATAGAGAGGAAGAGATGGTACTCAGATCGTAGGGCCATGAATGGTATAGAAGCAATGGGCATGGATTTTAACGGTGAAGGGGGAAAAAGAGAGCCTAAGCCTGTACTGAAAGTAAAGTGTATTTGCATGGCATGGGAAAGCTGATTGTGTCTGTTGGAATCGAGGAAGAAATCATCAGAGAGCAAGACGAAAGATATGTAAGAGGGAAAGCAGGAGTGTCAATGGAACAAGGTCCTGGAGAAAAGGAAAGGGAAGGGGTATCAAGGTCAATGTGGAGATGGTGGCTTCCACATGACAGCCCTGCTGTTTCCTCGGATACAGGAGGAAGGAAATGGGGGAGAGACTACAAAACACACCTGATGGCTTCAACTGTTTCTGCAAAGTAAGAAATGATGTCATGTGCTGGGACTTGAGAGATATGGATGAGAACCTGGGACCCCAAAGAGTTAGGGAAGTGGTAGCAACAGATGTTGTGAGGGATGTGCTAGAGAATCAAGAAAAAGTAAGTGCAACAAACACAGCAAAGTTCTGGTTGAAGTACAGCCAGGCAAGGTAATAAGCATTACTTAAGTGCCTGGCACTGTGCTAAACATTTTTACAAATATTATCTCATTTGATCATCACAATAACCATGGGAGGAAGGTGGTATTAGTAGCTATATTTTTCAGATGAAGGAACTGAGGCAGACTGTGGTTAAATAACTTGCCCAGGATCACATAACTAGGAAAGTCAGATTTGACCTTAAGCCCAAATCTCTCCACTGCCTGCCTAGCTGCCTCATACAGAGAGGCTGGGCAGGGATGGATAGACAGGTTGTGATTTGCATCAATGGAGGGGATACTCCCATAGATGAAACACTAGATCCACTGGAGTATTAGAAAACAAGGTTTCCTGTAAAGCCAGCATTGCTTCACAGATAGAATACTGAGAAAGTTCCGTGATCCACTTCTGCTACGGGCATGTCTTAGCTGTAACTCTGTACAAGCCATTGAACGTCCAAGTGTCTTGGATAACTCCCTTAGACTTATCATCTAGTTTAGTGGAGGGAGTTCCTGCTCCAGGATTTGTATAATGTGCCCTGAACTGAGTGCTATGAGTCATGCCTTTGTTTCTAAGGGTCCAGCTTGGGATCTTAAAATAGAGCATGCTATCCCAAAGCTTCTGTTGGAACATACTCACTATCATAAAGAGGTTTAGCCAAACAAAGCAGGCAAGAAGCAGCGCAGGAGCACAGAGTTAGACGTGGAAGATACCTCAGAGGCCACCTACCTCTTCCATTTACAGATGAGGAGACCCACAAAGCCTCTGACTCTTTCCACTTTGCCATGTCTCCTCTAAAGTTCATAAGCTCATTCCTCTTTAGCCCTCCCAGGAATGACAAAATAATCAGAAACACTTCCTTGCACATAGTGGGTGCTCATCTGCCCAGTGTCTCATCAACCTCTATGTGTGCTAGACCCAGAAAGAACAGATGCCCTGGCTGGGACTCATTGTCAATGCTCAGAACCTGGGTCACTCATTTGGCCAGAACACTTCTGCTTCCTAATGCAAGCGTCAGCTGAGACAAATTTTCCTGGATTAGTTCAGGAGAAAAAGGGATTGGGTTGAGTTTCTGAAAAGTACACGTTTCATATCTGAAAATCTCATGATGGGAAGGTTTTCCTGGGGTCTTTCCTTTATTTTCTTCTTTCATTCCTGTCCAGATCCACTCACTTAGGATTACCTGACAACATTATGTCTGCTTACCAACGTCTGAGATGAATCTGTGCTTTCAGGTAATAGAAAAGAAATTCTCAACAGATGGTTCTGAAATCATCCTTCTGACTGATGGGGAAGACAATGCAATCAGCACATGTTTTGATCAAGTGAAACAAAGTGGCGCCATTATCCACACAGTTGCTCTAGGACTTTCTGCAGACAAAGACCTGGAGAAGTTGTCAGAGATGACAGGTAAAAAATAACTTGGAGAATGGATTTCTTCAGTAGGAATGAAAGATTATTTCTATGCAAACCTCCCTTTGAGTTCTCCTCTAAGATCTACAGGTGACCCAGGACTTCTGAAGGCTATGGAAGTGGGGTACAGGCTCTGGAAGGTCAGTCAGTAAACATTTAAGTGCCCACTGTATGTCAGGTATGGTGCTGAGTGCTGGGCACACAAAGAAAGGCAAAACAAAATCTCTGCCTTCAAGAAGCTCACATGTGTTTGGAATGGGACCAAAATAACACACAAAACGAAGCTGAAAAGGGAGAAAGGGAGAAGGGTACCCAGAGCAGAGGCATGATGGAATCCAGAGGAGTGAAGCATGATGGGAAATGAATAGACTAGGTCACCTTAAATTGAAGACATAAGAGAAGCTTTCTGGTCTCCCCCTTCTGCCCCCCCCATACTCCACCCCTCTCCAATCAGAGAGGGGAAGGAGCCCCTGGGACAGAGGAGACTGCTAAAGTTCGAGTTCCACAACTGAATTGAACTTGTAGGTTGATGAGGTTCCTGGGGCAGGAGGGGACATTCAGAGGAGGGCAGCTGGGTGAGAAATGAATAAAATAACTGGTCCTACCGAACTGGAGAGACTTCAAACAAAGTCCAACAACAGCCTTAATGTCTGTCAACTGAGGACATACTGAGCTACATTCAGACAGAGATTCATCTCTGTATTTTCTCTGAGATGATTTTCCCCAAAAACATAAGTCTGAAAGGCTATCTCCCCAATGACAGAATTACAGCATCTAAAAGCTGGTTTTTGAGGTCCATCGAAGAATAACTAGTCCAACCCATACCCAAGGAAAGAATTCTCCTACAAATGGCCATGGTTTTGCAGTCACTTGGGTTTTTCAAAGAACACAACAAAAATTAATTCAAACAAATTCAACAACCATTTATTCCAAGCCCATTACATTTAAGACACTGTGCTAGGTGCCATGAGGAAACAAATAGAAGAAAAAAGACACAGTCTCTGCCATCAAGAACTTGTCTAATGGGGGATGAGAAGGAGAATGAGACTTGAATACAAAGATGCCAGAAACATTTGACTTGTTATTCCCAATCCAAGGGCCCTTGATGAGGAGAAATAAGAAGTGAATATGGAATAAAAGTAGAGCTTGACTCTCTTAAGTCAATCAGTGACTGCCAGCATCCCTGGGGGATGAGTGAACTTTCCAGAGAATTAAAGCTTACCCTCGTGAGGGACCCTTTTTCCATTTTAACCCATCTGGATGAAATGCTGTCTTAAATGTACTAGGCGCTTCCCTAAGTGATTAACCAGAGCTCCCCTGAGACTTATTCTTGATGGCTCAGCATCATCAGTTATGTTATTGCGCTACTGAGGATATAGGAAGGGATCTGCTAAAGCCAGATTGTACCAGCTTATGAGAGCCCATTGTTAAACATTCATTGCATTTAAAGCTCAGAAATCAGCAAATGCCACACATCAGGGTTTCATTTGTTGCTGCAGTGATTTCCGCACTTACGAAAGCGATGGAGAAAGCGTTCAGAAGGATGCTTTCACTTTATCATGTCAGGAATACATATTTTTTGATGAGCTAGTTGTTAAGCATTTACTAGCATACTGCTGTATATGGGACTATTTGCTAATACACAAGTGATCTTTAGAGACCATCCAGTCATGGTAATAGAATCTCAGAGCTATTCCAACTCCCTCGTTTTACAGATGACGCACAGAAAAATTATGTGACAATCCTAACAAGAGTATATGTCAAAGGCAAGCCTTTTTGACTTCAGGTCTAGTGCCTTGTCCATTTGACAGAAGTCAAAGGTCAAAGAGATGAAGGAACTCATGTGAGGTCACAAGGCTATTAATGCTCAAACCACCACTAGAAGTCAGACTAGGGGTTGTCAACCAAACCATGCTTCCCTAGCTAGTATATTCTTTGATTTCTTGTGGTTCTTTTTTTATATACTTTGACCCAATCTGTTGATGTCACACTGTCATATCCTGATGTTGCTAGTGTGACTGCCTTAGTAGTACCCATTTTGTCTTCACCATTCTTCTAATTAGCTGCTTTATGGGCTGGGAAATCCAATAAAGCTTATTAAATTTTGCCTGAAATAAGAGTAAATCCCTCATAAAAGTTCTACTCTGATTCCTCATTCTCAAGGTGACTGTACGGTCTCAAAGGCTATGCCCTGAGGTCCTATTAAGGTGGAAAGGCTTTGGTTGAGGGCTTGATTATGGGTAATGTGTCCATTGCCCCAGGCTCTCTTCTCTCATTTCCCAGAATTTACTTATCTGTACACTAATAGTTTCTCTACCTTGACTTCCAAATCCAACAGGGAATATAAGATCTTTGAGGGCTAGAGACTCTTCCTCTGTAGCAGACTGCTCTTGCACATGGCAAGAGCTTAATGATTGTTGGTTTAACCGAATTGGGCAACACTGTTAAAACTGGAAAGACAAGTCACTGGAAGATTGTTCACTAAATAAAGATTTTTTCTGGCCCTAGAAACATCTACTGAGGCATTGGAGGGGCTACTGTGAGCTTTGGTAGAGGTAGTTCCTATATGGCTGAAAGGATGGATTCTTGAAGCAGTAAGGATCCAAGAAGCTCAATTATGAATGAAATACATGAACTAGTATAGATCATGGATTCTGTGACATTTCTTTGACCCCTCATCAGTCATTTTTATCTCTTCCCAAGGCCTTAATTGTGTTCCAGATAAATGAGACTTTAATGATTGTATAACACTTGTTTATATACCACAAGACTCAATATTTTACATTGACTTCCTAGAGTGAGGCTTCATTCTTACTCATTTATGAACCAATATGAAACTTCATGAAAAAATAACTTTGGGAATACTGTTGATTTGTCACTAACCTGTGCCAATTAGTTAATTACTGGTAATGTAATCCTACTTTAGGAGGTGTAAAGACAGCTGCTACAGACAATGCCCAAAATAATGGGCTCATTGATGAATTCAGTGCCCTCTCATCCAGAAATGGAATGATCACTCAACGATCCATCCAGGTCAGTTTCAAATTCTCATTTCCCTTGCTTGTGCTACATAGGATCTTCGCGTTCTAGGATCAGAGATGCAGAGTTTATAAGGACCTCTGAGGTTCCTAGAATCATATATCATAAACACGAAGTTGGAAGGAACTTCAGGATCATTCAGCTGAAAGCACACTTTTTTTATGGGTGAGAAAACTAAGGAAAATGGATTTGTCCAGAGTCATGCTGATCATAAATAGGCATGACAGGATATGTACTTCAGTTCTCTTGACTTCACATTCAGCATTCTTTCCACTGCATCATACTGGTTGGGACACTAGAATGAATGAGGACTGACAGTATAAATAAAATGTTATCATGCACACACATACACACATATGTGTACATATATTTAACTTATCAAATTTTATTAAGCATCTACTACATGCCAAGTATAAATTAGCAAATTTTATCTCATCTTCACAACAACCCTGGAAAGTAGGTACTATTATTCCCCGCATTTTACAGATTAGGAAATTGAGGCAGTCAACGGTTGGGGAACTTGCCCAGGACCACATGGCTAATAAATTTGGAGCATAAATTTGAATTCAGGTCTTTCTGACTCTAGATCTGGGGCTCTATCACCTGTGCCACCTATCTCTAGATTGTAAGCATTTCCACTGGCTGACCAATCTTGACATCATGATGCTAATTCACATGAAGCTCCTACTATCCCACTGATATGAAACATCAAATAGACAGCTGAAGATGCAAGTCTGAAGGTCAGTAGAGAGACTAGCTAGGGCTGAATAGATAGATGTGAGAATCGTCAGCTGAGAAATAATAATTGAATCCATGGAAGCTAATGAAATCTTTAAGGGAAATAGTATAGAGGGAGAAGAGAAGACTACCCAGGACACAGCCCTGTACCACATGATTAATAGGCATGACCTGGTGAAGATTCCACAAAGGAGACTGAGAAGAAGCAGTCAGACATGTAGGAGAACTAGGAGATGGAAGTATCATGAAAAACCAAAGAGACGAAAACATCAAGAAGAGGCTGATCAGTAGTGTCAGTGGCTACAGAGAGGACAGAAAGGCTGAGCATGGAGAGAAGGTCATTAGATGTGGCAGTCAAGAGAGTGGTAATTATTATACTAACTTTGGAGAGCGAAGTTTCACTTCAGTGATGGTGTTGGGAATTAGACTCTAGAGTATTAAAAAGAGAATGAAAGAAGCCATGGGAGGTTTAAGCAGAGATGAAAAGGTTTGGAGGAACCTCCACTGTGAATGGGATAGTGAGTTAATTGGGAATAATAAAAGGATGACAGGACCACACTAGGCCAGGGCAAACCAATGGGGCAGCGTGGTTCAGCAGAAAGAAATCTGGATTTGTATCTGCTGACACCTCCCCTCTGAGATCATTTTCCCTTTGTACTGCATGTATCTTGTATGCAGTTTTTTTTTTATCTTTTTGAATGTTGCCCTCATCCCCTAAACAGAATGTGAGCTCCTTGTGGGCACAGACTGCTTTAAAACTCTGTGATTTTCCTGGAGGTATTCTTTTCACCCACCAAAAATATTTCCGATCTTCACTGCTAAGAAGCTGACTCAAAATCAAGGAATTGAGCTCGAGAATTTGGCTTATAGGAGAGTTTTATTCTCTCTCCCCATTCACAATGGAAGAAATTTGATTTAGAAGACAAGTTGAGTAGAAAAAAGGAAGGGAGAGAGAGTGAAAGAGCCAAAGGTGAACATCATCTTGGAATAAAAATAAGGGATTCCATTCTACCTCTGTCTTTCATGTCCTTTGTGCCAGGAATATTGTTCATGCAATTTGTGTAACCCTGACATCTGTCTCCTCTCTTAACCATCCTATCTCCTAATGGATGCTAAGCAGAGGGAGGAAAGGAGCCTCTAGTTTATTTGTTATAGAGGACGTCTAGATAAGGAAACTCCTTTTACCAATGCATGCTGGTTCCTTCTCTGAAATTTATAATATTTTGCCCATTGTTATATCCTTCAGATTAACTGTGATATGACTTGTTGATGACATTCCTTTGGCCAGTCACTAAGTGTTTGTTACCTTTTCTTAACAGCTGGTGAGTGAGGGAGCCACTCTGAAGGATGGGGAGTGGATGAATGGCACAGTTATTGTTGACAGCACAGTAGGCAATGACACTCTATTTCTTGTCACATGGACAGCACAACAACCCCAAATGTCTGTCTCAGATCCCAGCGGGAAAGTGCATAATACTTTTTCAGTGGAGGCAAACTCCAAAATGGCGTACCTCCAAATACCAGATACTGCCAAGGTGAGATTTTCTATGTTTTCCTAAAATTTCCAGAAAATGGAGGCAAGACTTTAACATCAGCATTACAACTTGGTAATTATTCTTCAGGGACAACAGTTCTCTTTTTAACTAAAAAAGCTTGTTCTCTTAGAAATGTGAAGAATTGACCGCCAAAAGCAAAGGCTTAAAAAATTATACTGTAGCCACAAAGGAACTGTTATAAAGGGTATCAGGAGGGCAAAAATTGGGTTTGAACACAAGGAGGGCAGACCAGGAAGTTAGAGAATCTTTTGTGATGGTGGGAACATATTTATGACATCCAACTTCCCCATTCAGAACTATAGACCCCATATTTTCTGACATCCAAAATTTTCACCTTACTTTTGAGGAGAAAAGTCTCTCAGGTCAAATTGCTCATACCAAAGGTTTTAATAGTAACTGGTATTAAGTATACCCTGCCCTCACAAGGAAGAATGATTTGAAATGACTGTCACAGCTGATAGAGAAGCAAAGTCATACAAACTCTCTAGCAGAAAGCTTTCCTGAACTTCACTTGTATAAGTCAGATAAGATGTTAAGACAGATAATAGGTAACAGAGAAGGTAGGTATGGCAGGTCGTAACACTGTTTTGCTTTAATGAATTTCTGTTGGATTTTTCAGGATGGAATTTGGACATACAATCTTATGTCAAGTGCACAAACCCTGACTCTGACAGTAACATCTCGTGCTGCAAATTCTAATGTACCTCCCATTACAGTGGATTCTAAAATGAATAAAGATAACAACACCTTCCCTAATCCAATGATTGTTTATGCACAAGTTCGCCAAGGATCCCTGTCTGTTATAGGAGCCAATGTAACAGCCCTCATAGAATCAGCTGATGGGACAACAGTGACTCTGGAACTTCTGGATAATGGTGCAGGTAAACTTATCCTTCATAATAACCTCAAGGTTCTTTCTCTTTAAGAAAGAAGATTTTTTTAATTTTTTAATATTTTACTAATCACATGTAAAGACAATTTTTAACATTCAATTTTTATAAAATTTTGAATTTTCTCCCTCCTTTTCTCCCCTCCAACCTCTGAATGAAAGTTATTTGATATACATTGTATGTGTTTGATCATATATTAGTCATGAACTGAATGGTTTGTAAAAAATTACCATTTGCAAAAGAAAAAAAACATGAAAAAAATGAAGAATGGGGAAAGAGTATGCTTTGGTCAACATTCAGACTCCATCAGTTCCTGTCTGGATATGGATAGCATTTTAAATTCCTGAGTCTTTTGGAATTGTCTTGGATCACTATATTGCTGAGAAGAGCTAAGTCAATCATAGTTGATCCTTATGCTATGTTGCTGTACTATCTACAATATTCTCCTGTTTCTGCTTACTTCACTTTGTATCAGTTTGCGCAAGTCTTTTCAGGTTTCTCTGAAATCTGCCTTCACATCATTTTTTTTAGTAGTACAACGGTACTCCATTACATTCATAGATCAGAACTTGTTCAGCCATTCCCCAGCTGATGGTATCACCTCAATTTTGAATTCTTTGCCACTACCAAATGAGGTACTACAAATATTTTTGTACATATAGGTCCTTTTGCCTTTTTTATGATCTCTTTGGGATACAGAACTACTGAGAGTATTTGCTGGACTAAAGGGCATGCAATGTGCCCTTTAGGCATACTTCAAAATTCTTCTTCAGAATGCTTGGATCAGTTCACTACTCTATCAGCAGTACATTAGTGTCTCAATTTCCCCACATCCTCTTCAACATTTATCATTATCATTTTCCTTTTGTATCATATTAGTCAATCTTATGGGTATGAGGTGATACTTCTCTAATCAATGGTGATTTAGAGCATTTTTATATGACTATAGACAACTTCAGTTTCTTCATATGGAAACTGCCTATTCACATTGTTTGACTATTTTTCAACTGAAGAATGACTTGTATTCTTATAAATTTGACTCATTTCTCTGTGTATTTGAGAAATGAGATCTTTATCAGAGATATTTGCTGTAAAATTTTTTCCCTAATTGTCTGCTTTCCTTATAATCTTCACTGCATTACTTTTGTTGTGCAAAAATGTTTAAATTTTATTTATTCAAAATTATCTATTTTAATTCTCTTATTCTGCTCTGTCCCTTGTTTAGTAATAAATCCTTCCCTTATCCAAAGATCTGAAAGGTAAAATTTTCCACGCTCCCATAATCTCATTATGGTATCATCCTTTATGTCTAAATCATGTGTATACTTTGACCTTATCAAGAGTATATGGTGTAAGATGTTTTATCCTCTATACCTCGTTTCTCCCAAATGGCTTCCAGTTTTTCCAATGTCTGTCAAATGTTAGTTCTTGTCCCAGAAACTGGGGTCTCTGGGTTGTTCAACACTAAATTCCTATGGTCATTTACCACAGTATCTTGTGTACTTAATCTATTCCAATGAGCTACCTCTCTATTTCTTAGCTAGTACCACATTCTTTTGATGACTTCTGCTTGGTAATGTGGTTTAGGATCTGAAAAAATAAGGTCACCTTCCTTCACATTTTTTTGATTGAATTCCTTTGTACTGAGCTTTTGTTCTTCCAGATGAATTCTTTTATTATTTTTTTTTAATTTTATACAACCATTTTAGGTAATTTCATTGGTATGGCACTGAATAAGGAAATTAAAGCAGAAATGTCATTTTTACTATATTGGCTTGTCCTACCCATGAGCAATTAGTATTCTGTAATTGTTTAAATCAGACTTTATTGGTGTGAAAAGTGTTTTGCAATTGTGTTCATATAGTTTCTAGATGTGTCTTGGCAGGTAAACTCTCCTGATTTTAAATGGAACTGCTCTTTCTATGTTTTTCTGCTGGACTTGGCTGATAATATATAGAAATGCTGATGATTTATGTGAGTTCATTTAATATCCTGCAACGTTGCTGATGTTGCTAATTATTTCAATAACTCTTTAGCTGATTCTGCAGGATTCTCTGTACTATCATATCACCTTCAAAGAGTGATCATTTTTTCTTCATTTACTATTCTAACTTCTTTCATTTCTTTTTCTTTTCTTATTGCCTTAGTTAGCATTTCTAGTACAATACTGAACAACACTAGTGATAATGGGTATCCTTGCCTCACCCCTTATCTTACTGGGAAGGCTACTAGCTTATCCTGATTACAGATAATTACTTACTGATGGTTTTAGATCAATACAATTTACCACTTTAAGGAAAGTTCCATTGATTCATTTATTTTCCGGTGTTTTTAATAGGAAAGAGTGTTATATTTAGTCAAAATCATTTTCTATATCTATTGAGATAATCATATGATTTTTTATCTTTTTCTTATTGATATGGCCAGTCATGTTGATCATTTTCCTAATACTGAACCAGCCCTGCATTACTGGTATAAATCCCATCCAGTCATAGTATATGATCTTTGGCATATATTGTTGTCATCTCTTTGCTAAGTATTTTCTTTAAAATATCTGCATCAGTGTTCACTAGCATTCCTAACAGAAAATCACTAATGCTTTTTCTTGCTAAAAGGGATGAGTCAGGCTGATAACTTTTATATTTGAGAAACCTTAACAAAATAAAAGGAAAATTACCATGATATAGTGGAAACAATCACTGGTCACTCACTTTGGAAACATATAAGCTGTTTCCTCTTGGGCAGTCACAATCTCACTGGATCTCAGTTTCTACAAAGTGAGGGGTTGGATTCAGGGACATCAAAGATCCTCTCCAACTCATGATCCCTGAAAAACGTGTTTCATTATTACCTTTGAAAGAAATTCTGGGTCTATGCAAAAGTTTTCTTTGCTACCCATTTTCATGAATAAGGAATCTCTTCCTTCCTCACCTCTGATTCTTGGAATCCCTAGTCCACTTTACAACACAAATCAGGTCCCATCTCCTACACAAGATTTCTCCTGATGTCCCCTAAAAGCTATTCCCCTCTCTAATCTCCTCCCCACCAAACTACTTGGAATTTACCTTGTGCTTACTTGGTTCTTGACCTTTCTCCTACTGATCTTTATTTGAATTGTGTCTTCCAAGATAGATGTAATCTCCTTGAGGACAGGATCTGTTTCCTTCATGTTAATGTGTATCTAGCTTACTGAATTTAACTGAATGTCCAGGAAGACTGTTTAACTGGAAACATAAGTGGTCTCCTAGTTAGCAAAGAAACTTTTAGTCTTAGAGAAAGTGCATAACCTATGGACAAACAAGCAATCAAGGCTCTCCCTTAGATCATAGGGGAATCCAGTAACTTGGCTTAGGTGAACCCCTATAACATAGCAGAGAGGGGTCCACAGAAAACTACAATCAGATATCAAACAAATTTGAAAGGTATTTCGCAAAAGGCCAATTCAAAGTCATTAGAATAGGGAAATACTTTAGAGCAGTGGCTCCCAAATTTTTCCATGATCCCTGGGAGGAGGGATAACTTCACGCTGACCAAACTTTAGCACCACTCTGTCTCTGTCCTCAATTCATCCCCTCCAGGGAATGGGCTACGTAGATAGCCTTCAACAATGATGTCTCCTCCACTCCTTGAAATGTCTGCGCACTATGTGCACATACCCTCTTAGCATTATGTGTGATATCCATTTAATAAAAATGTATGGATTTGAGAGGAACTTATTAAATTGCTACTAAGGTAAGGTACAACGGGGGGAACTAGGAATACATTAATTAAATAATAAGCAATCCCTGCCGTTAAGGAACTTAACAATCAAACAGGCTGAAGACAATATGTGCACAGAGAGATAAACAGAAAGTATATGCAAGGTAATTTCAAAGTACTTTGAGTGTGAAAGATGATAGGGAAGGAACTAACAAATAGGGGGAATGTGGAAAGCCCCTGTATAGGAGATGGAAACTGAGCTATGCTTAGAAGGAAGCTATGGATTCTAAGAGCCCAAGGAGAGAAAGCAGCACATTTGAAAAATGGGAGGCCACTGAGTCACTTAAGCAAAGGCAGAGAAGTGAGAGAAGGATATGTACAGGACACATTAGTCTACCAGTCTAACTGGAATGGAGATCACATAAAAGGGAGTTAACAGAAAATGATACTACAAAGGCAGGTAGGAGCTAAATTATGGAGGGATTTAAAAACTGACAAGATTTCTACAGAGGTAATGGGGGCAGTTGAAAATTTTTGCATAGTAAGCTCACATGTTCAGATCTGTTTTAGGATTATTACAGAGGGTTGAGACTGAAGGCAGGAAGACCTATTAGGAGACTACTATAATCATCCAAATACCTGAATTAGAGTAGAGCTGTATGAGTAGAGAAAAAGAGATTGATGCAAGAGATGATAGAGAGGTGGAACTGACAAGACTTGGCAAATGGTTGGATATGGAGATTGAGAGAAAAGGAAGAGACATGGGTTCAATCCTGCCTCATACACTAACTAGTTCTTTGACTGTGGAAAAGTCATTTAACTGATCTAAATTTCGGTATCCTCATTTCTATAATGGTACAATAATATTTTTCATTGGAGGTATGCTGCTAAATGTTTAGGAAAAGGCTTTCTGGGGGGAAAAGCATACACAACACACTTCCAAGTTTAATCACCATCACTTTCTTAAATGTAGACAATCAACCAAACAACAAATCAATCTCCAATTTGTACGTATTTCCAAGGTTTAAATGCTCACGTTGAAAATGGAACAATCAGCAATCTCTTGTACAAGTTGACTCTAGCACACCACCATGTTCTTACTTACCTTACAGGGTTATTGGGTTATTCCAATGATATCTTCATAATAAGCTTTGAAAACTCTCAAGAATTTTATAAATATGTGTGTTTGTGTGTAGAAATGGGACAGAGGTATATGCACATACATGCACAGGGGCATGCACACACACACAAACACACACGCAAGTGTCTATTATCTTCCAGTGTCCAAGTGTATTTTTGAGAATTTCTATGCTCATTAATTATGACACTGCTTATTAACTCCTTTATTTTACACAAAGGTGCTGATGCTTACAAGAATGATGGTGTCTATTCAAGGTACTTCACAGCCTACAAAACAAATGGTCGATATAGATTAAAAGTGAGAGCTCTGGGAGGAGAAAATACTCAAAGGTCAAGACCCCGAGTGAATGGAGCCTTATATGTACCAGGCTGGGTAGAGAATGGTAAGTCACCTCCCATAACAAAAATAAGGTGTTGTCTTGAAACAAAGGCAAGAGGGAATCTCCTTGAGCTCTGACACAGCTCAGACCTCCAACCAAAGATTGCTCATCCATCACAGAGCTTGTTGAAGGAGCTGGGGCTCTTTAGCCCAGAGGACAGAAGTCTTGTCTGTCAAGTAGTGGAAAGGATCTTCCAAGAAAGGGAGATTAGACTTGTTTTGCCTGGCCCCAGAGGGCAGAGCCAAGCTGCAAAGAGAAAACCTAGGCTTGATAGAAGAAAAACAACCCTGCTTTCACATAATGAGCTCCCCAGCAGAGAGTTCCCCTCACTAGATGGGCTCCCATCAAGTTCAGTCTGGATGATTTCTCAGCTTTGTTATAGAGGGGGCTCTTTTCACATGATATGGACTAGATGGCCATTTGGGTGCATAGGAACTCTGAGGTTCTTCAGTTCTGCAATGGAGAGGCTACCAACCAGTGCATCTTACTGTAACTCTAGTATGTCTGTCCTACACACAAAATTCAACAGATCAGTGTAACACAAGGAAGTCCCAATGTATATGCAACTATTGGAAGAACCAAATTTGTAAGCTTTAAATATTCCATATTGCCCACAGACACAAATACTGAGGTAGAATTAGAAAGGTTAAGGCTAAGTATCGCAGCATCTAAGAACTGCAAGGGATCTCCATGGCTTCTGGACCAACCCATTCCTGGAGCAGGAATCCCTTCTATAGTATTCTGTCCCCACCCTCTGTTTGAAGCTCTATGGTGATGGAGTCACCCACTGAAATAGTCTATTCTACCTTAGAATATCTCTAATTGCTTCATTGCAACTTTGGTGTTGTAGCTTACACTGAACCACACTGATCAAAATCAGGCCAGTTCCAGCCGCTCCACTCTCACCCACCTACAGAAGAGGAACAGGGCGTTATTGGGTCAAGCTGGCAGAAAAATGGCAAGGGAAGATCTGCCCTGGATAACGGTTTGGCCAACCAAGGGTTTCTGAGCAAGAGAAAGTGGACCGTATGGCTATTAATAACAAGATAAGTCATACTGAACTGGCCCTGAGGATATCAGTAATCACATTTACTCCTGAGTCCATGTCAACAAAATAATATAAGCAACTGACTTTAATGAACTTTCACGTTCCCCTGAGTATAAGCATCCTGAATCAGCACTCTGTTTGACCCAAGGAATGGCTTTGCTGAGAAGAAAAATGACAGACTATATAGGATGCTAAGAGGAGGGTGAGATAATAATGACAAAAATAACAGCTAACCTTTATATGGCACTTGCTATGTGCCAGGTACTTTACAATTATTTCACTTTATTCTCAAAACAACCCTAGGAAGTAGCTGCTATTATTATTCCCATTTTACAACTGAAGAAATTGAGGCACACAGAGGTTAAGCGACTTGTCCAGGGTCAAAGAGCTGTTAAGTGTCTGAGGCCACATTTAAGTTTAGCTGGGCCTAACTCCAGGCACATCTCTCTGGCATTATGCCTCCCCCTAGTTCCTAGGCTAGGGATAATAAACAACAGAAATCCACAACATTCCTGTGGAATTGACTATGAAGGACAAAATGACTGGTGTTTTTCTTTCCCTCTGTGCAGGTGAAATCAAAATGAATCCACCAAAACCTGAAATTAGTGAAAATGAAATTCAAGCAAACATTCAAAGTTTCAGCAGAACAACTTCAGGAGGTTCATTTATACTATCAAATATTCCAGCTAACTCTACACCTGATGTGTTCCCACCAAGTCAGATTACTGACCTGGAGGCTAATATTGAAGATGATCAAATTAATCTGACCTGGACAGCCCCTGGGGATGACTATGACATGGGACAAGGTAAGAATGCCATTCACTTTTGATTCAGAGCCAAAGGCTCTCACTGGTAATGCAGAAAAGGAAAAAAAAATGAGGAACTGGCTTTAAAAGAACAAAATTAATAGATCCTAAAAACAATGACTTTAAAACCAGTTTTCTGACTAAATCAACAATACCTGATTTGAGAAAAAGTCATTCAAAACTCTAAAACAGCAAAGTTCTAAGTTAGCTGAGCCCTGAAAAATGAAAGTTTGACTTGATAAGCTGACAAGGAAATAATTCAGAGATATAACTCTTATCTTATTCATAGCATTTTATGGGAAGGGTCTGGAAGTGGGATACAGAAAATCATGATTCCAGAATTACAGTCTCCACTAGGCCTTTCTTTAGCCATGACTTTGAAGATTGAGTAATAAGGGCATCTGGAGTAACTCTATTTGACATCCAACATCCATATAGGTAGGGATCCAAATCCATTCAGTCTGGTTAGTTTCTTACAAAACATTAAACACTATCCAGAGGCACATGGAGGTATCTTGTTCAGTTTTCCCCTACGGATTACTTTTGGTATATGCTTGACAAAATTCCTAGAGAATGCCCCTATGCCCCCAGAAGGGCCCATGGTCCTCATCCTGAGCCAACAATCTCTTCTCTTTTTAGCGCAACAGTATATTATAAAAATGAGTAAAGAGATCCTCAAACTAAGAGAAGATTTTGACACTGCTGTCCAAGTGAATGCTACTGACCTCATCCCAAAAGATGCCAATTACAAGGAAGTCTTCGTGTTCAAACCAGAAAATTTTACAATAGAAAATGGCACCACCATCTTCCTCGCTATTAAGGCAGTTGATAAAGCCAACTTAACATCACCTTTATCAAACATAGCTCAGGTATCTCGGTTCATTCCTTCTCCAGAAGAACATTCCACTTCTGCTGGGACTAGCGTTTCCACAATAGTGTTGTCTGTGGTTGGTGCAGTTGCAGCTGTTGCTATTATTACAAATGTCACACTGTGAGTTCTGAAGAAGAAACAAAGGTAACAAGACTGAAAATGGAGGGATAACAAGATCAGCACAAAATGAAAAAATTCTCTGAAATTTGTGGACTGATTGTATATTTGGACACAAACATTCTTAAAGCAAATTATACATTTAATATTAAAGAAACAAATGGATTAACTATAAATATTTGGGAAATATATGTAAGATAAAAATATAAAACTGTGATCATTCTTTTCATTCATTAATATATCATTCCTTTCACCTAAGAACTCCTTGGGTAGGGGGTCTTGACCAGCAGGATCCTCTGTTCTCAGAAGCAATGAATGAGGCAGGAGGCAGGATGTAAGGCAACTCCATTTATTCAACTGAGGGTCAAGATATTTAAAGGATGTAACCACAATCACATGCAGGATGAGCTCATCCCATTACTTCACCATGTCATGACTTATCCACATCCTTGCACCTGAAGCAAGTAAGAAAGCTCATCTTGCTCCTGAAGCTAGTTCCTGAGTTCCCAGACCCAATTGCAACTTTTCTGCAAAGAATGTCAATATCTGCAGGAACATCAGGTTCCAGGGTCATGGAGAGCTTTTGCCAGGATTTGAGGAAGCACAGGTGCCACAGGAATAGGCTTTGCCTCAGCTGTGGCCTTGATCATGGGACTCTCACTTCCCTTAGCCCTCTACATCTTCCCCCCCTTTTTTTTTTGTAAATACAGATAATGAAGTTGGGTATGAAAGAAAGTCATCTGGGAATAGACAAACCTCGCAAAGGGAGGCCCACAAAGGAGCTGTAAGAAAACTCTTATAAGCAAGGGTATCATGGACATGAGCTAATGGACAAGTGATTCAAGGGGATTTACATTTCTGAACCATTTCCATATTTCCTTAGCTGTCATATGTGGGTTCAGCTCTTCTTCCGCAGCCATATTAATTGCTATGGCTAATTTATGGAGTATATCAACATCCAAGGCCACCGAACTGTTTTCCCATCTTCCACGGAGGTGATTTCTGATATTTGCCCAGTTATAATTACTACTATTATACTTCCCTGAGGTTACACAAAAGAAGTTATATCTATAATCACACTTCATGGCTAATCATGCTTTTAGGATATCCAGGTCATCTCCAATGGCCTGGATGCCATCTTTTAGGACATTGAGTACTTTATACATTTGTATATTAATTTTGGATTGGAGCTCAAACCCTCTGCTCAGTTTATACCATTTGTAGTATATGCCCTTCCTTCATATCCCATGGTGGTGTGTCTACCCAATATCTATTGTTTGGTTTTTTCAAGGAAGGAGTGGTGGCTTAATGAGCTGGGATCCTGAGAAAGAAGTGCAGTCAATCCCAAGTTGGGGGCTATTTTCTATTTGTTTCATCATAATATAAAGAGAATTAATATCTAGGGCAACATTAAAAAAAATTGAGAGTATAAAAAATTGAGAGTATAGATATGTCTGAGTCTAGGATACATGATTAGTCAGTGAATAGTAAATGTCATTATGACCCAGTACTTAGTCAGTTCAGCACATAGCTGGCAGTTGAATTCTATAGGTGCAACTAACTACTACAGGAGGAAGGGAGATAATGGTTGTTGGTAGGGTAGGCCACATCCTTGAGGGAGAAACTGCCTGAGAAATATGATTTTTAAATGTGATTTCAGCATTAGGGCCCAAGTACATGAATCCAAACACCTCATCATTCCCCTGTTTTTAAATAGATGAAACCCAGATCTTTTTGGGTAAGGGACAAAGGTCTTGGTTTCTGAGATTACTTCCTGCTGAGAGTGGACGTAGAGCTATCCCTGCCTCACAGGGTCCTGACATTGGAGAGGTCTGTAGCTAGTGTGACACCACGTCCAGAGGGTGATGGGTCATGGACAGTGGGTCATATACAGCCAGAACAGTCATCTTTAAAGTGAAGACACTAAACCTGGAGGAGACAAAGCTGGCAAGGAGGTTAAGCAGACAAAGGCCAAAAAATGACCAGAAGGGGTTAAAAATGGTAGTTACATCATTTTTCTGTCTTCTAAAAATACTTCCCCAGACTTTCTCGACATACTTAAACCCTCTGAGAATGGCACAAAAGTACCCAGAGCAACTATCTGGGGAGGAGGGGTTTTCATGACCTCCATTTGCCCCAACTTCCTATCTGCTTTCCAAAGTTTCAGTCACACCTTTTATGTATCCAAATCCTTTGAACCCATCATTCAGACTGCTTCACCTTCCTTACTCTTTCTACCATAGACAGGATAGCTCACAAGTTATTACTCTTCACTAGCATAGCTGTATTGACTTAAACAAAAGAGATTCCTAACTTGAACTTCACAACTGAATAGATTTTCATCGATGTTTCACAGGCTTGTTTATCTTTTTCTAGATAATATTCATTCTGGAAGAAAAACTTGTAGAAATGAAGTTGTGAATACATTCACACATGAATTTCAACTGTTGCTTATCAAAACAGCAAGATCTTTTCTGCTTCATAGATCATTACATATTAATTTTAGCAATACCTTATCTCAAAAATGAAAATTTTAGGTGCTTTGGTTGGAAATATTTCTTCCAGAAATATATCTTCTTTCTTTAAAACAGTTTAAATTTTATCCTGATTTTGAGAGTCACTAAATATTTATAAAGAAAATTAGTTGAAACCTTTTATAATGATAGTGCCCTTTTCACTTTCAAACAAGAATAAACCTTTTAAAAGTAAAACTCATTAAAATTTAGTTGGTACAACAATGTCCTCAAGTAATAAGAATTCCTAAAGTATTCAAACAAACCAAATTCTGAATTACAACAGAATTCCTAGATACCACAAAATGCTTTAGTATAAATGCATAATGGGATCTCATGGTGGTAACAGTAAGAGACTTATTATAGAAAAACACTACTGCTTTTAAAATCCTTTTAAACAATAGGAGCATCTTAAAGTGAGTCTTAAGTAATTTACATAAATTTCTGAACATGTTCTAATTTCAGATAAAAATAATATTAGTTTTCCCAGCACAAAAGGGCTCACATATTTTTCCAGTCACTTGCTATTGATCAGAAAAATTTGCTGTAGAAGGAAAACGTAGGGACATGTGACATACCAAATATGACAGGATAAAACATCCCTGACTTTATTTGAATTCAGGTAAGAGTGAAATTCTCCAATCATGCAATGCCCCATGTCCAGATTATGGTCACCCACTTCCCTTAAACTCCAGGAAGAAAAACAAGGGCAGCAGGCCTGCCTCAGGCGCCATCAATTCCAGGCACTTTAGGTGCAGTCCTACAATGGCATCCAAGAGTTCCTGGCCTCCTACAATTCCCTCATCATGTTTTTGGTAAAGTGGGCTTTCCACTTAGCATGGTGTACCTCAGTCAATGCATTGCTTAGAGCCTTGAAAAACATTTTTAAAATAAAGGGTAAAAGGCACAATAGCAATAACAAAGCAAGAAAACTAGAAACAATGGTAGAGAGTATCTTTTCTGCCCAAGAGGCAGGATTAAGCTCTTTAAAGAAATCAATAATATTTTGAGCCATCTTATCAAGCATCAAATCCATTTCTGCAGCACCATTAATTTCATTGGCTAGATGAAACAAATAGTCAAGGGTTAATGTAAGAATTGAGTAGAGTGCAAGAACACATTCCCTCTGGATAACTTGTGGCAGTTCTCTCAGATACTGATTTAATGCAAGCTACTATACTCAAAAAATAGCTATGGTCCCAAGTACCTTACACGGAAAGTTTCACCAATCATAGCTTAGAGTTGCAACAAGCAATAAACATTTACCAGTACTCACATACTTAAGGGATTCTATTTAACATTTTTCTTTCTCAAATTGTCCTGCTGTAAAAACCAATTGTTCAAAATCCTTTCTACCTATAACACCTTTAGAGCAAGTCCCATTCATTTTGTATGAATTATATAAGGCAAACAAATTTCTTCCATACTACTGAAGATCTTGCTCACATGTATGGTTTCCAGGGTCCTTAGCAGCTTTACAAAATAAAGGGAATTGGCACAGATCCCATGCCTGCCAACCCCCAAACATACAGGAGGACTATTCTGAATGTGTAGAACCAGTCTAAATAAAGCTTTTACTCAATTTCTTCCTTGCCACACGCAACAAGCCATTGACAATGTTAGGTTTTAGCATTAAATCAGTAACTCCAAAAATTTAGTTAACAATTTTACTTACAACTTTTATAAATGATAGTCAAATTGTTTTAGCCATAACTTCTTTAACAGCCAAGGATGAAAATATCTGGTTTTGTAAATGGCAATTACAAAACATAAGACAAGGTTGCAGGACTGATAAAATTTAAAATAACATAAGTTGTTTTACACAATTTTCCCAACATCTTCAGTGTCAAAAAAATTCAGATTTAGTATTGCTTTTTCTAACACCATTTCTGAATTACCACGGTCACTCAATTTTTACACTAGAAGAGAAGTTTATTACAATTTGGAAACACAATACTAACCCCAAATTGCACTTTAGGTCCCATTGTTTATATTTCCAATATAAAAATTATTAGTAGAAGACTAGGATTACTAAACACAGAGGCTATTTGGCTTGTGATCTCATACTGCCCTGATCCATCCCCTACTCCCAGGGAGGATGACTTAAATTCCTACTATATTTTAGCACTCTCTTCCCTTGCTCTACTCCAGGGTAGAGGAGTTAACAGAATCTACTAATATGTTTTTAACTGTCCTAAGTATTCACTGCAGTCCTAGCTCAATGGCTGGAGTCAGGACAACTAATCCACTGGCACTTAGTCCCCTCCTTTCTACTGTGGAGTTCAAAGCTTTATTCCTGAGGTATCTTTTTTCATATTCCCAATTTGCCTTCATGCCAAATAATATAACGAATGCTAACTTTTCTTAAACATCCAATTAGGAGTGACATCATTCACTTAAAATAATTACCATTTGGTTGTTTCCCATTAAAGAAAAACTTTTCTCTTTTTGGTGAGGTATGAGATAATTTAAACGCTAGTCAGTTTGCCTCTGTAATATGAAGGGAAAGTTGCCCCGATTTCTTGTCTTTCTCCCCACCTTCACAACCTGAGCAGGATTAGAAGGTAGAACTAGAGAGAGAATTTTACCAACAACTTTCCAACAATTTCCAAAACTGTTATGTTTACCCTTAAGGTAGTACCTACATTGTTCTCCTAGTGAGCTTTGATTACAGCCCCTTTTAAAACTGCATATATATTATTTCTTTGTAAAATGTTTCTGACCTGAAACTGATTTTAGCAGACATATAAACTAAATAATATAAGATATGTTTCTCTCTTTCTCTATCCCATTCTCTTCCCTGATGCTGCAGACATCAGGGAGAGACAGAGAGACAGAGGGGGAGGGAAAGAGATAACTGCATTCCAACCAGCGCAATGGCACTGGCCGTATTAACACACAAACACATGCACACAGAACATATAAAGATAGAACACATATACAGACAATAAAAAATCCAAAAACTGCGGAAGGAGTGTCAAAAATCCTATGCACAAATTAGACCTTTGGCTTGCTTTCTTTCACTATGTTCCAAACATCTTTCACATATTCAGATTTCCAAACTAAGTAATCTTTTCCTTCAAGAGTGGTTTAGCTATATAGCACCAATCAGTGGGACATAGGGCTGTCTGAGCAATGCTGTCTAGGGGGGATTGAATGTAAAGACTACCTGGTCCATGATTGGGTAATTTCTTTAATTATTTACAATCTAAAGGGGTATGGACTCTATCTTTACTGCTGGAACGTGCTTCTCTCATCTTTACTTTCCTTACGCCAAACGTCCTTGTGTTAAAGCTGCTTTTTGTTCAACTGGTCTTGAGACTGCTAGCCATCTCAATTCAGCCAACTGGCCTTGAGACTGCTAGCCAGCTCAATTCAGCCTGGTGAGATATCTACAACTGTTGAAGTATTTACAACAAAAATTGCCTTTATACAGAGTCTTGATCTTTTCCTTGAATTGTGTTTGTCCCCTGTTTCTGGGGTTTCAGAGATGCTTTTGCTATCTCCAGAACACTAACACACCTCCCAGTAAGCCTGCTGAAATGAGTTGCTAGTGCCTGAATGAAACTCCAGTGAGAGTGAAAGGAAAGTATGGCTCAAGTCTTCCCCTTACCTTGACGATGTCTCAGCGAAAAGGTACGAGGTTGCCAATTACTTCCTCCCTGTTCTTCCTCTAACCACATCTTTATAAGATTATACATAAAAAAGGTCCCTGGATCAACCTTCCTGGGGTTGGAGAGGTCATATTCTGTCAATTGCTCTCCTACTATTATCCAAGCCTCCAACATTACTGGAGGTCTCTGGCTGACCCAGGGGGATGTCACTTGTACTGTTTCTATAAACTCTCTTATGTTTTCTTTAAGCTGCACTGAGCAGCCTTGCTTCTTAAGGATCTTATATACGATCCGCACAAAAGAATCCATATCGGATACTTCTGTGACAGAAGCTGTCAGCCCCATGATAAGAAACTTTTTCTTACCTCACTGAAGGATACTTACCCCTTCAGGTTGCTCCTGGAGACTCACGATCCATGAGCTGATTTCTTTCTCCTGTGATTCAACCAGTTGCGCTCTTCCAGAACTGTCTTCCCTCGCACAATTGACGAGGGGCCTCACAAGGTACAAGGGTGTCTTCTTTGAGGCCCACGTTGGGCGCCAGTTGTAGGATTCCTTTCACCTAGGAACTCCTTGGATAGAGGGTCTTGACCAGCAAGAACCTCTGTTCTCAGAAGCAATGAATGAGGCAGGAGGCAGGATGTAAGGCAACTCCAATTACTCAACTGAGGGTCAAGGTATTTAAAGGCTGTAACCACAATCACGTGCAGGCTGAGCTCATCCCATTTCTTCACCATCTCATGACTTATCCATGTCCTTGAACCCAAAGCAGAAGTGTAGGGGCGAGGGGGGGGAGGGGGGCTGAGCCAAGATTGCAGAGTAGAAGGACAGACCTCCTCTAACTCTTCCTGACATGGCCCACAAAATACCTGTAAAAAATGACTCTAAAGGAATTCTAGAGCAGCAGAAGAAAAAAAAAATGACAGAGTGAAAGAAATTTCCAGTCCAAGAAGCTTGGAAAGCCGACAGGAAAGTTCTATTGTACCAGGCGCGGAGTAGAGCACAACACAGACTTGGCCACACAGCACAACATGGACAGGACTGGAGCAGGCTTCAGGGTGCGAAATTACAGGTAACAACCATGGTTCCCAGATTGCTGAACCCAAAAATGCCAAAGACAGCTTCAAAGATCAGTATGAAAAACTCTTTCACTTGGGTGAGAAGGGATGATGGTCTGACCCCAGCCCCAGGGCGGCAGCAGCCACTTTTGGAGCCCTCAGCCTAAAAAATGTGCGCACTGGAGGAATCTGGCTGATCTGGAACTCAGCCCTGAGTGGAGGTCCTGTGGTGAGGGAGGAGCATTGGTGATATGGAGCTGGTGGTGGCTGTGGAGAGGGAATCCTACTCACAGTTTCAGGGCAGAAGAGAGTGCTTGGGGTTCCTCATAGACCAGAGTGCAGGCCAAGAAAGGAGTAAACTCCTCTCCCTTAATTGTGCCACCATGGAAGAACCGAGAACTTTCAGGTCTCTAGAGTATACTCTCCACTTGACAAAGGCCTCAAAAGTCAAGTAAGTGGCTAGGAAAATACACAAAAAAGGGGGAAAGCATAATATTATATAAGGTTACTTTTCTGGTGAACAGGTATTTTCTTCCATCCTTTTGGATGAGGAAGAACAAAGCATACCAGCAGAGAAAGACATCAAAGTCAAGGTTTCTACATCAAAAGACTCCAAAAAAATATACAGTAGTCTCAGGCCATGGAAAAGCTCAAAAAGGATTTTGAAAATCAATAAGAGAGGTGGAGGAAAAATTGGGGAGAGAAATGAGAGTGAGGCCAGAAAATCATAAAAAGCAAGTCAACAGCTTGCTAAAGAAGACTCCAAAAAATGCTGAAGAAAACAACATCTTTAAATATAGACTAACCCAAATAGCAAAAGAGGCCCAAAAAGCCAATGAGGAGAAGAATGCTTTAAAAAGCAGCATTGGTCAAATGGAAAAGGAGGTTCAAAAGCCCACTGAAGAAAATATTTCTTTAAAAATTAGAATGGAGCAGATGGAAAGTAATGACTTTATGGGAAACCGAGAAATTTAAAAAGAAAACCAAAAGAATGAAAAAATGTGAAACTTCACTGGAAAAACAAGTGACCTAGAAAATAGATCCAGGAGAGACAATTTCAAAATTATTGGTCTATCTGAAAATCACGATCAAAAAAAGAATGTTGACATCATCTTTCAAGAAATTATCAAAGAAAACTGCCCTGATATTCTAGAACCAGAGGGTAAAATAGAAATGGAAAGAATTCACCGATCACCTCCTGAAAGAGATTCCAAAAGGATAACTCCTAGGAATATTGTAACCAAATTCGAGAGTTCCCAGGTCAAGGAGAAAATATTACAAGTAGCCAGAAAGAAACAATTCAAGGACTGTGGAAATACAATCCGGGTAACACAGGATTTAGCAGTTTCTCCAATAAGCGATCAAAGGGTTTGGCATATGATATTCCAGAGGTCAAAGGAGATAGGATTAAAACCAAGAATCACCTACCCAGAAAATTGAATATAATACTTCAGGGGAAAAAAATGGAATTTCAATGAAATGGAGGACTTCCAAGCATTCTTGTTAAAAAAGAGGAAAGCTGAATAGAAAATCTGACCTTCAAACATAAGAATCAAGAGAAACATGGAAAGGATATCAGGAAAGAAAAGCCTTAAGGAACTCATTAAAGTTAAACTGTTTATATTCCTACATGGAAAGCTGTTATTTGTAATTCATGAGGCCTTTTTCAGTACTGGGGTAGTTAGAGGGAATATATATGTAGGTGTGTATGGGTATGTATGTATGTATGTATGTGTATATTATATATGTGTAGGTATGTATATGTACATGGGTGTATGTATGTATGTGTGTGTGTGTATATATGGATATGTGTATGTACATACATAGATAGAGTGCACAGGACATAGACAGAGGGTACAAAGTGAGCTGAATGTGAAGGCAGAATACCTAAAAAATACTAAATTTCCTGATGAATGGAATGTACTTGGAGGAGGATACAGAGAGAGGTGGAATGTAGTAAATCATCTCACATGGAAGACAGAAGAAGGAGCTTTTACAATGGAAGAGAAGAGGGGGAGACAAAATGAAATAAGTGAGCCTTGCTCTCATGGGATTTGATTTAAGGAGGAATAACACACACTCAATTGGATATGGAAATCTATTTTACCCTGCAGAAAGGGAAGGGGATAAGACAGGGAAGATGATACAAGGGACAGAAGACTGGGGAAGGGGATAATCAGAAGCAAGCACTATTGTGGGAGAACAAGTCAAGGGAGAGAATGGAATAGATTGAGGGCAGGATAGGACAGAAGGAAATGTGGTTAGTCTTTTACAGCATGACTGTTATGGAAGTGCGTTGCACTGCTATACATGTATGACCTATACTGAATTGCTTGTTTTCTCAGTGGGAGTGGGTGGGGAGAGAGGAAGAGAATACAGAATCAAAGATTTGGTAAAGAATGTTAAAAATTATTTTACCAGGCAACTAGAAATTAAGATATAAGGGCAATGGAGTATAGAAATCTGTTTTGTCCTACAGGAAAACAGAGGAGAAGGTGGATGGAAAAAGGATGGGTATTGAAAGGGAGGATTGACTACAGGAAGAAGTGGGTGAGATGCATGCTTTCCTGGGGTGGGGATGGGGAGAGAAGGGGAAAAAATTGTTTAATTCAAATTCTTGTGGAAATGAATGTTGAGAACTGAAAAAGAAAAAAATCATATATTATATTAAATTATATATTAAAAAAAAAACTTGTGGAAGTTACTAAATGCCAAAACTTGTTCTCCAGTGGCATGCTCTCTGAAAACCCAGGAGGACTTTGATCTTATCAAATTAGAGAATAGTTACATTATGATAATACATTAGAGGTGGCTGGTAACACAGTGGAGAGGGTGCTGATCCTGGAGTAAGAAAGACATGAGCTCAAATCCTACCTCAGACACTCAGTAGCTATGTGACCCTGAGCAAGTCATTTAAGCTGACTGCCTCAGTTTCCCCATTTGTAAACTGGGCATAATAATTAGCACCTATTTCCTAGAGTCATTTTGGGAATCCAATGAGATAATAATTGGTAAAGCACATAGTACACTTCCTGGTTCCTAATAAGTGCTACATAAATGTTAGCTAAAACTAAATGAATAATAATTCACTTATATAGTACCCAACATCTGCAGTTGAAAAGAGAAGTTTACAATTTCAGAATAAGAAAACAATAATAGATGAATATTTCAGAATATAACAAATCCAGGAAAAGATAAACAAATTACAGAGCTGACCACTGAGTAAGTCTGCTTTAGCATAAGAATAATAGGTGAAGTCAAAAACCTTGAATTCCAGTACTACTCAACTAGTACCTACAGGTCCTTGCACAAATATCTTTGCCTCTTTGAGTCTTCAACTTTTGCATATGTAAAATAAGAGAGGGGAGAGTTTGGCTAGATGATCTTCAGCTCTAAATCTTAGGGTACAATAAGCTAAGCAGTAAATGTATGAAGAGAATTTAATGGAAAAATAAAGAAGTACAAATCATTTCCCAATATTCACAGAACTACAGTAGGGATAAATAAAACATGATCTAAAAGTTTACTTGAAAACTTTAAACATCTATTAAGTAAGATTTATTTTTTAAAATTACACATAATTATATCAATATCTGCAGAAAAGGCCTTTGACAAAATACAGTGCTCATTTATGCTGCAGAAAAATTCAAAAGCAAAAGCACTGAAGGGACTTTTTCTAATATGGTACATCACGTCCACAAAATCTGGCATGGACTCTAGCTCCTGGACCTCCTCTGATGCCTACTCTCTTGACCTTTCAAAACCCACAAGGGCACAACCTAACACAACACTACTTCAATTAAGAGCCGAAAAGAACACATGAAAAGAGACAAAGAACAGAGAAACCTTAATTCATGGACCCCATGTTGGCTCTCATAAAGAGAAGAAGGCCAAGGCTGCTCTCTCACACACAAACTTATAGTAAGTGTCTCTGAACAAGGTCAGACAGTAAAGAGGCCTGAGTGGCCACCATAATGAACTGTTTGTTTGCTTTGCCTCCTAGTTTTTATCAAGCTGCCAGCCAAAAAGACTTTTCTTCACCATAAGTCAAGTGGACCAGAAACAGTAAAAGTACCTACACATGTTCTGACTCAGGCAGGAAGCAGTGCCTTTCTGTTATGTTATCATCCCTTTTAGAACTCAGGCTTTCCTGTCTCTTCCATATTTTGAAGAAGATGAAAGAAGGTGGAGCCAGTGTAGAAGGCCTTGGCCAGGGATAGAGTATCTATATGGAGGAGTGAGGGCACCATGACTGCCAGAAAATGAAAAATGCTTGAGAAGAAGAAGTCTAAGTTTATTAATGATAGAATAGGATAAACATTAGAGAAGGAAATGGCAAACCTCTCCAGTATCTCCAGGTTTTGAGTACAAAAAGTATTCTATAAGTACATGCCAACATTACTTTTATTAATGGCTACTTACAATTTTTAAATTATCAGACTTGTACTATACTTCTCCATCTTCATTTGCCTAAGCAAATATTTAATCACATACCATTCTATTAAAATGTACTGACTCTTGCAAGATTCATAGCTCTGGTTCTATCCTGATAGCTGGCATATTATGTCTTTCAGAGCTTTTCTTTCTTCCTTTATTTTTTTTCTTCTCCTTCTCCTCCTCCTTCTTCTCCTCTACCTCTTTTTTCTTTCTTTTTCTACAGTTTTCTCTCTCTTTTTCTCTCTCATGTATACACACACACACACACACACACACACACACACACACTCACTTCTCTGCCCTTTCCAAACCATGTCACTGCATGTAGATCCTACCTATTTCCTATCTCCCTCTGTGTGTTGTCTCCTCCATTACAATATAAGCTTTTTGAGGGCAGAGACTGTTATACTTTCTCAAATTTATTTTTCTAGCACTTATCACAATACTTAGCACATAGTTCCTAATAAATGCCTTTCAATATATAAAGTAGAGTACAAAACATCAAGATGAACTATTTAAATAAAAACTGGCAAAAGAGTATTTGTCTTATCCAGATTTCAAAATATACCAACACAGTGGTTCTAAGAGCTATGTGGTGCTATGGTAGTGGAAAAAGAGAATAGAAAAATGCAATAGGATGGAATAGACTAGAGAATACAGGATGTATGAGGTTACTGTTTTATAAACCCGTGCTATGAAAATATTGGAGAATACAATCTATATTCAGTAAAAAAAAAAAATAGAATTGCTGTGGAGGTGGGAATGACTTCAATCCATACTTTGTACCCTACCTAGAGTGAAGCTGATGGAGAGTGACGAATGACTGCTTCTGCGGGCAACTGAGGAAAACTGCATGACAAGCCATTACTAGGACAGGGACCAGGAACCATGGGAGGGAAATCATGGAAAAGCTACAAAAAAGAATACCCAGCTAGGCAATCAATGGAAAGCCCTAAGAAGAGGTATAACCTTGGTGTTCCTCCTGAAGCTATCTAAAGCTGTGACATGTTGTGCAAAAAGCTGGAGGGATGGCTTATAGGTGGCTACCATTTTCTGTGGTCTCCATGTTGTCCCTATCTTGTAAATATAGCTCATTGTACTTTCAGTCTTGTCCAACTGCGTGCTTGTCAGGGGAGTTGGTGATTACACTCTGGGATGGAGACAGATGTTAAAGTTCCCAGACCATCTGGGAGGGAGAAAAAAGTCAGAAGTCCCCCAAGGCTTAGACAGACCCTTCTTGTCAAGAGGGAGCCTCTGACACAAGAGATATAGAAAAATGAAAGAAAACCCAAATATAGCAGAACTTCAAAAAGCGTTAAGTTCATTTTTGGTCAATTTTTTGTCTGTTCATTTCGTTCTGTTATATTTTGTATGTTGCCTTGATCATGTGTTTGGGTTAACAAATTCTTTACAATTGTTATTGTTTATAATTTTAAAACTTTTAAATTATGGAAGACACAAAACTGAGAGGGAGAGCTAGCAAATATTTTGGTAAATGGATCCACAAAATTCAGAAAAATATCGTTTGATTATTTCTTTTAGACATATTAAATATAAATTAATTGAATTGATCTGTAAGTTTGCTTTCACTCAATGAAAGTAGCTTTTGAAGGGCACTAAAGAGAAAATGTGTTCTTGGCCCTTTCAGTCAGCTTTGTCCCCAAACTCAGCTTTCACTTACTATTTATTGGCCCTGATGCCTCTCTCACTGATAGCTGAGTTCTCCAGAATCAGTGCCTGGAAAGTTCCATGTCTATTGAAAAACGAGCTTTTCTAATGGTGCCAGTACTAATGCATAAGAAAATGATTTGTCACCTAAATAGGATTGGAAGCGTTGAGCAACACTTTATTGAATATGAACATGCAAAGCTTCCCTTGAGTGAAAGTTAAGGGAGTTTGCCATAGGGAACCTTGGCCAATCCATTACTTAAACAGTTTTTTTCACATATGGAGGGAAAATCAATATTTGAAAGAATGACTATTTGAAACATCAAAATCTAACACTACTAGAGCTACCCCAAAGCAGAATGGAGACCTGAGGAGGAAGGCTGAATGACTTCTTGTCACATATTTGATGGAGGGGATTTTGGTTCAGGGAAAGGCTGAAATAGATGGCCTCTGAGATCTTTTCCAGTTCTGACGTTCTGTGACATCAAAGTCAATCAATATACCTTGTCGAATCTTTCACAGTACTTCTCATACCCAACCTTACTTTCCATCTTTACTCTATTAGGCAGTATGGTAGAGACAGTTCTTGACTTGGATTCAGAAAGACCCGAATTCTAATTTTGCCTTAGATTTTTACTAGCTATGTGATCTTGGACAACTTACTTAACTTCTGTCTGCCTCAGTTTCCTCTATAAAATGGAGATAATAGTTAACACCTGCATCCAGAGTTGCTAGGAGGATGAAATGTGATAATATCCTTAAAGTGCCATATAAAGCTCTATTATTACTGTTACAGAGGCAGCATGGTGTGAGGGTCAGAGTATCTGAGCTGTTTACACCCTTCAGATCATGTCACTGCTTTAACTTTCACTTTCTTCATCTACAGTATTTTTTAACATGTTAGGAGCCTGCCTGCTTAGCCATCCATGACAATCTAGTACTGTAAGTACCAGTGATGGCAAGTTATCTGTTTGGACTAGGGCGGAGAGAGAGAGAGAGACAGAGAGAGATTAGTACACAGTTGTTTGCAAGTTGTTCCCCATTACACTATGAGCTCCTTGAAAACAAGGACTGTCTTTCACCTTTCTTTGTATCTTCAGGGACTAGTACAGTACTTGGCATAAAGCAGGCACTTAATAAGTCTTTTTTGATGGAGTGACTGACTGCTTCATTCAGCTCCATCCAGAATCATAAGTGAGTCAGGCCAGGACATATGATTGGACTCAGGAGGCAGTACAAGACACCCTTCAAAACACATTTATCTCTTGAAAAATGGGGAAACCTGATGAGAAGTCTGTAGGGAAATATGGGAAGACATGAACTGATGCCCAGTGAAGGAAGCAAACTCAGAAAAAGAAAAATGTATAGAATGACTACAACGATGCAAATGGAAAGAAAAAAATCAAAACAGAATGCTATGTGATGACCATGATCAAACTGACCCCAAAGAAGAGATGTGACAATATACCTTTTTTCTCTTCTTTGCAGAGGTGGGAGACTGTAGGTATGGAGAACAGCATACACTGTTGGACTTTATTGATATGTCAGTTAGTTTTAATGATTGCCCTTTTTTTGCCCTCTTTATTTTTTCTTAAAAGGGATGACTAACAAGACATCAAATAGAGGACGGATTTGATTTAACCTCAAAAGTTTGCTCCTCAATGATTAGAAAAATCCTTCTCCACTTTCCAAAGAGTGTAAGGCATTTGACATTTTGGGTGCGTCCCACATTCCCTGTGGACCAGGGCAATCTGGGTCCACATGATTCCGTCCTGTACTGATTCTCCTCTTTGGGGGTCATGCAAGTGATGTGGAAGCAATTTAAGCAGTTAGTGAAGACCCCCCAATGAGGAAAATGCATACATTGTCTGGGAAGCAGCTGGGAGGGTATATCTGATTCCTCTAAGCACATGCCAAGGAACGTAAGCCACTTTAACACTCAAGGTTCCATGACTCATCCATTGTGGTGTTGGGTCCCCCCCTTTGTTGACAGAGATCACAGCTGCTTCTGTGCATAGATTATATAGGTGAGTTTCTCTGTTTTGGGATAATTCCTCACCTGCAGATAACCACGCCATGTACTTCTCCAAATGTAGCTAAATGAGTTCTCCAATGACAGATCTGGTACAGACCTGAACCCATTTCCAGTTTGTAAAGATGCATTAGGGGCTAGGTTTCTACTAGAATCACCTTCAGGATCCCATGCTCACCTCCACACCATAATCAGGCATCTGGGGAGGACTGTAGTATAGTATGACTATATGATGGGAACAGTATCTACAGAAATGCAGAGATGAATGGACAGAGAAAAGGAAGATGAGGGTTACTAGTAAGCTAGTATCTATCAGTCCACCAGCAATTGTTAAACTCTTATGTGTGCTAAGTGCATGTGCTAAAGGCTGAGCCTACAAAGACAAAACTAAAAGACTTTATGCTCAAGGATTTTGTGTTCTAAATATATTGCATGTAGAAGTTAATTTATTTGGCAAGATTATATGTGTGTGTGCATAGACATGTGTGTGTTAACTTTACATTTATGCTATATATATATTTTATATGAAGCTCATTGAAAATCAGAGTTGTTTCATTCTTTGTGCTTGTGTCCCCAGGGCATAGTGCAGTACCTAGCACATAGTAGGTGCTTTGCAAATTCTTGTTCACTGATTTTATGTGTAAATAGCTGTGTATATAAATATATGTTTATTTGTCTTTGTTGCTAAGTATGATGTAATTTTAAAGTAGCAGAAAAACTCATTATCATGGACAGGTAAATTAACCTATGAGCAAAAGATTTCTGGATCAGGAAAATTCTTTTCCACTTTACAAAGGGTATAACACATTCTCTATCTTGGATGGGTCCCACGTTCCCTATGGAACAGGAAAATCCACAATATTGATATCTATGGTTCAGATGAAGAGAATAATATAAATAAATAGATAAATGAATGAATGAACAAAAAATGCATTTATTATGCTCTTATATATGTGTTAGGCACTAAGATATTACCTGGGATACAAATACAAAAATGAGACAGTCCCTGTCCTTAAGGAGCTTATTCTAGCAGAGGAAGACAAAAAGTCCTTCATATTCAGAGCAGATCTTAAGGAAGATCACTCCTTAAGCAGATGAGTGAGGCTAATAAGGCTCCAACTGGTCATGATCATATTCATTTCTGGGGAGTTGCTCACTTTATTCTGCATGGTTCTACAGCTGATGCATGCCTGCACCCCCATCTCCTTTCTCTGAGAAGCTCAAAGTTTCTTGGACTTCTCTGATCATTGTAGCTTCTGCTTCCCATGATCCTTCAGTCCCTTCTTCCTGCTAGGAAAGAAAAATCACACTCCCCACTAACCCCCTTGCAGATTACAAGCTATACTTATAGGTATATATACCTATAGGTAGGTTTTGTACAGAACAAATATGGGCACATTATTTCTCCTAATATATTGCAAGCTTTTTGAGGTCAGGGAACGTTATGATTAGCCCTCAGTGACCACACAGGAGACATATCATAAATGCTGGTTGATTGATTGATTGTCCCCTTAATCATCCCTTTTTATGGTTCCTACAAATACATCTCAGTCGTATTTACCTTTAGCTTCATTCAATTTCATCATTCAATCTGGGCACCAACAGGATTTTGGTCTTGCCTTTCAAACCTGCCAGGCTCCACTCTAAGAAATATGAAGCAAAAAGATAGTCTTGGACAATGGGTGTTGAAAGTACCAAGTACAGTATTTATAAATTCTGGTAGTTTGATATCTCCCCAAATACTAAGTAGATAGATAGGTAGATAAATATGCTCATTAAAATTATAAGCAAAGCTTGCAGGATGGAAATACTGAAATACTGATGATTTTATTTTCCCAATTGAGTTAATACTGGCATCAATCTAATCTCTTAATCTTTGCTTCCTTTTTTTTTAAATAAAAAAAGAGACTAGATCTCCTCTTGCCTAGACTGGAAGTACCCAAACTACTCACAGGCCTAATACCACCACTGATCAGGATAAGAGCTTTGGCCTGCTCTGTTTCTCATGTGGGCTAATTCCACACTGTAAGCAACCTGGTATCTCCCCCTCCCTGCTCCTAGGGGTTCACAATATTGACACCCGGCCTGCATAACCCACTGTGGAGGGATTATATACATATAGACAGAGGGCACAGGGTAAGTTGAATGTGAAGGGATGATATCTAAAATAATAAAATTAATGGGTGAGAGAGTAATATAATCAGAGGAGAATGGGAGAAATAAAATGGGGTAAATAATCTCTCACATAAAGTGTCAAGAAAAAGCTTTTTCAATGGAGCGGAAGAGGGGTGAGGTGAGAGGAAAAGAGTGAATCTTACTCTCATCACACTTGACTTAAGGAGGGAATAACATACACGCTCAATTTGGTAGGAAAGTCTATCTTGCACTACAGGAAAGTCAGAGGAAGAGGGTTACGTGGGGATAGGGGGATGATAGAAGGAAGCGCAAATGGGAGGAGGGGGTAATTAGAAGTAAACACTTTAGAAGAGGAACAGGATCAAAAGAGAGAATGGAATAAATGGGAAGCAGGATAGGATGGAAGGAGACAGAGTTAGTCTTTCATAACATGACTGTTATGGAAGTGTTTTGCATGACTACACAGTTATAACCTATACTGAATTGCTTACCTTCTCATTGGGGGTAGGTGGGGAGGGAGGAAGGGACAGAAGTTGAAGCTGGGGTCTCAGAGTTAGGGAAATGGTAGGAACAGATGTTGTGGGGGATGTGCTAGAGAATCAAGAAAAAGTAAATGCAATAAGCATCCAAAGGTCTGGTTGAAGTGCATGTGGCATGCACTCCTAGGGGAAACACTGCCTCAGGGCTTTGTGTCCCGGTTCTCCATTGCTCAGGAGCAGAAGCAGAGAGAAGCAGGTGATAGGGAGCACAGGAGCACAGAGTTAGAGGTGGAAGACACCACAGAGGCCACCTACTTCTTCCTTTTACAGATGAGGAGACCCAGATACTTTCCAACATATCATGTCTCCTCTAAGCTTCATAAGCTTCTTCCTCTTTATCCCTCCCAGGAATAACAAAATAATCAGAAACAATTCCTTGCACAGAGTGGATTGTTCATCTGTCCAGTGTCTCATCACCTTCTGTTTGTGCTAGACCCAGAAGAACAGATACCCTGGCTGGGACTCGATGCCAATGTTCAGAAGCTGGGTCACTCATTTGGCCAGAACAATTTTGCTTCCAAATGGCAGCATCAGCTGGGACAACTTTTCCTGGATTAGTTCAGGAGAGAAAGGGCTTTGACTGAGTTTCTGAAAGTTGCACATTTTGTATTTGAAAATCTCAAGATGGGAAGATCTTCTTGGGGCTCCTGGGGTCTTTCTTTTATTTTATTCTTTCACTCCTGTCCAGGTCCACCCACTTAGCAGTACCTGGCAACACTAAGTCTCCTTACCACTGTCTGGGATGAATCTGTGCTTTCAGGTAATAGGAAGGAAATTCTCAACAGATGGTTCAGAAATGGCCCTTCTGATTGATGGGTGAGACAGTGCAATCACCACATGTTTCAATCAAGTGAAACAAATTGGCACCATTATCCACACAGTTGCTCTAGGACCTTCTATAGACAAAGGCCTGGGGAAACTGTCAGAGATGACAGGTAAAATATAATCTGGAGAATATGTTTCTTCAGTAGTAATAAAATACGATTTGTATGCAAACCTCCCCTTGAGTCCTCCTCTAAGATCTACGGATCTCCCAGGGCTTCTGAAAGCTATGGAAGTGGGGCACAGGTTCAGTCAATAAACAATTCAGTGCGACTGTGCCAGAAGTCTCTGCATGGTTGAACTAATGGATTCTTGAAGTAGTGCACATCCAAGAAGCTTCATCATGAATGAAATACATGAACTGGTTTAGATCACAAATTCTCTCACACTTATTTGAGTCCTCATCAGTATTTTTATCTCTTCCCAAGGACTTGTTTATGTTCCAGATGAATGAGACTTTAATGATTGTACAATGTATATTTTATACACTACAAGACTGAAATATTTTACCTTGACTTCCTAGAGCAAGGTTGTACTCCTACTAGCTGTAGAATGCTGCATGTTGTTAAACAACCTGAGACTTTATGAAAAAATAACTTTGGTAAGACTAGTGATTTGTCACTAACCTGTGCCAATTATTTGACTCCTGGGAATGCAATCCTACTTCAGGTGGTGGATATATATATATATATATATATATATATATATATATATATATATATATATATATATATATATATATATATATAAACATATTTTATTAAGCACCAACTATGTTCCAGACACAAATGTGCAAATATTATCTCATTTAATCTTTACAACAACCCTGGAAAGTAAGTGCTACTATTAGCCCTATTTTACAGATTAGGAAACTGAGGCAGGCAGTGGTTAAGTGACTTGCCCTAGATCACATGGCTAATAAGTATTGGAGGTCAAATTTGAATTCAGGTTTTTCTGACTACAAGTCTAGGGCTATATCTCCTGTGCCACCTAGCAGCCTCTAGACTGTGAGCATTTTTACTGGCTGTCCAAACTTGGTTAATTTTTTTTAAAAAAACAGCGGACATCATGATATTAATTCACATGAGGCTCTAACCGCTGATACATGAAACAAGCTCTTCACCCAACTTGCTTTGAAAAAGTTGTCTAGTTCTGATGATGCCATCTAAAGCCTTGGAGAATAAAGAAACTGAATTTTATGCATACCACTCTCAGTAGTGGACTCCATCTATTTGCATATTTCCATGCCCTACTCCTCTTTCCATGCCCTACTCCTCTTTCCATGCCACTCCCTGACCATTAAAGACCACCCAAATGGTTCTCTCTACTGAATCGCTAGCTATATTTTCACTTCTCTACAAATCCATGATATTTTAGCACTTTTAAGGTCATTAGAATCTAAGCCTCAGGGCAGCATTTAAGTCTTTTCCAAAGATCCATAACAGGACAGCTAGCTGATGCAGTGGATACAATACTGGGCTTGGAATCAAAACGACTCCTCTGTGAGCTCAGGTCTGGACTCAGACATTACCTGTGTGACATTGGGCAAATCACTTAACACTCTATACCTCAGTTTCCTCATCTGTCAAATGAGCTAGAGAAAAATATGGCAAAACACTCCAGTAGCTTTGCCAAGAAAACCCAAAATGGGGTCGTGAAGAATCAGACTCAACCGAAAAATCCCAACAACAAAGACTGATGAGGCAAGATTTCCCACGTAGGGATCAGAAGATGAAAATGAAAGTCAAAGTCATTTGTCCTTTAAAAAAAGAGCACATGTCCCTCTTTACTATTTTGCTTTTCCTTATTATCATTATTATCAATAATCAATCAACAGACATTTATTCAGCATTTCTCATGTGTCAGGCACTGTCCTCAACCACTGGAGATAGAAATTAAAAATTAAATGGGTCCTACCTGCAGCACATTTTCCTTAGGGGAAACAACATGATCAGACATACTAAAATGTAAAACAATGACAGAGAACACAAAATGGAAGGGGACTGGGAGGCACTATATGGTGGGCGGGAAGGGAAGCAACCATGGTGCTCAACACTGGACAGCATGGAAGAAAAATAAAGGCCAGAGTGAAGCATCATCATGTCTGGGGCTGACTACGTGTAGCACTTTCCACCACTCAGGACAGCCCAGTCTCTTGGTGGGAGCTCCAAAATGGAGCAGCTTAATTTATCTAGGGCAACTTAGATTTAGATGTAAAAGAGACAGTGGTAGAAAGCATACGGGAGATATGAAATGAAAGAGAGGAAGGGGAAAAGGGAGCTCCCAGAGAATGACCTCAATTTTATTCAGTGAAATATGAGGCAGGAGTTTCAGAAGGAGCCATGGGAGCTTTAATGAGAGATGAAAAGATTTGGAGGAGCCTTTGTTGTAGGTGCAATAGGGAGTTAATTGGGATGAATAAAAGGATGATAGGGTCAGGACAGGACAGACCAAAGGGGCAGGGTGGTTCAATGGAAAGAAATCTTGATTTGGAATTTTCTGAGGCCTTCTCTCGAGACTATCTTCCATTTGTAGTATATCTTGTATGCACTTTTGTTTTTCTTTCTGAATGTTGCTCCCACCCCCTAATCAGAATGTGAGCTCTTTGTGGACATAGACTGCTCTAAGTTTCTGGGATTTTGGTGGAGATATTTTTTCCACCCATCAAAAATATTACCTGTCCTCACTGTTGAGAAACTGACTTAAATCAAGGAATTGAACTTGAGAACTTGGCTTAGAGGACAGCTGCACTCATAATAGAGGGAATTTGATTTAGAAGGAAAGTTGAGTAGGAAAGAGAAGTGAGAGGGAGAGAGTAAATGAGGAAAATTAGAACATTACCTTAGAATAAAAACAAGGGATCTCTTTCTAGCCCTGACGTTCATATCCTTTGTGGCAGAAATATTGTTCATGCACATTTGTATAACCAGAACATCTTTCTCCTCTCTTGAGTGTCCTATCTCCTAATGGATACTAACCAGAGAGATAGGGAGGGTGCCTCTAAATGAATTGTTATAGGGAACTTCCAGGTAAGGAAACTCCCTGTATCAATTCATGCTGGTTCCTGCTCTGTGATTTGTAATCTTTTGCCCATGGCATGACCTTCAGATTGACTGTGATATGACTTGTTGACCACTTATTCCTGTGCCCCGTCACTACATGTTTTGTTATATTTTCTTAACAGCTTGAGAGTAAGGGAGCCACTCTGAAGGATGGGGAATGGATGAATGGCACAGTTATTGTTGACAGCACAGTAGGCAAAGACACTCTTATTTCTTGTCACGTGGACAGCACAACAACCCCAAATGTCTGTCTCAGATCCCAGTGGGAAAGTGCATAATACTTTTTCAGTGGAGGGAAACTCCAAAATAGTGTACCTCCACATACCAAACACTGCCAAAGTGAGTTTTTTCTTGTTTTTTTCTTAAGATTTTCAGAAAACAGAGCCAAGACTTTAACTTCAGTATTACAACATATTAACTATTCTTGACTGAAAATAGGTTTTGTTTACTAAAAAAATACCTTCTTTTTCCACTTGTTCTCTTCAAAATGTGACGAATTGACCACAAAAAGCCAAGGCTTAAGAAAATTATACTGTAGCAACAAAAAAACTCTTACAAGCGATATCAGAAGGGCAGACACTGGGCTAGAACACAAGGAAAGTTAGGAGGGCATTCTACAACAAGAAGTTACAGGACCTTTTCTCAGTGGTGTGAATATACTTATGACACCCTATTTTCTCCTCTTGAATTTTAGAACCCATGTGTTCTAACATCCAACATCTTTGCCTTGCTTCTGAGAAGAAAGGACTATGGCAGGGGTATACCTTTCAGATCACATTCTTCAGAAGCAAAGGTTTCAATAGTCATCAGTATTATGTATTCTAGGTGCACTCAAAGGAAAAATGGTTTGAAATGACTCACATATGATAGAGAAGCAAAGTCACAGAAACTCTCTAGCAGACAGTTTTCTTGAACTTCACTTGCATAAATCAAATAAGAGGTCAAGATAGATAATGGATAACAGAGAAGGCAGGTAGGGCAGATCTTAAAACTGTTTTGCTTTAATGAATTTCTATTGGATTCTTCAGGTTGGAGCTTGGACTTACAGCCTTAAGTCAAGTGCACAAACCCTGACTCTGACAGTAACATCTCATGCTGAAAATCCTAACACAACCCCCATTGCAGTGGATTCTAAAATGAATAAAGACACCAGCACCTTCCCTAATCCAATGATTGTTTATACAGAAATTCGCCAAGGATCTCTGCCTATTATAGAAGCCACTGTAACAGCCCTCATAGAATCAGCTGATGGGACAACACAGACTCTGGAACTTCTGGATAGTGGTGAAGGTAAATTATCCCCCATAATAACCACAATGTTCTTTCTCTTTTAAGAAAGAAGATGCTTTTCCTTTTTTAATAGTCTTTTACTTTTTCCAATTACATGTAAAGACAATTTTTCACATTTATTTTTTATAAAATTTTGAGTTTCATATTTTCTCCCTCCCTGCCTACCTACCCTAAACCCTTTTCAAAATGGCAAGTTATTTGATAACCCTTTTCAACATGTCAAGTTATGTAATATATAGATATATATAATCATGTAAAATCAATTTCCATATTAGTCATATTGTAAGAGAAGGAAGTGCTTGCAAAAAATTATAATTTGCATAAGGAAAAAAAACAAAAATAATAGTATGTTTTGATCTGCACTCAGACTCCATTAGTTCCTTGTACGGGGACAGCATTTGTCATCATGAATCTTTTGGAATTTTCTTGGATCACTGTATTGCTGAGAGGAGCTAAGTCTATCATAGTTATCATCACCCACTGTTGCTGTTAATGTGTACAATGTTCTGTTTCTGCTCACTTCACCTTGCATCAGTTCGTGCAATTCTTTTCAGGTTTTTCTGAAATCTGCCTTCTCATCATTGTTTCATAGCACAATAGTATCCTAGTACATTTATATATCAGAACTGGCTGAACAATTCCTCAGTTGATGGACATCCTCTCAATTTCCAATTCTTTGCCACCACACAAAGAGCTGCTACAATTATTTTTGTACATGTAGGTACTTTTCACTTTTTATGATCTCTTTGGGATACAGACCTACTAGTGGTACTTGCTAAATCAAAGGGTATGCAGTTTGATTGCCCTTTGGGCAGAGTTCCAAATTGCTCTCCAGATTGGGTGGGATCAATATTTTATTTAATCAAAATAACACCTTTTAATTCTCTTGATCTTTTCTATCACTTGTTAAGTCATAAACTCTTCCTTAACCCACAGATCTAACAGGTAAAAATTTCTGTGGTCCCCTAATCTGTGCTCATGATATTGTCTCTTATGTCTAAATCATGTACCTATTTTGACCTTCTCTTGGTACAAGGTTTAAGATATCATCCTACACATTATTTCTGACATTGTTTTCCAGTTTTCCCTGAAATTTTTGTCAAATATTGAGTTCTTATCCTAGAAACTGGGATCTTTATCTTAATTAAACACTAGATTACTATGGTCACTTACCACTGTGTCTTGTGTACTTAATTCATTCTACTGGTCCAGTACTCTATTTTGTAACTAGTACCAGATTCTTTTGATGATTACCACTTGGTAATCTGGTTTGAGATCAGTCACAGTAAGGTCACCTTGGTTCACATTTTTTTCATTGAATTCCTTGATATTATTGACTTTTTCTACTTCTGGAAGAGTTTTACTATTTTTTTCTAATTACACGAAATAATTTTTGGCTGTTTGATTGGGATGGCACTGAGTAAGTAAATTAATTTAGATAGAATTTTCATTTCCATTAACCCATCCTACCCATGAACAATTAATATTTCTCTAATTGCTTAGACCTGATTTTATTTTTATGAAGTATTTTGTAATTGTGTTCATACAGTTCCTGAGTTGGTCTTAGGAGGTAGACCCCCAAGCATTTTATTTTATCTGCACTTATGTTAAATGGAATTTCTCTATCTCTTGCTGCTGGACTTTGTTTGGTAATATATAGAAATGCTGATGACTTATGTGGGTTTATTTAATATCCCTCAGTGCTCCTAAAGTTGTTAATTATTTCAACAATACTTTGTGTTGATTCTGGAGGATTCTCTAGTATACTATCATATCACTTCCAAAGAGTGATTGTTTTTCCTCACTTACTATTCTAATTTCTTTTTCTTCTCCTGTTGCTATTGTTAGCATTTCTAGCTCTATATTGATAACAAGTATTCTTGCTTCTCCCCTTATCTCACTAGGAAAGTAACTAGTTTATCCCAATTACAGATACTTACTGATGGGTTTTAAATAAATACTTACTTATCATTTTAAGAAAAGCTCCATTTATTCCTATACTTGCCTGTGCTTTTAATAGGAATGAGTATTATATTTTGTCAAAAGTTTTTTCTGCATCTATTGAGATAAGCATACAATTTTTCTTGTTTTCCTTATTGATATGGTCAATTTTACTGATGGTTTTCCTAATATTGAACCAGTCCTGCATTCCTGGTATAAATCCCATCTAGTCATAGTATATGATCTTTAGCATATATTGTTGGAATCTCCTTGTTAGTATTTTACTTTAAATATTTGCATTAATGTTCATTAGCATTCTTGGCAGGAAATCATTAATACCCTTTCTTGGTAAAAAGGAAGATACAGGCTCATAACTTCTATATTTGAGAAACCTTAACAAAACAAATGGAAAAATAGCATGATATAATGAAATAATATATAAATAGCATGATATAATGAAAAGGGCACTGGACACTTACTGTTTTTTCTTGTTATTTTTCCCAATATAAAAACAAATATAATGTTCTTGTTTTAAAATTTTGAGTTCCATATACTTTCTTCCTCCCCTTCCCTTCCTCCTCCCTCCCCCATTGAGAAAACAAGAAATTTGACATAGGTTACATATGTGTGGTCATGCAAAACACATTTTCGTGGAAGTCATTCTGTGAAAGAAAACACAGATCAAAAAACAAAAACCAAGAAAAATAAAGAAAGTAAAGAAAAAGTATTTAATCTACATTCAGGCTCTACCAGTTCTTTCTCTGGAGATAGATAGCACCTTTCACCATAAGTCCTATAGTAGGCAATGACACTCTATTTCTTGTCATATGGACACCACAACAACCCCAAATGTCTGTCTCAGATCCCAGTGGAAAAGTGCATAATACTTTTTCAGTGGAGGCAAACTCCAAAATGGCATACCTCCAAATACCAAACACTGCCAAGGTGAGTTTTTTCTCTTTTTTTCCTTAAAATTTTCAGAAAATAGAGACAAGACTTTAACTTCAATATTACAACTTATTAACTGACTGACAAAAGGTTTCGTTTACTAAAAAAAAAAATCTTCTTTTTCCACTTGTTCTCTTCAAAATGTGATGAACTGACCACAAAAAGCCAAGGCTTAAAAAAATTATACTGTGGCAACGAAAGAACTCTTACAAGCGATATCAGAAGGGCAGACACTGGGCTAGAACACAAGGAAAGTTAGGAGGGCATTCTATAACAAGAAGTTATAGAACCTTTTCTGAATGGTGTGAATATACTTATGACACCCTATTTCCCATCTCGAACTTTAGAACCCATGTGTTCTAACAGCCAACATCTTTGCTTTGCTTCTGAGAAGAAAGGACTATGGCAGGGGTATATCTTTCAGATCACATTTTCCAGAAGCAAAGCTTTCAATAGTAATCGGTATTATGTATTAGAGAGGACAGAGAGATTGCTGTCCACAGTGAGACTATCACCTTGGGGTGTACGGGGTGTTCAGAAGGACTAGCTCTCTGGTGTGAGGACTTGCTGACACCTTTTTAGGGCTCCTCATTCGGCTTCGGTTTGCAACCACTCATCCAATTCTTACCTGTAGCTTCAAGAAGCTGTAGCATGTGATGTGGCCACACCTTAGCAAAACCATCTTAACAAAAGGGCTAAGTCAGGTTGAGGGTAGCTAAAAGACCTCAAACCTGTTGGTGAGTTAGGGAGATGTCTACCCCAAGCATGTGGGTGAAAAGAGCCACTCTCAGAGTCAGGAAGATGTAGAGTTAAATCCTCTCTATGATACAACTTGGTCCTCTGATGGCAAAGTCACTGACAATTCTCTAACACCATAAGATGCAGAGAAGGGGCCAATCTGCCTTCATAGGAATCTCTCAGCTACAGATCCCTGCCTGTCAATATACTATACATGAAAAATCAACAATTAATATGTGATTAAATCAGCAGACTTTGGGACTAGACCTAGCTTTAACTGGTCATGGAAACTTTCTCAAGTCAGAATTTCTCTAGGTTTCAATTTGCTTAACTGAAAAATAATAAGCAGAACTAAGTTATCTCTAAGTTTTCTTCTGTCTCTAAAATATCATTCCAATGATTCTGCTTTTAACATGAAGGACCTGGAGCCATCACTCATAATCCAGGAAAGAGGCCCAAGGGAAGTGGCAATTGCCTCTTTCCTGAAACCATACAACAGTCCAAAGTTCTAGTGCAGAAAAGATTCTGAGTGTCTCAACAGAGACACTAAAAACAAAGCCCAAATATGTCTCTTAACTTTATACAAAACATAGATAGATTTATCCTCCCATGGGATACTATTATATACAGTTTTATCATTTCATTTAATTTCTCTTTGACCACCATTTACAATGAAAAAGTGCTAAACTGCAGAGGTTGCACAGTGCAAGACTGAGGAGGATGGTGTTCCCATTCAGTTGGATGGCACTGCTGAGGAAGACATGACTGGATTGAACTTTCCAAACAATGGGTGATGATTATCTCACACATTTGGGAGGCAGAATGGAGTTGTGGAGAGAGCTAGCCTCAGAACCCAGAAGAGCCTGAATTCAAATCTCACCATTAGCATATACTGGCTCTGAGACCCTGAGCAAGTCATTGAGCCACTCAGTTCTCTGGACAACTCTTGAACGTTCCAGCTGCAGAGCAGGTGTCAATCTGCATTAGTACAGGTGTTTCTTGATCCAGGAGCTCTCTATGCCAGTGAAATCACAGGTCTGGATTTTGTCCCTATCCTACTTTTAGAAAACCTGAGCTATTATTAGTAGTATGGGAGTGCTAACTTGAAAAGAAACACTTGAATCAGAAAGAAGCTCTATTTTGTCCCTAATTTGTCCACAGAAATTTTGGATGATTTCAGAGGATATTCACTAGGGCTGACAAAGTCCTTCATCCTGAAGTAAATCCTAATTCCTCTTTATGGAACTGTAATGCACCTGCTGGTCTGCTAGGCACACAGAGAATTCTGATAATCTTTTAAAACCATTGTTCCTTTCTACTCGTCTCCATGCTTCCATAACTCCCTTTCAACTCAAGGATTCTGGGCTTAAATAGTAACTCTAATATCACATACAATACATTTACCAAGGTGCCATCATCCATTAGTTATATTTTCTTCTTAGCTGAAATACAAAGAGTAAGGAATTGGGGTGATTTCTGACAAGTCATGCCAAGTCTATAAGCATAAGTGAAATACCTACTACTATGTGGCAGGCATTGTGATAAGTGCTGGGAACATATACAAGCAGAAAGATAGTCCTTGGCCTCTGGGAGTTTACATTCTTTTGGGGAAGATAACACATAAAAGGAAGTTGAAATGTTGTGGGTATGGGGGATGAAGGGAGAAGGGACCTGCCCCAGAGCATGGTGGGAAAAGTCTTGAAAGTAGTAAGTGAAGGGAGCCAGGAGAAGAATGAAGACATGGCTGACCTAGGAACTTTCCTTAAAATGGAAGGTTTAAGAACTGAACAGTCAAAGAAAGGAACTCAGCAGGAGGCATCTAATTCCAGGGTGAAGAGGCTGTAGGGGTAGAAACAGCTACCAGGGTGAAGAGACTGCTAAAGCATGGCAGAAGTCCGGAGAGTCAAGAGTGGATTCTGGACTGGTATGAACACTTGCCCCAATGAAAACTTCTCATTAGATTGGTTAGTCTTCTTCTGAAGGTGCCAAAATGCTTCCTATGTCTGTTTTCCATGTTTTTCACAAGACCTGATTACCAAATATACAAAGCAACTTTTTATTCATCTACCCATTTACTTATATGGCTAAGTTATGGGTCAGTGACTTTCAGTCAACATTGAAAGATTCACCAGAAGAACTCAAGAGGCAGCCCACAGACACAACAACCTACAACCTCTAAGTGAGCTACTTTAAGAACATGTAGGAAAAAGTTCCATTCCTTTGAGTCATCCTTTTTCTCAAGTAAAGAAAACATCTCTACCCATTCCGTGAGATAATTTGATACAAAAATCCACTTTAGTGCCATCTTTTGTGCTTCCATTGTGAAGACTCAAAAGTCTCTTCTAGGATATAGCACTTTATCTGGGAAGAGGGATCCCTTCTCCTCTGGGTTGGCTATACTTCCAGGGCATTTCCAGTGTGTGTGTGTGTGTGTGTGTGTGTGTGTGTGTGTGTGTGTGTGTGTGTGTGTGTGTGTGTGTGTGTGTGTGTGTGTGTGTATGTAGATAATAAGATTGCTATACACAACATCTGCATCATTTGTGGCACATCGGATCAAAGAGAGAAAATATTCAGGAGAAAACAGTAGTCAATGGTATCATATTTGGCCAAGATGTCAAAAATGATGAACACTGAGAAAATGTCATCATATTTTGCAATTAAAAGACCACTGTAACTCTAAAGAAAGCAGTTTCAGTTGAATGAAGCATCCAAGATAAGACTGAAAACTCAAGAGACTGGAATGATAATGACATCCTTGAAAAATATTGTTGTTCATCCTTCATTTTCAAAGAGGACCAATAATATCGTGTGCATGAACAGGATTTAAGACAGGCAGAGTGGCACAAAGTTGGCAGCCTCATTCTCTCTTCCAGAGTCACTGAAGTCCAGTGATGGGACAAAAGTTAAGTCAACTGCTGATGGCCTAGAGTACAGTGGAGGATCTTAGAATCTTCTTCATATGTTTGCTTTAGCGAGTACAGTGGATAACAGGACTGCAGTCAGGGAGATTCATCTTCCTCAGTTCAAATCTATCCCCAGACACTTATCAGTAGTGTGACCCTATCCAAGTCACCTGACCCTGCCTGCTTCAGTTTCCTCATTTGTAAAATGATCTGGAGACAAAAATGGCAAACCACTCCAGTATCTATGCTACAAAAACACCAAATGGGGTGACAAAGAGTTGAATATGAAACAACAGCAAATGTTAATTGACTAGCTAACTGACTGCTGTTGCTATTAATGTATTCAGTAAAGCTGTAGGTGGATAAGAGACCCAGTGAATGTGCTAAGATCCCCAGGCCCTCTCTTAAGATCTTGGCATCTTCAGTGTCTGACTGACCTCTAAACACTCCACAGAGCCTGCTTCAGCTGCTTTCATGACTGTTGGAACAAATGCTTGGAGCAGATAGCTCCCGAATTCAGTAATGAATTTGAGTCCTGCTGGTTCTCAACCTACTTTAGCTTGTCTGCTGAGATTATTCTGGAGTGTGGTCACTGCACATGCTACAGTTTCTTGGAGCCACAGGTGAGAGTTTGGTGGCAGTGGACACAAAGGTGGCTCAGCAGCCCTCATGCCAAAGGCGTTAGCTCTCCCTAAACACCCAAGCATCCCTTTGGCAAGTACAGAGACAGCAGTGAGCATATGCTTGCCTGAGACTGACTCTCAAGTGTCTAATTGCCCCTTCTGCATTGTCTTTCTTTCCCTGAACACAGGTGACCTAAGATGGATGAGTCCAGTTTCAGTGGCTTGTGAGGTTGAGAGCTTGCGAGTCCTGGTGCTAGTTGCCCAGCAGAAGTCAATCTCCAAAACAACTTCTCAAAAGAGAAGATTCCCACCACCAGGAGGAAACTACAATGGAACGGATTAAGAAAGTCCAAGCCAAAGCAGGCTTGACTCGGGATCTAGGGTTAAATTCCTAAGACAGTGTGGCTCTACTTGGTCAGCAGTCTTAAAAAGGAGTTTCGTGTCTTAAGAATCAAACGTCTGGTACAGTATATTAGAAGTGATGGATTACCGTTTTACATTTTACTTTTTTGTCTTATGAGACTTTCGTGTTTTCAAGTCTTTATTTTGTGATGGAGGAAATTTACTTAACTGCCCTATACCTGACATCACTACTTGTTATATTGACATTTTCTGGCATCACTCAGCACTCCCACAATCTTCATGCCATGCTGCTGGGATCCATCCTTCACCTGGCTCTGCATTTTAGTTCCTGCTCCTGCTCCTGCTCTGGCCTAGTGAGAGTTCACCATATTTAGCCAACCCAGGTCTACCACCCCAATCTCTCACAGTATCTTTACCCTTATCTCTTTTCACCTCTAATTCTCTGAACAGTAATGTAATCAGTAACAACTTTACTGGAAAGAATGTGTGACTAAGAGCCAAGTGGCATCATTCCTATGTCTTCCCAGAGTGTCAAAGGCAGCCCATCTTGGCCTCCCTTCCCCTTTATTTGTTGTCTTTCCCTATTACAATGTAAGCAGCTTCGGGGCAAGGTCTCTGGCTTTTTGTACTGGTATCCTCGTGTTTGACCTACACTTTCTAAGACCATGACATCAGAGAAATGATGACATGACTTACACTTGACTTTGATTTGAGGGAAGGAGGGCTGTGCAAAGTCACCAACCTCCCTTTCTCCTCCTGAGCCATCTGGGTCCAATGACCAGATATTCATCAGGATGACTGAAGATGGCCCAGGATGCAATGGGAGACCTTGGCCTTGCTAGGCTAATCTTTTCAGGTACTCACTTAGAGGGAGGTAATGCTCACTGAGTGAACAGGTCTCTTTAAGAAGTAGTCAGGGAATGACCCTTTTAATGAACAAAAGAAAAAATAGTTAAATCAACAGAAACTGTTGCTAGTGATAATCACTGCTATCCTTAGCTCTTAGTACAATGCTGGACACATAGTAAATATTTATTAGATGATTTTTTCATTCAGATAAATGAAAGATAAGGGCTATCATCCTCATCATCACCATTTTACATATAGAAAATAAGACTTGCATAGTTAATCTCTTGAACACCTTCCACCTCTAAATAGCATGACCCCCTGCTCTTAGACTCTTTGGTCTGGACCTATGAATTTTAAAGTGTAAATTGAGTATTGGTTATTACATTCTCTTCTCCTACCTCTAACCTTACCCTCACCCAAGTACATAAAACAGTTTCTGTTTGTTTTTTCCCTTCCTGTTGATAAATCCTCCACTAATTTTGATACCACTTGGCTTCAATACCAAGCCAACTCCCTTCCTTATCTGTGATAAATTACTTAGCCCTGAAGAGTCCCTTCTCTTCTGATCTACTACGCAGTAATATTATGAGAATTGAGGGGATGAATGTGGTACTTCAATGATCAGGGTGGGAAGCAGTAGGACTGACTCGCAGCTGACTCAGACTTTGAATTGAAAGATTTAACTTCTAATTCTGACTCACTGACATATGACCTAGTGTTCTGATTGCTTACTGTTTTTCAATTTTAATTTCCTTAGTTACAAAAACCTTAATAGACACAAATAAAACTATATGAAAAGAAAAGGTCAGAAAAATAACACTTTATATGTATGATAAAGATTTTTTTAAGGGAAAGGGCAAGTTCAGGTTGAAGGGAAAATTCCCTGCCATTTCTTCCCTCACATATTATTATTGTGGGAACTCCCAGTCAGTATAGAAGGTCCTTAGAGACTGCCTGGCACACTGAAAGATTAAGTAATCACCAATCATCAGTCATCTACTAAGTCGGTAGTAGGACCTAAAGCCAGGTCTTCCTAACTCTAAGATCCAACTTGTGTCCAATTTACTGACCTATTTCTTTTCCTAACAAATGGAGAGAACTCAAGAGTGCAGTGGGCCAGAAGCGTCAAACTCCACCCTTCAGCCACATGCTAATTTAGCAAAACTCCCCAGTGCAATCTGAACCAAATTAAAATGTAATTGAGAAATGTTTAACAAAACAAACCAAAATACAATAAAACACAGGTAATATCAATTTGTGGTTTTCTAAGGCAATATGTAAGTCTACAAGATTCCTTACTATCTGAGCTTGATTCTGTTAAGTGGGCTGCCTGGAGAGATTGTGGCTTTCCCTTCATTAGAGGTCTTCAGACAACGGCTTAGATGAACCACTGTTAGGCAAGTTGCAGAAGGGCTCCCCTTTTTATATTTGGGTTAGACTACCTCTGTAGTCCCTTCCAACTCAGAGGTTCTGTGAATCGTTCACATTTATCCAAAAACTTTTTTCAAGAGGATATCAACTTAACAGAGGAATAAAAGATGGAAAGAAGATCTGTTCTATAACAAACACCATGAAATTTCTTTACAAGTAAGTGTTCCTAATGGAGCACAGTGAGCAGGGATAAAACTTATATTAAACAGAAAACTCAACTCAATGATATCCTCTAATAACTAGATTTTCTTGTACTCTCTTTGAAAAAGCATCAAAGAGGGCCAGCTCATAGAGAGAATACAGCACCTAGGATCAGTAGGCCTGAACTCCTAAATCTACAGCTACTCAGCTCAGAACCATGGAGTCATGGAGGACACCTCTGGAAATGGCCAAAAGTAGCTGACCAAGGAATGTGAAATTGACTTAGGCTTCAGAGACTATTGACTTAGAAAAGCAAGCAAATTAAGATAAGAACTTATTTTTGTTTTCAGGATTTGTTGTCATTATTACTTTTTTAGGTGTTGTTTGTTTTGTTTCAGGGCTGAGACTATAGAAATCATTTCATTTCATGAGAAACATTAATTCTGCAAGGCTCAATTTCAGTGCAGAAACTCCCTTTTTACCAATTAACAGGATACTTTTTAGAGTTGCTCAGAAGGGTCAGGTGACTTGCTCACATTTACGCTGGTATGGATCAAAATCCAGATCCAGGATGTATAATCCACAAGGTAAAATTTTTTGGCAACCCAAAAACAAGGATTTTTCATCTTTGCATTCTCACTATCTACAGCCATGACTCATACAGGTGCTTCATAGAGATTTGTTGAATGGAAGAAATTTCAAAAATTTCACAGTTCCCCTTTTCTTTGCTGAGTGGATGCAGACTCTACCCAAAGAGAAGTAAAGGCAGAGGTAAGATACACATATGGCCTATTAGGGACAAAAATGTGTTTACAACTACCTACCCTGGAATCTTGTTGTGTTTTTTTTTAACATGGAGCCAACAAAGCAAGCCCTTGGACTTAGGTTTTTTAATGCCAAGGCTTATTTATGCAAGGATATAAAATGAAAACAAGGATGCTATGAGGCAAGGAGAGAGGAATTCTCTCCCTAGGCCAGTCCCTCTTCCCTGGTCTCCCTCAGGCTCAACCACGTGGTCAAGACTCTAATACAGTATGATCTGCAGGAGGTGGGATCTCATTAAAGCTAAGAAACCTCTGGGGGAAAAAGGTTCACCCAGGAGTCTTTTATGGGTTTATATCCCTTGTCTTGGGGCCAAGTCTGAACATCTGGATGCAGCTGTTGCCCTTGTCTCATTATCAGACATACTTTCTGGCTTAAGCTACTAAGGGGGGCTTTCTAGATAACATACATGGAATAACATTTCTAAAGCAAAGGGTCGCTGAGGACTAGACGTTACTAGGGTAACCCCATTCCTAGTTCTTTCATAGAAAGTCACTTAACTGCTGTCAGCCTTATTTTTCTCAACCATAAAATGGGGATAAGAGCATGGTTATTGTGAGGATAAAACAATATATTTTTGTAAAGTGAGATGCAAGTTTGATAAGTACCATATAAATCTAGCTAAGGATAATGTCTCCATTACTAATAGCAACACTGTTAGGATGAGATCTGCTATTCTGTTTTTTATTTTTATAATATTTAGTGACTTGAATGTTTGACAGGACTGTTGCACCTTGGAATCAGAATCCCTAAGGGGTAAGTAGAACTTCTCAGTACATACTTCAAACTGTGGACATTTGCTGCCTCAAAAAATACATATATTGAAAAGGAACTCAATCATATCTGGTCATCTTTGAGCTTCAGTGGTCTCATCCTTAAGGGAAACAGCTTGGACTTTAGGACCTCAATGGTGCTCTAAATCTATGTTCCTGTGATCTCAAATAAGTAACCCAAACTGAACTATGGCATGCTGGAACTGAAGAAAAGACATTAGGAGTCATCTTGTCCAGCCTGCTTAGTTACTCTGTGAGGAAAATGAAGATCAGAGGGGTGCTGGGGATTTAGCATCTCAAAATCCTTGGATCCATTCAAGGCTCAGTCCAAGTGCCCCCCTCCTTAAAGAGGCCTGTCCTGAATCCCCCAGTCAATTAGATACATATCTATTTTCTATATCCACTACTTGTCTTCTCAACAAATTGTCACCCCCTAGTAAAATATAAGCTGCTTGAAATTAGATTGTCTCACTTTTGAATTTCTTCCTGCAGAGCCTAGCACATGAGTCTGTCTCAGAGTAGGCAACTAAAAACGCTCATTGATTAATACTTAGATACCAAAAAAAAATTGCCACTTATTAGCCTATGGCACTAGAGTGAGGAATAACAGCCAGACTTCTTCAGTTCTTAACAGAGTGATAGGTCACAGAATCATGAATTAAGAATGAGGAGGCAGAGAGGTCACTTAGGGCAACCCCCACATTTTACACACAAGAAAATTAAGGCCCAACACGTTAAATGAACTACACAAAGTTACCCATGTCAAGATCTGAAACTACATCCTTCTTTCCCTAGGACCATGCATTTTGAGAGGGTACAGCAAAGGGGTGTGTGCCCAGGATCAGAGGACCAGTGTTCTGTTGCTGGGGGAGCAAGGCCTTTGGGATCCCAGGCCCATCTTTCTGTCCCCATCAGATTTGACTGGGCTCACTGGCTTCTCAAGTTCTCCAGGGGGAGCTACATGCCATGGCCAGGCCAGTTGGGAGCCTATTTTTACACACTTAAAAGATGACTAGTTTGAAACAGAAGCTTGGGATCTGGGGGAAGTCTGGAGGGGATCAATACCTGTGGTATTGCTAGTGTGGAAACTCCCTCTACTAATGCAATTTGGCACGTCAGAAGTAGAGATTCAGAACTGGAAGAACCTGAGAGCAACTTGTCCAACCTCTTCATTATACAGATGAGGAAACTGAGGTGGAAGGCCACTCAGTCACTTAACAGCAGAGTCAGAATTTGTATTCTGGTTCTCTGGGTTCAGATCCAAACCATGGCCTCATACAGATGCCTGTTCATGATTTATGATCTGAGAAGAGCAGGGTAGGGCACTGGTAGTTGTGGTGCCCAACATGCCTTGCTGTTTCAGGGTCAGTATCTGAACCCACATCTTCTCTACTCTGAGGCCAACCCTCTTCCCACTGTGCAATTCTGCCTACCTCTCAGGAGAGCAGCAGGGATCCTTGACTTGGAGCTGGCAGGGAGAGGTTAGACGTAAAGAAACTCTTCTTTCTTTGGGAAAAGGTGGGGGAGGCAGGTGGCCTCCATGGGCCTCAGTTGCTAGACAGAGCTCTTTCTTCCTTGTGGTCTGAGTGGCCCCTAAGAATTTGTCTTGTTCTCTTTTCCTCTATTTTGAGGACTCAGGGCCGGATGGCTGTTTACTGCTCTGCTTTCTTCCTCCTCTTCTCCACAAACAACAGTTCTCAATTGCTTGATGACTTGACTTGCTTGTGAATTGGATTTAAGTGGGGCAGAATTGTATAAAGTTCTCGGGCCCACTCTTCGAGAATCCAGGGCCAGGACAAAAGTCAAAACAACTGGCAACGTCCCAGGCTGCAGCAGATGACTTTGGCATCATCAGTGTCTGAGCAAGATCTAAGTGCCTGCTCCAGCCATGTCATGTCCTTCGGAATAAATGGTTCTCCTCTGCCTGTTCTGTCTGCCAAGGGAAGTCTTCACATGTGTGGGGTAGACGTCTCTCTATCTCATGGATGGGTCTGAGGCCTCTTGCTTCCTCTCTGCCTAGTTTAGCCTGTCTGCTGGGATGGTTTTACCAGGCTGTGGCCAGTACGGCTTCTTGGAGCCACAGGCAAAAGTTGGGTGACCACATGGACACCAAAGATGACTGAGCAGCCCTGAAAAGGGCTTGGCAAACCCTCACACCAGAGGCATGGACACCTCACATACTCCTCATGTAGACAGTAGTGACAGCTAAATAGCTCAATAGACTGAGAGTCAGCATGAAGTCAGGAAGACCTGAGTTTAAATGTGACCTCAGACACCAAGTCACTTACCCCTGTTTGCCTTACTTTCCTCTCCTGTAACATGAGCTGGAAAAGGAAGTAGCAAACCATTCCAGTATCTTCAACCAAAAACAAACACAAACAAACAAACAAAAAGCAAATGGGGTCACAAACAAGGCAGACATGACTGAAAATGACTGAACAACCAAAACGACAGGGGGTGGTGCTGAAGAGGAGATTCTCAACTCATCTGGGCTGTTTTTCAATGGATTTACATATCCGTGTTCAGTTACAAACGTTCCCCATATTCTAAATGTCTTCTGCTTCTACATGTTTATAGACAGTCCTGATAAAGAAATCAAGCTATACTTCATTTGATGGTTTGAGTCATTTTCATCTCACTGGTCAACTGCCGAAAGTTCTGGTGGCAGCAGCTAGTGGAAAGAGTTGAAGAAAAGGACCCTGAACCCCATCCATCTGCATGAGCAATGGTTAAATGACTTGTACATAGTCATACAGTGAGTCAGCTCCAGGGCCCTTCCTGTCCTGGTGGGCAGAGGGTGATGGTGGAGACAGAAGCCAGGAAGAACGGCAGTAAATGATGAAGCTGCAGGGCAAAACCAGGCTGGTAATAGGTTGGCAGGCACTGGCAAGGGCAGGTCAGAATGTATGCTTTGCCATAAAACTTAAGTGTCTGGCTGACTCTCCCAAGGCTATGTGGCTCCAGGGTCCTCCACTGCCTCCTGACCAGTGAGGCTGACTCCTACGACTCTATTTTCTTGTCCCTATCTTTTTATGTGCATGATTCTTTTTATGATCCTGTTTGGTGCAGAAATGGGCCTTTTGTGAGTTTCTGTCCATACTTTCCACTTGTGTCAGGGCAAAGGGTGGAGATGGCACTTAATGAATGACTCATGAACGTTTGTGGAATGAATAACAGCACCTACCTCATGGGCTTGTGGGAAGGAGTCAACAGGATAAGAGGAGTAAGGGATGTGGCAGAAGTGATAGCTATTTAATAGAGATTCTTGAATATTTTTGTGTCTTGAGACTCTGGTAATCTGGTAAAATCAAAACAAAACACACAATGGATTCATCACAATCACGGTTTTAAATAATTGAAGGAAATTCAAAATTTCAGGTGTAGGGTAGTGAAGATAGAGCTGTCACTTATTTTTCCATCTAAGTTTATGGACTACCTGAAATCCATCCAAGGACCACAGGCTAAGAACCTCTGTACTATATAGATATGAGTTAATATTACTGTTACAAGTAAGACTGTCGGTATTATTTTCAGTTCTCTTTCCCAGTGTATCAAAATCATCTAACACTGCATTATCATAAGCATTTTACACTATAATTTAATTTCCCAAGTTACTGGCCATATTAGGGGGCAGTATTTTAGTATTTTAATGAATATTGTAATGAATATATACATTAGTATTTTAATGAATATATACACTATTGTATTACCAGACTTGTAAAATGATAGATTTACAATACACTCTTGGGATTTGAAAAAAAATAATGTTCATAATTTTAAAATTTATCATCATCTTTATTGTAACAACAATGATAAATCTCCACCAAAGTCTCATTCTGATTTCTCATCCATGGAGGAGCTCTTAAAGTACACTGCCAGTACAGTTTAAGCCATAGCAGGTTCTAAAAGGCTTCAAAAGCTAGGGCCAATTGGGGAGCCAGATGTCTTGTTTTCTGAGAATCAGCCTCAGGTTCATTTATTGACAAAAATTCTTGCCACTTGCAAGTCACAGAGGCCACTTCTAAAAGCAGGATTTCTTTCTCTTTTTTTCTTTACATGATGAACCTCTGCCCATCACATATACAAATATATAGATCTACAAATCAAACAAACTATACTGAAATATAGTTATTAAAATACTTTTTTAAAAAATTCAAAAAATTTTCAAAAAAAATTCATGGACCTCAAGTTGAGAATCTCCCAAAAAAGAAGTTTTTGAAACTTGTGGCACTTAAGAAAACACAAATGCTTCCAACACTGAAATAATTATAATTTTACTTTCATAAAGTTCCTACCTAAAAAAATACCACTCTATACCTATATCCTGAAGAAATCAGCTTTCACAGTAATGAGCAACGTTTTGCCATCTGGCACACATATAAAAAGATATATACATAGATTTGAGTGTATATGTGTGAGAGAGAGAGAGAGAGAGAGAGAGGGATAGGGAGAGAGAGGGATAGGGAGAGAGAGAGAGAGAGAGGGATAGGGAGAGAGAGAGAGAGAGAGAGAGAGAGAGAGGGATAGGGAGGGAGAGAGAGAGAGAGAGAGAGAGAGGGATAGGGAGAGAGAGAGAGAGAGAGAGAGAGAGAGAGAGAGAGAGAGAGAGAGAGAGAGAGAGAGAGAGAGAGAGAGAGAGAGAGAGAGAGAGAGAGAGAGACTGGAGATTGGATCTAGTGTTTCACTGAAAAAAGAAAAAAGTACCAGATGAGGAAATTCCTTCTGCTAATGTAAGTCAGCACCTTCTATATAATTTACAGTCTTAAAGAGTTACCTACCACTGGAAAGTAGGATGACTTCTTGTTTCACATAGGCGATACGTGTGTCTGAGTCAGGGCTTGTACCCACATCTTCGTAGCTCCCTGGTCAGCTGTCTCTTTATCCACTCAGTCATGCTGCCTTTCCTCCTGCATATAATATAAATATATAAAACAACTATTGCTTTATCCTGTGCTCCTCCATGATGGTCATAAGCAAACATTTTTCAAGTGCTGTTGAGGTAAGTTGCTTCTGATCAGATAATGATAACAAAGTTGTAATTTATTAGAAACAAGGTCCAAGTCCTGGGTAAGTTGCTGGTAATAAACTTTTATGAGCAATATATGTATATATACCAACAGGACACAGGTTTCCCAGACTGGTCTTTTCCCAAAGAACTGGACACAGACTGTCAGCCATGGTATCCTTTAAGATATCTGTCTTAACCTTGACTCTGTGCCTGCTTCAGGGGGCAGGCACGTCCCTCATTAAGCTGAATACCAACGGCTATGAAGATGTGGTCATTGCAATTGACCCAGATTTGCCAGAAGATGAAAACCTTATTCAGGAAATCAAGGTAGGAGAGCTGTCAAGTGTTTGCTCTTCGGTTTGATTTGAATTTTGAAATGTGTCTGGGCATGTAATGGGGGGGGGGGGGCATGTTTATGGCTACTTCTTTTTATCTGAAAGAGCTTTAGACATTTCATTGGCCTGCAAGCTCCATATGAGCAGACGGAAGGTGGCAAGCAAGAAAACTAACACCATCTTTAAACTTCTTTCTCTTGATGCCTTTTGTATTTACATTAGATAAATTTAAAGGGTAAAGAAGGAGGTCTTTCCTCAGAAGTAATGAAATGTTACCAGTGACAGATTCTGAGTTCCCAAAGGCACAGAATACATGAACAACCCAGAAAATATATTTGGAGCAATCACGTAAGCTCTTTTGCCAGTCGCTACCACCAGGAAATGCCAATGTCTTTGTATTCCACATTCCCAGTGTGGGGCTATGGTAACCCACAGAAGCGTTCTGAAGCCTTCCAGTGCTTTGTTCCCTGCTCCTTGTCAGGGAGTATCATAGCTTCAGGGGGACAGGGCAAAGGGATTTCTGCTGCCCTGCCCTGCCAGATGCCAGCGACTAGAGCACTGCTCTCTGCCCCCAACAAGGACTGGAATAACTCATTGTGAATATTTTATAGTTACTTATCTGTGTTCAATCTGTTTTCCTTCAATAGAAACAGTTTCTTCTGAGCAGAAGTTGCTAGCTTTTTGCTTTTGTATCCTCTGTGCCTAACACAGTGCCTGGCACAGAACAGATATTTCAGAAATGCCTGTTACCTACTGTAGGCCTTTGAGATGTTCACATCACAATTTACATCTATATGCCATCATACAGCCAGTCAGGTGGCACAGTGACTAGAGCACCAGAATTGATGTCAAAAGGACGTGAGTTCAAGTCTGGCCACAGATACTTCCTAGCTGTGTGACCCTGGGCAAGACACACTTAACCCTTTTTGCCACAGTAAAATAACTGAAGAAGGAAATGGCAAACCACTCCAGTATCTTTGCCAAGAAAACCCCAAAAAGGGTCACAGAGTTAGATACAACTGAACAACAATGCCAAGCACCAAATTTCCATTTTCCAAATAAGGAAGGGGGACCAGAAAGGATAAATGACTTCCCTATGATCACACAGCAAACTAAGCATAAGCCAGAATTTGCATGCCAAGTTCAGAATTCCTTCCATTACACGATGATACCTCTCACTAACAATAGCTCTTATAGGAATTCTTAACTTTTTTTGGTGTCATGAACCCCTTTGATGGTCTGGTGAAGTCCCAGGACCCTTCTCAGAATAATGTTTTTAAATGCATAAAAAATATAGAGGATTACAAAAAAGCCAACGGTTAGTACAAATAAGGATGAGGTTTGGTTTTTTCCCATACAAGTTCAGACACTCTTCAAAATCTATCTGTGGACTTCAGGTTAAGAATCCCTGCTCCAGAAAAAACCTGCAAATTTCTGGTTAAGAGAAAACAGGACACTGACATTGCTTTAAAAAGTACAGGAGGGTGAAAACAAACAAAAATGGAGAATGGGGATGAAGGAGCATGTTCTGACTCCTGATAGAAGGATTTAACATTTTAAGAATCCAGGTTTGTTGTGGACTCAAATTTATTCTAGCTAAAAACAGGGAACTATCCAAAAGCTCCAGAACAAAGGAGATTGTCAGGAAGGAAAGAATTTTACGCATCCTTCAGCACTGCCCTATCCATGTAGTCTGAATAGACAGAATGCCCATCAAACCGGTGAGGGAGACAGGGAGGTAGGACCCAGGCATCCAGTAGAGGGAGAATAACTCCAAGAGGAATGAATGGCTAGGCCCAGATTCTCTCTCACCAACTGAAGGAATTTGTCCTGGGTGGCACTTACGAATAAAAGTGGCTGTTCCAATGTTTGTGATCTGATGGGCTTGCCTTCCTCTATCTGTTGAGAATGTTTTTTGCAGAACAGAAGGTTTTTGAATTCCTGTAATTCATAAGAGCACCTTGTACTCTGTGCTTGTGACACACACACACACACACATATACACACACACACACACACACACACACTGCCTCTCTAAATGGCCCCTCCCTCCCTTCAGAAAAAATGCGTCAAATGGAGTGTAACTGGGGAAGGTTTACTGTGGACAATAGGTTTTCAGCTGGAACTTGAAGGAAGTTAGGGAGTCAGAAGGCTGAGATGTGGAAGGAGAATACTCCAGGAATCGTGGGCAGCCAGAGGAAATGGAGAGCTAGGAGAGGAAGGGCTTGGTTTTGGGAGGGGTAAGGAGGCTGTTATCACTGGATCCCAGAATGCTTGGTTAGGTGTGAGGCTTAAGAAGCCTGGAAAGGCACAAGGGGAGGAGAGGGTTCAGAAGGCTCTGAATGCCACCCAGAGGATTTTCTACTGGATTCTAGAAGTGACCAGAGTCACTGGAGTGAACTGAGTAGGTGGGGAAGATGGGGAAGATTAGGCAGCAGAATGGAGGATGAGCTGGAGGGGAAGAGACTTGTGGCAACATTGACTGTGCATTTATCAAGTGCACTGTTTAGCTCAATTCAACAAGACTTACTGAGCTCCTATGACATGGAAGGAATTTTGATGGGTGCTAGGAAAACAAAGTCAGAAATGAAAAATAGTAACATTCATGAATGGGCTTCCATTTCACTGGAATCAAAAAAGGACAAGCAAATAACAAGATAATTTGAAGAAAGAGAGAGAGACAGAGACAGACAGAGCAAGAGAGAGAGAGAGACAGAGAGAGATAGACAGAGAGAGAGAGAGAGCATGAATCATGAGGGGAGGCGGGGGAACGGCGAAGGAAGATTCCTTTAAGAGGTGGCAATAAGCAGAATCTTATACCAAAGAAACCCAAGGACACCAAGAAGTTGACAAATCTTCTTCTAGGCAGGGGTGAGGATAGACCTCTCCTGGGAGGAGCAGGGTAGGAGACACATTGGGAAAGGTGGAAATGGAAAGCTGAGGAGGTTGTATTTAAGCCTAGATTCACCAGGACTGAAGACTGGACTTTGCGATGACAGCCTGATGGCTGACCTGCCTGCCTCGGGTCTCTCTCCACTCTAACGCATACTCCACCAAGCTGTCCAAGTGATCTTCCTAAAACAGAAGTCTGACATGCCTTCCTGCACCCTCCATGAACTCCAGCATTCCCTATCACCTCCAGGGCCAAATGCAAAATGCTCTGCTTAGCATTCAAAGCCCTTCACAAACAAGCTCCTTCCTACTGTTCCAGTCTTTTTACACCTTACTCACCCTCAATGTACTCTGTACTGCAGGGCCATCGGCCTCCTTACTGCTCTTTTCCCCAAACACTCCAATTCCTAATGATGAAGGCTGAAGAGATCTAGAAGTAAAGGAACTCCAAGACTGGAGTTTCCTGTATGGGTCAACTGGAAAAGAATTCACAGACCCAAGCATGGTTGAGGTCAAGGTGGTAAAGATTTATTATGGTCTTAGGGAACCTGCATCCTTAGAGGGGTACAGGTAAAGTTTATATAGAATACTCTTCATGGAGGTATGGTTTTAGGCCTGAAATGTCACTAAGTCAACTAACAGTCAGGATTGACTAAGGAATACCTTGGCTGCTCTCATCAATGTCTTCTTAGACAAGATAAATGTAAGGGAATATACATATGTCTAAGTCTAGGATATACATGATTGACCAATGAGCAGCAAATGTCATGATGACCCAGGGCACAGCCAGTTCAGCCAGTACACAGCTGGTTCAGACTAGTAAGTTCTATAGGTGCAGTTGGCTACTGTATTAGGAAGGGAGATGACCGTTGTTGTTGGGGCAGGCTGTATCCTTGGGGTGGGGAGAAGCTGCCTGGAATAGTGTTTTGAGGCTAGGGAAAAATGTGATTTTTAGAGAGAAATGTGATTTTAGAACTGGAGTCCAACCAAGCACAGGCACCCAAGCAGCCCATCATTTCCCTCTTAAACAGATGAGACCCAAAATCTTTTGGGGTAAGGATTGAACATCTCAGCTTCTGAAATGGCCTCATGCTGGAAGAGGACATAGAGCTGTCCTACCTCACAGGGTCCCACCACTCGAGGGGTTGGGTCTGTAGTTAGTGTCATACCAGGTTCAGAGGGTAATGGGTCATGGTCTCAGACAGCAGTTGGTACACAGCCTGAGCTGTTATCTGCAAGTGGAGGGCATTGAGCCTACAAGACACAAATCTGGCACAGAGATTAAACAAACAAGGACCTAAAAGGAGTAGGAAGAAAATAATTAGAACTGGGGTTAGTATGGGAATACTGTCAAACTTCCTCAAATACTCTCAACATCCTTAGTAAACTATCCAGGGACAGGAAGGGCTTAGATGACCCCCATTTGTCCCAAACCTTCTTACCTGTCTTCTATGTTTTTGATCAAGTCTTTATTTTTCTAAATCTTCTGAATCCATTATTCAGACTGCTTCACTTTCCTTTATATTTCTATCATAGACAAGGCAGTTCACAAGTTATTACTCTTCACTAACATATCTGTAGTGCCTTAGAGATTCCTGACTTGAACCTCACATCTGAATAGATATAATCTTTGTTTCACAAGCTTGTTGAACAAGCTTGTTTATCTTTCTCTGACTATACTCACTCCGGAACAGAGACTTTAGAAATTAAGTCTTTTACATGTGATAAGTTCAAATGCTAATTTTAACACTTGCTTAAGCCATGGAATGACTACAGTTCAGATCAAAACAGCAAGATCTCTTCTGCTTTATAGATCATTACATTAATTTAGCAATACATTATCTTCCAATGAAATTTTAGTAGGTCTTACAAGAGAGATTTTTAAAAAACATTTCTTTTAAAAGTATTTCCTTTTCTTTTAAAAGTTTAAAATATATACTAATGTTAAGAGAGTCAATAACTTCTATAAAGAAAATTCGTTGAAAACTTTTAAAGTGATAGCTCTCTTTTCACCTTAAAGCAAAAATAAATAAATAAATAAACCTTTGAAATTGAAATTCACTGAAACTCAGTTGCTATAAAATGTCCTTAAGTAACACGAATTCCCAGATAACCCAGATAGCACAAAATGGTTTGGTTAAAAAAAGGTGTTGTAATGGAATCTCACAACAGTAAGAGACTGATCATTGGAAATACTACTGCTTTTAAAATCCTTTTAAACAATGGGGACATCTTAGGGTGAGCCTTAAGCAGTTTATATAAATATCTTCACATCTTCTAATTCTAGATAAAAATAACATTAGATTTCCCAGTAAGATTACACAAAAATGCTCATATGCTTTACTGGCTACATGCTCTTGATCACAGAAATTTGCTATGGAAGGAAAAAAGCAGGGACATGAGACATACCAAATATGATAGGATAAAAGATCCTTGACTCTATTTGAATTCAGATGAGAGTAAAATTCTCCAATTAGCAATCACATAAAATAATTCTCCAATCATGCAGTTTCTGTATCATAGGAATACTCGGGGGGGAAACATTCCTTTTTAAAGAATGAGGAAACTGAGTCAGTAGGATCCCATCCTAGAATGAGGCTAGAATTGTCCCCTCAGTCTTTCCTTTCAAGATGCAAACTTTTAACAGTATAGGATCACATTCCCTCTGAATAGCCAGTGGCATTTCTCTCAGATACTTTTTTAATGCAGACAACTATACCCAAATTCAAACTCAAAATTAGTTATGGTCCCAAGTGCATTTTACCTTCAACAGCAAGCCTCACTAATCACAACTTAAAGCCAGATACAGTTACTTTTATTCTCATGGGTTGCAATAAGCAATAAAGATTTACCAGGACTCACATACATAAGGGATTCCATTTAACATCTTTCCTTTTCAAATTTAAAATTTCTCCTGGTGAAAAAAGCCAAGTGTTAAAAATCCTTTCTACCTATTACAACTTCTGAGCAAGTCATCACTGTTTAGGAACTACATACTCAAACAAGCTATTTTCCTGGGGTTCATGACCTTGTCCACACGGATGGTTTTCAAGGGCCTTGGCAATTTTACAAAATAAGGGGAATCAGCATGGACCCCAGGAAAGGTGCTGATGCTAGTGTCCCTGCATGCCAACCCCCAAACATACAGGAGGACTGTTCTGAATGGGCAGAACCAATCTGAATAAGGTTTTCACCCAATTCCCTCCTTTCCATACACAGTAAACCATTTTAGGTTTTAGCATGAAAACACTAACCCCAAATAACTTAGTTAATAATCTTACAACATTCATAAATGACAGCCAAATTGTTTTGTCTGTAACCTCCTTAAAGGGCAAAGGTGAAAATACCTGGTTTTTCAAATGGCGGTGATAAGACAGGGTCAGCAAGGCTGAAAAACTAACATAAGTGATTTTTACACAATTTATCCAACACCTTTTAGTTTCAACAAAATTCATATTAAAAACTGCTTTGTCTAACACCATTTCCAGCTCACAGTGGTCACTCCATTTTTACGATATAAGAGAATTTTACTACAGTTCAGAAACACAACAGTAACACAGTAAATTTTAGATGACAATTGCATTTCCAAACCATCATACATAAAAATTATTAATAGAAGACAGGACTTAACAAATGTAGAGAGAGGCTGGTTGGCCTGTGATTTCATACTGCCCTGGCCCATCTCCTTCTTTCCCCACAGCTGCAGAGTCTGGTTGTGAGGGAGTCATGGATCTGGGAAGGGGGGAGAAAGATGGACTAAGGACCAGGGAGTGCTGGGAAGTTGTGGAGTTCAGCACCTGAAATAAAGGACCAGGGGCCATTGAGGAGGGGGATTTGGTGGATAAGGATGAGGGTGCTTGAGGAATCTATGAGCTTCCAGATAGGGGACACTCAGCTTCTGAGAACCTGGAGCAGAAGCCTCCCCCTCCTTCCTTTTGCTAGATGGGGACAGTGACTCAAATTCCCTACTATTCTTCAGCACTCTCTTTCCTTAATGGGATCTGGGATGAGAGGAGTTAACAGAATCTGCTAAAATGTTTTTAGCTGTTCTAACTATTCATGACAGCCCCAGCTCCACGGTCACAGTCAGGACTACAGGGTAAAGATCTTAATAGTTGCAATTTTTACTCAAGTAAACTTCACTTCTGAGTCCACTCCTTAAAAAATTCTTTGAAAGAGAGGGCTTTGAATCTGTCACTCGAAGTGAGAGGGACTCTGGAAAAAGATCCAGTGGCACCTAGTTCCTTCTCTTTTACTGGAGAGTTCAAAGCTTTGTCTCTGAGGCTTCTTTTTTAGATCTATGCATTTTCCCAATCTGCCTTAGTGACAAATAGTATAATAAATTCTGACCTATCTTAAACATCAAATTAGGAGTGACACATTTCAGTTAAAATATGAACAGAATGAATTTAACTACCTTTTGATTGTGTTCCGTTACACAAAAACATCTCTTTCTTTTAGGTGGGGCATGAAATGGTTAAATTCCAGTCAATCTGTCTCTCTGATACTAGGGAAAAAGTTTCCCAGATTTCTTTCTTGTCCTTCTCTCCACCTTCAAAACCTAGTAAGGGTTAGATGGTAGAGAGAGACAATTTTACCAACAACTTCCCATAAATTTCCAAACCTTTTATGCTTTCCTTAAAACTTTCTACTCATGCTGTAATCCTTCCTACAGTCTTACTTTCTCACCTTTCCTTCTATCTACTTATTCCTTCTGGTGGGCTTTCATGAAAACCCCTTTAAAACTGCACATACCTTATTTCTTTCTGCTTTTGACCTGGCACTGTTTTTAGCAATCATATAAACTAAACAGTAAAAAATTTGTCTCTTTCTATCTCCCATTGATCATCAGAGAAACGGGGAGGGAAAAGAGATAACTGCATTCCAAGGTCCACCTGCAGCAGGCTGGCTGCATTAACACAGACATTTTCATTCATACAGACACAGACAGAACATACACAGACAATGAAGGAAGAATCCAAAAGCTCAGAGAGGATGATCAGAAATCCTCTGCACAAATCATACACTTTTGCTTGGCTCTCCAGATCATAATGGAGGTCAAGTAAATGTTCTTTAAGGTACTGGAGACCAAGTTTCCTAGGAATGAGTCTCAGAGTGGGGGGTGTTGGCCCATCCTTTTGCCTGTAATCTTTAGGGATGGGTATAGAAGGGAAGGGGTACCAATAGCAGCTGTAGACTATCTCACCTCCTAGCATCCTAAAGAGGGACCTAACAACACGAATTCCCTATCAAGGCATCCCTTGACACATGTGAATTGTGCCAGAGCCTGTCAAAGGCTCCACCTAAACCCCAGTAAGTGTTCCTAGGTAATTAAGGGGTAAGCCTCAACTACAAGGCAAGAAGGGGTTGGCTAGGGAAGTTTAAGGGAAGGGGGAAGAGAGGGCAAGCTTACCTTGACTTGAAGAATACCTGAGACCTCAGACTGTGCCCCACATTGAGGACCAGAAACATGACGAGGGTTGGAGAGATAGAGGGGCAGGAACTCCAAGACTGGAGTTCCCTGTATGGGCCATTTGGAAAAGAATTCTTAGACTCAAGCATTGTTGAAGTCAAGGTGGTAAAGATTTACTATGCTTTCAGTGGGCAACCTTAGAGGGGTACAAGTAAAGTTTATATAGGATATTCTTTAATAAAATATGTGCCAAATATGCTCACCAGGTGATTCAGAGCAGGATTAGGGAGTGGTTAGTTCTTAAAGGAATATGCACTTTTAGTATTCATCAGGAAATAGCCCAAAGCGGGACTATACTGAGGTGTGCTTTTAGGTCTGAAAAGTCACTAAGTCAACTAACAGTCAGAACTGACTAAGGAATACCATGGCTGCTCTCATCAATGTCTTCTTAGACAAGATAAATGTAAGGGAGTATACATATGTCTAAGTCTAGGATACATATGATTGGCCAGTGCGTAGTAAATTTCATTATGACCCAGTACACAGCCTGTTCAGCCAGTACACAACTGGTTCAGACTAATAAATTCCATAGATGCAGCTGGCTACTGTATCAGGAAAGGAGATAATGGTTGTTTCTGGGGCAGGCTGTGTCCTTGGCATGGGCAGAACCTTCCAGGGATAGTGTTTTGAAGCTAGGGAGAAATGTGATTTTTAGAGAGAAATGTCATTTTAGAATTGAGGTCCAAGCACAGGCACCCAAGCACCCAATCATTAACTCTGTACCTTTCTCTGGCTGTTCCCCATGCCTGGAACTTTCTTCTAAAAAAAACCTTTCTTGACCTCTCTGAATGCTAGGAGTTTTTCTCTGCTGATTGTTTCCCAGCAGAATTAGCTACTCTCTCTTGGCTGAGCCCACTCACATCTCCTTGTATTTGTCCATAGGGACAAATAGTATAATAAATTCTGACCTATCTTAAACATCAAATTAGGAGTGACACATTTCAGTTAAAATATGACCAGAATGAATTTAACTACCTTTTGCTGGTGTACTATAAGGCTTTGCACATATGACTATCCCACCCCTCCCAACCTACCATTAGACCATAAACTCCTAAATAGCAGGGTCTGAGTTCTAGCCATCTCTCTGTCCCCAGAGGTGTTTTGCAAATGTTAGGTACTTAAAACCTGTTTCTCCTAAAAAGGACCAGGACACTAAAGAGGTGAGAGTGTAAATCAGACTGAACAGTACAAGCAACAACAAGTACCAGCCACATTTCTCCATTTTCACCTGATTAAAATCCTGTAGAGGTTTTGTAATTATCAATCTTCTCTGTGAAGTTAAATGATTGTTATTTGTTCCTCTGTCAGCTGTCAAATTTCCTAATGGATTTCTTCTTTTCATATAGAACATGGTATCAGAGGCTTCAAATTACCTGTATGAGGCCACAGAAAAAAGATTTTACTTCAAAGGAGTCTCCATCTTGATTCCTACAACATGGCAGACAAAACCAAACTATGAGAAACCAAAACTTGAGACCTACAAAAATGTAAGATCATCAGACTCTCATTTTTATTAAGCATTACTTTTATTTTAAAAATATTTTTATCAAACATTACTTAATGGGTGACCTAAATATTTTAAATGCAATCCTCTGATAATTAATGAAAATATTTTCACAGTCATTCAGTGTAAATATTGCAAGTTTTGGTTATGATGTTCCATATAACATGAAACTTTAAAAAAACATTTCTAGGCGGATATCATCATTGAAGCCGCTAATCCCCCCGGCAATGATGTTCCACGAACAGACCAGTTTGGGCAGTGTGGAGAAAAGGGAGAGAGAATTCATTTAACTCCTGACATCATATTGGGGAAAAAGGTGGATGAGTATGGACCACGAGGTACTGATGAAGCTCTGTGATTGTATCATATGTGCAGAATGTTCCTAACTCAAGTTTCACAATATTCAAAGAATACAATTCTCTTGATCTGAAACTGAAGATTAGCCAAGAAGATTTCAGGGGAATTCCTTTCTTCACTTAAGAAGGGATAGTGGTATTTCACTTCACCTTTGGAAATGTAATTGCTTTAGATGGTGGTCTCTAAATGTTTTTTACTGCCTTGTATCAGAAAAAAAGGAATATCACCTTAGAGGCTGAAGGGAGATTGGTTTGGGCTGGGGAGAGATTTGAGGGAGGCAGAACCACCAGCAGGCTACTGAAATAGTCCAGGTGTGAGATAATGAGGGCTGGCAGCATCAGACAAAAAAAGGGCCATATTCGAGCTACGTCGAAGGTGAAATCAATGCGTCTTGGCAATTGATGGGATGTTGGGTGTAAGAGAGTGAGGAATCCTGGATGACACTTAGGTTGTGAGTCTGATGGACTGGGAGGATGGTATTGCCCTCTACAGTAACAGGAGGAGGGGGCACGGTTTAAGGGAAAAGATAATGAATTCAGTTTTGGAAACACTGAGTTAAAGACGTCTACTGCATATCAGCTCAAGACGTCTGAAAGGCAGTTGGAGATGTGAGACTGGAGGTCAGCAGGGAGATTAGGGCAGAATAGGTTCATTTCAGAATCATCAGCAAAGAGATGAAAATTATATTCAGGGGTTTGATGGATCACAAGTGAAATAGCACAGAGGGAGAAGAGAGCACACCTTAGAATCCTGAGGGTCACCTGTTGGGTGAATGTCTTGGCTCTCCAGGGGTTTGGGCTTCTACCCTAGAGACCACGCCCTTAGAGAACATATTCAATTAAAGTATTTCTCACATTAAAAGTTTATGAATCAGTGTAACACCCAATATAAACCTAAGGATCTAAATTTTCTCCATACGCATTCAAGCATCTAAGCATAGGTGGTTATTAAAATGAAAGGAGTCAAATAGAACTAATTTGATTTTCAATAAATTCAACAAATATTACTAAGTACCTACCATGTGTAAGGGACTGAGCAAAGTTTAGGAGACTCGGAGATAAAAAATGCCCTCACCTACCCCACAGTCCATGGGAAGAATACAAGATGGACACTGAATTAGAATACAGAGCAAGGAGTAAAGAGGGAACGAGAGAGAAGAGCCAATGAGCTCTAGCACTACCAGAAAGAGGCTGAATGTGGACTAATAGTGGTGGGCTCCAGGATGACATCTCAGAAGAAGTGATACTAAAATTGAATTTTGAATGAAGATAACGATTCTGGAAGGCACATAAGAAAGGAATTCATACTATGAATGGGGCAGGGTTTAGACAAATATTGAGAGACAGGAGATTGCATATTGAACTCTGGGAACAGAAAATTATTCAATTTGACTGGAATACAAAGGGCACAAAAGGAAGTAATAGGAAAGTGATAAGTTGGAGTCAGAATCTGGAAGGTTAAAGATCAGGTTCAGTGGTCTGAATTTCATCCCAGTGTACTAGGGAGCCAAGAAAGTTTTTTAAGAAGGGGAGTGACATGGTCAGATGTAGGATCATGGGATTATAGATTTAGAGATGGAAAGGACCTTAGAGGTAATCTAGTCCAATCATGTCATTAGGTACATGAGGAAACTGAGGCCCAGGGACATTAAGTGATCCAACCAATCTTCTTTCTACTACAACACACTACTAGTCAACATGTCCTTAGAAACGTACAACACATAGTAATGTGAGGAGGTGGAGAAGCTTGGCAGCCAGGGAGAGAAATCAGAGAAGGCTTCATGGTAGATAGAGTGCTTGTACACCTTCAAGGAAGATGGAGATTTTAAGGAGCATGAAGGACTAGTAGTATTAAATGTAATAAATGTACTGGGGGTAAACACAGCATACCTAAGGGACAGAAAAGACAGACACATGTAGCACGTCCTGAGTGTTGGAAAACAGAGGAATAGTCTACTGGTATCTACACAATGTCAAGAAACCTATTCAAAGATATACTCCTCCCCCAGATCGTTGATTAGGCTCCATTTAATTGATTCATGTTGGAAGGGAGAGGACGTAAGATGGGGAGACATGGATGAACTGAAATCTGTACCACTGATGCCTATAAGTGAATGAAAGAGATCACAGATCCATCCAATTATTTAAGTAAAAGTAAGGGTAATAGGAAAGGAAGGAAGGAAGGAAGGAAGGAAGGAAGGAAGGAAGGAAGGAAGGAAGGAAGGAAGGAAGGAAGGAAGGAAGGAAGGAAGGAAAGAACTATGATGGACCAGAAACTATGCTAAGTGTTTTGCAAATGCTCCTCACAAAAACATTGAGAGGTTGGTGCTCTTAGGACCTCCATTTTACAGCTGAGGAAAATGAGGCAAAGGTTAAAAGATTTGCCCAGGTCATACAGCTACTAAGGGTATGAGGTCAGATTTGAACTTAGATCTTTCTGACTCCAGGCACAGCACTCTATCCACTGCAACATCCAGCTATTTTGAATAGTACACCAAAAGTCATGAAATATAAAATTTTAGAAGAAGGGTCTCAGTGCATTGGGTACTTTTATCTACGTTTGATCTGTGGAAATCCATGAATAAGAATTTCACAGGAACAGAAAGCATGAGTAGGGTGAAATTTGCATTGATGAATGGAATATCCACATAGACCTGAGGGGATAAACACAGCAACATCAAAATGTAGAAGTAATTATATTTTTGAATTTCAAATATATTCCCACAGGTAAAATTTTAGTGCATGAATGGGCCCATTTACGGTGGGGAGTGTTTGATGAGTACAATGAAGAGGAGCGTTTCTACCAGTCTGAAGGAAGAAATGTACCAGTAAAGTATGTTTATCTTCGTTTTACTTTTTTTGGGAACCACATTAGACTGAAATCATCTTCTTGCGATTTAATTTTCAAAATATCTGGTTATCAAGATTGTTTTTCTTTTCATCTATAGATTACAACAAAGCCATGTGTTATCATCAATTTCACCATAACCTTCTTTATATGTGACTGCTTCCTACAGCAACACACTTCAAAGATGAGGCAGCTATGTCAAAGCACAGAAATTTTTCTGAATCTGAGGCACAAAATCATTACAGATCAACTCTTTGGTGTTGTTATATATATCTGCAGCACAGAGAGACTTGCCAGTATGGCCTCAGATACAAGCCACCCCTAGAGAGACAGACCTAGCACAGATCCTTGCTGCCTCCTCAGGACAGCAGCAGTACACATTGACAGACAGAGACAGAACAAGCCCCCCAAATGTTGGAATATCACACCATCACTGCACCAAAGAACCTACCAGACCCTTTCCCTCTCTCTCCTCAGGGATTTTAGCAATGATTTTAGGAAGCACAAGCAACACTCTCTTACTTCTTGGGGTTTAAGTACTGTGGGAAATTACAACTCTCAAGGAGGGAAAATATCAGTATCCTTCCTTGAGTAGGCTACACCTGCTCTCTTTCTGTTTTTGCAGGAAACCTACATTGCTCTCCCTGTGGGGTTAACAAAAGGTTTAGCATCAGTCAATCCAGGAGCATTAATGAAACACCTGCTATACGATGGGTGCTGTCGTTGGTGTTAGGGATACAAAGGGGAACATTAAAGTCTCAGCTCTCAAGGACCTTGAAGGAAATGACATGTACTTATACACACACACACAGCACATACACACAAAATAGGTGCGAAGTAAATGCAAGGCAATTGGGAGGGACACGAGTCTTCATGGTGCCTTCATTTCCTCTACATGTTTAGCTGGGCCACAGAGCTCTGAGAGATACTCTGTTGAGCAGTTTTGATCTACTTAATGAATGAAACAAGTCAATGAAAAGAAAATTGGATTCTTAGGAATACAAATAAATACAGATAAAAAACTTGAGCACCACAAATTAGTGGTGATAACAACACTGGGCAGCTACCCTAGCTGCTGAGAATGAGGATCCTCTCTTAATTCCCTTGAAGACAATAAGGAGTAAGGAGCCCATCCCAGGGAGCAACACAGTCGGGGACACCAGTAAAGCCGACCTGGTACTCCCTACAGATGGCCTAGTATTGGGATATTGGAAAAAAAGCGCATTTGAAATTTCCTGCAGGGATTCTCTGCCAAACAGAAAGTTTTATTCCTGCCTGACTGAGACTTTGATGCCTAAGTGGGTTGCTTGATACATACCCTCTATGATGAAGAAATAATTAATGTGATAACATCAGGGACACACATAGGTTGGGTGATTTATAATGAGTTTATGTTTTAAAATCTAATCCTAATATGTTTTCAGATGTTCTGAAGCTATCACTGGTACAAATAGGGTGCATACATGTTCCGGAGGCAGTTGTTCTCTCAGATCATGCAGAATAGATCCAAAAACAGGAAAACTTAACAAAGACTGCTTATTTATACCTGATAAAGTTCAGAACGAGAAAAGTTCCATCATGTTCATGCAAAGCATTGAATCTGTAAGTATTTAAAATTTTATGTCATTAGTTCTGAAGTTTGTAAAGAGAAAACAGTGTCTTTTTGAACCATAACAGTAGCATTTATTGGTGTTAAAAGTTTGCAGAAAACTTTGCCTCTGCCTTATTATCTGATGCTAATGACCTCACTGGTCATAACTGTCATTCCTATATCACACATGAGGAAACAAACTTGGAGAAATGAAGTGAGTGGTGCACAGTCCCACTGCTAGCTCAGCGCTCTATCAGAACATCTATCCAGACGGCCTGAGACAGGTCCCTTCTGCTGGGCAGCCCCTTAATGTGCCATTACATCTCTAAAAGGGAAGGCTGAGGATACAAAAGAGAACAGAAGGGAACACCACGTTCATTAGGCAAATCCTCTCAAAAGGTCATTGTTGATACTCTAGTCCAATCCTTTTGAAATTACTCTAAATACCCCTTAAATTCCTAAAGTAAAAAATCAAAGTAGGGCTCTAAGGGGGAATGCTTTCTTGGAAGGAATGTGGGCTGGAGGTGTCAGGATATCCTCAATAGCTCCTTTTATTGTTTAACTTTCTGTTACATACATATACATGTGTGTGCGTATATACATATATATACATATATATGTGTGTGTATATATATAAATATATATATATGGGTGTGTGAGTATCTGTGTGTGTGTATATATATATATATATGTATATTTATGTTCATAAATTGGTTGCTTCTATTCCAACTTACATTGTTTTGAGAAGTGGGCTTAGCCAAATGATCTACCTTGGTGTTAAATATGAAAAGCTGTGAGGGTAAGAGAGATTAATTGACTCATGTCACACAGTAGCAAGTAGCCAAGGCAGCATTCAAACTCAGGACCTCTGCACAGAAACCCAGCACTCTCTCTCTGCCTCTGAGGATGGAGCCTCTCTTCTGGATTCCTCCTGCTGACTTTGCAGTTCACTATAACCATAGTGCACAGAACACTGGGCCTAAAGTCAGGAAGACTCACCTGCCGGAGTTCAAAGTCAGCCTCAGGCACTTAGTTGTGTGATCCTGGGCAAGTCATTTCACAATATTTGCCTCAGTTTCCTCATCTGTAAAATGAACTGGAAAAGGAAATGGCAAACCCTTTCACTATCTTTGCCAATATAACACCAAATGGGGTTAGGAGGCGTCAGACATGACCAAAACAAGTGGATAACACATGCAGTAGTATTGTTTTCTCATTGAGGCAGCAACATAGTGTTGTGGATTAAGTGCTGAGCCTAGACTTAGCAGGTGCCTGATAAATGCTTCCTCCTTTATTCTCTTTTATTCTCTCCACCTATCCTCCCCAGACACATCTCCCCACAAGTGTACACACTTTTCTGAACTCCAGCAAAGGACTCCACTTCTCCTCCACTTATGTGCCCGAGCTCACTCCCTGTTCCTGCCTGTTGAGGTTTTGGTGAATCAATACTGTTACAAGCAGCGAGGTGGTGCAGCATCACCTCAGACACTTGACACTCACTAGCTGTGTGACCTTGGGCAAGTCACCTAACACCAATTCCCTCATCCTGGGTCATCTCCATCATCCTGATGAATACCTGCTCACTGGATTCAGATGGCTCTGGAGGAGAAGTGAGGCTGGTGACCTGCACAGCCCTCCCTCACTCAAAACAAAGTCAAGTGCAAGTCATGTCATCATTTCTCTCATGGAATGTCTTCTTCGGCAACTAAGGATGAACAAGCTGTTACACAATGTGTTAGCTGTCCCACCCAGTTTGGCAACATCTGAATATCAGGCACAGATACCCTTTATACCTTCATCCAAGTCGCTGAATTAAAATATAATAGAACAGGACCAAGAAAATATTCCTGTGGGATTCCACTAAACGTGGCCTGCCATGTTGATACCTTTGTATCACTACACTAATCACCACTTCTGGAGTCAGTCAACCAGGCCTGAACCCAATTAACCATATGATTCTTCTTCCTACACTTCTTCAACATATTCCCAAAGAAACTTAGCCAAACATTCTGCTGAAATCCAGCTGCTTGAAATGGTCCCATGACCTGTCTGTCTAGTGAGCTGATAGCCAATGGAATCGAGGTCAGTCTGACATGGCACCTTCTTCAGGAACCTCTGCCGGCTGTCCGGCTATCGTCTCTTCTCCTTCTAAGCACTCACGCTCAGATCAAACTCAGAATCCTAGACTCAGAGGAGAGTCTGGTTGGAAAGGAACCTGGAAACGCCCTAGTCCACTTCTCAAGTGGTGGACTGGGGAACAACGTGGGAAAAGGTGTGTTAGAAAATGTTTAACAACTGACTCTCTGGGGAAAAAAATGCAAGACACATTATTAAGTTTTATCTACATTGTTAACATTGTTTCCATCATTTTATTCAGTCAAGACCCGTGGTGTCAAACTCAAACAGAAATGAGCCCCTGATCCATGTGGAAGGAGGGATCCATACTGTACCCTGGTTGTTAAAACATAACGTTACCCATATTTTCTGGCTTTGTATTGATTTTGCTGAATATTTCCCATCTGGATTCCAATGCATGGGCTACTTGTTTGTCCCTGCTAGATATTCAATGAAACAATAAACCTTGTCCTGATTTGTAGCATTTGTTGAAACCTGAGGTGTAAATGTGCCTGCTGCAAATTCAACAATGACATCTTCACAGCCCCTTAGAGTGGGGTCCAACACGCTCAGCCTGCAGTCTCAGAGACCCTTTTTGGGGGACTTCCAGGTCTAAACTATTTCATAATTATATTAAGGTATTTTAATTTCTAATATGGTAAATATAAATAGGCAGAACAATCATAAAGAAAAGCTGTTGGAGGAAAGGTCCTCAGTAATTTTTTAGTGTAAATGAATGCAAAGACCTCCTTATCTAGTCCAACACCTTCATTTTGTGGGTGAAGAAACTAAGGTTAAGTGATTAGGACAAGATAGTGGAACAGGCAGGCCTAGAATTCCAGGAGTGTTGAAGAGTTTTTCAAATAAGTTACTGTTCTCCCCTAAATCATCACTGGGTTGCTAGTTCGATTGGTTACATACATTAATGATTTACAGAAGGCTTTCTTCACCTTTCTATGTCACAGGCCCCTCAGTACTCTGGTGAAGCTTTTAGATTCCTTCTCATAATCAAGTTTTAAATGCATCAAATAAAATACTCAGCATGACAAACAAAACCAACTATATTTAAAAAGGTATATTGCTCTAAATCACTATTGATTACAGACAAGCAAATCAAAACAACTCTGAGGTACATCACACCTATCAGACTGGCTAACATTAAAAAACAGGAAGACGATAAATGTTGGAGATGATGTGGGAGAGTTGGAACACTAATTCATTGTTGGTGGAGCTGTGAGCTGATCCAACCATTGTGGAGAACAATTTGGAACTATGCCCAAAGTGCCACAAAAATGTGTATACCCTTTGACCCAGCAATATCATTTCTAGGGCTATATCCCAAAGAGATCACAATAATGGGAGAAGTCCCACATGTACAAAAACATTTATATCAACTCATTTTGTGGTGGTCAAGAACTGGAAATGGAGGGAATGCCCATTAGTTGGGGAATGGCTGAACAAGTTGTGGAATATGAATGTAATGGAATGCTACTGTGCTATATGAAATGATGAGCAGTCAGGATTCAGAAAAACTTGGAAAGACTTACAGGAAGTGGTGCTGAATGCAATGAGCAGATTCAGGAGAATATTATACATAGTAACAGCCACGGTGTGAGAAGACTGTTTCTGACAGACTTAGCCCTTCACAGCAATGCAAGAACCTAAAACATTCCCAAAGGCCTCTTGAGGCAAAATGCCATCCACATCCAGAGAAAGAACTATGAAATCAGAACACAGAATGAGGCAGACTATTTTCTCTTCTGTTATGTTTTGGTTTGGTTTACCTCATGTTTTCTCCTACTCGTTATAACTCTTCTATGCAACATGACTAATATGAAAAAGGTTTGATAAGAATGTAAGTATGGAACCCATACAAGATTGTATGCTGTCTCTGGGAAAGAGGGGGACAAAATTTAAACTTCATGGAAGTGATTGCTAAAAACTGAAAACATATAAATTCATTTTTTAAAAAGATATAAAAGTATCATTTCAAACTCTAGTTCATAGCCCCAGGTTAGGAAACCCTGCTTTACAATTTTTGCATTTATGATGCAATTGGACTTTTTCAGGTGGTTGAATTTTGTACAGAAAAGAACCATAACAGAGATGCACCAAATGCTCAAAACCAGAAGTGCAACCTCAGGAGCACATGGGAAGTGATCCAAGACTCAGAAGACTACAAGGCATCCACTCCTATGACAGAAGCAGAGCCACCCTCGACCAACTTCTCACTGAAGCAGATCAGGGAAAGGACCCTGTGCTTAGTTCTGGATAAGTCTGGAAGCATGCTGGTAAGCTAAACCTGTTCCATTCTTCTGGAGGTGCAGGGGGTGTGTTCACATCATATGGTGACCCACAGAATCTTGAGCTTGTTGGAAATCATATTGATCTCATGGTTTAAAAGAATCTAGGAAGCAGGGAATCAGTACTCCCCCTACATCAAGTTTCCCTTTAAGCCCTAATGCTCGTATTCCCTCCTCTCCTCTTTCTCCAACAAGATCATGGCAAATTATCCACTGCATCTAGATGACATTTTGATTGTCCAAAAGTGATTAAACTAAGAATTTTTCTGAACTTTCCCAGCCCATGAGTATCTGTGGTCCCTGATAAAAAAACAACAGTCAACTTTGTATGACTTCAAATTTTTCTCCTTTGTTGATCACTGTGCAAAATAATCAAACATTCTACCTAAAAATGCAGCTGAGATTCCATACTTGAAAAGCATGATAGCTTCATTAATCTGGTCACCCTCTACTGTACTCCACCATTCCCCACTCATCAAAATGACTTAGTAGTCCCAAAACAGAAATTCATTGGTTCCTTGGTCAAAAATAATTTACTATGAGACAATGTGGTGTAGTGGATGGAGAGCTGACCTCTGAGTCAGGAGCATCAGATACCATATCTAGCATGTGCTGGTTATGCAATTCCATGAAACTATAAGTTGCAGAGAAAGTGCCAACCTGCCTTGGTAGGGAGTTTCCTCATCTGGGAGTCCCTTGTACCAATGAAATCCCAGGTCTACTCACTATTCTCCTTGGTAGTTCATCCCTGGTGATGTGGCTCAAATGAAAAGGCAAAAATATTTCACAGAACTTCTGTCATCTACTAAGCCCAACACCAACCCATTCATAATCATGATCCAACTTAAATATCCCATGCTTCAATGTTTTCAGAATCTGCTCATTTGTTAATGAGCATCCACCAATGCAGAGACAAACCCCTCCACCACTTAAGCTTTCAGAGTTACTATGACTGAAACATGCACTGGCCCTTTCGTCATCTGGTGATATGCCTCTATAAATTTAGGAGGCTTAGACCTCAGAAAGCAAACACATAGCCTGTCCCCAGGCCCATTCTCAAATACTTTCTAGTCTAGAAGAATCCTCAGAGCTTGTGTTCTATTTCCTAAGCTGGGAGAATCCAGTCTCCACCATGGTACCCAGAGCCCCTAAAGTTCCACATATGGACTGAGTCCATTCTACTACAGATTGCTTGTAGAAGACCCCTTACCAATCTGACTTGTGTTTTTCTTTCAGAATGAGGACCGGCTAAATAGACTGAATCAAGCCTCCAAACTCTTTCTGCTTCAGATCATTGAAAAGGGGTCCTGGGTTGGGATGGTCACATTTGACGGTTCAGCCTATGTTCAAAGTGAACTAGTGCAGATACAGTCTGATGCTGAGAGGAACACCCTCATTACCAAGTTACCTACTGGTGCTTCAGGAGGAACATCCATCTGCTCTGGACTCAGATCAGCATTTACGGTAAAGTCATCTCCCCTCCACTGTCTCTATTGCAGTAGATATTTTCAAAGTGAATTTCTACTCTGAATTTCCATCACATGCCTACTGTCTACTATGAATTTCATGCTTCCCTCTGAAATGTGAATAGACTTCCAGGGAGGGGAAAAATATCAACAAATGGTGATGTGGAGAAACCCTAATTAAATTCAGCCCAACAAATACTAACCCCTTATAGTGCTGGACTAGGGTAGAAAGAAAGAAAGAAAGTCATCCTTAGACTCAGGAAGTATTGGGCTCACATCCCTCCTAAAAGGCAACAAAATACAGTTCACAGAACCATCAACTTGGAGTCAGAATAAGCCAAGTTCAAATTCTGCCTCAGAAACCTACTGGCTGTGTGACCCTGGGCAGGACACTTAATTTGTAGAGGTTTCGGTTTCCTCATGCATAGAATAAGCAGAGTGGAATTGATGATTTATGAGGTCATTTCTAGCCCTAAATAAATACTACTCTAACCCACACGGGCTATACAATTATAAAACCAATGAGAAAGGTTCTGTACATGATATAGAAAAGGGGGCATGGTACGCAGCAGAAGCATTCAGGACAGCCAGGGGCAATGATCTTCGATCTAGGCTCCATTTTGGCCAAGTCAGACATTTCTGGCTCTGTTGATTCATTTAAATACGCTCAGTCAAGGAGCTGTTAGTCATCCAGTTAGGGGGGTGTTATAACACAGTCAAAGAGTGATGAATGGATGTTTTGACTCCCATTATGGTAGGTTTTCCACATTTTGATGCATTAATTCTGTCTAACAATTATTACTCTTGATATAAAGTAACATGATAGAATTATCTTAGTGATCCTGCAGTCCAACAGCCTCATTTTATTAATGAGGGAGCTGAAAGAAACAAATGGTAAGTTAGTGGGTAGGAATTGGACATACCATGTATGATTCTTTTAGAGTAAGTATAGTATATATTTGTATAGGACATAAATTAAATACAGGAAGAATAGGATAAAGGTCAAGAAAGATGAGGGCTAAGAGGTCAGGGATGATGTTGTGGATACAACCTTCAATAGAGAAGAAGAGATGGAACTCGGATCGTAGGGCCATGAATGGTATAGAAGCAATGGGCATGGATTTTAACAGTGAAGGGGGAAAAAGAGAGCTTAAGCCTGTACTGAAAGTAAAGTTTATTTGCATGGCATAGGAAAGCTGATTGTGTCTGTTGGAATAGAGGAAGAAATCATCAGAGAGCAAGACGAAAGATATGTAAGAGGGAAAGCAGGAGTGTCAATGGAACAGGGTCCTGAAGAAAAGGAAAGGGAAGGGGTATCAAGGTCAATGTGGAGATGGTGGCTTCCAAATGACAGCCCTGCTGTTTCCTAGGATACACGAGGAAGGAAATGGGTGAGAGACCACAAAACACGCCTGATGGCTTCACCCGTTTCTGCAAAGTAAGAAATGACGTCATGTGCTGGGACTTGAGAGATATGGATGAGAAGCTGGGGCCCCAAAGAGTTAGGGAAATGGTAGCAAGAGATTTTGTGAGGGATGTGCTAGAGAATCCAGAAAAAGTACATGCAACAAGCACAGCAAAGTTCTGGTTGAAGTGCAGCCAGGTAAGGTAATAAGCATTACTTAAGTGCCTGGCACTGTGCTAAACATTTTTACAAATATTATCTCATTTGATCATCACAATAACCATGGGAGGAAGGTGGTATTATTAGCTATATTTTTCAGATGAAGAAACTGAGGCAGGCTGTGGTTAAATGGCTTGCCCAGGATCACATAACTAGGAAGGTCAGATTTGAACTTTGCCCAAATCTCTCCACTGCCTGCCTAGCTGCCTCATACAGAGAAGACGGGCAGGGATGGATAGATAGGTTGTGATTTGCATCAATGGAGGGGATACTCACATACATGAAACACTAGATCCACTGGAGTATTAGAAAATAAGATTTCCTGTAAAGCCAGCATTGCTTCACAGATAGAATACTGAGAAAGTTCCGAGATCCACTTCTGCTACTGGCATGTCTTAGCTGTGACTCTGCACAAGCCATTGAACGTCCAAGTGTCTTGGATAACTCCCTTAGACTTATCATCTAATTTAGTGGAGGGAGTTCCTGCTCCAGGACTTATATAATGTGCCCTGAACTGAGTGCTATGAGTCATGCCTTTGTTTCTAAGGGTCCAGCTTGGGATCTTAAATTAGAGCATGGTTTCCCAAAGCTTCTGTTGGAACATACTCACTACCATAAAGAGGTTTAGCCAAATAAAGCAGGCAAGAAGCAGCACAGGAGCACAGAGTTAGACGAGGAAGATACCTCAGAGGCCACCTACCTCTTCCATTTACAGATGAGGAGACCCACAAAGCCTCTGACTCTTTCCACTCTGCCATGTCTCCTCTAAAGTTCATAAGCTCCTTCCTCTTTAGCCCTCCCAGGAATGGCAAAATAATCATAAACACTTCCTTGCACATACTGGGTGCTCATCTGTCCAGTGTCTCATCAGCCTCTATGTGTGCTAGAGCCAGAAAGAACAGATGCCCTGGCTGGGACTCAAAGCCAATGTTCAGAAGCTGGGTCACTCATTTGGCCAGAACACTTCTGCTTCCTAACGGCAGCATCAGCTGAGACAAATTTTCCTGGATCAGTTCAGGAGAAAAAGGGATTGGGTTGAGTTTCTGAAAAGTACACATTTCATATTTGAAAATCTCATGATGTGAAGGTTTTCCTGGGGGTCTTTCCTTTATTTTCTTCCTTCATTCCTGTCCAGATCCACTCACTTAGGATTACCTGACAACATTATGTCTGCTTACCAATGTCTGGGATGAATCTGTGCTTTCAGGTAATAGGAAAGAATTTCTCAACAGATGGTTCAGAAATCGTCCTTCTGACTGATGGGGAAGACACGACAATCAGCACATGTTTTGATCAAGTAAAACAAAGTGGCGCCATTATCCACACAGTTGCTCTAGGACCTTCTGCAGACAAAGACCTGGAGAAGCTGTCAGAGATGACAGGTAAAAGATAACCTGGAGAATGGATTTCTTCAGTAGGAATGAAAGATTATTTCTATGCAAACCTCCCTTTGAGTTCTCCTCTAAGATCTACAGGTGACCCAGGACTTCTGAAGGCTATGGAAGCGGGGTAAAGGCTCTGCAAGGTCAGTCAGTAAACATTTAAGTGCCCACTATATGTCAGGTACGGTGCTGAGTGCTGGGCACACAAAGAAAGGCAAAACCAAGTCTCTGCCTTCAAGAAGCTCACATGTGTTTGGGGTGGGACAAAAATAACACACAAAAACAAGCTAAAAAAGGGAGAAGGGGAGAAGAGTACCCAGAGCAGGGGCATGATGGAGTCCAGAGGAGTGAAGCATGATGGGACATGAATAGACTAGGGCACCTTAAATTGAAGATATAAGAGAAGCTTTCTGGTCTCCCCCTTCTGCCCCCCATACTCTACCCCTCTCCAATCAGAGAGGAGAAGGAGCCCCTGGGACAGAGGAGACTGCTAAAGTTCCAGTTCCACAAGTGAATTGAACTTGTAGGTTGATGAGTTTCCTGGGGCAGGATGGGGACATTCAGAGGAGGGCAGCTGGGTGAGAAATGAATAAAATAACTGGTCCTACCAAACTGGAGAGGCTTCAAATAAAGTCCAACAGCCTTAATGTCTGTCAACTGAGGACATACTGAGCTACATTCAGAAATCCATCTCTGTATTTTCTCTGTGATAATTTTCCCCAAAAAAATAAGTCTGAAAGGCTGTCACCCCAGTGACAGAACTACAGCATCTCAAAGCTGGTTTTTGAGGTCCATCGAAGAATAACTAGTCCAACCCATAGCCAAGGACAGAATCCTCCAACAAATGGCCATGGTTTTGCAGTCACTTGGGTTTTTCAAAGAACACAACAAAAATTAATTCAAACAAATTCAACAACCATTTATTCCCAGCCCATTACATTTAAGGCACTGTGCTAGGTGCCATAAGGAAACAAATAGAAGAAAAAAGACACAGTCGCTGCCATCAAGAACATGTCTAATGGGGGATGAGGAGAATGAGACATGAATACAAAGATGCCAGAAACATTTGACTTGTTATTCCCAATCCAAGGGCCCTTGATGAGGAGAAATAAGAAGTGAATATGGAATAAAAGTAGAGCTTGACTCACTTAAGTCAATCAGTGACTGCCAGCATCCCTGGGGGATGAGTGAACTTTCCAGAGAATTAAAGCTTACCCCCTTCAGGGACCCCTTTTCTATTTTAACCCATCTAGATGAAATGCTGTCTTAAATGTACTAGGCGCTTCCCTAAGTGATTAAGCAGAGCTCCCCTGAGCCTTTTTCTTAATAGCTCAGCATCATCAGTTATGTTATTGCACTACTGAGGATATAGGAAGGGATCTGCTAAAGCCAGATTGTACCAGCTTGTGAGAGCCCGTTGTTAAACATTCATTGTATTTAAAGCTCAGAAATCAGCAAATGCCACACATCAGGGTTTCATTTGTTGTTGTAGTGATTTCTGCACTTAAGAAAGTGATGGAGAAAGAGTTCAAAAGGATGCTTTCACTTTATCGTGTCAGGAATACACATTTTTTTGATAAGCTAGTTGTTAAACATTTACTAGCATACTGCTATATATGGGACTATTTGCTAATACACAAGTGATCTTTAGAGACCATCCAGTCATGGTAATAGAATCATAGAGCTATTCCAACTCCCTCATTTTACAGATGAGGTGATAAGAGGCACAGAAAAATTATGTGACAATCCTAACAAGAGTATAGGTCAAAGGCAAGCCTTGTTGACTTCAGGTCTAGTGCCTTGACCATTTGACAGAAGTCAAAGGTCAAAGAGATGAAGGAACTCACGTGAGGTCACAAGGCTATTCATGCTCAAACCACCACTAGAAGTCAGACTAAGGATTGTCAACCAAACCATGCTTCCCTAGCTAGTATATTCTTTGATTTCTTGTGGTTCTTTTTTTATACACTTTGATCCAATCTGTTGATGTCACACTGTTATATCCTGATGTTACTAGTGTGACTGCCTTAGTAGTACCCATTTTTTCCTCACCATTCTTCTAATTTGCTGCTTTATGGGCTGGGAAATCCAATAAAGCTTATTAAATTTTGCCTGAAATAAGAGTAAATCCTTCATAAAAGTTCTACTCTGATTCCTCATTCTCAAGGTGACTGTATGGTCTCAAAGGCCCTGAGGTCCTATTAAGGTGGACAAGCTTTGGGTGAGGGCTTGATTATGGGTAAGGTGTCCATTGTCCCAGGCTCTCTTCTCTCATTTCCCAGAATTTACTTATCTGTACACTTGTAGTTTCTCTACCTTGACTTCCAGATCCAACAGGGAATATAAGATCTCTGAGGGCTAGAGACTCTTCCTTTGTAGCAGACTGCTCTTGCACATGGCAGGAGCTTAATGACTGTTGGTTTAAATGAATTGGGAAACACTGTTAAAACTGGAAAGACAAGTCGCTGGAAGATTGTTCACTAAATAAAGACTTTTTCTGGCCATAGAAACATCTACTGAGGCATTGGAGGGGCTACTGTGAGCTTTGGTAGAGGTAGTTCCTATATGGCTGAAAGGATGGATTCTTGAAGTAGTGAGGATCCAAGAAGCTCAATTATGAATGAAATACATGAACTAGTTTAGATCATGGATTCTGTGACATTTCTTTGACCCCTCATCAGTCATTTTTACCTCTTCCCAAGGCCTTGTCTTCCAAATAAATGAGACTTTAATGATTGTATAACATTAGTTTATATACCACCAGACTCAAAATTTTGCATTGACTTCCTAGAGTGAGGCTTCATTCTTACTCATTTATGAACCAATATGAAACTTCATGAAAAAATAACTTTGGGAATACTGTTGATTTGTCACTAACCTGTGCCAATTAGTTAATTACTGGTAATGTAATCCTACTTTAGGAGGTGTACAGACAGCTGCTACAGACAATGCCCAAAATAATGGGCTCATTGATGCATTCAGTACCCTCTCATCAGGAAATGGAATGATCACTCAACGATCCATCCAGGTCAGTTTCAAATTTTCATTTCCCATGCTTGTGTTATATAGGATCTTAGTATTCTAGGATCAGAGATTCAGCGTTTATAAGGACCTCTGAGATTCCTAGAATCATATATCATAAATATGAAGTTGGAAGGAACTTCAGGATCATTCAGTTGAAAACACACATTTTTTCATGGGTGAGAAAACTAAGGAAAATGTATTTGTCCAAAGTCCTGCTGATCATAAATAGGCATGACAGGATATGTACTTCAGTTCTCTGACTTCACATTCAGCATTCTTTCCACTGTATCATACTGGTTGGGACATTAGAATCAATGAGGACTGACAATATAAATAAAATGTTATCATGCACACACATGTGTGTACATATATTTAACTTAACAAATTTTATTAAGCATCTACTACCTGCCAAGTATAAATTAGCAAATGTTATCTCATTTCATCTTCACAACAACCTTGCAAAGTAGGTACTACTATTCGCCCCATTTTACAGATTAGGAAATTGAGGCAGCCAACAGTTGAGTAACTTACCCAGGATTACATGGTTCATAACTGTTGGAGCACAAATTTGAATTCAGGTCTTTCAGACTCTAGGTCTGGGGCTCTATCACCTGTGCCATCTGTCTCTAGATTGTAAGCATTTCCACTGGCTGACCAATCTTGACAGCATAATGCTAATTCACATAAAGCTCTAATTGTCTCACTGATATGAAACCAGTTTTTCATTCAGTCTGCTTTGAGAAAGTTTTCCAGTCCTGATGGCTTCTTCTAGAGCCTTGGAGGATAAAGAAACTGAACTATGTGTATACCACTATCCATAGCGAACTCTATGTGCATATGGTATCCCCTACACGCCTGACCATGCCCTTCTGTAACCATTAAAGACCATCCAATTGGTTCTCTCTGCTGGATCTCTACATATATATATATATATATATATATATATATATATATATATATATATATATATATATATATATATATATATATATACATCATGAGTTCCTACAAATCCACAATATTTTACCACCTTGAAAGTCATCTGAATCCAAGCCCAAGGCCAACATTTAAATCTTTTCCAAGGATCAATACCAGGCAAGATAGGTAGTGCAATGGATACAATGCTGGGCGTGAAGTAAAAAAAGACTCCTTGGAGAGTTGAGATCTGGACTCAGACATTACCTATGTGATGCTGAGCAAGTTATTTAATCTCGTAATCTTGCTTTGCCTCAGTTTTCTCTTCTGTGAAATGAGCTGCAGAAGGAAATAGCAAATCACTCCAAGACTTTGCCAAGAAAACTCTGAAGTGATCACAAAGAATTACACTGAACTGAAAAGTCTCAATAACAACAACAAAAACAAGGTTCCACAACAGGCAAGATTTCTCAAGCAGGGATTAGGAAGATGAAAAAGGATGTTAGGGTCAAATTCAATTCAAAAAAAGGAGCACATGTCCCTTTTCACTATTTTGGTCTACCTTAATGTAATATTATCAATAATCAATCAACAAACATTTATTCAGCACTTATTATGTGTCAGGGACCGTCCTAAACATGGGAGATACAAATTAAAAATTAAATGGACCTTGCCTGCAACAAGCTTACATTTTACTCAGGGGAAACAACATGATCACACATACTTAAATGCAAAACACTTACAGGAACACAAAATGGAAGGGAGGCAGGAAGGCACTATAAACTGGAAAGGAAAGGAAGCAACCATTGTACTCAATAGGGGGCAGCATGAAAGAAAAATAAAGTCCAGAGTGAAGCATCATTGCATCTGAGGCTGGCTACGTGTAGCAGCTTCCACCACTCAGGACAGTCCAGCCCTTGGCTGGGAGCTCCAAAATGAAAGAGCTTCTTTTATCCAGGGCATGTTAGATTTTGATGGAATAACCTTTAAGTAAGTGTCTGCCATGTGCCAAAGTTGTTACAAAGGAAAAACTGACAAGAGGTTGTGATGGAAGCTGAGAGAGAAGGAATTGAGGATGACCCCAAAGGTGTGAGCCTGGGTGACTGGGAGGAGTGACTGGCATAGCCCTGCACACTAATAGGGAAGATACAAAGAGGGGAGACTTTGGGGGAAATATAACAAGTCCCATTTTAGACATGATTAATTTAAGGTACCTGTGGGACATACAGTTTGAGACATCAAATAGCTGAAAATGCTAGTCTGAAGGTCAGTAGAGAGACTAGGGCTGAATAGATAGATGTGAGAATCGTCAGCTGAGAAATAATAATTGAATCCATGGAAGCTAATGAAATCTTTAAGTGAAATAGTATAGAGGGAGAAGAGAAGATGACCCAGGACACAGTCCTATACCACATGATTAATAGGCATGACCTAGATGAAGATTCCACAAAGGAGACTGAGAAGAAGCAATCAGACATGTAGGAGACCAGGGAGATAGCAGTATCATGAAAAACCAAAGAGAAGAAAATATCAAGAAGAGGCTGATCAGTAGTGTCAGTGGCTACAGAGAGGTCAGAAAGGCTGAGGATGGAGAGAACATCATTAGATTTGGCAGTCAAGAAAGTGGTAATTATTATACTAACTTTGGAGAGAGAAGTTTCACTTGAATGATGGTGTTGGGAGTTAGAATCTAGACTATTAAGAAGAGAATGAAAGGAAAGGAAGAAGCATTTATTGTAGCCAGCCTTCTCAAGGAGTTTAGCTACAAAAGTGAGAAGAGGCACGGGATGATAGCCAGTGTACATGGACAGATCAGAGGAAGTTTTTTGAGGATGGAGGAGACAAGGGCATGTTTGTAGTAGAGAAGTAGCCAATGAGAGAAAGAGCCAAGGAGACAAGAAGAATAAAGATGAATGAGAGTATGAGAATCATGGAGGGGACAAACTGCTGGAGAAGGCAGGATGGAAGTCGATTTCTCATGCTTGGAGACGGTTTTGCCTTGTCAAAGAGAAGGGTGACCACTTCACTTGAGACTAGGGGAAGGAGATAGTAGGAGACAGTGAAATGGAAAGAAAAATGAGAAAAAAGGGAGCTCTCAGAGAACGACTTCAATTTTTTTCAGTGAAATATGAGGCAAGTTTTTAAGATTAGAGAGTGAGGGAGAGGAAGCCATGGGAGGTTTAAGCAGAGATGAAAAGGTTTGGAGGAGCCTCCATGGTGAATGGGATAATGAGGGAATTGTGAATAATAAAAGGATGATAGGACCAGACTAGGCCAGGCCAGACCAATGGGGCAAGGTGGTTCAGTGGAAAGAAATCTAGATTTGTATCCATTGACACCTTCCCTCTGAGATTATCTTCCATTTGTACTGCATGTATCTTGTATGCAGTTTTTTTTTTTCTTTTTGAATATTGTTCTCACCCCCTAAACAGAATGTGAGCTCCTTGTGGGCACAGACTGCTCTAAATCTCTGTGATTTTCCGGGAGGTATTCTTTTCACCCACCAAAAACATTACCTATCTTCACTGCTGAGAAGCTGACTCAAAATCAAGGAAGTGAACTCGAGAATTTGGCTTATAGGAGAGTTTTATTCTCTCTCCCCATTCACAATGGAGGGAATTTGATTTAGAAGACAAGTTGAGTAGAAAAAAGAAGGGAGGGAGAGAGAGTGAAAGAGCAAAAGTTGAACATTACCTTAGAATAAAAATGAGGGATTTCATTCCAGCCCTGTCTTTCATGTCCTTTGTGCCAGGAATATTGTTCATGCAATTTGTATAACCCTGACATCTGTCTCCTCTCTTAACCATCCTATCTCCTAATGGATGCTAAGCAGAGGGAGGAAAAGAGCCTCTAATTTATTTGTTATAGAGGACATCTAGCTAAGGAAACTCCTTTTAACAATGCATGCTGGTTCCTTCTCTGAACTTTATAATATTTTGCCCATTGCCATGTCCTTCAGATTAACTATGATATGACTTATTGATGATTTATTCCTTTGGCCAGTCACTAAGTGTTTGTTACCTTTTCTTAACAGCTGGCGAGTGAGGGAGCCACTCTGAAGGATGGGGAGTGGATGAATGGCACAGTTATTGTTGACAGTACAGTAGGCAATGATACTCTATTTCTTGTCACATGGACAGCACAACAACCCCAAATGTTTATTTCAGATCCCAGTGGGAAAACGTATAATAATTTTCTAGTGGATACAAACTCCAAAATGGCGTACCTCCAAATACCAGACACTGCCAAGGTAAGATTTTCTATGTTTTCCTAAAATTTCCAGAAAATGGAGGCAAGACTTTAACATCAGCATTACAACTTTGTAATTATTCTTCAGGGACAACAGTTCTCTTTTTAACTAAAAAAGCTTGTTCTCTTAGAAATGTGAAGAATTGACCACCAAAAGCAAAAGTTTAAAAAATTTTACTGTAGCAACAAAGGAACTGTTAGAAAGTGTATCAGGAGGGCAAAAATTGGGTTTGAACACAAGGAGGGCAGACCAGAAAGTTAGAGAATCTTTTCTGACTGGTGGGAACATACTTATGACATCCAACTTCCCCATTCAGAATTTTAGACCCCATATACTCTGACATCCAAAATTTTCACCTTACTTCTGAGGAGAAAAGTCTTTCAGGTTACATTGTTCATGCCAAAGGTTTTAATAGTAACTGGTATTAAGTATACCCTGCCCTCACAAGGAAGAATGATTTGAAATGACTGTCACAGCTGATAGAGAAGCAAAGTCACACAAACTCTCTAGCAGAAGGCTTTCCTGAACTTCACTTGTATAAATCAGACAAGATGTTAAGACAGATAATGGGTAACAGAGAAGGCAGGTAGGGCAGGTCTTAACACTGTTTTGCTTTAATGAATTTCTATTGGATTTTTCAGGATGGAATTTGGACATACAATCTTAAGTCAAGTGCACAAACCCTGACTCTGACAGTAACATCTCGTGCTGCAAATTCTAATGTACCTCCCATTACAGTGGATTCTAAAATGAATAAAGCTAACAACACCTTCCCTAATCCAATGATTGTTTACGCACAAGTTCGCCAAGGATCCCTGCCTGTTATAGGAGCCACAGTAACAGCCCTCATAGAATCAGCTGATGGGAGAACAGAGACTCTGGAACTTCTGGATAATGGTGCAGGTAACATCCTCCATAATAACCTCAAAGTTCTTTCTCTTTTAAGAAAGAACTTATTTTTTCCTTTTTTAATATTTTTCCAATTACATGTAAAAACTATTTTTAACATTAATTTTTATAAAATTTTGAGTTGCAAATTTTCTCCCTCCTTTTTTCCCTCCAACTTCTCCAAGAAAGGCATTTGATATGCATTCTATGTGTTCAGTCATGTAAAACCTATTTTTATATTGGTTAGGTAGTGAAAGAATAGTTTGTAAAAAATTATCATTTGCAAAAGGAAAAAAAAAACATGAAAAAAATGAAGAACGGGGAAAGAGTATGCTTTGATCAACATTCAGACTCCATCAATTCCTGTCTGGATATGGATCGCATTTTAAACTCATGAGTCTTTTGGAATTGTCTTGGATCACTATATTGCTGAGAAAAGCTAAGTCAATCATAGTTGATCATCATGCTATGTTGCTGTACTGTCTACAATATGCTCCTGTTTCTGCTTACTTTACTTTGTATCAGTTTGTGCAAGTACTTTCAGGTGTTTCTGAAATCTGCCTGCACATCATTTTTTTAGTAGCACAGCAGTACTCCATTACATTCATACATCAGAACTTGTTCAGACATTCCCCAACTGACAGCATGCCCTCAATTTCGAATTCTTTGCCACTACCAAATGAGGTGCTACAAATATTTTTTTACATATAGGTCCTTTTGCCCTTTTTATGATCTCTCTGAGATACAGACCTACTAACAGTATTTGCTGGACCCAAGGGCATGCAATGTACCCTTTAGGCATAGTTCAAAATTCCTCTTCAGAATGCTTGGATCTGTTCACTACTCTATCAGCAGTACATTAGTGTCTCAATTTTCTCACATGCTCTTCAACATTTATTATTATCATTTTCCTTTTCTATCATATTAGTAAATCTCGTAGGTATGAGGTGATACCTCTCTAATCAATGTTGATTTAGAGCATTTTTATATGACTATAGACAACTTTAATTTCTTCATATGAAAACTGCCTATTCATATTGTTGGACATTTTTCAACTAGGGAATGACTTGTATTTTTATAAATTTGACTCATTTCTCTATGTATCTGAGAAATGAGGCCTTTATCAGAGATACTTGCTGTAAAATTTTTTCCCCAATTTTCTACTTTCCTTATAATCTTGACTGCATTAGTTTTGTTTGTGCAAAAATGTTTAAATTTTATTTGAAATTATCTATTTTAATTCTCTTAATCTGTTCTATCCCTTGTTTAGTAATAAATTCTTCCCTTATCCAAAGATCTGAAAGGTAAAATTTTCCATGCTCCCCTAATCTCCTTATGGTATCATCCTTTATGTTTAAATGGCATACACACTTTGACCTTATCAAGAGTATATAGTGTAAGATACTGTTCTATCCTCTATACCTTGTTTCTCTCAATTGGCTTTCCAGTTTTTCCAGTTTCTCAAATGTTGAGTTCTTGTCCCAGAATCTGGGGTCTCTGGGTTATTCAACACTAAATTCCTATTGTCATTTACCACTGTATCTTGTGTACTTAATCTACTCCACTGATCCACCACTCTATTTCTTAGCTAGAACCAGTCTATTTTGATGATTTCTGTTTGGTAATGTGGTTTGGGATCTGAAACAGTAAGGTCACCTTCCTTCACATTTTTTTTTCATTGAATTCCTTTACACTGACCTTTTGTTCTTCCAGATGAATTCTTTTATTATTTTTTTTAATTTTATACAATCATTTTAAGTAATTTCATTGGTATGGCACTGAATAAGTAAAGTAAAGCAGAAATGACATTTTTATTATATTGGCTTGTCCTACTCATGAGCAATTAGTATTTCTGTAATTGTTTAAATCAGACTTTATTGGTGTGAAAAGTGTTTTGCAATTGTGTTCATAAAGTTTCCAGGTTTGTCTTGGCAGGTAAACTCCCCTTATTTTAAATGGAATTACTCTTTCTATCCTTTTCTGCGGGACTTGGTTGATAATATATAGAAATGCTGATGCTTTATGTGAGTTCATTTAATATCCTGCAACATTGCTGATGTTGCTAATTATTTCAAGAACTTTTTTAGCTAATTCTGTAAGATTCTCTCAGTGTACTATCAAACCACCTGTAAAGAGTTATCATTTCTTCTTCATTTACTATTCTAATTTCTTTCATTTCTTTTTCTTTTCTTATTCCTTTAGTTAGTTAGCATTTCTACTACAATACTGAACAGTGGCAATAATAGGTATGCATGCCTCATGCCTTATCTTACTGGGAAGGCTACTAGCTTATCCTGATTACAGATAATTACTTACTGATGGTTTTAGATCAATATGACTTACCACTTTAAGGAAAGCCCCATTGATTCCTATATTTTCCAGTGTTTTTAACAGGAAAGAGTGTTGTATTTTGTCACAATTATTTTTTGTATCTATGGAGATAATCATATGATTTTTGTCATTTTTCTTATATATGGTCAGTTATGCTGATAGTTTTCCTAAAAATGAACCAGCCCCGCATTCCTGGTATAAATCCCATCCAGTCATAGTATATGATCTTTGGCATATATTGTTGTCATCTCTTTGCTAAGAATTTTCTTTAAAATATCTGCATCAGTGTTCATTAGCATTCCTAATAGGAAATCACTAATACCTTTTCTTGCTAAAAGGGAAGAGTCAGGCTCATAAGTTTTTTATTTGAGAAACCTTAACAAAATAAAATGAAAATTACCATGATATAGTGGAAACAATCACTGGTCACTCACTTTGGAAACATAAGCTGTTTCCTCTTGGGCAGTCACAATCTCACTGGATCTCAGTTTCTACAAAGTGAGGGGTTGGATTCAGGGACATCAAAGATCCCTTCCAACTCATGATCCCTGAAAAACATGTTTCATTATTCCCTTTGAAAGAAATTCTGGGTCTATGCAAAAGTTTTCTTCCTTACCCCCTTTCATGAATAAGGAATCTCTTCCTTCCTCACCTCTGATTCTTGGAATCCCTAGTCCACTTTACAACACAAATCAGGTCCCATCTCCTACACAAGATTTCTCCTGATTTCCCCTAAAAGCTATTTCCCTCTCTAATCTCCTCCCCACCAAACTACTTGGCATTTACCTTGTGCTGACTTGGTTATTGACCTTTCCCCTACTGATCTTTGTTTGAATTATGTCTTCCAAGATAGATGTAATCTCCTTGAGGACAGGGTCTGTTTCCTTCATGTTAATGTGTCTCTAGCTTACTGAATTTAAATGAATGTCCAGGAAGACTGTTTACCTGGAAACATAAGTGGCCCCCTAGTTAGCAAAGAACCTTTTAGTCTTAGAAAAAGTGCATAACCTATGGACAAACAAGCAATCAAGGCTCTCCCTTAGGTCACAGGGGAATCCAGTAACTTGGCTTAGGTGAACCCCTATAACATAGCAGAGAAGGGTCCACAGAAGACTACAACCAGATATCAAACAAATTTTAAAGGTATTTGGCAAAAGGCCAATTCAAAGTCACTACACTAGGGAAATACTTTAGAGCAGTGGCTCCCAAATTTTTCCATGATCCCCGGAGAGGAAGAACAATTTCACATTGACCAAACATCAGCACCACTCTGACCCTCTCCTCAATTCATCCCCTCCAGGGAATGGGCTATGTAGACAGCCTTCAACAATGATGTCTCTACACCTTGAAATTTCTGTGCACTATGTGCACATACCCTCTTAGCATTATGTGTGGTATCCATTTAATAAAAATGTATGGATTTGAGAGGAACTTATTAAATTGCTACTAAGGTAAGGTACAATGTGGGGAACTAGGGATACATTAATAAACAATAAGTAATCCCTGCCCTTAAGGAACTTAACAATCAAACAGGCTGAAGACAACATGTGCACACAGAGATAAACAGAAAGTATATACAAGGTAAATTCAAAGTACTTAGGGTGTGGAAGACGATAGGAAAGGAACTAATAAATAGGGGGAATGTGGAAGATCTCCCTGTATAGGAAAGGATAACTGAGCTATGCCTAAAAGGAAGCTATGGATTCCAAGAGCCCAAGGAGAGAAAGGAGCACATTCAAAAAACAGGAGGCCACTGAGTCACTTAAGCAAAGGCACAGAAGTGAGAGAATGAAGGACATGTACAGGACACATTAGTCTGCCAGTCTGACTGGAATGGAGATCACATGAGAGGGAGTAACAGAAAATGATACTACAAAGGCAGGTAGGAGCTAAATTATGGAGAGATTTAAAAACTGACAAGATTTCTACAGAGGTAATGGGGGGCAGTTGAAGATTTTTGCATAGTAAGCTCACATGTTGAGATCTATGTTTTAGGATTATTGCAAAGGCATGAGACTGCAGGCAGGAAGACCACTTAGGAGACTATTATAATCATTCAAATGCCTGAAGTAGAGTAGAGCTGTACGAGTAGAAAAAAAAGAGATTGATTCAAGAGATGATATAGAGGTGGAACTGACAAGACTTGGCAAATGGATGGATATGGAGGTTGAGAGAAAAGGAAGAGACATGGGTTGAATATTGCCTCATACACTAACTAGCTCCTTGACTATGGAAAAAGTCATTTAACTAATATAAATTTGAGTATCTTCATTTGTATAAGGGTACAATAATATTTTTCATTGGAGGTATGCTGGTAAATGTTTAGGAAAAGGCTTTCTAGGGGGAAAAGTACACACGACACACTTCTAAGTTTAATCACCATCACTTTCTTAAATGTAGACAATCAACCAAAGAATAAATCAAGCTCCAACACTGAACAAGTTCTCTTCTACAAGTTGACTCTAGCACACCACTGTATTTTACTTAACTTCCAGGGTTGCTGGGTAATTCCAATGATATCATGTTCATAATAAGCTTTGAAAACTCTCAAGAATTTTATAAATATGTGTGTTTGTGTGTAGAAATGGGACAGAGGTACATACACACACATCCACATGGGCACACACACACACACAGAAGTGTCTATTGTCTTCCAATGTTCAAGTGTATTCTTGAGAATTTATATGTTCATTAATTATGACACTGCTTATTAACTCCTTTATTTTACACAAAGGTGCTGATGCTTACAAGAATGATGGTGTCTATTCAAGGTACTTCACAGCCTACAAAACAAATGGTCGATATACCTTAAAAGTGAGAGCTCTGGGAGGAGCAAATACTCAAAGGTCAAGACCCCTAGTGAATGGAGCCTTATATGTACCAGGCTGGGTAGAGAATGGTAAGGCACCTCCCATAACAAAAATAAGGTGTTGTCTTGAAACAAAGGCAAGAGGGAATCTTACTGAACTCTGACACATCTTGGATCTCAAACTAAAGATTGCTCATCCATTACAGAGCTTTTTGAAGGAGCTGGGGCCCTTTAGCCCAAAGGACAAAAGACTTGTCTGTCAAGTAGTGGAAGGGATCTCCCAAGTAAGGGAGATTAGACTTGTTCTGCCTGGCCCAGAGGGCAGAGCCAAGCTGCAAAGAGGAAGATTTAGACTTGACAGAAGAAAAACAACCCTGCTTTCCCACAGTGAGCTGCTCCCACAGAGAGTTCCCCTCACTAGATGGGCTTCAAGTCCAGTCTGGGTGACTTCTCAGCTTTGTTGTAGAGGGGGTTCTTTTCACATAATATGAACTAGATGGCCATTTGGGTGCCTTGAAACTCTGAGGTTCTTCAGTTCTGCAATTGAGAGGCTACCTACCAGTGCATCTTACTGTAACTCCAGTATGTCTGTCCTACACACAAAATTCAACAGATCAGTGTAACACAAGGAAGTCCCAATGCATATGCAACTATTGGAAGAATAAAATTTTTAAGCTTTAAATATTCCGTATTGCCCACAGACACAAATACTTAGGTAGAATTAGAAAGGTTAAGGCTAAGTATTGCAGCATCTAAGAACTGCAAGGGATCTCCATGGCTTCTGGACCAACCCATTCCTGGAGCAGGAATCCCTTCTATAGAATTCTGTCCCCATCCTCTGTTTGAAGCTCTATGGTGATGGAGTCACCCACTGAAAAAGTCTATTCTACCTTAGAATATTTCTAATTGCTTCACTGCAACTTTGGTGTTGTAGCTTACACTGATCCACATTGATCAAAATCAGGCCAGTTCCAGCCGCTCCACTCTTACCCACCTACAGAAGAGGAACAGGGCATTATTGGGTCAAGCTGGCAGAAAAATGGCAAGGGAAGATCTGCCCTGGATAACGGTTTGGCCAACCAAGGGTTTCTAAGCAAGAGAAAGTGGACAGTATTGCTATTAATAACAAGATAAGTCATAATGAACTGGCCCTGAGGATATCAGTAATCATGTTTATTCCTGAGTCCATGTCAACAAAATAATACAAGCAACTGACTTTAATGAACTTTCATGTTCCCCTTGGTATAAGCATCCTGAATCAGCACTCTGTTTGTCCCAAGTAATGGCTTTGCTGAGAAGAAAAATGACTGACTGTATAGGATGCTAAGAGGAGGGTGAGATAATAATGATAAAAATAACAGCTAACATTTATATGGCACTTGCTATGTGCCAGGTACTTTACAGTTATTTCACTTTATTCTCAGAACAACCCTAGGAAGTAGGTGCTATTATTATTCCCATTTTACAATCAAAGAAACTCAGGCAGACAGAGGTTAAGTGACTTGCCCATTAAGTGTCTGAGGCCACATTTAAGTTCGGCTGGGCCTAACTCCAGGCCCACCCCTCTGGGCATTATGGCTCCCCCTAGTGCCTAGGCTAGGTACTGGGATAATAAACAACAGAAATCCACAACATTCCTGTGGAATTGACTATGAAGGACAAAATGACTGGTGTTTTTCTTTCCCTCTGTGCAGGTGAAATCAAAATGAATCCACCAAAACCTGAAATTAGTGAAGATGAAATTCAAGCAAACATTCAAAGTTTCAGCAGAACAGCTTCAGGAGGTTCATTTATACTATCAAATATTCCAGCTAACTCTATACCTGACATGTTCCCACCAAGTCAGATTACTGACCTGGAGGCTAATATTGAAGATGATCACATTAATCTGACCTGGACAGCCCCTGGGGATAACTATGACGTGGGACAAGGTAAGAATGCCATTCACTTTTGACTCAGAGCCAAATGCTATCACTGGTAATGCAGAAAAGGAAAAAAAATGAGGAACTGGCTTTAAAAGAACAAAATTAATAGATCCTAAAAACAATGATTTTAAAACCAATTTTCTGACTAAATCAACAATACCTGATTTGAGAAAAAGTCATTCAAAACTCTGAAACAGCAAAGGTCTAACATAACTGAGCCCTGAAAAATGAAAGTTAGACTTGATAAGCTGACAAGGAAATAATTCAGAGATATAACCCTTATCTTATTCATAGCATTTGTATGGGAAGGGTCTGGAAGTGGGATACAGAAAATCATGATTCCAGAATTACAGTCTCCACTAGGCCTTTCTTTAGCCATGACTTTGAAGACTGAGTAATAAGGGCATCTGGAGTAGCTCTATTTGACATCCAACATCCATACAGGTAGGGATCCAAATCCATTCAGTCTGGTTAGTTTCTTACAAAACATTAAACACTATCCAGAGGCACATGGAGGTATCTTGTTCAGTTTTCCCCTAGGGATTACTTTTGGTATCTGCTTGACAAAATTCCTAGAGAATGCCTCTATGTCCCCAGCAGGGCCCATGGTCCTCATCCTGAGCCAACAATCTCTTCTCTTTTTAGCACAACAGTATATTATAAAAATGAGTAAAGAGATCCTCAAACTAAGAGAAGATTTTGACACTGCTCTCCAAGTGAACACTACTGACCTCATCCCAAAAGATGCCAATTACAAGGAAGTCTTCGTGTTCAAACCAGAAAATTTTACAATAGAAAATGGCACCACCATCTTCCTTGCTATTAAGGCAGCTGATAAAGCCAACTTAACATCACCTTTATCAAACATAGCTCAGGTATCTCGGTTCATTCCTTCAGAACCTTCCAGTTCTGTTGGGACTAGCGTTTCCACAATAGTGCTGTCTGTGGTTGGTGCAGTTGCAGCTCTTGCTATCATTATAACTGTCACACTGTGTGTTCTGAAGAAGAAACAAAGGTAACAAGACTAAAGATGGAAGGATAACAAGATCAGCACAAAATAAAAAAATTCTCTGAAATTTGTGGACTGATTGTATATTTGGACACAAACATTCTTAAAGCAAATTATACATTTAATATTAAAGAAACAAATGGACTAACTATAAATATTTGGGAAACATATTTAAGATAAAAATATAAAAGTGTGAGCATCCTTTTCATTCATTAATTCATATTTTAATTTGCTGATAAATAAAGGTAATCTTTCATATATATGCCTGAATATGTTTTTATTTGATTCTAAGAGATGTAGGAATTGAAAAATACAATGGTAACTAATCTGAAGCAAGGAGCTAAAAACTCTTAAAATGTATCTTCTCTTTGATGAGTTCACTAGGACAGCTATGAAGAAAATGAGAACTGTTTGGAAAGCAAGAGGACTGTTTCAGTCAAGGAAGCTGTTAATGAGATAGCTGTAAAAGAAAGAACTGCCCCCCAAACTTCACCAACTATTCAATCTGCTATATCTCCAAATCTATGAGGGTACCAGGATACCTGGGGATCTTTTCATAGTGTGAAGCCAGCAAAGCCAGACCCACAGAAAGAGAAAGTATTTAATAAAGATGATCAGAACAGAGCAATAGAATAAAGTGTCTGAACAGCATGGGGGAGTGAGGGCTAGCTGTGAGGTCCAGGAGAGTGCTAAGTCCTGCCACTGACAAATACCAGCTGTGTAAATCACTTTTCTGTGACCCAGGCAGCAGATGAATACTTCAAGTTGCAGAAGAACTGTTGGTCTACACTTGTGGAGGGAACATCTCTCCAGGAACTCTCTACACCAGTAAATTTATGGGCTTGCTGTTTTTATTTAAGATTAAAATTAGTCAATAAGGGGAACGCTGACTCTCTAGGGACCAAAGTGAGACCTGACCTATTTTACGAAGGAAACTCGTGTCCTCAGACCTGTAAGTTATATGTGTAACACTCCTGTTCTAGTAGGAACTGGGTGGGAAAGGGAAATATTCTACTTCCCATCCAAATAGCTTCCATCTGAAATCATAACTGAAGGCAAAAGTGGGAGCCCCTTATAATCTCCCCTGAACTCACATGGGCTAGTCCTACAGTGACAGATTAAGTGTCCATCAACAAGCTACACTCAAAACTTCCAGAAGCTGGGGGGAGGAGGGGTGGAGCCAAGACTGCAGAGTAGAAGGACAGACCTCCTCTAACTGTCCTACCCATAGCCCATAAAATACCTGTAAAAAATGACTCTAAATGAATTATAGAGTAGCAGAAACCACAAAATGACAGAGTGAAAGAGATTTCCAGTCCAAGGCAGCTTGGAAAGCCAACAGGAAAGGTCTATTGCACCAAGCTTGGAGTGGAGCACAACTCAGACTTGGCCACATAGCACAGCACGGACAGGATTGGAGCAGGCTTCAGGGTGTGGAATCACAGGTAGCAGCTGTGGTTCCCAGATTTCTCAACCCAAAAATGCCAAAGACAGCTTCAAAGATCAGTAAAAAGGCTCTTTCACTTGGGTGAGGAGGGAGCATGGTCTGACCCCAGCCCCAGGGCAGCACTTTTGGAGCCCTCAGCCTAAAGACCCTGGGGGAATCTGGCTGATCTGGAATTCAGCCCTGAGTGGAGGTCCTGTGGTGAGGGGGAGCACAGGTGAGGTGGAGCTGGTGGTGGCTATGGACAGGGAATACTACTCACAGTTCCAGGGCAGAAAAGAGTGCTTGTGGTTGCTCACAGACCAGAGAGCAGGCCAAGAGAGTTATGTAAACCCCTCTCCCTTGATTGTGCCACCACGGAGGAACTGAGAACTTTCAGGTCCCTAGAGTATACTCTCCACTTGACAAAGGAATCAAAAGTCAAGTAAGTGACTTGGAAAATGCCCAAAAAAGGGGAAAAAAATAAGACTATATAAGGTTACTTTCCTGGTGAACAGGTATTTTCTTCCATCCTTTTGGATGAGGAAGAACAAAGCACACCATCAGAGAAAGACATCAAAGTCAAGGTTTGTAACTAATTCTATTGTTTTCCCAACCTCTGATGCTGCTCCTTTTGTCAATAAAACACATTGCCCTCATTCAAGGTCTTTTGGCTTGCTGAGGAGCTAAAGACCCTTTTCATTGGTAACTGCTAGCTTTACCAAAAAGCTGAATATATGCAGAACTTTGTGCCTCAGTGTACCTTAATTTCAATCACAACACCAAATGTCATCCCTGTTTGCAAAGGGAAAATACTAAAAACAAAATTATTTCTGTTTGTAAAAGACAATATGATTTATTTAGAAGGCCCTAGAAAATCAGCAGAGAGACTGAATGAGATATTTAACAAGTTCAGTAAAATGAAATGATACAAAATTCATACTATATCTACTTCAAAATAAACAAAGAGTGGAAACAAATGATAGAGAATTGTCATACTGCCAAGAAATGCTCAAAATCTATGTAAATGCAATTACTAAACAACTTCTAAAGAAATAAAGTAAATAAACATATTTGGAGAAATACGCACTGCTCATAATTGGCATGTCAACCTTAAAAAAAACTATACTACCTACCTAAATTTATAGATTTAGTGTTAATAAACAAGGGTTACTTTACAGCACTGGACAAAATGGTAACAAAACTCATTTGAATAAACATAAGGTCTAGAATCTTAAGAGAAATAACTTTCATAAATGTAGGAATGAGGAAGACATAATATTTTCCATCATCAAGCTATTATATAATGCAGTAATCAAAGAAACTATTTTGTACTGGTTACAAAACAGAAAAGCATATTAGTGGAAGAAATCAGATAAATAACAACAATGAGAAACAATTAAGGTCAGGATAAAGCAAAAAATATACTCGGGGAAGAAATCTACAATCAATATGATAAGGGTAAGGGACTGGACCTCAGGTTTCACTGGTAAGGCTTCCCAGATGAGGAAACCCTCACCATCTCTGCACCTTATATTGTTAGAGCTGCCTAGAACACTAAGAGGTTGAGTGACATGCGCAGGGTCACAAAGTATGTGTTAGAAATGGACTTGAATCTTGGCTCCAGACTATTTACTATTCCTGAGGAAGAAGATAAACAAGTGGAAAAAGGTATCTTTCTCAATTATTACTGGAGGGTTGGGAGAGGGATTTCCCACCTAGTCTTAATCACTAAATGGGGATTGCCTCAGTCAAACTGAAATCTGTTAAAGACCTTCGCTTAAAAAGGCCAAGGTCTCCCACCGTATCCAAGGCCATCACCAGTCGTCCTGATCTACATCTCACTACTCAACCCAAATGGTTCCTGAAGAGAGATGAAGCTGGTGACTTGACACAGCCCTCCCTCACTTAAATCAATTCACCTGAGTGTCCTGGCATTACCTCCCTGATGTCATGGTCCTCTTCAACAATAAAGGGCAAACAGCAATAACAAGGCTAAGGGGAGAGTTCTTGACCAAAACAGAGGTTGAAGGATAAAACAGAAAAGAGAAATTTTTGACTACATCAAATGTAAAAGGTTTTTTCACAAACTGAATTTATAGAGCTAGCATAAGTAGGCAGCCTGTTAATTGGCGATTTTTTTAAAAGTACCTATGCATCACATGTCTTTCACAAGTCTGATACATAAGATATACACTGAATTAAAATAGCTATTTGAGATAAAGCATTCCTCACTAAAAGAGAAGTGCTCAAAATTTATCAAGTTTTACAAAACAGAACAGCAAAATGACAAAAAAAGAACTGTTCCAAATTCTAAATGGGAAGAATGTACATTAAATCATCCCTGAGGTTTCTCCTCCCTCCCCAAAACTAACAAAGATGACAAAAGATGCAAACAGTCAGTACAAGATCTAGCCTCACTCAGTACATATTTGATTACCTGCTACAAGCTTATAGTTGTTGATGGAAAAAAAGAATCCTTTTATAGACTTTATTGTCTTTTAGTTTTTCATGATCAAGTTTCAAAGAAAATATGGTTTTTAAAATTTGTGGAATATATTTAAGGAGCTGATTTTGGACCCTTTGTATATTTGATGCCCTGACCTTTATGTATTTATTTTATGCACTGCTTGGACTTAGTGTTCATTTTCTACTATGAAATGATTTACTCATACATTTCATTAATTTTGCAGACTTTCCTAGAGATACTTTGTTGTTGTGCAATCATTCAATCATATCCAACTCTTCATGACTCCATAGATTATAGTATGCCATCCTTCCATCCTTCACAACATTATCTCCTGAAGTCTGTCCAAGCTCATGTTCATTGCTTCCATGACACTATCTAGTCAATCTCATCCTCTGCTGTTCCCTTCTTTGGCTTTCAATCTTTCCCAAGATCAGAGTCTATTCCAACGAGTCCCATTTTCTCAATATGTAGCCAAAACATTTACACTTCAGCTTCAGTATTTGTCCTTCCAAAGAATAGTCTGGATTAATTTAAGTACTGCCTGATTTGACCTCCTTGCTTTCCAAGACTCTCAAAAGTCTTCTCTAGCACCACAATTGAAAAGCCTCAAATCTGCAGCATTCAATTTTCCTTATAGTTCAACTTTCACAGCCATACATTACTACTGGAAAAACCACTGCTTTGATTATATAGACTCCTGTTAGTAAGGTTATAGCTCTGCAGATTTTGCCATAGATTTCCTCCCAAGGAACAAGTGTTACTCAATTTCAAGTCTGCAGTCACCATTCTAAGAATATGAAATCTGATACTGCTTCCAATTCTTTTTCACTCTATTTGCCAATAAGGAACGAGACCAGTTACCATGGTCTCAGTTTTTTTAATGTCAAGCTTCAAGCCAGCTTTGACACTCTCCTCTTTCACCCGCATCAAGAGACTTAATTCTTCACTTTCTGCCATCAGAGTGGTATCATCTGTGCATCTGAAATTGTCAATATTTCTCCCAGCAACCTTAATTCCAGAATGAGCTTCATCTAGCCTGGCATTTCACATAATGCACTCTGCCTCTAAGTTAAATAAACAAAGTAACAATACATAACCTCATTGCACTCCCTTTCCAATCTTAAACCAATTAGTTATTTTATGTTCAGTTTTAACTATTGCTTCTTGACCCACATACAAGGTCCTCAGGAGACAAGTAAGATGACTTGGTTCTTCCATCTCTTTGAGGCCTTGCCACATTTTGTTGTGATTCACACAAAGGCTTTAGTAGTCAAACAGAAGTAGATGTTTTGTCTTGTTTTCTGGAACTCCCTTTCTTTCTCCAATGAATGCTGGCAATTTGATTTGTAGTTCATCTTCCTCTTCAAAAACCAGCCTGTATTCCTGTTAATTCTTGGTTCATAGAGGCTGAAGTCTAGCTTGCAGAATCTTAAACATAACCATGTTCCCATGTGAAAAGAGCCTAATTGTTCAGTAACCTGAACAGTCATTGGAATTGCCCTTCTTTAGAACTGGGATATAAACTGATCTTTTCCAATCCAATGGCTACTGTTGAGTTTTCCAAAGTTGCTGGCATACTGGGTGCAGTATTTTCACAGCATCATCTTTTAGAATTTTAAGTAGCTTATCTGGAATTCTGTCACCTCCACTAGTCTTATTGCTAACAATGCTTCCTAAGGTTCATATCACTTCATTCGCCAGGATGTCTGGCTCTAGTTCAATAACCACACCATTGTCCTGAGCAGTTAAGATCTTTCTTGTATAGTTTTTCTGTATATTCTTGTCATCTCTTCTTGATACAAGGCCTTACCATTTTTATCATGCCCATTTTTGCTTGAAACATTTCCTTGATATCTCTAATTTTCTTGAAGACATCTCTCATCTTTCCCATTCTATTGTTTCCTTCTTTTTTGTTTCCGCACTGTTCATTTATGAAAGCCTTATCTCTCCTTGCTTTTCTCTGGCATTCTGCCTTCAATTAATAAGTTTTTCCCTTTCCCCTTTAACTTTCACTTCCTTCTTTCTTCAGCTATCTGTTAAAACCTCATCAGGAAGTCATTTTCCTTTTTTGTTCTTTTCTTTGAAATGTTTTTTGTTGCTGCCTCCTATAGAATATTGCAACCTTCTGCCCATGGTCCTTTAGGAGCTCTACCAGATCTAATACCTTAAATCTATTCATAAGACATATTATTTAGGTCTAACCTAAATGTTTTTCCCTACTTTCCTCAATTTAAGTCTGAATTTCACAACAAAAAATTCATGACCTGAGGCACAGTTAACGTCCAGTTCTTAAAACAGACAGTATTATAGTCCTGAAGTTTGTTTGGGGAAGACTTAAGTATTCCAGGACACTTTAAATTATGGGCCTTCCCACAGAAGGGGCAAGAGAACAAGGCAAGTACTGAGACAGAAAATATGACCCTGTGTGAAAATGAGATTCACTGTGTGATGTATAAAAAGTTCAAGAGACATAGTTTCTGGTTAATGATTTTATTAATAAAGTTAGCATATTATTAATAAAACGATGGTTATTTGGCCATCGCTCTTGTACCAAAGATGAATCATGGAGCCCACTCAATACTTATATGCCCTTGGAAGAGTTGCTGTTCCTGAGGGTAGAAATCAACCCTGAGTGGTTAACAATTAATGAGATAATGAATATCATACTGAAAGGTGAACCTATTCTAATGAAGGTCTGGGGTACTGACTGTGATCACTCAGTCTTACTCAAAGGCTAAGTCACATCACCTGTCTGACAAAAGGAAGAATCCACATTTTCCCAGATTTGTCTGAGTAAAACACAACAGGCCCAGAATTCATCAATGCACCTAACTTTACCTTTTGAACTGATCTGAGTCTCCCTCTCAGTAACCTATATGGGCTGACTTCTGAATGAGGAAGTAGAAAAGGGGAAAAATCTTGGTCCTAATTCAGTAGTTAGTTATTAAATACAAGAATGACATAATCATTTCTCTCAATTGGGTATGAACTAGGAACCATGTAAATGGCAACATCCTATGAGGGCAGTACAAGAACAAAGAAGACACTGCCCTTGACAAACTTAATGGTTTAGATCAGGAATCCTTAGACTTTCTGTGTCATGGACCTTTTCGCCAATATAGTGAAGCCTAGGGACATCTCAGAATGATGTTTTTAAATGCATAAGATAAAATTCATAGAATTACAACAGAAAGTAAATGGTACTGAAAATAAAGATTTCATTTTTTTTTCCATCCAAGTTCAAAGTCCTTGAAATCTGGTCATTTCTGCATTTCGATGGTGGTAGTGAGGCAGTTTCAGGAGTTGTGGAGTGTAAAAAAGAAATATGTGAAAGCTAAAGAAAAATGAGATTTAAGTAACAAATTCAATGCAATAACAGAAGAGAAGTTTTCCAGCTGTACGTGGTCAATTCCTAAGCCAATAGTATAAAGTTCTACAAGACTGCCAGGAAGAAAAGATCACTTGAAGCTGGAAGGTCACTAGAAGGTAAAATGTGAACCTGGATTTGAAGAAGGGGGAGAGGTCAGACAGGCACAGGAGATGATGGAGCTTTTTCGAATGAATGATTACTACTAACGAACTTCCAATAAACTCCTCTCAGACAACAGCCATTGGACCCTTTCTTTCCTTCTTTCCCTTCCAGCCAATCTGATTTATGGATGGGTCCGTAAATTTAGCCAGAAATGGGAAACATGAAGGGAAGGAGGCATTCAGGGTGAGAAGACGTAATGAGAGAATACACCCTGTGGGGGATGGGGCATAAAAGAGCCCAGGGGCTTTCCGTACAGGTGAAAACCGGAAACTGGGAATGCAGATCACGACAGGGGAGAGACTTCCGCAGACCATCCTCAAGACGTTCCTTTGGGGCGTCGAACCTTCCAGACGCCCTCGGCCTGCTCGACACAAAAACGAAAGGAGCGTCGACTGTAACATGGGAACCGCCAGCACCTACCTCGGACTGCACAGCAGGGCTACGGAAATGCGCGCTCCTCTCCCCTCCCCCTCCCGTCCAACTCTGACAACGTCTGACGGAAGCCCGGGGCTCCTTCCCGTCCTCTCAGCGCTTTGCCGAACTCTCCCCTGGGGCGTCTCACCGGAGAAATGTAAAGAGCCGGGCTGGCGGTCACGTGGTGGTGCACGTGGCGGTGCACGTGGCACTTGACGGGGCGGGACTTGCCGGGAACTGGGATGAGTTTGGTGGAGTGCGCATGAGCAGGAGCCTGAGGGCCTTTCTCCTTCCGGGTCACTGACGAAGATTCGCGCTTTCAGGCTGCAAGCCCGGAAGTTCCCTTAGCAGCTCTACCGGGATTGAGCCTAAGGGGCAGGACGGGAAGCCCCGCGAGATGTTCTGAGACTTCTCCCGGGAGAGGGTGAGATGTCAGCTTCCGGTGTGCTGGCCCATCTGCCTTCTCGCGAGATCTCTCAGCTCCCCGCGGAAATGCATCTCTTTCAAAAGTGAGCCTTAGGCCATGCGCAGGAAGCTTTTGCTCTCTGCTCCATCTTGAAAACCCTTTCAAATATTTGAAAATAACCTTTGTGTTCATTCAATCAAACAAAAAGCATCTAATAAATGCAGTTCTATGTACCACTCACTGTGCTTGGTGCTGGAGATAGAAGGGTGGCAACGCGCATACATTGAGCACCTCCTGAGTGCCATGCCCTGTGCCACAGGCCTACAGAATGATCTCATTTGGGACCCTGGGAGGTGGCTGCTGTTACCATTCTCATGTCACAGTGGAGGACATGGAGTCAGAGGTTCAGTGACTTGCCCAAGGTCATGCCTTGGAGGCCATATTTGAACCCACATTTTCTGGACTCCAGTCTCCCAGCTCTGTCCATCCAGCCACTTACAACAAAGAGGGAATTGATCACTGTTGGCAAAGAGTTTGCACTTTAATTGGGGAGATGAGTCCATTTGTAAGCGTTTTTTATAGAATAGATATTCAGAAACAAAATACAAAGTCGTTAATTAAAGACATTCTGAAAGGGAGGGAACAGTGCCAGCAGGTGGAGGTATCAGAGAAGGTTTCATGGAGAAGGTGGTATTTTAGCCTTGACTTGAAGAAAAAAGGGATTAAGTGAGGAGGAAATGCATTCCAGAAGGGGAACACGTGCCCTTCAAAGGCACAGAGGTGAGGGAGAAGGCATCCTGTAGAAGCAACAAAATAATCCAGTTTGGCTGGAACATAGAGTTCAGGAAGAGGGGTAATGTTGAATGAATTAACAAGAAAAGGTTGGGGCCACTGTGGAAAGAGTTTCCAAAACTCAACAGTTGAGTTGATATTTTTTTACTTACAACCAATGGGGAGCCACTAGAGTCTACTTGGTAGAAGCCTAGACTTCAAGAAAATCACATTAGTGGCACTATGGAGGATAGGGTGCAGTAGTGAGAGTCTTGAGGCAGGGAGACTAATTTGGAGTCAATAATCTAGGTGAAAGAGGATGAGGTCCTAAACTAAGATGACTGGAGAGAAGGAGTAAGATATGAGACAGGTTGTGGAGGGAGAAATGATCATATTTGGCCATTTGGGTGGTTATAGGGAGTGAGAGAGAATGCAGAGTCAAGAATAATGCTAAGACTATGAACCCTGAAGATTGAAAGAATGGTGGTGATTGACAGAAATAGAGAAATTTGGAAGAGGATTTTTCTCATAGCACCTCATCATCCAACAAGAAAATCAAGACACAGAGAGGTTAGGTAACTTGACTAAGGTCACACTAAGTTCTCATGCAAAATGCTCCAGGCTTGAAACTTAGGTTACTGGAGTCTACCAATTTCCCAACTCTTACTTGAAAACCCTTTTCAACACAATTACCAGTTAAGGAAGCCAGAACAGCCTAGCTCTGGGGCAGCAGGACAGCTGTAGGTAATAATGTGAGAACCATACCACTGTCTCCTTCACATTGGGGCTGCGTGCAAGCAACAGATAAAAAAGCATGAGAAAGTAGAACATCTGGGTGCTAAGGAAAGTTTACCTAAGTTAGGGCTGTTGATGAAATGTTTATTTTGGAAGGAGGATGATAGTGATTCAGATGAAATTCTTCAAGATGCATCAGTGAAAAGGGTGCTTTCGTTGTGTTTCCCTGTGTTGTATGAGAGAGGTCTTGTGTACCAGATCATGATGCTGGCTGAGTCAAGGTCTGAGCGTGAGGAACATTAAAAAGTTTAATGATGAGTCAAAAATCTACTTGAGAAGCTCTGCTACTGTTTACATTAACAATCTCTTTTGGGCCCTTACCTACCTCGAACCCTTGCCTACCTCAAGCGCCTGCCATGTTGCCTCCAGTTAGACCAAGGAGTTTATATTGTTTAAAATTTAAATTTAAAATAAAAATTTTGTATTGTTTACAAATATTTTCTATAAGAATATAAATTTGTCAACTAATATTTGTGGAGCATCTGCCACATGCTGGTATTCATCGTGCCTGGTAGAAAGGTATGGAGAATGGGAAGGAGGACTGGTGAGAATAAAAAAATGTGACACCGTTGCCACCCAAAAGGAGTTTGCAACCTCGTTGAGGAAGTAAGAAGTATATATATATAGAAAAATAACTAATAACTTTTTATATTAATGGCAGGATTTAACAAGAGTTCATGTTGCTAAAGACATGTGACCTGAATAACAGCAGGATGATCTCTGAAGTCTCTGGAAGGAAAAGGTAAGTACCTGAGTTTTGAAGCCTGGCGATAATTGGATTTCTGCTTAAAGAGCTCTGGTAATTCAAAAATAGCTTAGTCTTCTGTTTGTATTAGACTTTGGCACTAATCTGCTAAATGATCATCAAAGAAAACAGTGTGAACTACCCTTCAACCCCTAACAATAACTGATTTCACATAATCTAAAGTATATACAAGTATATATAAATACTATGAAATATACAAGTAATTTGTACACATTATTTCATTTAAACCTCACAATAACCCTGTGAAGTAGATATTAATCCCATTCTTAAGCATCTCCTCTACATTTTTCATGGACTGCCAGAAATCCTTTGGCCTGCTTCAAACAGCCTGTGGGCTCCAAGTAGTGTAGGCCTGCTTTAGAGACAGAAAATTAAATCAGGGATGTGAAATGACTTGCCCTAGGTCATACAGCTAATGTTAAAAGCAGAATTTGAACTCTTGCTTTCCTAACCATAAGAGCAACATTCTCCCAGGAGTGTGCTGAAGTCAGCTCATACTGACGAGAGAGAAGATTGTTGAATTTTTAATGTGAGAGTTTACATATTAGAACTTGCCTACTACTACAAATCAGAGCTTTGATTTGTTGTGTTGAGCTTAATAAATGTTGATTGATTGCCTGAACTCAATAAAGTAATGGAGAAAATGTTAATAATGAAAATTAATTTTAAAATGGAAATTAATTTTTAAATTAAATTTTAAAAAATTAATTTAAAAAATGTGTTTTTGGAGAGTTATTTGTTAAATGTTTAACAATGCTCCACCGTATCCTCTACATAATGTTCTTTCATAATTAGTGTTATGAAAAGATCTAGGAACCAGCAATGCCTATGATTTCTCCCATCAGACATGCTGATTTAAGTTTCCAGTTATAACAAAACAGCCAGTTCAGAGAGGTACTTCAGCACAACAGCTGCCACAAAGAATGAGGGAACACCAAGGATCTTGCTTTCAGCAAGTATGGCAGCCAAAGGAATGTTGTAATGATTCCATTGAGCACTCTCTGTTTGTGTTTGTGCCCATACCAGGTAATAGCTATACGTTGACTGGAAGTTGTTCCATAGCTTTCCTCTGTGGTTTTGGTGGGCTCTCTCCCATGCCTGGAGTAGTCTCCTTCCTCACCTCTGCCACACAGAATTGTACCTTCCTTCAAAGCTCAACTCAGCACCACTTCTCATAATGTTCCTTTCCTGATCACTCCCCAACCCCAAAATTATTTTGCATTTATGCAGGGTGTTCCCAAAGTGTTTGTGAAGTTTTAAGCTTGGTAGATTAAGGAGCCTAAAACAACACCAATTCTTGGAGGACACCCTGTGTTTTGGATATACTGTTTCCCTAAAGAAAAATGTAAGGTCTTTCTTCCTATTTCCAATGCTTTCCTTTTCTCTACCTGGAGAATGATTTTCCTGCCAGGAAGACTAGACAAACCCATTTAGCAGAAAGTTGGAACCAGTGATTGTAAGTACGGACTCATCTGTACTCAGTGGGTTCAAGTGACCAGGCCAGGATCAACTATAAGGTACTTAAAAAAAACCAAACAAGTAAATGTAATTTTTTTTAGTTGTTGTCCTGTCATGTACTAATCTTTGAGAATTATGGAAAATAGGACAGGCATCACAGGACTGCACAATAGCAAATGTCCCAGTTTTGTTTTGTTTTTTAACGGAAAGGGGTAATGTTTGCTAACAACAGACTGATACACTTTACACTTATTCCTGGCAAAATTGTAGAATGTATTAATAAAGGGTTGGTTTATGAGATTTAGGAAGGGAAGCTGCCAGGCCTAGAGGCCTGAGGGCTACCCGAGTCTTACCTTACCTCTATCGCAGGTCTTCGGCTGGCCAAACCGGATAAACGTATGAGAGAAGAGACTTTCCGGAGTCGAACAAGGGTTAAGCTTTATTCAGGGTCTCGGTTACATGTGCAGGGGAAGCTCTTCCTTAGGAGGGAGAGAGAAAATCTCCCAAGGAGGCAAAGATCTTATAATAAGAGATTGGAAGCAGAAGTGTAAGTGGGGAGAGAGGGGGAGGGGAGAGAGAAGAGAGGGAAAACAGAGCCTTCTGTCCTGTCACCTCCGAGCTAAGAGAGCCTTCAGGCTTTCCTGATCCTAATTAAGCTCTCCGGCCGCATAGTTTGCACCTGAATACCGTGCCTGTTAGATAACAATAGGTGTGCCCAGATCCGGGACAGTCTCGAGGGGGATGCTCCTCCCATCACGTTTCTCACAGGAAGAGGCAGAAATACATGAGATTGCTCGGTCTCACTCCTCGATTCCCTGCTGTTTTCTGGGGGGCCTCATGAGAACTCTAAGATTTAGAAGTTCCCACCTTTACCCGCCCGAGACTGTCCACATGGAATTGAGCTTCCACCCCCAACAGGAAGCAATCATTAAAAAAAAGAATGGGTTTGGGAAGAACAGGTTTTGGCAGACTGGAATCCTCTTTTTAAATTTTTATTAGCCAAGTTTCTTACTTCTCTAAGAAGGAAGCTGTTAAGGAAGTCTCTCTAGGAAGATGGTGCCTGAATTCTGACTTGGAAACTTTACAATTTGGGATTACCCATGACATAACCCTCAAGGTTGGTAAAAGTCCATGATCAGTATCTCTAGTCTGTCATATGCTCAGAAATGGAAACCAAATATGGGGTCCAGTAACCTCAGTGCACCTGAACAGATATATGTGGCTTCTTTGCCATGTGTTTCTCCTGCAAATAGCCATTTTCTACTCCCAGGGGGTGTTGGAGGAAAAAAAGAAATTCTCTCCCAACCCCTTGCTATACTCAATCTGGAAATCCAAGGAGGTTTAGAGGGGAAAACAGTCCAATTTGGTGCCCAGCTCACTTTTAAATAATAAGGTACCAAGGGGGAGAGCAGCTTTCCTGGTGAGTATGTAAACAACTTTGTCTCAGTTAACGACATAGAAGCAAGTCCTAATCTCTGAAATCCAAACAATAAAGCTCTAGAGAGCATACCGATACTGGCCTCCCATCTATCTCTGCTTACATAAAGAATAGGTGACATATTCATACTAAGATAGTCATCTTTCTGGCATAGTCTGTCTCCCTCATCTTCAGACCCCTCACCTTCTTCAATAGCAGCATTTCCCAGGAACTTTCTCCTTTTTATTCTGGCTCCCAGGAATCTTTCTTCACTTCTTTCTGGGCAAACACCCCAAACTCACAGCATTATGGGTACCATTACTGGGGCTGGGAGGCAGTGGTTGCCTCTAACTCTTGTTGGTGAAGTGAGTGATTATGTTTCTACCCGATATATGTCTATATACCAGTAGAGTGTCCATTTTAAGGTAAACTTGAGATTTTTGCACAAGGAGAAATGTAACCTCTTAGATATTGCCAGGGCTTGATGGAATGGAATTTAGTGCTAAAATCTGGCAGGAGAAGAGGGCTATAACTTCTTCACAGGTTGAAAAACATATTTCAAGAATATATACTCAGGTCCAGTCTCTGTCCCTATCCTTAGACACACCTGCATGGAAATCCATGAACGCTAAGAGAAAAGCAGCATGAATGGTATTTGGATGAGGAAAGAAACAACAGCACTAATATTATGGGAAAATGCTGTAGACTGATCATACAAATGTAGAAAAGGAAACATGAGTTCCTGATACAGATTACAAAGAAAAGTTGAGGAAGCTCTTCAATTTGCTAGACATCTGGAAGATTCATAGTACTAAGTGTGATGAATCCATCTCTTGTGTTAAAGAGATTTCCTAACTCAAATGGTAAAGGAAGCAGTGAGAGAAACTGAACAATGAACCTAGTGCTGTTGGACAAGGTATTGCTTAGTAAAGTGGAAGTAATGAAAACTTTGAAGGAAAGAGATCCAGATCAATGTACCATCTCTGCTATACAAAGAGGGGAATGTTGGGTAGAGTAAGATGTGCTCACAAAACTCAGGGAAAGTAAATTTCAAAGAATTCTAAGAAAAGGTAAGTATGATCAAATAACCTATGATTCTGAAAGAGAAGTCAACTCAAGAGAGAGATGGAAAGCTCTCAAAATATTGAAAACCTGATAATATGTTTAGGAATAACAATTTTTTTAATATTCCCCTCAGAGAAACATAGGTAGGATAATAATAGCATTAGGTTGACATAGAAATTGTTGGAGGACTACAACCAAAGAGCATTTGTCATTGAGGTACTGTTAATTCAGAATATGTTCTCAATCAACAGTACTATTACCAGACCCTCTTATCAGCACACTCTTTTAAACATTTTTTACAGTGTTTAGATGAAGATGGGGGCATGATAATTCAATTTGCAAATGACTTGGGATCTAAGAGGAAAATTGTTCAATTAAAGGAGAAAGCAGGATATTAAAAATTTTGAGACTACAATAATGGGCTAATTCAAACAGTGAAATTTAGTAGAGACAAATGGTATACATTTTTAAAAAGTTGAGCAGAAGTAGAGGACGGGGGAGATATGAATACACAGGAGTTTAGAAGAAAAGACTTGAGACTTAAATCAACTGCAAGGTCAGTGTGAGTTAGCTGTGTAATGTGGCTGCCAGAGAAAGCCAGCACAGTCACAAGGTACTTTAAAAAGGCCATTCATTCCATAAAGAAAGTAATAGACCCAGTACCCTTCTTACTAGTCAGACAACACATGGAGCATTGTCATCCACAAGCATTTATCAGGTGCTTAGTAAATTCCTGACTATAAGGAGCTATAGTCTAATGGGGGAGAGAGTATGCAGACAGCTATGGACCTGTAGATACAGTTTAGGTGGGACACAAGTCTTAGAGGGAAGGTTTTAGGAATGGCAGTGGAAATCAGAAGGACCTCCTAAAGAAGATGGGATCTGAGCCAAATACTGAAGGAAACCAGTGATGTGGATATGTGTAGCAGATGGCCTGCGTCCCTACACAGCTCGGTAATGTGGTGAAGAAGAAAGACACAAGAAGCCGGAGAAGAAAGACCAACTCCACTTTATTGATCTGAGGGTCCCGGTATTTATAGACAGAAACTGTAAGCCCAAGTGACATTCTGCTTGTCTCCGCCCTAGTGATTAAATCAGTCTTGTGAGACTGATTTAATCAGACTGTGAGCCTAGAAACATCTATTTTACATATCCCTTGTTTTCTGTAATTCTCTTGTTTGTCTCACTGAGACAGCAACATCTGGGGGTCATGGAGAGCCATTTAGGATGAAAATGAGCACAGTCTCAAAGAACAGTTTCCCCAAAGGTCTATCCTGATCTTGTCAACTGCACTCCACCCTGGCCCTCAACAGAGATGAGGAGGAAAAACATTCTAAATATGGGGAAATAGTTTAAAACAATGGAGTCAGTAGGTGAAATGTCATTAGGTTTATACCACTTCCTCAAGTGGGACACACCTAGCTGCTAAGAAGGTGAACTTTTTCATGTTATCCTTGGACAAAACTGAGAAATACCTGCTAGATGATACTATACTTAAGAGAATTAATATCTATATAGCCTTAATAGAAACAACTCCCATGCTCAGTGAAAGGTGAGGTCCCAGACAAGGGTACATCTTCCTCCTTCAGAGTCCACACTCTGGAGTGTTTTCACCAGTTAGTGGCCAATTAGTGCTGCAGTATCATTTAACCACTTAACAACAATTAGTTTTTACAAACGGATATTTACGGAGAAGCTATAGCAAGCACAGAAGGTAAAAATCATTCCCTCCTATCCCAACAGTTGGAGGCACACTCTCCCCTGTGCTACCTTGATCCTGGGGAGGGTAGGTTCAACCTTAAAGCAATTGCTACAAAATACTCAACCCACCAGCTTCACTAAGGTTGAAGTATGGTCACTTCCTGTTAGCGGCCATCAGAACACTTTTGTGTTGGGGGAGCCAGGTTTCTCAAGATGCTGTACTTCGTTGGGCTCATCAGGTCCACAAATCTGTCATGGACTCCAGCTCCTGGACATTCTCTGGTGGCTCCTCTCTTGACCTTTCAAAACCCACAGGGGCACAACCTAACACAACACTATTTCACTTAACAGCAGAAAAGAACACATGAAAACAGGCAAAGAACAGAGAAGACTTAATTCATGGACCCCAAGTTGGCCCTCGTAAGGAGAAGAAAGCCAAGGCTACTCTCTGACACACAAGCTTCTAGGAAGTGCCTCTGAACAAGGTCAGACAGTAAAGAGTCCTGAGTGGCAACCATAATGCACTTTTTGTTTGTTTGTTTTGCCTCCCAGTTTTTATAAAGCTGCCAGCCAAAAAGACTTTTCTTCACCATAAGTCAAGTGGACCAGAAACAGTCAAAATACCTACACATGTTCTGACTCAGGCAGGAAGCAGTGCCTTTCTGTTAGGTTATCATCCCTTTTGGGATTCAGGCTTCCCTGCCTCTTCCATATTTTGAAGAAGATGAAAGAAGGTGCAGACAGTGTAGAAGACCTTGGCCAGGGATAAAGTATCTACATGGAGGAGTGAGGGCACCATGACTGCCAGAAAATGGAAGATGCTTGAGAAAAAGAGGTCTAAGTTTATTAATGATAGAACAGGATAAACATCAGAGAAGGAAATGGCAAACCTCTCCAGTATCTCAAGGTTTTGAGTACAAAAAGTATTCTATAAGTACATGCCAACATTACTTTTATTAATGGCTACTTACAATTTTTAAATTATCAAACTTGTACTGTCCTTCATTTACCTGAGCAAATATTTAATCATATACCATTCTATTAAGATGTACTGACTCTTGCAAGATTCATAGCTCTGGTTCTATCCTGATAGCTGGTATATTATGTCTTTCAGAGCTTTTCTTTCTTCCTTTCTTTTTTTTCTTTTCCTTCTCCTCCTCCTTCTCCTCTCTCTTTTTTCTTTGTTTCTCTACAGTTCTCTCTCTCTCTTTCTCTCTCTCATGCATACACACACACATGCGCACACACACACACACACACACACGCACACACACACACACACACTCACTCACTCACTTCTCTGCCCTTTCCAAACCAAGTCACTGCATGTAGATCCTACCCTGTTTCCTATCTCCCTCTGTATGTTATCTCCTCCATTACAAAATAAGCTTTTTGAGGGCAGAGACTGTTATAGTTTCTCAAATTTATTTTTCTAGCATTTATCACAATACTTAGCACATAGTTCCTAATAAATGCCTTTCAATATATAAAGTAGAATACAAAACATCAAGATGAACTATTTAAAGAAAAACTGGCAAAAGAGGATTTGTCTTATCCAGATTTCAAAATATACCAACAACACAGTGGTCATAAGAGCTTCGTAGTGGCAAAAGGGAATAGAAAAATGCAATAGGATGGAATAGACTAGAGAATACAGGATGTATGAGGTTACTGTTTTATAAAGCCATGCTATGAAAATATTGGAGGACACAATCAATATTCAGTAAAAAAAAAAAAAAGTTTTGGAAAGAATTGGAAAATAAGTTCAGTTTTGGTCAACTTTTTGTCTGTTCATTTGGTTCTCCTACTACATTTTGTATGTTTCCTTGATAATGTGTTTGGGTTAACAAATTCTTTACAATTGTTATTGTGTATACTTTTAAAACTTTTAAATTATGGAAGACACAAAACTGAGAGGGAGAGCTAGCAAATATTTTGGTAAATGGATCCACAAAATTCAGAAAAATATCAAGTTTGATTATTTCTCTTAAACATATTAAATATAAATTAACTGAATTGATCTGTAAGTTTGCTTTCACTCAATGAAAGAAGCTTTTGAAGGGCACTAAATAGGAAATGTGTTCTTAGCCCTTTAAGTCAGCTTTGTCCCCAAACTCAGCTTTCACTTACTACTTATTGGCCCTAATGCCTCTCTCACTGATAGCTGAGTTCTCCAGACTCAGTGTCTGGTAAGTTCCATGTCTATTGAAAACAAGCTTTTGTAATGCTGCCAGTACTAATGTGTAAGAAAATGATCTGTCACCTAAATAGGATTAGAATCATTGAACAACACTTTATTGAATATGAACATGCAAAGCTTCCCTTGAATGAAAGTTAAGGGAGTTTGCCTTAGGGAACCTTGGCCAACCAAATGACTTAAACACCTTTTTTCAGATATGAAGGGAAAATCAATATTTGAAAGAACAACTATTTGCAACATCAAAATCTAACTCTACTAGAGCTACTCCAAAGCAGAATGGAGATCTCAGGAGGAAAGTTGAATGACTTCTTGTCACATGTTTGGTGGAGGGGATTTTAGTTCAGGGAAAGGTTGAAATAGATGGCCTTTGAGAACTTTTCCAGTTCTGACGTTCTGTGACATCAAAGTCAATCAATATATCTTGTCGAATCTTTCACAATACTTCTCATACCCAACCTTACTTTCCATCTTTACTCTATTAGGCAGTATGGTAGAGACAGTTCTTGACTTGGATTCAGAAAGACCCTAGTTCTAATTCTGCCTTAGATATTTACTAGCTATGTGATCCTGGACAACTTACTTAACTTCTGTCTGCCTCAGTTTCCTCTATAAAATGGAGATAATAGTTAACACCTGGATCCAGAGTTGCTATGAGGATGTAATGAGATAATATCCTTAAAGTGCCATATAAAGCTCTATTATTACTGTTACAGAGGCAGCATGGTGTGAGGGTCAGAGTATCTGAGCTGTTTACACCCTTCAGATCATGTTACTGTTTAACTTTTACCTTCTTTATCTACAGCATTTTTTAACTTGTTAGGAGCCTGCCTGCTTAGCCATCCATGACAATCTAGTGATGTAAGTACAACTGATGTGAAGTTATTTGTTTGGACTAGGGGGGAGAGAGAGAGAGAGAGACAGAGAGAGAGAGACAGAGACAGAGAGAGACAGAGAGAGACAGAGAGAAAGGTAATTACATAGTTGTTTGCAAGTTGTCTCCCCATTACACTATGAGCTCCTTGAAAGCAAGGACTGTCTTTCACCTTTCTTTGTATCTTCAGGGACTAGTAGAGTACCTGGCATAAAGCAGGCACTTAATAAGTCTTTTTTGATGGAGTGACTGCCTGCTGTCATTCAGCTCCATCCAGAATCATAAGTGAGTCAGGGCAGGACATATGATTGGACTGAGGAGGCAGTACAAGACCCCCTTCAAAACAAGTTTATCTCTTAAAAAATGGGGAAACCTGATGAGAAGCCTATAGGGAAATATGGGAAGGCATGAGCTAATGCCCAGTGAGGGAAGCAAAATCAGAAAAAAAAAATGCATAGAATGACTACAACAATGTAAAGGGAAAGGAAGAGAAAAGCTTGTAAGCTTTCTGAGGTCAGGGAATGTTATGATTAGCCCTCAGTGACCCCACAGTGATAAATGCTGGTTGATTGATTGTCCCCTTAATCATGCCTTTTTATGGTTCCTACAAAAAAATATAACTCGTGTTTATCTTTGGCTTCACTCAATTTGATCATTCAATCTGGACACTAAATTCCTACCCAACACGATTTTGGTCTTGCCTTTCAAACCTGCCAGGCTCCACTCTAAGAAGTATAAAGCAAAAAGATAGGCTTGGAGAATGGGTGTTGAAAATAGCAAGTACAGTGTTTATAAATTCTGAGAGTTTGATATCTCTCCAAGTACTAAGTAAATAGATAAATAAACTCATTAAAATTATAAGCAGACCTTGCAGGATGGAAATATTGAAATACTGATGATTTTATTATCCCAATTGAGTTAATACTGGCATCTCTCTAATCTCTTAATCTTTGCTTCCTTTTTTTTTAATTAAAAAAAAGAGGCTAGATCTCTTCCTCTTGCCTAGACTGGAAGTACCCAAACTACTCACAGACCTAATACCACCACTGATCAGGATAAGAGCTTTGGCCTGCTCTGTTTCTGATGTGGGCTGATTCCACACTGTAGGCAACCTGGTGTCTCCCCCTCCCTGCTCCTAGGGGTTCACCATATTGACCTCTGGCCTGCATAACCCACTGCAGCTCAGAACACCTGAGCTCAAGAGATCCACTTGCCTCAGCCTCCCCAGTAGCTGGGGTTATAGGTATGCATCACAATAGCAAACTGTCTTAACTTATCCCATGTAGTTAAGAGAGAGTCATCAGAAAATGGACTTCTCTTTATACCTCAGAAAAGGAGTCTCTTCTAAAATATCTTTCACATGGCTCACCCCTCCTCTCCTTTAACACATACGGTCGTAATGAATTCACTATCACAGAAGGCACTGTTTCATTTTTAGATTTTAAATATCAAAAAATTGTTTCTAATGCTCTACTGTGTCTCCAGTGATACAGCTCATGAGTCATTTATGCTTGTCCATTTAGTGCACCTCTTAACCATGTTCTCTCACAAATTCATTATAAAGGATCCATCCAATATGCTGGAGGCCTTCTTCACATTCACTTTGTGAATCTCAGTGCAGCATTCCTACTGTGCATTTTATCCCCTCTACTCACTCAGGACCAGCTCACTTTCTCTTCTCACCTCTCCCAAAAGGGGTACATTCCTTTGATGGCATCCTTTCTGCCATTTCTTCTTGTAATTTCTTGTGTGTATCATAGGATCACAGAATTAAAGCTGGAAGGAAGGTTAGACATCAGCAAGTCCAACTCTCACTTTACAAGTAGAAGATAAAGATATAGACAATTGAAGAAATATTCATTGCTCATGAGGAGGCTGAGCCAATATAATAAAAATGACAATTCTACCTAATTTACTTATTCAGTGCCATATAAATCAAAGTACCAAAGAATTACTTTAAAGAGCTAAAAAATAATAACAAAAAAATTTGTCTGGAAAAATAAAAGGTCAAGAATATCAAAAAAATCAATTTTTTAAAATGTGAAGGAAGGTGACTTAACAGTACCAGATTTCAAACTATATTACAAAACATTAATCCTGAAAACAATCTGGTACTGGATAAGAAATAGAATGATAGATCAGTGGAATAGATTAAATACAAAATATGTTGTTGTAAATTACTTCAGTAATCTAGTATTTGATAAATTCAAAGATCTGGGGAGTAGAGTAAAAATGACAGAGTAAAACAAAGACTTGCTGTAGCTCTCCCCCCAAACCCAGCCAAATACCTGTAAAAAAGATGACTAAACAAATTCTGAAGCTGCAGAACCCACAGAATGAGGGAGTGAAGCAAGTCTCCAGCCTCAAACAGCCTAGAATGATGATGGGAAGTGTCCTTGGTGCCACGTTGGGAGCAGAGCACAGTCCAGCACTGGCCACACCAGCACAGATGGGATTTGGGTGGGCCTTGGGAGAATGAATTTCTGGTGCCTGTGGCAGCTCCCAGACTTTACAATCTCGAAACATTAAATACAAATTGGAAGGTTGGAGGAACAAACCTGTTCTGCATGAGAGAGTGATCTGGTCCTAACCTCAGGGTGGCAGAGGGGGCAGAGGAGCTTACAGCAGCCACAGCAGAGGCAGAAGCAGTGGCTTCTGATGCTCTAGGCTCACAGAATGTGGAGGGTTAGAGCAGCTGACAGTACACCCCCCAACCCCACTGGAAGCAGAGAACTACCTTGACAAAGGGATAAAAAGTCAAGTAAATGGCTAGGGAAATGAGAAAAAGCTGGAAAAAAAATCAGACTATAGCATCTTACTTTGGTGACAAAGAAGACCAAAATATACAAACAGAAGAAGACAACAAAGTCAAAGATCCTCCATCCAAAGCCTGCAAAAGAAATATGTATTGGTCTCAGGCCATGGAAGAGCTTAAAAAGAATTTTGAAAATCAGATAAGAGAAGTAGAGGAAAAATTAGAAAAAGAAATGAGAGTCAAGCAAGAAAATCATGAAAAATGAGTCAACTGCTTGCTAAAGGGGACCCAAAAAATGCTGAAGAAAATAACATCTTAAAAAAATAGACTAATCCAAATGGCAAAAGAGATCCAAAAAGCCAGTGAGGAGAAGAATACCTTAAAAACCAGAATTGGCCAGATGAGGAAGGAGGTCCAAAAGCTCACTGAAGAAAATAATTCCTTAAAGGTTTGAATGGAGCAGATGGAAACTAATGACTTTATGAAAAGTCAAGAAATTATAAGACAAAGCCAAAGGAATGGAAAAAAATAGCAGATAATATGAACTATCTCACTGAATAAACAACTGACCTGGAAAATAGATCCAGGAGAGGTAATTTAAAAGTTATTGGACTACCTGAAAGCCATGATCAAAAAAAGAGCCTTGACATCAGCTTTCAAGAAATTATTGAGGAAAATTGTCCTGATATTCTAGAACCAAAGGGTAAAATAGATATTGAAAGAATCCACCCATCACCTCCTGAAAGAGATTCCAAAAGGAAAACTCCTAAGAATATTGTGGCCAAATTCCAGAGCTCCCAAGTCAAGGACAAAATGTTGAAAGCAGCCAGAAAGAAACAATTCCAGTACTGTGGAAACAGAATCAGAATAGCACAAGACCTGGAAGCTTCTACATTAAAGGATCGAAGAGCTTGTAATATGATATTCCAGAAGTTAAAAGAGCTAGGATTAAAACCAAGAATCACCTACCCAGCAAAACTGAGTGTAATACTTCAGGGGAAGAAATGGTCATTCAGTGAAATACAAGACTTTCAAGCATTCTTGATGAAAAGACCAGAGCTGAACAGAAAATTTGACTTTCAGACACAAGAATCAAGAAAAGCATGAAAAGGTAAACAGGGAAGAGAAATCATAAAGGGCTTACTAAAGTTGAACTGTTGATATTTATAGATAGAGGACACAGGGTAAGTTGAATGTGAAGGGATGATATCTAAAATAATAAAATTAATGGGTGAGAGTAATATAATCAGAGGAGAATGGGAAAAATAAAATGGGGTATATAATCTCTCACATAAAGAGGCAAGAAAAAGCTTTTTCAATGGAGGGGAAGAGGGATGAGGTGAGAGGGAAAGAGTGAACCTTACTCTCATCACACTTGACTTAAGGAGGGAATAACATACACACTCAATTTGGTAGGAAAATCTATCTTGCACTATAGGAAAGTAGGAGAAAGGGGGTTAAGTGGGGGTGGGGGGATGATAGAAGGAAGGGCATATGGGAGGAGGGGGTAATTAGAAGTAAACACTTTAGAAGAGGAGCAGGATCAAAAGAGAAAATAGAATAAATGGGAGGCAGGATAGGATGGAGGGAAATAGAGTTAGTCTTTCATAACATGACTGTTATGGAAGTGTTTTGCATGACTACACAGTTATAACCTCTATTGAACTACTTACCTTCTTGTTGGGGGTAGATGGGGAGGGAGGAAGGGAGAAAAGTTGAAACTCAAAGTTTTAAAAGCAAATGTTAAAAATTGGTTTTATATGCAGCTGGGAAATAAGACATACAGGCAATGGGGTATAGAAATCTATCATGCCCTACAAGAAAATAGAGAGGATAGGGATAAGAGAAGGGGGTGTGTGTGATAGAATGGAGGGCAGATTGGGGGAAGGAGTAATTGTAATGCATGCTGTCTTGGCTTCCCCTTGGGCAGAGGGGAGAGATGGGGAGAAAATTTGGAAGACAAAGTCTTGTGGATGTGAATGTTGAAAACTAAAAATAAATAAATTGAAATCCAAAGATCCAAGTTTTGGGGGCAAGAACTCACCATTTGATAAAATTTGTAGGTTAAGCTCAAAAACAGTTTGGAAGAAACTAACTATAAACTAACATTTCATGTCATATACCAAGATAAAATCAAAATAGGTACATGCTTAAAACATAAAGGGTTATATCATAAGTAAATTAGGGGAACATGGAGAATTTTTCCTGTCAGATCTATGGATAAGGGAAACAGTTATGACAAAGAGGATCACAGGGAGAAAAATGGGTAATTTTGATCATATGAATTAAGTTTTATTAACTTAACATACGAAATTGCACAAACAATACCAATGCAGCCAAAATTAGAAGGAAAGCAGGAAATTGGGGAAACCATTTTACAGCACATTCCTCTGATAAAGGTCTCATTTCTCAAACATACAGGGAACTGAACCAAATTTATAAAAAATAAAAGCCATTCTCCACTTGATAAATGGTCAAAGAATATAAACAGGCACGTCTTCAGAAGAAGAAATCAGAGCTATCAATAGTCACATGAAAAAATGCTCTAAATCACTCTTACTTGTTCATTTTTCAGTTGTGTTCAACTCTCCATGACCCCATTTGGGGTTTTCTCAGAAAAAATAAAGGAGTGGTTTGTCATGTCCTTCTCCAGCTCACTTTTCATATAAGGGAACTAAGACAAATAGGGTTAAGTGACTTACCCAAGATCATACAACTAGAAATTGTCTGAGGCCAAATTTGAACTCAGGAAGATGAGCCTTCCTGATGCCAGGCCCAGCACTTTCTCCACTCCACAACCTAGCTGCTCCAGTTAGAGAAATGCAAATTAAAACAACTCTGAGTTACCACCTCACACCTGTCAGATTGACTGACATGACAGAAAAGGAAAATGAGCAATACTAGAGGAGGTGCGGAACAGCATAGACCTCAAGATACTGTTGGTAGAGTTGTGAACTAATCCAACCACTCTGTAGAAACATTTGGAACTATACCCAAAGAGCTATAAAACTGTGCTTATCTTTGACCCAGTAATATACTATTAGGTCTGTACCCTAGAGATCAAAGAAAAGGGGAAAGAATCTATATGTACAAAAACAGTTACAGCAGCTCTTTTTTGTGGTGGCAAAGAATTAGAAATTGAAGGGATGCCCATCATTTGTGGAACAGCTAAACAAATTGTGGTATATAATTGTGATAGATTACTATTGTGCTATAAGAAATAATGAGCAGGATGGTTTCAGAAAACCCGAGGAAGACTTATATGAACTGATGCAAGGTGAAGAGAGCAGAGAACATTGTACACAGTAACAGCAATAGCTTAATGATGATCTTGGATACTCTGATCAATATAGTGATCCAAGACAACCTAGATGATCCATAATGAAAAATGCTATCTACCTTCAGAGAGACAATTGATGGACTTTAAGTATAGATTGAAATATACTTTTTCAATTTCTTTATGTTTCTTGCTCTTCATCATTTGCAGCTTGGCTTTTTGTTTTGTGTTTTGTTGGGGGGGAATTGCAACATGGCTAATATGGAAATATATTTTGCTTGATCATGTTGCTTGCCTTCTAAATGGGTAGGGAAGGAGTGGGAGGCAGGAAGAGAATTTGAAACTCAAAAAAATTTTTTTAAATGAATGTTAAAAATTAATCAGTTTTTTAAAAAGTGAGACCCAGGATAAGCTAAGGGACTTGTCCAGTTTTCATCTCTAAGAACAGTGTCCTTTCCCTTGCACTACCCTGCCTTCCTAATGTGTTGCAACTCTACATTGCCCTCTGGGTGATCATCAGCTTTCATTCTGTTCAATCTGTTTTTGTTGGTCTGGGTTTGTGATTTCTATGGCATAGGGAACCACAATGAAGAAACTCCCTCCACAGAGGCAGATCAGTACCTGCTCTGTAACTTACAGTCTTAAATCCCTATCCCTACATTGGTTCTAAGGGAGGGACTTGGTTTCATTAAAAGAGCTGAGTTCTTTCTCATTTGAAATAAAATTGCCCTCCCAATGCCACCTATCCCCTGATCCTAGTCCTACTCTCTGAACAAGTCTAATCCTCTTTCATATGATAGCCCTGCATATATTTGGACATAGCTAGTATGTTTCAGCCCAGTGCTCAGCTTGGTGGCAACATTATTCCATCTAATTATTGATAAATAGACATAACTGAATCTTACAAAAATTGAGCGACAAAGACAGATATATTCCAAGAAAGTCAAGAATCTTGGCTTAGGGTGCTGAAGCAACCAGTGAATACATTGGCTGCTGATTTCAGACCACAGGGACATGCCAAAAGTCTGCTGGGCTCCTGGAAGAAGCCTTCTACCTTGAAGGAGGTTGCTCCTGCTGAAGTTGGAGATGACCCAGTGGTATAACAAAGACCACATCAACCTTGAACTGTGGAGAGTCCCCACTGATGGAAATCCATAAGCAGTTGTCATTATTCCAAAAATCTTGGACAATCCAGAGAGGCAGCACGGAAAGAGTGTTGGGTTTAGAGCACTAAACTTGGATTTGTGAAACCAGAATTGAAATTCTGCTCTACCATTTACTTTGTTTATCACCTATGGCAAATCATTTAACTTCTCTTGTCCTCACTTTCCTTCTCTATAAAATGAGAGGGTTGGAGTAGATGACCTCACAACTCTAGGTCTGTTTTGCTATGACCCCCCAACTGCCCAATGAATAAATACAAAGGATTCTTACTGCTCCTACTAGTCAGGGCAACCCATTACACTGGCTTCCAGAACCCTTAGTTTGTTTCTGGAAAAGTCCTGAAGGCTTTAAGAAGTTAGCTCTTTTGCAGCCTGGCTCTCCTCTTTCTACAATGTGGTTTCAGATCCTAAAGTTCCAGAGCCCCAAGCTTTTCAGGAGACAGTGTGTTGCAATGGGAAGAGTTCTGAATTTGGAACCACAGGCCCTATGTTTGACTCTTAACTCCACTTCTTACCACCTGCAGGAACATGGGACAATCCCTTAATCAATCTGAGTCTCAACATTCTTACCTATAAGAAGAGAGGATTGGGCTAGATGTCCTTTAAGATCCTATGCAGCTCTAGATCTATGAGTAATGTGGGCTATGACAAGGTTGGCACGGGGTGGCAAGGTGGAGTGTTTATTTTATTGGGTTGTGAGAAAAGATCATTACCTCCTGTGGGTTTATGAGAGGAAGACCAGCTAAACTAGGAATTAGGGGCAATTAACAGGTCAGAAAGAAGGGAACACGCTTATACTGCAGTTTGGAGGGGGAAGTTCAGAGTATTATCTAAAGTATTATCTAAAGATAAAGAAATATTGTTGGGGTCAAAGGGAAGAATCCACAAAGGTATACCAGTTCAGAAAGCAAGATAGTCATGTAGAAGAGCAGGCAGAAGCTGGGGGATGGTGGGGTAAAGGGGAAGCCCCCAAACTGGGGGCCATGCCCACAGATGGAGACAGCAGGAGAGGGGGACAGGTTCTCAACTGAGGAGGTGAGGTGAGGTGAGGGTGCTGGGAAGAGAGAAAGATCCAAAGCTAGAAGATGGGGGCTGTTTTTATGTTCTGTGATCCAGAGGGAAGGATCACAAAGCAGTGTCACATGGAAAATCAACCAGGGAAGCCTCTTTCTGTAGTGGAACTATGCCAGCCACACATACCCTTCTTCACTCAGCTGGGTCCCTCTGCCTCCCCACCTCCCCTAGTCCCCACCCAAGACAACAGGGCAAAGAGAGGCCCATAAGGGAAGTGTGAGGAGCCCCCTAGCCGGCTTCCCCAGATGTATTCATCCTCTGGCCATCCTGGACACATTGCACTTCAGGCCACCTCCTCAAAGCATCTGCCTAGGAGGGGAAAGAAACCTGCTGCTCCTGCTGAGTCTAGGTTCTCTCTCTGACTAATCCATTCTTTAGCTCCAGCTCATCATACATCCAGATAAACCAGACAAGATTTCCTTCTTCCCTCCCACCCCTCCCAGGCCCGAAAGAGTGACCCTAGCTCTTAAGAGATAATGAGGAGCTGTCTGGAGGAACTGTTCCTTTAGTTTTTAAATGAACCTTTACATTTATTTTTCCTTCCTGATACTCTCTAATTTCCATTCAACACCCTTCCAACTAATGATTCATATGCTTTTTTGTGCTGACATTTACAAAAAAGAATGTATCCCTCATTGGGATAAATCAGTCAGAGAATAGCTCAGATTTAGTTGTCATAACAAGTAAAAAACCTTTTTTTCAGCAACGTATCTTTCTCTGTTTGACATCTAGATCCTTAGAATAAACAAAGTATATGGAGTTTACCTCCACAGCCAAGATTATTAGGGATTTTCTTCCTCATATTTATGCAAACTTTCTGGTCTAGATCAAATTCCTGAAATTGATCGTAAGAGTATATATAGTCTTCCAATGACATTTTCCATGGCTTCATTGAAATATGAGCTAAAATGGGGTCATTTCCAAATGTTTTTCTGATTCTGACATTGGGTCTCCAGCAGGCTGTGGAAGGGTCAATGATACAGCTGAATGACAATGGATATGATGGCATTGTGATTGCAATTAATCCCAGTGTTCCTGAGGATGAAAAACTCATTCAAAAAGCCAAGGTAAGGGAGAAAAGTTGTTAACCGTGTATTTCCATTTCAGTAGGCTTTTTCTACTCATGCTGTCAACGCAAAGACAAAATACAAGCTTATCATATCCCTTCTCCCCTCCTCAGTATGTCGATTGTACTTATGTTTTATGCAGCATTCTATAAAATGCCGTTTGAGGGGAGTTCATCTGTTTGATAAATATATGTCTTCATTGCAGGCCTTCCCAGTTTTAATCATTCTCCAGATCTGTGTGTGAACAGTGTACCTATAAACTTTGTTTTCTCAGCCCACTGTGCTGAGGTAGGGGAAGGAGCAAGGAAATAGTGGGGCAGGACTGGGTTTTCAGTCTAGAGTTAGAAGGAAGCCTTGCCCACATGTGCATCTCCCACATGACTTACTCCTTCTCTATTCTGCAGATGCTTACTGCTGCTGTAAGGGATCACAATAATTATGGGATCATAAAAATTACATCTAAAAGACTATAGGAAATATAGCAAAAACAGATAGGTTTGTGTGTATGCACCAAATACCAAACTGCTAAAACCACAATAACACCAACAGAAATGATAGAAAATAAGCTATTGGCTACCAAATGTTAGAACAGGAGACATAATGTAAGGTTAGCTATTTTTCTAATCTGATAAACATTTAGTCCTTTTGAAACTGTAAAAAGCAGTCATGTTTCAGCCCCTCAAGCCAATTGCCTATCTGCATGCATATATTCTAGAAGGACCTATTTTCCACTTTTCAATAAACTCTTTATTGTTTTAAGGATTATCCCCACATAGACTCGTTCACTTCAACCTGACACTAGCTGTATAACCTTGGTCAGGTCACTGTAAAATGGAGATAAGAATAGCCCCCAACTTCAAGGAGCTCTTGTGAGAATCAGATGAGATGTGGATGTAAAGTGCTTGCCTCTCCAGAGCTCCCTCCCCATCCAGAGTAAGACTCACACCCGGCCCGATAACAAAACTGAATTTCAGAGTGAAAGAAGAATCTTTTATTACAGTCCTTGCAAGAAGAGGGCACCTTCCCTACAATGAGAGAAGTGTTCACCTCGAACAAAGCCCAATGCTTGTTGTGAAATTGGGAAAGCTTTCATTAATTTTTACGTTCATTCCCCTTGAATGAACAGGTCGCTCCTAGGGGAGGATTTCACACCCATGCAAGCCTTATGCTTTTAACTTCCTGCCACACCATCTATTGGCTAGAAGCCTCCTGAGCTCCTCACTTCACCTTCTCGTCTCTGACAGGCCTCCCTCAAACAGCTGGTCAAGTTCCTGACCTTTTACCTGACCGTGCTAGGTGGCAACTCTGCTGTCACTTAAACCTGGGAGGACTTTTAATCCTGTGGGAAAAAAATTCCTCTTTTGTTTCCACATTGACAAATGCTGGATATTGTTCCTCATACAGAAATTCTTCTCTCTCCTACCCCTCCTAGATGATGAGATCAGAGATTACAAACCATAAGAAAACTTAGACATTTTCTAGTCCAACTCCCTCATTTTTACCAATGAGGAAACTGGATCTCAGAGAAGTTAAGTATCTTACCTAAAATCACATAGCCCCAGGTCTTCCTGATTCCAGGTCTAATAGTCCTACTCATGACCCCACATGTCTTTGTTCAGTTGTGTAGCACTCTTTGTGGCCCCACTTGGGCTTCTCTTGGCAGAGATACTAGATCTATTTGTCATTTCCTTCTTTAGCTCATTTTACAGATGAGTAAACTGAGCCAAACAGGGTTAAGTGACTTGCCCAGGGTCACACAGCTAGGAAGTCTCTGAGGCTGTTTTTGAACACAGGAAAATGAGTCTTCCTGACTCCAGACCCAGTGCTTTGTCCTCTGAGTCACCCAGCTGCCCATAGTTCTCCTTTCATTTAGCCACTTGCTTCCTCTCCTTCTCAAATTCCCTCCTGTAGGAGCTCCTCCTTCCCAGGACCCTCTCAGTGCCAAAGGACTTCCTCAACCCAATGTTTCTGTCAACTCTTCTTTCTGCTACCACAGCCACTTTCCTCCTCCAGAGCTGTCCCCCTAGGAGAATCTATTCAATTCAGTTCAACTCAACAAACATTTTTTAAATACCTAGTATATGCAAGGAAGGCCCAGTAAAAATGAGACAAATGCAAAACAGTTCCTGCTCTCAGGGAGCTTACGTCTGCCAAGAATGTAGTCCCTTGGTCATTTCTTTCGTGGACCTTTGGTCTCCTGGCTTCTAGCCTCTCCTCAACCTGACCCATCTCAGAAGTAAGTCCTCACAAGTAAGACACTGGCCCAGCTGCATTATTTGTATTCAGAAACCATGACTGCCTTCTCATCAGATCTAAGAGAAAAGAAACTCCTCAGCTTGGCATTTAAAACTCATTTATAACAAGACTTCAGTCTACCTTTCCAGACGTTTCATAGATTACATAGGGGCAGTTAAATGGGACAATAGATAGAGAGTCTTGACTGGGAGTCGAAAAAGACCTGAATTCAAATCTAGCCTCAGATACTTATTCAATGTATGACCCTGGGTAAGCCACTTAACTGCTGCCTGCCTCAGTTTCCTCATCTGTAAAATAGGGATAATAAGAGCACCTACCACCCACAATTGTTGGGAAGATCATATGAGAAAATAATTGTAAAGCTTTTTATCTTACCTGCTCATAGGACACAGTGCCTGGCACGTAAGTGCTATATAAATATTAGCTATTATTATATTGACTATTACCTCACAGGGCTGTTGTGAGAATCAAATGAGAAATATTTGTTTTAAAAAAAAAAAGCACTAACTCAGCACCTGGCACATAGTAGGATCTATATAAATGTTTATTCCTTTCCATTTTCAAGAATCTACATCCCAGTCAATCTGGCCTACTTGGCAGTTCCTTTAACTTAGTATTTTACTTCCCATCTCTATGCCTTTGTATAGGCTATGCCCCATGCTGCACTGCACGCTTTCTGTACCTTTCACTCTAAGAATCTTAAGGTTTCTGCAGTGTTCAGTTCAGGCACCACCTCCTTCTTCCTCCTCCTTGTTAATATTCTCTCACATTAGTTTGTAATTACTTACTTATCTGTGGACAAGATCCATTCCTCAAGGTGCAAGAAAGTACCTTGAGGAATGGACTGTTTCATCTTTTATCTCTATAGTCTGCAGTGCCTTACACAAGGTATGAACATAAAAAACGGTGTGAATTTGAATTTGATCAAAGAAAATGATCCCAAAGACTGTGCTTTGGATTTGTCATTTTCACTTCTCTCTGACTCCATATTTCATCTGTCAGATAAGGAAGTTGGACCAGATGACCTTGAAAATCCCTTCCAGCTCTAACATTCTATGAATCTGTCAATGGATATATCAGGAAACTGAATGAATCCATCCAGGTTAGGATTTTTCCCTCAATATTTAATTCCTTCACTATTAATTTTAAAGTCCTTTAATTTCCTCCTCATACTAATCTACCAGGGAGATAATCCATGCATAGATGATGAAGACTGGAACAGTCCATCAACAAACATTTATTAAGTACTAAACATGTGCCACTCATATTAAGAATCTTTTCCTTATGCTCCTACTACCTCCCATTACTTGTAATAATTAGGATTTCCACCACAAAACAGGATGTGCATTACCTTCAACAGTGTAATTGGAAAGGACCACAACAAATCAAAACATTAGCCTTCGAATTTTAATTGATCAAGCTTGGCCACAAGAAAGAGGGATGAGAATATACCTGAGGGGCATCTGACATAGTTGATATTTGGTTAGTTTTACTTAACTGTCTTTTAAAAAAAAATTTAAATTCTTTGTTATCAAAGATGACTCCCCAAGAGGGAAAGGAAGAAAAGATAAATTAGGAAATTCAGATGATGTAAAAACGATTAATATTGGTGATCCCTTTACAAAAGTAGGCTTTTCACTTGGAGAAATTGAAACTTTAATTTTTAGTTAATAGATCAAGTATACCTGTGGTTGCTTTTTTAGGTCATAACTTAAGCCCTCTCATTTTCCAGGCTTATAATTTTTTTTTTTGGTCAATTCTTTGCCTGAATATTTAGGAGTATGTCTATTAGGGATATGGTTTCTGATGCACATTTTCACTCCCTAATCCCATTTTGTTGGAAAATTATGACTCCATGCATCTTTTTAATCTGTCAGGAAATGGTAACCGAAGCTTCCACTTTCCTCTTCCATGCTACAAGTAAAAGAGCTTATTTCAGGAATGTGAGCATTCTAATTCCCATGACGTGGACCTCCAGACCTGAGTATTTAACCCCAAAACTGGAGTCCTATGAGCAGGTAAGATAAAAAGCAGAGCTCAGAAATTCTACCACTCTTTCCTGCAAGGTATTTTTAAAAATGATTGCATTTTTTTCAGTGATGTGATTTACCTTGTTTTAGAAATTACACCCCACATGCAGTGTTATCACTTACTTGTTTTTATTCTTCTATAAAAGTCTTTCTCTCCCTTACTTCTTAGGCAGATGTCATAGTTGCTGATTCTTACCTGAAATATGGAAATGATCCATATACACTCCAATATGGACAGTGTGGAGAAAAAGGAAGATATATACATCTCACTCCTAACTTCTTGCTAGATGATAATTTGGATATCTATGGACCCCGGGGTACAGAATATATTTGATTTTTATTTTTGAATTTTAGTCTAAGAATGAATGTACTGTTGTAGTCACTGGTGTTGTTAAAGATTTTTAAATGGAAAAAAGGTATACAACAATGATAACTGTTTGGAAACTTGTGGTAGCAGAGCTTATCCCAGTTAGGTTTCTTAAATAACATTTTTCTTAGAATGTAGAACAAAATGAGTTATGTATTTGTGCATCAGATCATGAATGTGGTCTGTTTTTCATATATGTGTGTGTTCACATATATATTAATGTATTCATATATGTTAATATTAGTATGGTATATAAATATTTTGTATACTATATAGAATCATAGATATATCTATCTTGCTGCTGTTCAGTCATGTCCAATTCTTCATGACCCCTCATGGGGTTTTCTTGTTAAATATACCGGAGTGGTTTGTCATTTCCTTCTCCACTGGATTAAGGCTATCAGAGTTCAAGTGACTTGCCCAGGGTCACACAGCTAGTAAGTATCTGAGACTGGATTTAAACTCAGGTCTTCCTGACTTCAGACCAGAACTCTATCCACTAAGCCGTCTAGCTGCCTATATGTTATTACTATATATCACATAGAATTATGGAAATATTACCCATCTTGCTATATTTAATTACTAATCATTAATGTAAGAAAATATATATGAATTATCTGTCAGGGAAGAGGAAGAAACAAATTAAAAAATAAAGGTGATACAAAAAAATAAATAAACATTGACTGTCCCTTAAAAATCAGATGTATATGTATAGATATAGAGATAGATAGATACATGCACATATACATATATACACATCTACATATGTATACATTTATATGTGAGAGGGAAGGAAAGAGAAGGAGACAGATGGATATAGTACCAATACAATGACAGTTTGTATCATCCTTCTTACATTCTTCTCTGCCTACTCCTTCCCCAAACCTGGCCACCTAAAAGTGGTCCAGAGGAAAGGACATTGGCATTAAGGCCAGAGGATCTGGTTCAAATACTGCTTTCTGCACTTATTACCTGTGTGATCCAAGGTGAGTCACAGCCTCCCTGGGCTCCAGGTTCCTCATCTGTGGAATAAAAGGCCTGGACTAGCTGGCCTCTGAGAATCCTTGGGGCTTCCGATGTAGGTGCCGTTTGGATTCAGATGTCTGCCAGTAGTTAATGAAGATGGCAGCATTGTTGCAAGTTGTCTCCCAAAGGGAATTCAGGAGACTCTGGAAGAAGCCAGCAATCAGTCACACATAGCAGGACTGAACAGTTTGCCCAATTGGAGTTTTTCTAATCTACCTCAGTTCCCTGTTGTCTATACAATAACAAGCTCCTGAACTTCTAACTTCTACTCTCCCCACTGGAGTTGCTTAATCCCCTGGATTTAAGCTGCCCTCCATTATGGGCGTGAGTTTGTACCCATTCAGATACATGATCTATAATCCCTGCTATGGACTTTGGCTTCTACTTCTACTTCTAATATCACTACCCCTGATCCCCAAACTCCCCACCCTCCCCCCAGCTAAGAACCTCTCTTTGCTAATCCCATAATTCTGCACCTTCCTCTCGTTAACCAACCTCATGGATTTTGTCAAGTTATTTCAGCTAAAACTTCTCCCCTATTCTCCCCCACAACCTAAGGTTGGTGGTGGAATCCCCACTGAGACCCTGCTGGGTCTCTGCCCCCTTTTTCAGTGGGACCAGTGAAAATAATACACCTGGGAGCAAACAATTTTAAATATGCAAAAAATATCCAAAAGCTGTCATGCACCGTGTTTCTCAGTGTTGATGTTCCCTCACAGGCAAAGTGTTTGTCCATGAGTGGGCCCATCTCCGCTGGGGGGTGTTTGATGAATACAATTTTGACCAGCCATTCTACATTACCAGTCAGAAGACTGTTGAAGCCACAAGGTATCCAACTATTGAACCAGCCTGTTAGTAAAACCTTTGCCTGACCCACCACCTAATTCTATGAGTGATGAGCTTCGGGAGAGACATAAAACTCCTGAGTGAGGAGGGCAGCAAGGAGCCAGATGAGACCTTCTGCTCTCCTGGAGAGGGCGTTGGACTGGGAATGTAAATACCTAAGACTGATCACAGCCCAGCAACTTACAAGGGGGGTGGTTTGGGCAACTCACAATTACCCTCTATGAGCCTCATTTTCTAATCTGTAAAATGGGGATAACATCCCACCCCAAGCAATTGTTGTGAGCATCAGATGAATAGTGTTTGTTAAGTTCTTTGTAGCTTTAAAACATTTATGTAAATGTAAGTTATAATTATTATTTCAAAGCCCAGGCTTTCCTTCTTCAACAGGAGGTACAACCAATGATGGAGTTAAGGTGCTTTTCTCTGGTATATGGAGACTCCGCTTTGGTTTAAGGGCTAAAAGGAAAGGGGGGACCTTTCAGGAATGGATGGTGATTGAGGGCATCTGGAAAAGCTTTGTTGCTGGAGAACAGACAGAAGGAGTCATAGCCTGTGTGGCCTAAGTTCCCTGTGCTCTGGAGCTTAAAATTCTGAGACCTATCTTCCCCTTTCAGGATGTTTTCAAAAACTGGGCAGTCTGTTGCAATGAATCTATGGCAATGCAATTTGGCAGCAAGTCCCTTGAACTTAAAAACAAATTGCTTCTTCCAGCAGTGAGTGAATGGCTTTGTCAGAAATACAGGTTTACACTAGCTTAGGCAGGGAACTAGTCATGAGTGTATAGTCTGGACCTCATTGAAAGAGGAAGTCAAATCTTTATCCTGAAGAAGACACTAGAAAATGTGTTTCCTTCCTGTCCCTGCAGAAGCGGGGTACTACAGGTATGGAATGTCATATACAATGTCAGATTTAGTTGAATTTTGGTTAGTTTTGCTGAACTTATTTATTTCCTCTTTTTTAATGTTTTTTTTAGTGTTTATTCCCCTTTGTTTCTCCTTTTTACTTTTAATTCTTTGTTACAAGGGATGGTTGCACTAGACAGATTTTTAGAAATGAATATGATATAAAAACAAAAGATTTTGATAAAAATTTAAAAACATAAATATTTTCCATCCCCTCCCCCCACATAGAAAGACACACACACACACACACACACACACATACTGCAAAATACATTTACCTACACTAGTCAGACCTACAACCACCTAATATGGTGTCACAGGAAATAGGTATTCAGCAAATAAGAAACTAAACAGAATGTTTGCTGTTGAGATTCAGGGTCAACTTGGGTGAGGAAAAGTGATGAAAGCAGAGCCAAAGGAACAATATACATAGTGAGTGCATCTGTGGAAGCAGAGAAGAGTACTGGATCTGAGGCACAAGGCCTGAGTTCAGATTCTGACGACCTTGGGCAAATTGCTCTGCCTCCTCCCTGGGCACCTGCCATCCTCATCCCTAAAAAGAAAGAGGCTGCATTAGATGACCTCAGTTGTCCCTTTCATCTCTAAACATAGTGCCCTGTGTAAGTGAAGACTGTGACCCCAAAAGTAAGAAACTCTAGGTCAAATACAATAGGCAATTTTAGTACCAAATTACTAAAGTTGACATGTACATCCTCTGGGTTCACATAGACTTAGGGATGTACAGTGTGTCAAAATCAGTCTAGAAGACAGTTTTGCTTAACTGGTATCCCAGAAGTTTAGTAGGGTTATTATTGGGATATGTCTTCTTGGACAGAACAAAACTATTCAGTAAAAAATGATGGGGAACATTGTAGCACTTCTGCTAAAATGGAATGTTTGATGCATGCCTTGTTTATTTAAATATGTTTTAATGATACCTTTTGTTTTGATATCACCTACATTGTGTCTGTGCTCTACTCCTTGCCCAGAGAGCCATCCCTTTTAGTAAATAATTTTAAAAGATAAAGGAAAAACAGTTCAGCAAAACTAATCAGTAGATCAGAAAGTTTGGTGCTATGCTTGTGTTCCATACCGGCAAACTCCGACTTCTACCAAGGAATGGCAGGTTCTCTGGGTCAAGTTCCATCAGGATAATCTCGAAACATTCAGCCTAAGTTATTTTGCCATCTTTTGTTCTGTTTATTCTTGTAATTGTGTATACTGTTTTCCTGGTTCTGATTCCTTCACTTTCCTCCAGTTCATATAAATTTTTCTGTGCTTTTACGTATTAATCATATTTATTATTACTTGCAACACAATGATATGCCATTACATTCCCGTATCACATTTTGTTGATCTCCTAACCAACCTGTTGTTTCCAATTTTTTGCTGCTCCCACAAAAAGTGCTACTATAAATATTTTGGTGCGTAAGGAACTTTTATTTTTGTCCTTCATCTCTTTAGGGTATATACCTGGCAATGGAATCTCTGGGTTAAAGCATATGGATTCTTTTCATTTTCTTTGCATAATTCCAAATTGCTTTCCAGAGTTGCCAGACCAATTCAAAGCCCTGGCAACAATATATTTGTGTGCCTATCTTTCCACAATCATTCCAACTTTGAATCATCCCATCTTTTGTCATCTTTATGATGTGGCACTTATGTTAATTATCTTAATAAAAAGATTTAGGGATTGTGACCCTTTTTAGTAACTAATTTACTGACCTTTTTTTGGTTTCAATATAATCTGTCTTCTTATAGATGTTCAAGAGACATTACTGGTGTTAACAGAATATTGACATGTAGTAATAATAGCTGTGCAATCAAGTTGTGCAAAACCAACCAACGGACCGGGATGTATGAAACAAAATGTCAGTTCATACCAGAAAAATCACAGATTGCAAAGGCATCCATAATGTTTATGCAAAGTCTAGATTCGGTAAGTGTCTTAAACCATTTTCATACCCATCTCAAGCACTAAGGTTTAGAGTGGCCTTAGGAGTGAGGAATCATTCAGTTAAGCACAACTGAAAAACTGTCCTCATTATCTTTTCTAGATTACAAATGCCTCTTGAATCTTTCTTCCAACTCTTTTTTTCCCTCAAAATGTGCTATGCTACTCTTCTAAAATAACTCACTCTAATTTTGAAAATGTCATTTCACCATTAGAACCTCCTATAAGAAGGAAAAAGCATTTGTCCATACATGAAGGGCTATGTGCCAAGCCTAGAGGCCTGTATTGGGCTACCCGAGTCTTTCTTACCTGTCCAGGTCTTCGGCTGGCCACGCCGGATGCACGTATGAGAGAAAGGACGTTCCAGAGTCAAACAGGGGTTGAGCTTTATTACAGGGTTTCGGTTACAAGTGCAGGGGGTCTTCTTTCTTAGGACGAAGAGGGGGAGATTTCCTAAGAAGGCTAAGCTTAAGGGATTGGAAGTAGAAGTACAAGCGGGGAGAGAGGGGGAGGGGAGAGAGGAAAGAAAAGAAGCGGAGCCCTACTTTTCTCTTTGGCTCCACACGTGCTAAGAGAGAGCTTTCTGGCTTCCTCAATCCTACTTAATCTTCAGCCACACAGTTTGCATCTCAATACCGTGCTGTTAGGTAACTAGGTGTGCTCCAATCCGGGACGACCTCGAGGGCAGGGAGACTCCACCCATCAGGTATCTTCGGGGGAGAGGCGGAAATACCCGAGCTAGCCAAGCTAGCTCGGTCTGACCTTCTCGAACCCCCGCTGTTCATGGAGGGCCTCGTAAGACTCTAAGATTTAGAAGTCCCACTTTTACCTGCCCGAGACTGTCCACACGGAATTGAGCTTCCAGTCCCAACAGCTATGTACCAGGAACTAAGTGGGGACATACAAAGAACAGCAAAAGTGGTCCCTACCCTCAAGGAGCTCACAGTCTGTAGAGGCATAGTAGGTGGGAAAAATGAGCCAGCTAATGAGAAAAGAAGAGTTCTATTTGAACAGTGAAGAAAACCTATGGAGCTATTTCAGGCCCCAAACTTAATTTATAGACTTAAAGTGTTGAGTTGAAATTCACTCTTGGCCTCTCCAATTCCCCCAGTATCCTAGCCCATGACAGATCTGGCCCCAGATAGTCAAGGAGACAGTTGGCCATTAACTGGTGAAAGAAACTTCTCTCTCCCAGTCCAACTTAGCACCATAGAACCTTTAGAGAGCTGCCTGAGAACCAGACAGAGGTGCCAGACATAAGACTGCCCAGGTGTTCTTGGCTCCAAGGTCAGCTCACTAAATCATGCTTCTTCTCATAGAGAGAGAAAACATTATTTAAAAATAATGTGATTTATTAAAACATATCTTCTCCTAGGATTCAAAAAGTAAGGCTAATTTTCTTAATGTCAAACCACTAACATCAAGGGATCAGAATTTCTAGGATGATGCTTGATAATTTTCTATTCTTTCATATGAAATGTGGTGTTTTAGAAAAAGCTGTTTACATGTCATGTAAGCATGTACCAGTGTATGCCTTTAACGGTGCCATTACCAGAACAATAAGGCTCTCATAAAGATATATGCTTGTTATTTTCTTTAAAAGCCTGATACAAATTATATATTTACATGAAAAGATCCCAGCTCAAAGAGACATTCCCATAAATATTTTCAACCTCTGATTCAAGAAATCTTAGTATGATAGAGAATTTTATTTTTTAGTCTGGACCTATAATCTATCTGATTGATCTATGTTTGGAAACTCCATCTCCTGACGCAAATGAAAAAGTCCTCCAATCTCATCATTTTAGAGAGCCTGAGAAGTTCAGGGAATTATTTGGGGTTGTGTCAGAGGCAGGGCTTCTGACTTCCTCAGTCCCCATTGCCTCTCCCAGTGGAGCCTTAGATTCATATATTTTAACAGATGAATAATAATGCTGTCTAGCATGTATGTAGCACTTTAAGGCTCTCAAAGTCCTGTACAAGTATTATCTCATTTGATCTTCATAACAACCCTGGGAGGCAGATGTTACTGTTACTATTATCCCATTTTACAGATGTGGCTAGAGAAGGTTAAGTGACTTGCTCACAGTCACACAGCTAGGGAGTGTCTGAGGCAGGTTTTGAACTCAGATCTTCCTGACTCCAAGTCCAGAACTCTATCCACTGTCCCAGCTAGGTGCAGATGAAGAAACTGAGGCCCCGATAGGATGAGTAACTTGGCCATGGACCCATAGCTAATTAAAGAGGAATCAAGATTCTGACCCTGTTATAGTATGAGGCTGTTTGAGACCATGGATTTTAAGAAAACAACTTTGAGGCAGTGTGTGAGCACAGAACAGAAAAATACAGTCTGAGTGGAGTGGAACCAGGGTGAAAGAAAGGGCGGTGACTGCGGACCAGTCAGGCCCTGACTTTCTAGGGAGATAAGAAAATAGGACTGCTGAGGAAGCAGGACTGAGACAGGCGTGACTGGGTGTTTACCATCAACAAGATACCAAAGTGAGGGGAGTCAGTCTCCAGAGGGTGGTTAACAGAGCCTGTGTAGCGCCATAAGGAGATAACAGATAACTATCAGAAGAGAGGATAAGTAGCACAATAAGGCTTCTTTAGGAAAGGCAGAGGTCAAATGATCCAGTCAGTCACTTATGAACAGTAGAAACCCAGGCTACCCTGGGAGGTGGCGAGTTCTCCCCTCCCAGGAGGTCTTCAAGCAACTGGCTGACCCCTCACTGGGCCCCTGGCTGGGGAGATTCTTGGCCAGCTATCCATCTGATTGATGGACTCTGAGATCCTTCCACCCCAGGGATTCTGTGCCTTGATGGAATATCGGACTGTAAGCCAGGCCCTGACCTGCACTTTTTTATTAGCATCATACATATGCTGCCTCCCGGGAGGTGGATTATGTGCAGCTTGGGCCTTCTTGTCCAGCACTTCTTTCCCCTGGCAGTTTGATTCTAAGTCACTGCCTTTCATCTCAAAACTAAATCTTTCTCCCTTCCATGTGTGTTGTGTTATACCTTGTATTATTACCTTGTATTAAGGAGCTGTCATTTGTATAGCCTTGGTAGTTTACAATACATTTCACATGCGTTATTTCATGTTATCCTCCCAGTAATCTTGGAAGACCCACAGTGCCTTCTCTTCTGAGATTACCTTCCATCTACTTTGTGCCTTATTTATAAGTCCTCTCCCATTAGAATGGAAGTCCCTTGAGAGCAAGGGTAGTTTTTGTCTTTCTTTGTATCCCCAGTGCTTAGCCCAGTGCTTCGCACATAGTGGACATATAAATGCATGTTGACAATTGCCCAAAGTCAATTAATCTCTGCCAATTTCTGAGGTATAAATGATTATTCTGAGAGATTAAAAGTCAGCTCACCCGTGAGCTGGCTCTAGCACAGCCCAGCAAATAACTCTATACAAATAAGATCTAGTTAAGATACACTGATGAGCCACCAGAGGCCATATAACTTCCTGGAGATTGGATTTCTTTATCTTAATTTTAAATGAGGGTGTAACTGTAGTTATTGTTGAATCATTTTTCAGTTCTGAATCTTTGGGACATCATTTAGAGTTTTCTTGACAGAGATAGTAGAGTAGTTTGTCATTTCCTTGTCCAGCTCATTGTACTTTGAGGAAATTGAGGCAAACAGGGTGAAATGATTTTCCCAAGGTCACACAGCTAGTAAGTATCTGAGACCAGATTTGAACTGTGATCTTCCTGACTCCAGGCCCTGCACTATATCTATTGCACCATCTAGTCACTTTATGTAGCACTTTAAGGTTTGCAAAGTGCTTTACAAGGCTAAAAGGTAGGTGCTATTATTATCTTCAGGAAACTAAGGCACAAAGAAGATAAATCACTTGCCTAGGGTTACACAGATAATAAGTATCTGAGATTAGATTTGCACTCAAGCTGTCCAGCATTCTCTCCACTGCTCCACCCAGCTTCCCTGTGACTTTAGTACTTTCTTCAGAGAGTGGGTGGGTATGGGATGAGATTATGAAATAACACAAACTAATCCAGGAAATATTGTAAATTCAAGATGAGTCATCAGTGTAATGTGGAATTCCACCAAAAAAACCAAATGAGATCTTGAGCTGCACTAAGAAGAACGTAGCTTTCAGGAACAGGGACATGGCCATCCCACTGTGGGGGGCGCTTGTCAGACCTCACCTGGAGTTCCATGCTCAGTGCTGGGCTGCACAGTTTAAGTAAGGGAAAGGATGAGCTGGGAATTGTCCAGAGGAGGGTGAAGAACCCAGAGTGCCTGTCCTCTGAGGCTCCACTGAAGCCCAGAGTATGCTTAGTCCAGAGAAGAGATGACTCAGGGGGGATCTGAGAGTGGACCATGGGAATGATGTTTCCTTCCAACTGACTTTTTCAGATATCTGAATTCTGTACTGCCAAAACACACAACCCAGAAGCACCCAACCTCCATAACAAAATGTGCAACCAAAGGAGCACATGGGAGGTCATCATGGACTCTGAAGACTTTAGAAACATATCTCTGATGACAGGAATATACTCTCCACCTCCACCTACCTTTTCTTTGCTGAAGGCTAAGGAGCACATAGTCTGCTTAGTTCTTGACAAATCTGGAAGCATGAGCATGGTAAGGAAACTTACTTCAGTTGGGAAAACTATGAAATACCCACAACATGGCTCCCCCCCAAAAAAACAGTATGCTTGGAGATGGAAATGCAGAAAGAAAATGGCAGAACAAGTCATTGAGGACCCTAAGCACCGGGGATACACATACAAGAACCAAATGAACTCTTCCTTTTGGGAGTTTATGTTCTTGTCAGCCAGTTAGTAAACATTTGTTGAGCACCTACTAGATGACAGGCACTGAGCTAAGCACTGCAGATACAAAGAAAGGGAAAAAAAGTCCCTGCTCTCAAGGAGATCACAGTCTCATGGGGGGAGACAGCCTACAAACAACTTTGTACATACAAGCTAAATACAAGATAAATGAGAAATAATCAATAGAAGGAAGGCACTAAAATTAAGGGGGATTAGGAAAGACTTCTTGTAGAACATGGGATTTAAGCTGGAACTAAAGGAAGCTGGGGAAACCAGGAGGTAAGAATGAGGAAGGGAGAGCATTCCAGGCATGGGGAAATGCCAATGAAAATGAGGAGCATCAAGAAGGCCTATGCTAGGAGGGCGTGTAGGATATAAGAAGACTGGAAAGGTCAGGAGGCAATAGTTATGAAGGACTTTGAATGTCAAGCAGAGAATTTCATATTTAATTGTGAAGCATCACCAGAGTTTATTGTGTGGGAGCAGAGATAAGAAGAGGGTGACATTGTTCAGTTGTGTCCAATTCTTTATGACCCTGTGCATCATACTTGTTTATGGGGTTTTCTTGGCGAAGGTGTTGTCATGGTTTGTCATTTCCTTTTCCAGTGGATTAAGACAAACAGAGTTTTTACCCAGGGTCACACATCTAGTAAGTGTCTGAAACCGGATTTGAACTCAGGTCTTCCAGACTCCAGGCCAGTGCTCTGTCCACTGAGTCACTTCATTGCCTCCTTATGTGGCTAGACTTGGACTGCAGTGGGGAGAGATGTATGGGAGGGGGCCCCACCAGCAGGTTGTTACAGTATTATAGACATGAGGTGGTATGGGCATGCACCACAGTGGTGATAGTGTCAGAAGGGAGAAGGGGTGGATGTGAGAGATGCTGTGAAGGTAAAATCAACAGGCCTTGCTTAGTGATATATTGGATATGAGGAATGAGAGAGAATGAGGCATGCAGAATGATGTGTAGGTGGCAAGCTTGGGTGACTGGGAGTCTGCTGGTACCCTCCACAGTAGAAGGGTAATTCAGGAAAGAGGAAGGTTTGGGAGAAATGATAATGAGTTCCATTTTGGATGTGTGTATGGAAGACATTGACAAGACCTCCAGTTCTAGATGTCTGATATGTGGTTGAAGATGTGAGACTGGAGGTCAGGATGGAGGAAGAGCTGGATAAGTAGATTTGAGAAGACGGGATGGAGCAAGGTCACTTTTGTGTGGAGAGAGGTTTGCCTGGCAAGGAGAAGGACCACCTCGTTACATGAGATGGGGTGAAGGTGGCGGTGGTGGCAGAAGGCACCTCGTGATGTGAGATAAAGGGGAGCGGAGAAGATGCTCTTGGTGAATGGCCTCCATCTTTCACTAATAATAATGATGATAATAATAATATAATAATTTTCAGGGGCTTGATAATACCTCCTTTCTTCCCAACATCTAACCTGAACTGAGGGTGAGGTTTCAGCGCTACACCTCTGAGATTGCCTGAATTATCTCATTTTTCTTTTGTGTCAACTTTGTATATATTTTTATATGAACTTATTGTCTTCCCCAGGCCTAAGTGGTGCAATGAGGAGAGCTGAGTTCAAATGAGTTTCAGACACTTAATAGATGGGCAATCTTGGGAAAGTCACTTAACCTCTGCTTCTTCAGTTTCCTCAAGCGTAAAATGGGAATGATAATAGCACCTCCTTCATAGGATTGTTGTGAAGGTCAGTGTGGTAATATTTGTAAAATTCTTAGCACAAGGCCTGGAACTTAGTAGGCACTTCATAAATGCTTATTCCCTTCTACTCTGAATCCCCCTGCAATAGAATGCAAACTCCTTGGGAGCAAAAAGTGTTTCATTTTGGGGATGGCATCTGTCCCCAGTGCCTAGCACAGTGCTTAGCACATACTAGGAGCTTCATGAATGTTTACTGACTTACATTGTTGACACTTAATAAATGCTTACTAGATTTCTAGCCCCAATGATTATAAATTGATAGAAGTGGGGCACAAATCTCAAAATGGTGAAGGGGAATTTTTAAAACTAAAAATTTTTCATCTATCAGTGGCAATATTTTTAAGTTTGAGAACTCCCACACCTTTGCTCAATCTCTATTATTGCTAAATCCCTGGAAATTTTACATATTCTCCTTTTTTTTAAAATCCAGAATAACCGACTCTCTAATCTAGTTGAGGCTGCTGAATTGTACCTACTCCAAATTGTTGAAATGGGATCCTGGGTTGGGATGGTCACATTTGACAGTGATGCTGAGATCCAAAATAATCTGACACAAATAGTCCCTGGAAATGTAACCCAGGAAATCATCCAGAGACTGCCTAAAGTAGCAAGTGGTGGAACTTCAATCTGCAGGGGCCTCAAAGCAGGATTCCAGGTAAAAAATACTCTAAAAGTTTTCAGCCAAATATCATTTTCCATTTGTTCTTATGTGTACTATAATGTGTACTGTCTAATGATCTTTGAGCTGGAGTTATTACTTCCTGTGTTTGTCATTTAGAAATAGTGGAACTTGGTCAGCATAGATCACTTGTGAAGGAAAGAATCCTCTTACATGCAAGCCGGAGCAAGCTATGATCTTGAGATCATAGCTCTAGATGTCTAAGGCAATTCAGAGGCCATCTTGTTCAGTCCTCTAATATTGAAGAAGTAGAAACGGAAGCCCAAAAGAGATTAAGTATTTTTGCCTCAGTCATCTAGCCAGGATGAATCAGAGGCAGAATTAGTACCCTGGTCTTTCTGACTCCAGGTCCAGCACTCTATGCACTCACTCACTGGGACAGGCTGCATCTCAAGTGGTGAGTTGTTCTCCCTATGTCTTTGGGATGTTACAGTTTTCTTCTGTAGGAGTGACTTAGTTCAGGGAGAATTAAGCATGTAAATTCAGTGACCACTCATGCTGTAGCAGAAAGAGCACTGACCTTAGAGTCAGAAGAACTGGATTTGAGCCCATGGGAACATATATGTGGCCATGAACAAGTCACTTAAACCCTCTGGGCCTCACGCATTAAAAAGGAATGATGCTATGTCCACTCTCTTGGGATTGTAAGAAGTTACAAGGAGAACAAGGTCTTGCAAACCTCTACAGTAGAGGTGTCAGACCATGGGCACTGCAGCCCTTCACACTCCAGAGTGCTACAGAACCAGATCAAAATGCAGTTGGGAAATACTGAACAAAATAAATAAAAATACAGTAGAACACAGATAATGTTAATATGTGGTTTTCTAAGCCAATATGTAGCCCTGTGCAGTTTGACACTTATTTGAGTTTGACACACTGCTCTAAGGAAACATATAAATATGAGTTGTTGTTGTCACCATTCCCTGAAGCATAAATGTTTGGGGGATTAAAATGTTGGTTTGAGAGGACATGTGCAAAAGAGAAGTTCATAACATTTCCATATAATGAGTCAAGAAGATTCCCATTTATCAAGCCAAGATTATGTTAATTATTATTGATTGGAGGGAAGATCAGTAGACATCTGAGTACTCCAAACAATAACTGTAGGAAACCAAACGTAATCTGGTAGAGGCCTGTGATATTCTTAAAGAACTCCAGAAAAGGAGATTCTACAACTTTAATGACTTCAATTCCATTTTATTGCTGCATGGACCTTATCAAATCATATTAAAAATGAATAAATGAACAAAAATAAAAAACATTTATTTCAGGCATTATCCTAAGCACCAGAAATAAAAAACCAATGACAGTCCCTGTTTTCAAGGATCTTACAGCTAGGTCCCAATAACTGTGAATTAATGAATCCCTAAAGTAGCCACATGAATTTATACTATTTGAAGTTATAGTTATATAAAATGTGGTAATTGTTTGGAACCGAAGGGGAGCCCATTGATTCTCAATGGAAGCCCAATGGAAATATGCAAAGTGGATTCAAACAATAGAACCATTTCACAAGCTTCACTATTGACACTAGTCAGGACCTAGCTGTACATTCTGATACGGGAGAGATACTGCGGTTTGGAAAGTGACAGAGGTAAGTGGAGTCAAAGAGAATCTGGTGGTACTGATGTGATGATAATTCCAGAACTAAAAAATAGGGGTGGTGGTGGGAAGGGAAATATGAAGGGAGTATTCACTGCAGCAAGGTGGCTGATGAGGAGATGGCTGGAGCAGCCTTATCAAGGCCCTGCTTTGTGCCAGGCACAGTGCTGGGCACTGAGGCCCCATGGAAGATATTCTAGAGGTAAAATGGTTAAATCTTCCGGGGCATGTTCTCTGGTTCTGGAGGCAAGGTAACTAGCGAGGAACTAGCCAGGGAGAAAAATGAGGCATGGCTGGAGTCAGCCTGGCCTGAAGTCATAAACCATGTGAGACACTCACCAATCAGGGAAGGACATTCCAGAAATAGAAACTAAATGTGATGCTGATTTGATCAGTAGATTCAATGAGAATACAAATATTCAAAAAGTGCAGGAAACTAGGGGGGAAAAAAGTAGTAAAAAATGTTTCTTATGACAAGTTTGAGGCTTTTCCCTATAACAAATTAAGAGGAACACCTGCCTTTTATTATAAAGATTGTTATCCTTGAAGCATAAGATTGGGGGGCCCTTAGAGATAATCTAGTCCCAATACCATCATTTTACAAATGAGGAAACTGATACCCAAAGGGGTACATAGATGGTCATCAAACCCAGGTCTTCTGATTTCTAATCTATTGCTATTTCTTTTGCATCATGGAAGACTGTGATTTTGCAGCAGAAATGGTATAACTAATTCATGAAACCAGGCACCTTTTGGTCAAGGCTTCCCTGTTACTACCCACACTGCCACTTCAGTGGTCCTACTTCCCCACAACCACCCAGGACTATTGCTTCCTAGACTAGACGGCGACATCCCAGGTTCCCTACTAGTTACCACCCCCATTGGCATCCTGGGATCCAAGTCTTCATCTAGGGTTTCCACTTCCAAACTTGAATTCCAAACTTGAATGGTGTCTTATTTCTGTCATGGGAATATAGTTGGAGGCTTACAAAGACAGAGGTTGATTTAAGCTTGATAGCTATGATAGCTATCAACACACCAGCACACCTCCCACTAATTTGCACAATGCAAAATTAACCTGGAATGACAAAACAAAATGCCTACCCTGGAGAGAGGAAGGAAGGAATAAGTATCTAGAAAGTGCCTACTATGTGCCAGGTACTGGTCAGGCTCAAAGTTCCATAATTAATCCCTTATGTTTCCCTTTCAGGTGATTACCCAAAGTAACAGAAGTACTTCTGGTTCTGAAATAGTTTTACTAACAGATGGGGAAGACAATGAAGTAAGCGCTTGTTCTGATGAGGTCAAACAAAGTGGAGCCGTGATTCACACTGTTGCTTTGGGGCCAGATGCTTCCAGGGAGCTAGAGAAGCTGTCACTTATGACAGGTAAAATGCATTTTTGGAATGCCCTTTTTCAGTATTTTGTTTTCCCTCAATTACATATAAAAACAATTTTCAACATTTGTTTTTTAAGTGGAGTTCCAGATTCTTTCCCTCCCTCTCCACTCCCTTCAGTGAGAAGGAAAGAAATTTGATATAGATTAAACATGTGTAGTCATGCAAAACATACTTCCATATTAGTCAAGTTGTAAAAGAAAATGTAGCCCAAAATAAAAACCTTAAAAAAAAGTAAAAAAAAATTACTCTTCGATCTATATTCAGACTCTGTCAATTCCTTCTCTGCGTATGGATAGCATTTTTTAATCCTATATTCTTCAAAGTTGTCTTGGATCATTATATTGCTGAAAATAGCTATCATTCATAGTTGATCATCTTATACATTGCTATTACTGGGTATAATGTTCTCCTGGTTCTGCTCACTTCACTTTGCATTAGTTCATGTAAGTCTTTCTAGGTTTTTCTGAGAACTTTTAGCTCATCATTTCTTTAGCACAATAGTATTTCATCACAATCATATACCACAATGTGTTCAGCCATTTCCCAATTGATGGATATCTCTTCAATTTCCAATTCTTTGCCACCAGAAAAGAGCTGCTATAAATATTTTTGTATATATAAATCCTCTTTCTTTCTCTAAATCTCTTTTGGAATACAGGCCTAGTAATATTACTGGTAGTCAAAGGGTGTGCATAATTTTCTAGGCCTTTGGGCATAGTTCCAAATTGTTCTGCATAATGATTGAATCAGTTGAATCAAAACTCTGTCAACAATGAATTTGTGTCTCAATGTGAAATATCTTTTTTAAAAAAATATTTGGAAATGAATCAAGAACGTGGAAAGGTCGTTGAAAATTAAAATAAATTTATCAGTACATAGTATTTCTGTTAAGCAGGCCTACAATAAATAGAGCAATTCTTTTAGTAAAATGCTAGTATTTTTATGTATATTTGCTCATTTTCTAAAACTATTTAAATGTGAACATAATTTGTAAACTTTTAAAGAAATAAAATTCAGTGTAATGCTAAGTATAACATTTTATCCACAGTTGTAATAGTAAGGACCCCGACATACACAGGGGGGCCTGCTGTACAGGTTCTTAGATCTGCTTTTCTAAAAGAAAAGCAACTTTTGAGGGGTCAACAATCTACTTTAATCAAGAACATATATCATTCTCTTAGTTCAAGGGGAAAAGTCAGCACCCTGAACTTCAGAGAAAATACAAACAGAGAACTAAAGACCAATAGACAGGGCTTTCAACTGTCTGATCATAAGTAATATATATATAAATCACAGATCAACAGACAGATCCACCTGTCTGACGATACATACATAGTTACCAGAGAAAGAAGTACCAACATCTGGGTTTTAAAAGGGGATTGGGGAGTCCCCTTAGTGGCTGCCTAGAGTCTCATCTGGCCAAACAAACACTTCCAATGAGTAAGCCCCAAAGTAAAACCTCACCTTAGAGTATTTATAACTTTTCAGACCTGGAAGGCACAACCCTCTGACCCAATACCTCAATAGAAATTATTTTTTATTTTTTTAAATTTATTTATTTTAAGTTTTCAACATTCATTTCCACAAAATTTCAAGTTCCAAATTTTCTCCCCATCTCTCCCCTCCCCCCACCTCAAAACACCAAGCATTCTAATTACCCCTACCACCAATCTGCCCTCTCTTCTAACATCCTTCCCTTCCCTCATCTCCATCTTCTCTTTTGTCCTGTAGGGCAAGATAAATTTCTATACCCCATTACCTGTATTTCTTATTTCCTAGATGTATACAAAAACAATACTACAACAGTTGTTCCTAAAACTTTGAGTTCCAACTTCTCCTCCTTCCTCCCTCCCCACCCATCCCCATTGGGAAGGCAAGCAATTCAATATAGGCTATATACGTGTAGTTTTGCAAATGACTTCCATAATACTCATGTTGTGTAAGACTCACTATATTTCCCTCCATCCTATCCTGCCCCTCATTTCTTCTGTTCTCTCTTTTGACCTTGTCCCTCCCCAAGAGTGGTGACTTCTAATTGCTCCCTCCTCCCACTGCCCTCCTTTCCATCATCCCCCCCACCCTACTTATCCCCTTCTCCCCCACTTTCTTGTATTGTAAGATAGGCTTTCATACCAAAATGAGTGTGCATTTTATTCCTTCCTTGAGTCAAAAGCGACAAGAGTAAGCTTCACGTTTTCCCTCTCACCTCCTACCTTTTCCCTCCATTGAAAAGTCTTTTTCTTGCCTCTTTTATGAGAGATAATTTGCCCCATTCCATTTCTCCCTTTTTCCTCCCAATATATTCCTCTCTCACCCCTTAATTTTATTTTTTTAGATATGATCCCTTCTTATTCAACTCACCCTATGCTCTCTGTCTCTCTATATATATATTCATGTGTGTGTGTATGTGTGTGTAATCCCACCAATTACCCAGTTACTGAAAAAGTTTCAAGAGTTACAAATATTGTCTTTCCATGTAGGAATGTAAACAGTTCAACTTTAGTCCCTTGTGATTTCTCTTTCCTGTTTACCTTTTCATGCTTCTCTTGATTCTTGTGTTTGAAAGTCAAATTTTCTTTTCAGCTCTGGTCTTTTCATCAAGAATGCTTGAAAGTCCTCTATTTCATTGAAAGACAATTTTTTCCCCTGAAGTATTATACTCAGTTTTGCTGGGTAGGTGATTCTTGGTTTTAGTCCTAGTTCCTTTGACTTCTGGCATATCATATTCCATACCCTTCAATCCCTTAATGTGGAAGCTGCCAGATTCTGTGTTATCCTCAATACTCAAATAATACTCAAATTGTTTCTTTCTAACTGCTTGCAATATTTCCTCCTTGACCTGGTAACTCTGGGATTTGACTACAATGTTCCTAGGAGTTTTTCTTTTTGGATCTCTTTCAGGAGGTGATGGGTGGATTCTTTCAATATTTATTTTGCCCTCTGGTTCTAGAATATCAGGGCAGTTTTCCTTGATCATTTCATGAAAGATGATGTTTAGGCTCTTTTTTTGATCATGGCTTTCAGGTAGTCCTATAATTTTTAATTGTCTCTCCTGGATCTATTTTCCAGGTCAATTGTTTTTCCAATGAGATATTCCACATTATCTTCCATTTTTTCATTCTTTTGGTTTTGTTTTGTGATTTCTTGGTTTCTCATAAAGTCATTAGCCTCCATCTGTTCCATTCTAATTTTTAAAGAACTATATTCTTCAGTGAGCTTTTGAATCTCCCTTTCCATTTCACTAATTCTGCTTTTGAAAGCCTTTTTCTCCTCATTGGCTTTTTGAACCTCTTTTGCCAGTTGAGTTAGCCTATTTTTCAAGGTTTTATTTTCTTCAGCATTTTTTTGGGTCTCCTTTAGCAGATCATTGACTCGCTTTTCATGATTTTCTTGCATCTCTCTCATTTCTCTTCCCAATTTTTCCTTCACCTCTCTTACTTGATTTTCCAAATCCTTTTTGAGCTCTTCCATGGCCTGAGACCATTGAATATTTACTTTGGATGTTTGGGATACAGAAGCCTTGACTTTTATGTCTTTGCCTGATGGTAAGCATTGTTCTTCCTCATCTGAAAAGATGGGAAAAGATATCTGTTCACCAAGAAAATAACCTTCTATAGTCTTATTTTTTTCCCTTTTTGGGGCATTTTTCCAACCAGTTACTTGACTTCCAGGTCCTTTGTGAAGAGTAGGGTATGCTCTGGGGATCTGTAAGATCTCAGTTCTTCCAAGGTGGCACAATCAAGCATGTACACTGGTCTTGGAGCAACCGGAAACTGTTGTGCCCAGAATCTATGAGTAGTAGAGTTTCCTCTCCACAACCACCTGGCCTCCAGTTCCGCCAAACCAGCACTGGGGGCTGAGATTCAGATCAGCTGCTCACTTCCTCCAAGAGCTTTACGATCCAACAATGGATGTGAGCTGCTGTGGGAGCTGCTGCCACCTCATGCAGCCTCTGCCGCCACTGCCTAAGGCCAGAGCTATGGCAAGACAGTGTTCCCTTCTTGACCAGCTGAAAAAACCCTCTCACTGACCTTTGGTGCCTGTGGGTTGAAGGATATGCAACCTGCTACTACAGCCACCATGGATTCCTCCCCCTAGGCCTGCTCAGGTCCCCCTCCTGGTGCCAAGCGAAGCTGTCAAGACTGGGCCGATAGACCTTTCCCATTGGCCTTTCAAGTCACCCTGGGCTGGAAATCTCCTCCACTCCATTGTTCTGTGGCTTCTGCTGCTCTACAATTTGTTGAGAGTCTTTCTTTACAGGCATTTTATGTGCTGTGGGGGAAGAGCTAGTGTATGTGCATCTTTCTACTCCACCATCTTGGCTCTGCCCCCCCCCATAGAAATTAACAAAAGGTATTGAGGCCTGTTAGCGGTTGAGGAAGATCTTTAACTCTTACCCCCACCCACCAATAACCTTGCATTAATATTACAATAGCCTCCATTTTTTTTTTAACACTACACTGTTCCTTACCCTGGCTTATTTTATTTCTATCCTACCTGCCTTTTGGAACACTCACTAAGAGTACCAAAGGCATCCTTTATCCAAATTCAAAGGTTTCTCCTACTCTCCATCCTCCTTCACATTTCAACATTTGGCCTTAATCACCTCTTTAAATAATCTCCTTCCTTATTTTTCCATGATGCTGTATTAACCTGCTTCTCCTTCTACCTCTTGAACCACTTCTTTGTCTCCTTCAAAGATGCTTTTCTTCTTTCATCTCTTTATGTTCTTTCTTCCCTGTATCCTTTCTTTCTTTCTCCCCCTTGCCTTTCTCCTCTAAATACATGTGCATGTGTAAATATGTATGTGTGCAGTTATACAAATGTAGAGATGTATCTTGGAGGAGATGGAATTCAACTTTGAATTTTCCCTGTTTTTCTCAGTGGTACTACATAATTGTGATCTTCAGGTTCAAAACCTTGGAGTCCACTTTAAGTCTTCCCTCTGCCTTGTTCCCTTTCATCCAATAAGTCACCAAGTCTTGCCTTTTTTTTTGTCTTTTTTTTTTTTTTTTGTTTTTCTATCCTCCCACTCATCTAAACTAAGACCTTATCACCCCTGGCCAGAATTACTTCCACAGTCTCCTAGTTGGATTTGCTGTCTCTCATTTCCTCTTCCTTCAGTTCATCCTTCCTCAGCTTTTTCAATCCATATCAACTTGTCACTTGTTTAACTCTCTTTGCACTTATTGAATTATTTCCATTTCATTATATGTTATCTTATTCTCTCATTTTTTTTCTCATGTATTATTCATATCCAACTAGATTTTAAGACCCTTGTGTCAGGGGCAGGACAGTTGTTTCTATTCTGTATTAGGGGACAGCTGGAGGGACACTTTGATACCTCTGACATATTAAAAGAAAGAGCTTGGAAGCCTCTGATAAATTAGGTAGATTTCCTAGAGAAAGATAAAAATAAGAATTATACAACAGGAAAAAACATGGAGTAATTTCAGGGTCAGTGTCCCTGTGAATGAAATTGTAAAATCACCAACAAAATCTACTGCATGGTGCCAGATACTTGATAATGATAAATACTGATAGATAAGCAATATTGTTTATTTACCCAATATTGGTAATAAACATTGGCTAATTAACTATTATTGGCACTGGGCACTCAACAAGTATTAGCTAATTAACTTTTGGTGCTAAGTACTCAGTAAACATTTATTAGCTAATTAATTGATCCATTGCTTAAAGGTTTCTTATTTGCATATGTCTTGACTAGATTTTGGGTCACTACAGGGACTGTGTCTGATTGTATCTGACAGTGGTTCCTTGAAAGTCCCTGATGGTTCATAATTCCTACAGCTTCATACAGCAGGACATACCTATGGCAGACCTATGTCTATGTCACCACCAACTCACTGTGGGAAGCCTTTGTGCCCTGTCGCACTTTGGGGACATTCACCCAGAGTACCAATGGTATCCTTTTAGCCAGACACAGAGGCTTTTCCTAGTCTTCATCCTCCCTCATGTTTCACCATTTGGCTCTGTCACTAAGGACCCCAACCTTCTGTGAGGACTGAAGAACATCTTTCCCCTTTCTGGTCTGCAAAAGCCTATTCCTTTTTCTCCCTAGACCCTCTGCCTCCCTCATATCCCTGTTTGTTTTTCATATTTAAATGTTTCCCTTGGCTTCTGTTTGAAAATGCCTAGGAAGCTCACTCATCCCTTATAAATTCACTAGAAAATTTATAAAAACAAACAGCTAAACATATCTCTATGAGAAGATCTTAAAGAAAATGAAATATTCTGAGGCAGCTAGGTGGTATGGCATATAAAGTGCTGGAGCTAGAGTCAGGAAGACCTGAGCTCAAATGCAGCCTCAAACATTTACAAGCCATGTAATGACCCTGGGCAAGTCCTTTAACTTCTGTTTGCCTCAGTTTCTTTACCTATAAAATGGGAATAACCATGGTGTCTACTTTCCATGGTTGTGTTATGGATAAACTGAGATGACATTTGCAGCATGCTTTTTCAGCTTTAAAGTGCTATGTAAATGCAAGTTATTATTATCATCGTCAGCATTCGCATCATCATGACCATTATCACACACAATCTCACTTCAGGAGGCTATAGAGTTACTCCCAGAGAAAATATGATAGACCTCATTGATGCTTTCAGTAGAATAACAACCAGAAGTGGCAGCCTCTCTCAAAAGGCTATTCAGGTTTGCATTTCAAAAAAATTCTTTGATTTTTCACAGTTTTAACAATTCATTATAAGAAATTTTCTTTAAAGTGTATTGACTATAAATAACTTAGGTTTGAGAAAAGACAAATTCTTTGTCAAATGTGTTTGTCACATATTGTCATATTTGGTGTTGATTATACTTTTTTAAAAATTTTATCTGTGATTTCATTGGTATAAGGAAAACCTGACCCTGAAACTCCCTCTAATGATAACCCCTGTCCCACAACTTATAGCCCTAGAAGAACTGCCTAGAACCCTGAGGACTTGGCCAGGCCTACACACTTGGTGTGTGTCAGAGGCAGGACATACATCCAGGATGTCCTGACGTTGAGTCTGGCCTTTTATCTTCTGTACCATGGCTGCTCCTCCTTTGGTTTGTATCATACAAAGTGTACACTTCAGCCCCCTCTCTTAGGGGCAGGCCTCCTGCATCACCCCTCACGGTTCCAGGGCACCCTGTGGAATTGGAATAGCTCTTCTCTTTCATAGGGTCAAGTCCCCATTGGTCTTGTTCCTCCTATATTAGGGGCCTAGTGGCCAGTACCCCAGTTTCATTTAAGCAGTTAACACAGGACGGCTTTACAAAGGGGCATTTCCTTCATAGTGAGATAATAATTTGAAAATGCTTAGCACTGTGCCTGGCATATACTAAGTGCTATATAGATGTTATTTGTTGTTATTATTAATTATTATAATTATTATATCACCTCTTTGGTCTCTTGGTAGAAGGGGGTAGCTCAGTGTCCTACCAAGTTCACACCCAAAGCCTACATCAGAGTTGGGCTGTAGTCCTGTACCCTTGTTCCTCAAGGTGTTACTGCTGGACTGGTTGTAATGCCCAGTCTGGATTCCTGAATTCTCAGAGCCCTGTGGTTCTTGTTCCCTTCCCACGTTAGAGTATTCCCTGCATCTAGAACAGAAAAGATCTAATGAAAAGGCCAAAGACCCAGGCCCTCTGGGGAGGCAGATATACTCTATGGATGAGGAGAAGATGGGGAGGCCCCCATAGCTTTTTCCCCTTCAGCATGGCTGAAGGAGTCACCTTACTCCCTCAGATGTGAATGACTCAAAAGCCATGGTCAGTGTTGACTCATGCTCCTTTGAAGATGTTGACAATTCCAGCCACAAAGCCAATGGAAAAAAGCTCCTCCCAACCATGCATTAGGCCAGCCAGAAACAACTGCCAAACATCCATCCAGGTTCCATCAGACCTTATAATGGTACCAGAATTATACCAGTTTTTCTATGTCCTCCACATTCTCCACATATTGGTAAACTTCTGGGCCCTGCCAATGGGCCGGAGCCCTGATACTGGAATAACATTCTTCTTCTTCTGCAGACATATGCCAGTGCCACATTGTGACCCAGGGGTGATCCTGGGTTCTCAAGGAACCTACACCTGGCATGTATTTTGGGCTGCAAAGGCTTTGGGCACTGTGATTGGCTCTGTCTGTTGCCTGAGGGCCAGGCTAGCTAAGTTTAGGGAGGCTTTGAATCAGAAGGTTGACTGTAGGCTGATGCAGTTTTTGGTCAGAGCAGCTCACTAAAATGGGCTTGGAGGTGGCTGAAGGGCTAAGATCCGAGTCGTTGAAGTACTGAAGTAAGCATATTATTATCAATATTGTTAGTGGCAGTCATTTTCATTGATTTAACCCTTATGGTTTACAAAGTAAACATTGCCTCATTGAATTCTGATCTCCATCACCTTTTCTAACTTAGACTCCTCATCAATAGTTAGTAGTGTCATTTGTCCTTCAGATTAACAAGACATTAAAAATAATTACTAGACATAGTACTCTTGAACCCTAAAATTGAATTTTAACAATTGCCCTGAAGTCACTAAGTATTATAAATTTATTAATGAGGACTCTCCTTTTTTCATTCATTTTTGTAACGGCTTGAAAGCAAAAGTGTGATGCTCAATTCCAAAGAGTGGATGAACGGCACGGTGATCGTGGATAGCACAGTTGGAAATGACACTTTCTTTGTTATCACATGGACAGAAAATCTTCCCAGAATCTATCTTCAAGACCCCAAAGGAAAGGAATATTGAAATACAGATTTTTCAATTAATAAACTAAACAGTAAGGCGGCTCGTCTCCAAATCCCAGATACTGCAGAGGTACGAATTCGAAGACTTCTCCAATTTTCTGTATGTTTTCTTATTTTCCTCAAACTAAAAAAAAAATAATCAAGGGGCATAAAATGATTAATAGATGAATGAAAAAGTGATTAATAAGTGCTGATCATGTGCAAAGTACTGAGGATTCAAATAGGAAGCCAAACTCCCTGCTGCCAAGGAGTCCCCACATTCCTACGGGGGAGACAGCACAGAGAAGAGGTTTCAGCTGCAGATCAGGTGAAAAGACGTCCCTCCCTGCCCCAGCAGCTGACCCACCCCTGCCCGGGGCGACTCCCGGGCCTTCGCCTTCTACTTACCTATCCCCGGTCTTCGGGCGTCTCCGGTCCCTCTCCCGGTTGGGGGAGGGCAATAAACAGGCAGAGCACCTGAAAGGAGTTGCAGTCAGCAAGCTTTATTCCGTTTCTTCTCCTCTAGCTCTGGTGGTCATCCCCTTTTATTATCCCCTGTCTCCTCCCCCGTACCTCCCATGGGCGGACGAGCTCCTCCCAAGTGCCTCCCCGTGGGTGGAGCCAGCCTGTTACCAGGGCCATCCCAGTACCCCACAAGGGGGCAGGTTCGGACCCTCAGGCGTCTCACGGTCCTCACGGGGGACCCCGGTCCAGAGCTGTCCCCCAACATCTCCCCCTTTTTGTTTTACATGGGTAGGTTGGGCAATTCCCCCCATGGGGACCTGCCCTCGCGGTGTCTCAGAGACAAGACATCGCCTTTAAGACTCTCCAGTGCCCGTGTCAATAATTGCAGGAGGCACTTCAGGAGGCACGGCAGGACGAGACACATAAGGACATGAACTGCAACGGAGGAGAGCACTCCTGGCAGCCAATGCAAGTCCAGGATTCGTTGTAACCAATCGAAGATGGAACGCTCTTCTCGTTCACGCTTTTCCTCAAACGTTCTGGAGAGGTTATTCAGCTGATCAATGAGCAAGTCCAACTGATGGATGTCATCTGTGGCGTTATAAGCCAGCATAGCCCCCTGGAGGGCTTTGCGGACCGCCGGCCATTGATTGGGAAAGGTTGAGGAATCAATTGGGAGATTAAGCACACAAAGCGGGTGATATTTATAATGGCATTGTAACATCTCATAGCATTGATGTAGCGCCATTTGGTCTCCTAGCCAAATTACCGTGTCTTGCAGGGCGGTGATTTGGCTTTGGAGGAGATGGTCTATGTGGTCCTGACGGTGCCACGCCACTACCTCTGAATTCATGAAAGATTGGAGAGTGGAAGCTAATAATTGTCCTTCCTCTATTAGTTGTTGAATCTGAAACTCTTCATAAGGCGGGGAGTCCCTGTGCTAATGCCCAGTAGGTGTCGCCCCTTTGATCCGCGGCTCGCTGCTCTGCCGGGGTGGCGTTGTACCATTTGGACTGGACAGCCTCAGACCCAGGAAGGAACTGTTGTAAGGCCATCAGAAGTGTGAGCATGGTTATCTCACGCTGTTTGCACACCCGCTTCGGACGGTGCCTTCCTCTCCGCCCTCGTCTCCTCCTTGCTTTCGGCTTCTCGCAGCTCAACTGCCCATCGTGTGGGGATCCAGATCTCCGTCCCTGGGTCGGCTCTATCTGGTTGGACACAAAGATACCCCTGACCTCTCGCTATAACTACTTCAGGGCCATGCCATTTGCCTTCTTGGTCCCTCCACTGGATTCGAGCTCCGGTGAGGCAGACAGTAGGGGCCTTTAACGGCCTTTCCCTTCTGCCTCCCATCTTGTGGAGATAAAATCTTTGTGCGGGGCATGTGCCATCGTCTCGGATTTGCAAAAAATTGTGAGTGAAGACGGCTTGTGCCAGATCACCTCGGGAGAGGCTCCCCGCCGCCCTTACTCCCCCTTTTTGTTTTAACAGAAGAGTTTTTATAGTGCGGTTAGCACGCTCAACAATGGCCTGACCTGTGGGATTATATGGGATGCCAATAATATGAATAATAGAAAATTCTCTACAAAAGGCGGCAAAGGCAGAGGAAATATAAGCTGGCCCATTGTCTGTCTTTATGGCTCGAGGCACCCCAACCATAGCAAAGCAACCATAGAGGTGGTTGATCACTGCACGGGCTGTTTCCTTAGGCTGTATAGAGGCCATAATAAAATTGGAGGCCGTATCAATACAAACATGTATAAGAACTTTGCCAAAATGTGTTACATCCATTTGCCAAAGATCGTTAGGGAGATCACCACGGGGGTTAATTGCGATGTCTCGGGCAAGAGGGCGAAATGGGGCACAATTGATACACTGTTTGACTATTTGGCGAGCGTTTTCTCTGGACAATCCATAAAGGCGTCGCAAAGATCGGGCAGATAGGTGATACTTATCATGGGCTGCCTGTGCTTCTAAATGCAGAGGGAATATAAGGGCTTTATCTACAATATCATTACCCTGATAAATGGGTCCTATGGTGGACATATGTGAGCGAATATGCAATACATAAAGAGGAGTAGAGCGTTGTAACATGGACTCTTGAATATCATATAGGATTTGAGCTATAGTTGAAGCACGGGGATTAATGAGGGCAAAAGGTAAAGCAGCAATAGCATTTGCACAATACAAGCTATCAGTAACAAGATTAAAGCTCTCATTAGGTAATATGGAGAGAGCATATTGTATTGCCAGCAATTCATTTTTCTGGGCTGAGGAATGCTCAGTGGTGTACACCTTAAGGAATTGCCTGGAAGGGATATAAACTGCAGCCCTATGGTTTTTAGTAGCATCCGTAAAAACAGTGGGTCCCGTAACTGGCTGTAGAGATACAATAGTAAAAGGCATATGGATAGGAAGGACTTCCCATCCTCTAAGCGCTGGGGGGAGCGGAAGCTTTATGGTATTACACATACATAAAAGAGAGGCCCATTCTGGAATCTCATCGGATAAGTACCTTAAGGCTTCCTCTGATGCCTCTAAATTCAAAATGGGAAATCTGCCAAAAGCCAATAGGCAGCGCTCGGCACCTAAAAGAAAAAATTGGGCGACCATTCGCCATTTATGTGGAAGGGCCTTTTTGTTGCGAGGGGGGTACAGCCACTCCAAAATGCCATGTGATTGATAGAGGCACCCAATGAAAGTACTGGCTTTTAATATAGTGGCATAAATGGGTTGGTTGGGTTCCTGCCGCACAACAACTGTGGAGCATCTGTTGAGGATGCTCTTGGCTGCCATTAAGGCCTCAGATGTCCAATGTCTGGGTGAAAGTAGAGCGGGATCTCCTCGCAGCAAATCATACAACGGGTATAATTCACCATCAGGGATAGGGGTAACTGCCCGCATCCACTATATAGCGCCAATCAGCTTTTGAAAATCGTTGAAAGTGGTGAGCTGAGAAAGATCAATGCTCGGAGGACAGCGAGCAATCCGTCCTTGTTTCAATTCATGGCCAAGATACTGAAAAGGGGGTGTAGTCTGTACCTTGTCTGGAGCCACAGTTAGCCCGTGGGCAGCTAAGGTATCGACCATAAGTTGAGTAAGTGCCATCGTGGAATCCTGACTAGGTGTGGCAATAAGAATGTCATCCATATAATGAATGATAATGGCCTTGGGGAAGCACTGTCTGAGTGGGGAGAGGATGGCGTGGACATACATTTGGCACATAGTAGGACTGTTTGCCATCCCTTGAGGGAGCACGGTAAAATGATACCTTTCATATGGCTGCTGGCGATTTTCCGAGGGAATGGAAAAGGCAAATTTGACTCTATCTTGTGGATGTAAGGGAATGCTATAGAAACAATCAATAATTGTCATACTAAAATCTCGGGGGATCGCAGCAGGGCTAGGGAGACCAGGTTGTAGCGCCCCCATAGGCAGCATGCATTTATTAATCTCTCTAAGGTCTATGAGCATGCGCCAAGATCCATTTTTCTTTTTTATAACAAAAACAGGAGAATTGTAAGGGCTTGTAGTGGGCTCAATGCGGCCCTGCTCCAAAAGGGAAGCAACTATAAAGCGTAAGGCGGTGAGCTTTTGAGGGGTTAGGGGCCACTGCTCAACCCACACAGGGGTCTCGGTTTTCCATGTTATAGGCGGGCTGCTCACCGTCACAGTGGCCCCGGAATGTTTAATTGAAGGTGTTCTGGGGTGGTAAGGTGTTAGACGGCAATGTTTGGCAATATGGCCCGGTTTCCCACAGCAAAAACAGGTGGGCAATGCTCCAATTTTAGCGACAGGGCACTGGCTCTTAAAGTGCCCCATTTGGCCACAGCGATAACATTGTTTCTGGGCCTTGGTACCTTGAAGGGCCTGAGTCACCCCTTGTGCCACCGCCGTCACCATGGCTTGGTGGGTGTCTTTAGGTGGAATGTCTAACAGCCTCTCTACTATCTCTTCGAGGGAGGCGAGAGGTCCCAAGCCCGCTAGGGCTTGGGAGCATTCTGGACGCAAGCCATCTCGGACCAGCTGAGCTATCAGGGAATCCGTTCCTGGTCCCGAGCCAAGAGACCGCCGGACCGCAAGCTGGACCCGACTCACAAAATCAGTGGGGGACTCGCTAGCCCTCTGCTTTAGCCCTACCAACTTGTCCCTCATAGTCCCCGGGGCGTCAATCTTGGCAAAACCCCTAATATGACAATACTGAACTGCAGCCATCACCCGAGGATCGAATTGGAGCTGGTCAATAAGCTGCGAGTATGGCCCTGCCCCTGTTATCATATTCACAGCATCCTCTGTCTCTGCAATATTGTGTTCCTTGACATATCTGAGCACCTCTTGTCTAACGGCGGCGCCATAAGCCACTAACTGTCCTGGTGTAAGGATAGCCCCCGACACTTCCTTCCAATCAGCTGGGGCCCACGGCCAAGTGGCTGTGGTATTCGCAAAGAGATGCTTCACATAAGGTGACGAAGGGCCATATTTGGAAACGGCCTCCTTCAGTTCTTTCAATAATTTGAAGGGCACCGGTCGATGGAAACGGTTCTTGTTTCCCATCGGATCCCGCTCCACAATGACAGGGTAAGCGCCGGCCCCCTCCCACTCCTCTAAATCTATCTCCTGTCCCTCCGCCAAAGCTGCGGATAGGCTCTGAGTGAGTACACTCAGAGGCTCCGAGGGCCCAGACCGCCCGTAGGTAAATGACCGCGCTCCTTGTGATGATTGTGACAAGGACGTGGTGGCTGGGGAGGAGAGGGCATTCAGCCCGACCTCGGGAGGACTGGGAGTTCCCAAATTCCATTGAAACTTTTTCCTGCGAGTTCCCCAGCCCTCTCTTGCTGTTTCAGGGACTTCCCATTCCTTCTTGAGTGTTCCTCCCTCATCGGACTTTCCCTTTGTCTTGGGAACTTTCCACTCCCTCTTGGGCGTTCCCTCCTCATCAGACTTTCCCTTTGTCTCGGGGGCTTTCCAGGGGACCTTCCACTCCCTCTTGGGTGTTCCCTCCTCATCAGACTTTCCCTTTGTCTCAGGGGCTTTCCACTCCCTCTTGGGCGTTCCCTCCTCATCAAACTTTCCCTTTGTCTCAGGGGCTTTCCACTCCTTCTTGGGCGTTCCCTCCTCATCAAACTTTCCCTTTGTTCTTCCCCTCGGGGCTCTAGAGTCCCTGCCTGCACATTCTCTTAACATACCCCATGGATATAAAGGCTTGGGGTTGGGATCATCCTCATCGGATTCCTCTTCTTCTTCTGTCGTCCCTTGAAGGGACTGCCCTGTCTGGGTCTCGCCGTTTGATCGCCGGGGGGGATGGGGATCCGAGCACAAAAGTGCGGCGACCACTTGAAAGAACGTAAAGTCCTCCTCTGTTAATACACCCGGGTTCACCCTCTCATAGGCAACCATCTGTTGTCCCACTATGCCCCATTTAGCTGGGCGTAACCCACAATGCTCTAGCCAAGGGGAGACATCCCAGATCTTTTCCACAAATGCTCCACAGTCACGAATGTGGGGCTTAAGCCCATAGATCTTACAAAGCTTATACAGCTGACAAGCAAGTACTCCTTTATCTTCGGGCTTTAAACTGGGAAAACTATTTCCCTGACCCATCCTGGCCACTTCCCAATATTAAGACTGCCTTAATCTTCCCACAGTAGCGAGGCAAGGCCACTTCTCAATACTGAGGCTGCCTGAATCTTCCCGCAGTAGCGGAGCAAGGCTACTACTGCGGGGCAAGGCGGATTCTCCTCTCCCTACGGCGGTCCCTATTCAGGGCGCCAGATGCCCGGGGCGACTCCCGGGCCTTCGCCTTCTACTTACCTATCCCCGGTCTTCGGGCGTCTCCGGTCCCTCTCCCGGTTAGGGGAGGGCAATAAACAGGCAGAGCACCTGAAAGGAGTTGCAGTCAGCAAGCTTTATTCCGTTTCTTCTCCTCTAGCTCTCATGGTCATCCTCTTTTATTATCCCCTGTCTCCTCCCCCGTACCTCCCATGGGCGGGCGAGCTCCTCCCAAGTGCCTCCCCGTGGGTGGAGCCAGCCTGTTACCAGGGCCATCCCAGTACCCCACAAGGGGGCAGGTTCGGACCCTCAGGCGTCTCACGGTCCTCACAGGGGACCCCGGTCCAGAGCTGTCCCCCAACACACCCCCACAGGTCCTTCGGGGGCAGCTGCAAAGCACATGGCCAGGAATCTGATAAAGCCATATTGGCTTCTGATGCTGAACTATTTGACAATGCCAAGGCCTTTTGTGCAGAGAATTCTCTTCCCCCAGTCTTCAGTAGCATTGGCCTCAAACTCTGAGTCAATGAGTGATAAACTCAAATACAATCCTTTTAAAACTAACTCTTCTTGTAGACAAACTGGAGACATGATCATACTGTACAGGATGGGGGATGGGATGGTTCAAAACTGAGGTGATGTCCAGGCCCAAACGACAAAAGTCAGATTGGAAGGAAGTTGCTGTAGGTGTTTGGCTTTGTGCTGCTTAAATCCTTGATCAGTGATATGCTGATCAACACCTTGAGGACATGGTGATGTCTGAAAAGCATCCTTGTGTGTGTGCAGGTGACATGGAGTGCAAAAGGTGAGCTGCTGTGTTGGATGGCTGAGTTAAAATTCCCATGATGCAGTAGACCAGAATGTCAGGCAATATATGTAAATATTTGGGAGTTTTGGCCTAGACATGGGATCTCCTCAGCATGAGGACTCTCGGTCTGAGAACTCTTTCTACTGATGCAGATCAGCAGCTCATCATGTGAACGTGGACTGGGCTTGCCCCTCATCATCTTGTCACCGGCATCTATCTGAGGCAGGACTTTGACCCAGATCTTTCTGACTCCTAAGTCAGCCCACAGCCCACTAGGTCGCGCTTCCTCTAAGATGAGTGTTAACAGTGAAGAATATCAAGTCTTACTCTTGAGGTCAAAAATTGACCTCTTCGGTATTAAATAGAGAAGGCAGATCTGGCTAACACCTCATCTAGAAAAGACTTGGGGACTCTAGTGTAAAAAAAAAAAAAAAAAGCAAATTAAACTTGAATCATCAGTGTCCTGTGGCAGCCCCTGCCGAAGATAATGTGACACGAGGTTGTGTTGAGGAGACAGTGGTGTGTAGATATATAGGGGATGATGGATCTGCTGTACTTTGCCTTGCTGTAAAAGAGGCCATTGGCAGCTAGGTGCCACCAGAGGCAGAGCGATGTACCAGAGGCAGGAAGACCTCAGTTCATATCTCCCCTCAGACACTTACTAGTTGTATAACCCTGGGCAAGTCCCTGAAATACTATCTGCCTCAGCTTCCTAACCTGTAAAATAGAGGGAATAATAGCACTTACCTCACATTAATCGGGAAAAATATCATAGGAATAGGTCATGTCTTAGTTTCCTGAAATGTGGGAAACAAGAGTCTCTAACTCCTGCCTAGGCAGCCAGTGTCCAGTATGGCTACTGAGGGTGATAACACAAAAGACGCTAAAAACTCATGGGATCATAGAATTGTTTGGAAGGGGTGTCAAAGGTCATCAAGTCCAACCCCTTCTTTACGAATAAAGAAATTGAGTCATAAAAAGGTTAAGTGACTGCCCAGGGTCACACAGACAGCAGATAGTAGAGCCAGTGTGAAAACAGATGTTTTCTCTCTAAATCCAACTTTCTACAGGGGCCTGTGAACAAAAAAGAGAAACAGAACCCACTCAGAGAGCCCTCAGAAGGGGCTGAATTTAGGGGTGCTGTCAGGGGAGGGCTCTGTCATTCTGAGGAGTGCCCATTTCCATAGAATGTGCCATGAATTCCCCAAGACTCCTTGTGCCACTCTGGTATTTCTCTGCTCCTTCAAGAGGGCAAGATAGTGGAGAGAGACGGAGACAGATAGAGAGAGGGAGAAGGGGAAGGGAGAGGAGGAGGAGGAGGAGGAGGAGGAGGAGGAGGAGGAGGAGGAGGAGAAAACAAGAGAAAGAGAATAAGCAGCAGTAGCAGCAACACTGGTCTGAGAGCCAGGAAATTCCACCTCTGATACCTTCTGTCTGTGAAGCCCTGGGCAAATCACTGATCCTCTTAGAGCATAAGGCAGCTCTCCAAATTAGAGAGAGGGTGCCTATCTACAGTGGCAGAGGGAGTTTCTTCCCCTGAAAGTTTCCTTTGTCACCCCTATTTCAAAAGGTAAACATACCAAGCAAACTCTTTCTCATAGGGCCCCATACTGACCCAGTAACTCACTGAACAAGTTGGATCCTGTACAAGACTATGTGAACTGTCATATTCTTTCCCCAAGGAACCCACAGGACTAGTAAATCTCTCTTTAAAAGATCTGATACCTGAAATGAGAATCTTTTGAATTGGGGTTCCCTGCAAGATAACTTCTCAAACAAATGTTGCCCATGAAGCCTCCCCTGTCTGGTGAGAAGGCTAGGTGCCCAGGCCATACTTCCCAGAGACCCCACTCCATCTCCCAGACAGAAGGCTGGAGTTCAAGAACAGTGTCTTAATCTCCCCTTTTAGGATACATGAAGTCATAAACAGCTCACCATGGCCTTCTACTGTCGGTCTCTGTCTTCTGCTTCTGGGGAGGGAAATATGGAGATGTAGAAATTTCCTCCTCCCATGCCCCTTGTGCTCTGGAAAGGGAAGAGAAAATAATGAAAAGAGAGAGCTGGAGAGAAAGAGAACAAGAAGTTAAAACAAGAGGCTTTCTTTTATGAGCCACTGATGGGGAGCCTGATTTTTTTTTTCCAGCATCCTTCAGTTGCCTTTTATCAGGATCCTGGTAAACTCTTCCATCATAGGTCATGTAAAAATGATGAATGGTCCTCAAATTGCCAAAGGTTTTTAACCAAAAGGGGGGAAAACAAAGGACAAAAAGTGTTCAAACTTTTAAAATAAATGTATGGAATATTTCATTTTGATTTTCAGACAGGAAATTGGATTTACAAACTTCAAAATGAAAATAGCCTTCAAACCCTAACACTGACTGTGACCACTCGAGCAAAAAGTCCTGCAGTCCTCCCTGTGATTGCAACTGTGCATGTGAACCAAAGTACAGGCCATTTTCCTAGTCCAATGACTGTTTACGCTCAAGTGAGTCAAGGATTTTTGCCTGTTCTTGGAGCTAAGGTGACAGCAGTTATAGAAACAGAGCACGGATCACAAGAGACCTTGGCGCTTTGGGACAACGGAGCAGGTAACAGCAATCCTAGTTAAACTGCTACAGGATTTTGCAAAACTATGCTATTTTCCCAACTTCTTTGACTTGGATTTTCTATGTAGCTAATAGAGAATGTGTCAATCTGTGGGGTATGGGAAAAAGACTGAGAGTCAGGTAACCTGGCTTCCAGCTCCAGCATGGGTACTAACTAGTCATGTGATCTTGGGCAGCTTCCTAAATATCTTTGAGCCTCAGTTTCCTCATCTGTAAAATAAGGATCAAATTGTGTGACCTCTAAATTCCAAAGCTAAAGTTCTAAAATATTAGTCTTATTTTTCAGTAACGTATTTAAACTTCTTTTCTTTAGAGCTGGACAAAACTTGGATTCAGGTATAAATGCATTTTTAAAAATCTAATGAATAACTATTTTTTCAAGGAACTTCAAACTGAAAAATCATTTTATCTTAATTGAGAGGCAGAGTGGAATTATGCATAGTGAATTGAACTGGTATGAGGATGGAACTGGGTTCAGATCCTGCTGCCAATTCTTGCAAGCCATGTGACCCCGGGTAAATCAGTTAGACCCTCTGTGTCTCCATTTTCTCTTTTTGTCAAATGGGGATGACACTATCTGCAGTGCCCACCTCAGAGGATTACTGTGAAGCTCACAGGAGATAATAGATGGAAAATGTTCTCTAAGTGTCACTTATGTGCAATGAATGCCCCAGCTCCTGATATGCTTTCTATAGTTATGTTAAAGCAGTAGCTTAATGGCATTGCTCTCGGTCTCTCAGTCATTGACACTACTCCTGCCCACAAACAGAAGGCATTTTCCCTTGGTTTTAATCTTCACTTTACTCTCTCCAGGTGCTGATACCGTGAAGAATGATGGCATCTACTCAAGGTATTTCACAAGCTATCATGAAAATGGCAGATACAGTTTAAAAGTGCTAGTCCAGGCAAGAAACAATACAGTCAGGCTAAGCATGAGATCACCCCAGAGCCGAGCGATGTATGTACCAGGCTACGTGGACCATGGTGAGCAGCCTAGAACCCATCCTCCCCCGACCTTTGCCCCTTCCACCCCATGTCCCCTGCCGGACCTTGGTCCAAATCAAGGCCTCAGCACTCTCTAACCTGGGAGTCTTCCGGGAAGGTATTTGATGTACTTGGGCATCAGTCCCTTCTTGGGTGATAACAGCGAGGCCTCGACCTATTCTACTACAGTTTTGGACACACTTTTGCTGGTTTTGATATGGTTTGGTTTTGGGGATTCTTTTTTGGGGGGGTTGTTTGTTTTTGCCTCCAGCTCTCATTGCTGAGCATTTCTAGGCAAAGTCACAAAATTATACTGTTTGCATCCTTTGCAAACAAACCTAAAAGTGTCACATAAATGATATTGTTATTTTTGTTGTCATCGTGATCATTGGTTTTTCCTGGGCCTAGAGAACAGAACTAGAAGCAAGGAGTAGGAAATTCCAGAGGCAGGGCCTCTCCATGCTTATAAATGCCTGATTTTAAGAACCTCTGTGTGAAAAAAGAGGCTGGTGCCCTCAACTGGCATCAATTGCTGTCTCACTATAGCCACAGCTTGACTGCCTTGCTTCTCTGATTATAGTAACATAGGGAATAAATATCTGATGAATAAATGAATGAATATAAAAAAAGAAATATAGTATCTGATTAGATTAAGAATGTGTGAGAATTGATAGAATATACATTATTTGTTCTGGTAAACCTGATTATATATTTATATAATTATAAAATATAAATTATTCAATTATCTATATAGTATGGCATACTAATAGAGCTTCCTGGTTAGAGACAGCATGGTGCAATGGGAAAATGCCCTTAGACTTAATATCAAAAGACCTGAGTTCCTGAGACAGCTTGGGATAGTGGATAGGACATGGGACTTGGAATCAGGAAGCCTCCATTCCAAATCCTGCCTCAGACCTCATCTGTGAAATGGGGATGTTGGACTTGATGGCTCCTAAGATTCCTTAAAGATCTAAATTTGTGATCTGCTACCTGGTTTAATAAGTCCTTATTAAATCATTTAACTTATCTGCCTGAGTTTACTCTAGATTAAAATAAAGATAATATTTTAATTGCCTTGTTTCATAGAAGTGTTGTAAAGTTAAAAGTTATAAAAGTTGTAAAAGTTAAAAGTAAAAAACATTTTGTAAGCCATAAACATCAGCTATTGTTTATGGCTAGATCCATGTCTATATTTATATCTGTATTGGGTCTATCAGCACATCTATGTACTCCCTTTGTCCATATGTGCATAATATGTAATGGATTCCTCCCACTTTATCTTACTATCATAGTTAAAAAGAAAAATTCAAACTTGGCAGATTACACAAAGCTGTGAGTCTTTTTGTTCCTAATAGTAGTTGATTCAATTAAATTCAACATTCATTATTGTTCACATCATTTATAAACATTTATTATTTACTTGCTTTGAAAAATAGCTATTTATCAATTCAAAATACAAACTAATTTAATTCTCTATGTTTCTGAAGAGCATTCTCTGTATCAAAAGTAAATGTCTGGCCAAGTGTGGTGATACACACCTCTAATTCTGACTACTGGGGAAGCTAAGGCCTGTGGATCAGTTGAGTTTGGTAGTTCTGAGATGTGCTAGGACTAAAGCCAGTTAGGTGTCTTCACAGTCTGAGACCAGTATCATGAGCCTTTCTGGGAACAGAGGGCTGCCACACTCTCCCTAAGGAGGCATGAACCAGCCGGAGTCCAACCAAGGCGGGTCTAAGGCAGCCATTCCAGTCAGCAGCAAGGTCAGACAAATGAGTGGTCCTAAATTTCCAGCTAGGGGCCAAATAGGGTTAGACCTTGTCTCAAAAAAAACAAAATAAAAGGTAAATGCCTACATTTATCATCTCTATGATACAATTTTTTTGATACAATATTTATGTATTTATGTATACTACATGTGTTTATATACAGTATATACTGAATTTATGTTTATATACTGTCTATAAGATTTTGTAAACTACAGAATAGGTTTTTTAATTCACATAAAGAGAAGGAAAACTTTTGTTCCCGCATTGAAAGAGAATAACTTTTTTTGAAAGGTAAAATTACACTGAACCCACCAAGACCTGAAGTCAAAGACAAGGAAATAGAGGTGAAGATAGAAGATTTCAGCAGAGTAGCCTCTGGAGACTCATTTTTAATAAGAGGAGTCCCTTCTGGGCCCCTCCCGGATAAGTTCCCACCAGGTAAAATTACTGATCTGAAGGCTAAGTTCCAAGCAGACCACATTGTTCTCTCATGGACAGCTCCTGGGAATGACTTTGATAAAGGAAAAGGTAAGACTGAAAGTCTATTTTAAACTCTCCCCAATAGGATCCCAATGGTTATCCCGTCATTTGCTAAGAACCCTCTAGTGACCCAAGGCAAAAGGTACTCTTAAAAAAGCTAGTAAATATACTTAATATTTATCTATCTCCTTCTCCCAGAAGAGACTTTTTTAAAAGGATTTTGTACATGAAGTAACAGCCATTCTGTAACACAAGGAGAAGTTTAGAGTGCATAACCAGAAACTGAGGCCACTCACTCACCCGTGTATAAGTATTCCTACAGGCTACATATTGACTCAGAAAACTGCAAATTAACATTACCTATGTTCTATTATATTTTTAAGTTGTTAACTATCTCCCAATTATGTTTTAATTTGGCTCAGGCCCCACTGAAGTGTTGTGGCCAGTGATGAGGCCAGCAGATGCTTGTTTGACACTTCTGTCTCGGACTATAAATTGCAGAGCTAGTGTCTACCTGCTTTGGAAGAAGAATTTTCTTCCTGGAAATTCCCCATTCTGCTGAAATCGCAGGTCCAGTCCTGATCCCTATTTCATACCCAGCATTGTACTGGGTGCTTGAGAAAGGCAACTCAGGCAAACTCTGGCTTAGTAAAAGAATACCAGACTTAGAGTCTGGGAGATCTGGGTTTGAGAACTAGTTTGTAGCTGAGTGACTTTGGGCAAGTCACTGTATATCCCTGAGTGTCAGACCCCTCATCTATAAAATGGAAGTCACAGTACTTATGCTGCATACTTCTCAAAGTAGATGGGAGGATCCAATGAGATGATGCCTGTAAAACTTTTGTAAGCTATGAAAAGGCATGTCTATGTACTACTGGCATTACAGAAATCATGGTACCCAGGCTCTGCCCTCAAGGAGCCTATAATGAGCACACACAGAATGAGGAGAGAATGATTCATTTAAGTCTAAGCTGAGTGATACTCCAGAGAGGGAGATCAGTGTGGTCAGGAATCAGCAGAGTCGTGGAGAGGGTGGAAGAATGGGAATGGAGGCTTATTCACAGGAAAGTTAAGAATAGATAAATACCCCTGATCAGAGCAGGAGGTACTTACTAAGTAATGGTCACTGTGGAGAGCCTGGAAAGCAAGCAGAAGGCTTATAAGTTGTAAATCCAATAAATCAATAAATAAAAGGAGCCAGTCCTTTACAGCCATTCAAAACTTTAAGGATTTTCTGGAATATAGAATTTATTTATAGAAACAACTTTACAATTTGAAAAGTAAAGCAATTAAGCTCCGTCCCAGAAAACAAGAGTCTATTAACTATAATTTCAAAGAGTATGTCTGTTATCAGAGGCTGGCAATTTATGCACAGCCCAGGTGAACAGCAAGGTACTTAAAAAATAATTAACACCAATGGAGCTCCCAGAATCCTGTGTTTCCCTACCTCTTCTTCTTCCCTCTTTTTGTGTTCTTGTTAATGTATCTACCTCACTTCTCTCTCCCCATACCTATCTCAACTTCTGACTCCCTCTTCCTTGGTCTTTTCTCTGCCTCATTCTCTTTCAATCTGGTTCTCTCTCCCTGTCTTTCTTTTTCTCTCCTCTCCCTCTGCCTCTCCCCCTTCTTTCTCATATACTGCTTTTCTCTCCTTCCTCCAAATAACTCTCTTTCCCTTAATTGGTCAAAGAATAACATTTCTAACTAATTGAACAAAACTATACTTCCTATTTTTAATTCCAGGAGTGGGTGAAAATTATGTTTTCTATTTCTTTCTCCAAAGAAACAACCTTGTAGATTAAGTTGCTTTTTACTTGCGTATGAACCTTGATAATTTTCTTTCTATAGGTTTTAGATGGGGGTGGGATGGGAGAAAGCCTTCCCTACCCGCTTTGCTACACCTAAAGACAATCAATTCATAAATTATTGAAGCTGTCAGTAATCTTAATGATGATCCATTCCAACTCCCTCATCTTATAGATGGGAAATTGAGGCTAGAAAACGTGAAGTGACTTACTCTATTTCATATGGAATATAGATTTGTTTGGAAGAACAATCTATCTAGGAAATTCCTGAACTATAATGTTAATAGCAGAGATTTTAAAGTCGCACCAGAGCATTTCAGGCTGGGCATACGGTACCTTCCCCACTACGCAGCTCCACACATTTGATGCATCATTTATTCAGATCAGTATAATTATATGAGCATACAGATGTAGCCCTTCTAAGCTCTGAGAATCCTTATCTCACCTCCCACTCTGAGTCCATACCGTGAGTAAGGCTTTATCTCCCCTGCAGAATTCTAGGGTTCAAACCCCACCTCAGACACTCTTTAGTTTTATGACACTGGGTAAGTCACTTAACCTCTTTCTGCCTTCATTTCCTTGCCTATAAAATGAGAAAAATAAGGCACCAATTTACCACTTATAGCACCATTTACCAATTTCACTGGTAAATGAAATAACATATTATTTAACATTTGGTAAATGAAATGACATATGTAATAAAGCACTTTATATGTACTAGCTGTTAAATGAGATTATGTACATATAAAAAGTACTTTACCAGTGTCTAGCCTAGTGGCTGTCACATAGTAGGCAGTTATTAAATGCTCGAATATTGGTTGATTGATTGATGATTGTATTCAGCACTATAGCTATAAGTAGGCATGTTCCATCAGGGCTTTGTCTAAAGGCAGTGAAAGTTAGAGTGTACTAATAACACTTGAACTTCTTCAATAGATAGAAACAACTGTGCTTGGACTATAATTAGTTTTTTTTAAAAAGTTAAAATAGAAAGTGATGAGGCAGGCTTCCTTTCCACCCCACTCCCTTATCCCACCAGTGAGTTACCACCTGCCTTGCCCCATTCTGTCCCCTCCCCAGCAAAGGCCAGAGAAAGAGCCTCTCTGTCCATAGTGGACCACTGCCTTTTCCCTGCATTGTCTACACACATTCACTGGAGTTTATCTTAAAAGTTTATTTGAAGGCTCCTTTAATGCTGTTTGCATAACTATTTGTGGTTCTGGGCAGTACTAAAAGTGTCTGCTTTTTTCCAGCTGATCACTATAAAATAAGAATGAGTGGAAATTCCATGCAGCTCCGACATCACTTTGATAAAGCTACGCCAGTGAACACTTCTGGTCTGATGCCCAAGGAGGCCAACTCCAAGGAAACCTTTAAGTTTAAACCAGAAACTTTGAAAATAAAAAATGGCACCAAAGTCTACATTGCAATCCAGGCTGTGGATCATGTCAGTCTCACCTCAGAAATCTCGAATATAGCGCAAGCAGTTAAGTTTATCCCTCCTTCTCCAGAACCCAGTACTGGTACTCCCTGTCCTAGCAACGACAGCATCCGCTACAGCATTAACGTTGCTACAGTAATTTGGGCAGTCGTTGGAGTAGCTGCAGCTACAACTATATTTTAATCAGGAACGTGTGTCGAACTGAAATTGAATGTTTAATCAATAGCAATTAAAAGTTAATTTCATTTGGAAACCTCCTTTAAAGTTAAAGTAAATTGCCTCCCGCTTTGTCCCAATATTCTCCATAGTCTATCCAAAGTGACTACATCAGTACTGTACATTTCTTAAGTATTGATATTAACAAATATTGACTCACATATCTACACATCAACCAAAATAAGAGCTGTATCATTCAATAATGCATTTTCAGTTTTTGGGAAGAGAACATATGTTTCCATATGGGTTATTTTAGCTTTGTTTCCAAAACATGTCAAATATGGATCAGCTCTACAACAAAGAAAGTAGTAAAAGAATTAATCCAAGTAAAATAAAGGGGAACTGTAAGCCTTGAACAATCTTAATGTGTTGGTGGCATTATTTGTGGTATTATTTCTACTTACTAAATAGGTATGTCTATGGTCTATATAGATATCTATATCTATATATAGATATGTCTATACAGATATCTGCGTGAATATCTATAGATATGTATATGTGTATATATAGAGATATATATGTATATATCTAATTCCTATGGTCTATATACATGTCTATAGTAAATATAGATATCTACATAGATATCTATAGATATGCACATGTATACATATCTATAGATATGTCTAATTCCTGTGGTGTATATAGATATCTATCTTTGATGTGTCTATATAGATATCTATAGATAAGGAGAGAGAGAGAGAAAGAGAGAGAGAAATATGTCTAATTCCTGTGGTCTATATAGATAACAGGGGCATATAAGTGGTTTTAGACAAGAACTAAGCAGATGTATAGCTTTAGGTATGGAAGAAACTACAATTACGTGTCTGTGATCAATCACTTGATAAACACTTATTAAGCATCTACTCCATGCCAGGCACTGTGTGCTGAATCCAAGAGGAAGAAATTTAATAGTGATAAATCAAAAGTTCTACATGGATTAGGAAGTCAATAACACAAGTTCAAGATGGAGAAGATGTGACTAACAAACAATTTGTACAAAAAATTCTGGGAGCTTGAAGTTCAGTGTTAGATAGATTCTTAGGCCTCATTGCTAGAAAGGTAATGTCCCAGACAAGAGAGGTGACTGTCCCACCCACGAGTTCCTCCTGGCCCCTCCTGCCTTCATCCCCTTTTACACCCTCTACCTGACTTTTCTGGCTTCAGTCATGGCTCCTCTGGGCCCCTTATTTCCTCCTCTTCCCCCTCCCCCCTTCACTTTTTGGTTTCCTTTTTGTGTTGTCTCCCCCACTAACAGCTTCCTAAGGACAAGAACACTCTCTGTTTTGCTTACATTTGTATCCCTATCCCTCATTACGGTACCCAGTACATAATGAGCCCTCAATAAATTCTTGTTTCCATCCTTTGTCCTCTGGCCTGGTCGGGCCACACCTGAAGCATTATGATCAACCTTGGGCAGCTCGTTTTAGGAAGGATGTTGACAAACTGGAGCCTGTCCAGAGAAGAGTCATCAGGGGAACTGGAGACCGGGTCATACAAAAGGCAATAGAAGGAAGCCTCTAGCTCCTAGTACCTCCCCCAACCCCCACAAAAACTCTCTTTATTATTTTGTATGTACTTATGGTATCCCAAAGTCATGGTGCAGTTTAGTAGTTATTTTAATCATTAAATTATTAGAACCTTTTTTAAATAGCCATTAAAGCATAAAACTGCACAAAGACTTTTAGGACATTTTATATATACATTCTGGGACAGCTAGGTGACAGTGGATAGAGCTGAGGGCTTGGAGTCAGGAAGATACTGCTTCTTGAGTTCAAATCCAGCCTCAGACACTTGCTAGCTGTGTGACCCAGGGCAAGTCACTTATCCCTGGTTGCCTCAAGTTTCCATGCTATAAAATGAGCTGGAAAGGAAATGGCAAACCACTCAGTACTTTTGCCAAGAAAATCCCAAATGGGGTCACAAAGTTAGACATGACTGAACAACATGTGTATATGCCATATCCTTCTATAAATTCCTTGAGAGCAAGGACTCTCATTTTTGTCTTTGTATCTCCAGTCACTAACACAGTGAGTAGCATGTAGTAGCCATTTAATGAATGCTTATTGATTTGGCTAAGGAGGGTAGACATTGAGTTGGGCCTTGAAAAAGTTGAGTCAAGGGAACAGGAAAGGGAAGCATTGAGGTGGGAGAAATGACATTTACAGTTACTAGGAATTAAGAGGAATCTCTGGTGTTCAACAGACAATAAGGAAAGAAATCCAATCTACAGTGAGATGGTCCCATGAGGGAATAGTGAAGCAAGGGGCTGGTTGTACAAGGTGACTTGTAGGAAAGGGTAGAAGGGATAGGAAAGGGTGTCGATGATGTTTTTTATCAGAGGGGAGTCGCAATATTGGTTTTAGTTTTGTTTGTGGTGAGATTGGGGAAAATGAGAGTATGGCAATAATCCAGGCATGAGGCATTGATGGCCTTGGCTACTGTTACCCCAGTAGAAAGAGAAAGAATGAATATCTAAAACCAAAAGTCAGCCTCCTATGTAATGAGGATACACAAGAACCTGTTCCAATAAATATGGAAGTGAAGCAAGGATACTCACTCTCCCCATTATTATTTGACAAAGTTCTATATATGTTAGCAGTAGCAGTATCATAAGAGAAAGAAATTAAAGGTATAATGACAGACAAATAGGAGATAAAACTATCCCTATTTGCTAATGATCTGGTAGTTTACTTGAAAGGTGCTGGGAATGAATAAAGATACTAATTGAGACAACTGATAGCTTCAGCAAAATTAGAGGCTACAAGATAAATCCTCAAAAGTCAACTGCATTTCTATGAAATAACAAAATCCAAGAAGCAGTAATAGAAAGGGAAATGTCATTCCAAGTAACCATAAAATGCATAAACTCTCTGGGGATATATCTATCAAAGCAAGCAAAAACCTTATGGAAATTCAATTACAAAGTGATATTTAAAAGAGAAATAAAGAAAAACTTAAATCGCTGGAGAAATATTCAGTACTCGAGACTGAGACATGACAATATGATAAAAAAATTACAGTACTATCAAAGTTAAACTACACTCATAATGCTTTACCAAAGTATCAAAAGAATACTTCATAGAACTTGACAAAATAATAAAATTCATCTGGATGACAAAAGTTCTAGAATATCAAGGGAGATGATGAAAAGAAGTAGAGACAAAGTGGGAATAGCACTTCCTGGCCTACAATTGTATTATAAAGCATCAATTGTCAAAACCTTTTGATATGGGTTAAAAATTAGAGAAACCGATCATTGAAACAAACTTGACAAGGGACAATCAGAAACAATGGAACTTTGGAACTGTGAATTTGATAAATTGGAGTATTACAGGGCTATAAAAAAAAAGTGTGTGATAAATGCGGAGGCAGAGTGACAGAAGCAGGACCAAGAGCATGATATATACGACTAAAACAATGCGAACAGAAAGAACAATTGAATACACCAAAAAAAAAATTCAAAAGTTTTACCAAATTATTATTTTAAAGTGTGGCTTGAAAGAAGAGATATGAGAAGACACTCCCAACCTCACGCCCTGGCACATGTTGCACATTGTATATTTTTTCACACTTGATATATTGATTAGTTACGCTGATTTTTTTCTTTTTTCTTTTAAACACTGTTTGTTGTACGAGATGGCTCTGCAGGCGGGGTAGAGGAAGCTGTGCCAAGAGAAGTGATGATGATGAAAAAACAAAAGGCATCAATGAAAACTTATTTTAAAGAAAATGAACGTGAGGGCAGCCTAGGGGAGCGTCGTTGTAGGGAAACTCTTAACTGGTCACTGTAATTGGATGTATCCTCCACCCTGGGCCAGTCCTACTATTCTGGTAAATGAAGGGATTGGACCAGATGCCTTTTGTGCTCCCTTCTAGATGGAAACTCCCTCTAGTTCTATAGAGAAGGTTAGTACCTTCTCTGTAACTTAGTCATAGGAAAGTTCCCAAATCATTGGGAGGTTAAATGACTCAGTTAGATGATTTGCCTGACATACAGTAAGTGCTGAATAAATGTTTGTTGATTGATAGACCCAGTGTGTTACAGAGGCCAAATTTAAATTCAGATCTTCCTGATTCTGAGACTGGCTCTCTATCCACTCTACCATGCTACCTCTATATACTTATGTTTCCATGAAATACAAATGTGTGTTCAAATGCCTACTCTTTTCCTCACTATGCAACTCTGATAGGAATTGATTGTACATACATTCAGGAAATCTTAATTTAAAATGTAAGATGGGAATGAGCAGTATTTTGCAAACTAATTCCTACAACATATCTCATCTTTACAGTCATGAAATTGACTGAAAAATAGAATATCCGCTCCTACCGTGTTTATTTATTTAAAAATTTTTTATTTTAAAAACAATTTGTAAAAACCATTTAACCTTGTGGGGGGAAATGTAACCTTGAGGCAATGTGTTTCATGCATTCATCAAAATTATATGTTGTGGTAATTACATAGCTCTCTTTACTCTGGTGAACTGTCTTTGGGTCCTCCCCCAAAGCCAAGGTAAGTGTAAAAGAACCCAAGAGGAGAGGAGTCAAAGAAAAAATGACCTGAGATGTAGGTTAGGCACCTGCATTTGATTTAGAGACAATCTGTAAAGCATTTTGACCTTAAATTTATATATAAAAGCAAGTTATTATTACTATAGAAGTGTTGATTCAAGGCAAAGGGGGGATGGAAATGGCAAGCTAAGGAGCTTTCCTCTGTCTGACCTGCTTTTCATTCTACTAGCAAAGAGCAGAGATGGAGGACTGATAAGATCCCATATAGCCCACCCAATGAACCCAAGTCTGCTAAGCTGAGAAGAGTCCTCAGGCAGGTGCAGAAGCTGCTGCCGGTGATGGATTGAGGGGAAATGCAACAGCACTGGCTGTCTTGTCTAGCACCAAGGCCCCGCCCTCCCACATTCATGGATCTGATGTTTAGCCTGCAGAAGACTGATGGAAAGTAGGTGGAGGAGATAGGTCAGCCATGAATGCAAAAGCACTAGGGACATTGGAAGAAGGCAAGAAACAAATATTAAGCACCTACTATGTGCCAGTTACTGTGCTAACTAAGTGCTTTACAGATATTCTCCCCTTTGATCCCTCACATCAACCCTGTGACATAGGTGTTGTTATTATCCTCTTTTACAGATGAGTAAACTGAGGCAGGCAGAAGCTAAATGACCTGCCCAGTGTCAAACAACTAGTAAGTATGTGAGGCTGGATTTGAACTCAGGTCTTCCTAACTCCAGGCTCAGCATTCTATCCACTGGTAGCTTCCAGGGGTCTTCTATGAATCTAAGTACCTTAACTATACCTGGATGTGCCTATAGACTGGCTAAGAGTGACCTGGGTCTGAAAGAAAAATAGACCATATGTTAAGCATTTTTAATATATTTTATTTTATTCTTTTTACATCTTTGAAATGAGCAAAGCAGTGCATACAATCATGCCATTCTTATGAGTCCAGGCCACTGAACCATGCTCATGTTCATTGGAATGGTTGGTTGTTGTCTTTAGTGCTGGAAGAGGACCAAAATGACATCACTATGTTGAGGTCAGGGTACAGTGTTTCCGACTGTGGCTGATCAGACAAATACAAACTCAGAAGGCTCTAAGATAGCTCTGGCACAAAAAATCCACGTGATCATCTGGAGTGGAGATGTCTCTAAGTTTGTGCAGTTCATGTTTCTTTTGAGCTACTGCAATTCTGCTTTGCTCATAGAGCACAGTGCCTTCTTTGATGCAGGCACGCCATACTGAACAGTCCTGTGCCAGTGTCTCCCATGTTTCACGGTCAATTCCAAAGTTCTTCAGAGAGTCCTTCAGAGTGACTTTGTATCACTATCACACTTTGCCTTGTGTGAGTTCTTCATAAAGTTGTCTTTTAGGCAAACATATATTTGACATTCTAACAACATGATCATCCCACTGGGGTTATGCTCTTTGCAGCAGAGTTTGAATGCTTGGCAGTTTAGCTTGAGAAAGGGCCCATGTGTCAGGTGCCTTATCTTGCCAGGTGATCTTCAGAATCTTCCCAAGACAATTCAGATAGAAGCAATTCAATTTCCTGGCATGGTACTGGTAGACTGTCCACGTTTCCCAGGCATACAACAATGAAGTCAGCACAACAACTCCACAGACCTTTAGTTTTGTAGGCAGCCTAATATCTCTTCTTTCCCACACTTTCCTCTGGAGCCTTCCAAACATGGAACTAGGTCTGATAATGCATGCATCTACCTCATCATCTCTATGTATATCCCTGAAAAATATACTGCCATGGAAGGTGAACTTCTCCAGAGCATTCAAAATCTCTCCATTCGCTATAACTGATAGATCCACATATGGATGGTGCAGTGCTGGCTGGTGGAGAGTCTGTGTTTTCTTGGTGTTAATTGTCAGGTCAAAGCAATCCATATGCTCTTGCATCGCAGCCTCAGAGGCTGCTTGGAATGCACAACCATCTGCAAACATAAAAATCATGTACCACCATTCCCTCCACTTTAGTCTTGGCTTGTAGCCTTTTCAAGTTAAATAATTCACCGTTGTTGGGGGTGTAAGCTCAGTTTTCACGTGGACAGTCTTGGGCAGGTAAAAGTGAGGACTTCTAAACCTGAGTTCTCACGAGGCCCCCCAGGGAACAGCTGGGGATTGAGGCATGAAACACAGGCTATCTCGTGCATTTCCACCTCTTCTCAGTGGGAAACTTGCTGGGGAGAGCATCCCACCCTTGAGATTGGTCCGTGGTCTGAGCACACCTGTTGTTAATTAGCTAGGGGCTGAAAGCACGCATGGTATTCACATGCAAACTATGCGTTGGGAGAGCTTAAGTAGGGACAGGAAAAGCTGAAGGTGCTCTTCTTGCTGCGGGGCCCTTGGAGGGAAGAGGGTCCCTCCCCTCTTCCGCTCCCATCCTCTTGCTGTATGATCCTTGCCCCTTGGGAGGAGGACGATTCCTCTCTCCTGAGGAAGAATTTCACCCTGCATATGGATACGTAACTAAGACCCTGAATAAAGCCTAACCCTTGTTTGACTCTGGAAAGTCTCTTCTCTCAATATGTTTATCCGGATGGCCACTGAAGACCTGGATGAAAAGTAAGAAGACTCGGGTAGCCCATCGGCCTCTAGGCAGAACACACCCTCAGTGCAGTAGCTGAGCTTGATGTCATTTTCATCCTCATTCATTTCATTCTCATTGAAGATATCTGACATCATTGCTGAAAATATTATGGTAAAAAGCATGGGAGCAAGCACACAGCCATGCTTCACTCCACTGGTGATTGGGAAAGCTTGAGAGCATTGTGCATTATCCAGAACCCATACAAGCATGCCTTCATAGAACTGGTATACAATACTGATGAACTTCTCCAGGTACCCAAATTGTGTTAGGCTCTTCCATCAAAATGTAGGCTAATCAAAAGAAGGTAGAGTTTCCCAAGTATATAGGAGCTAAGCTAGGAGTTTAATTGGGTGAATCCATGCAAACTACACTCTAAGCAATAAAGAGGTAGTTGTGTGGTCCCTGCTATAGACAACGACAAAAAACAAAAACGAAAAAAGAAACTGTTCTGCCCTTTATTTCAAAAAATGGTTGTAAACCCACCTTTATTTTCTATCCTCAAGTTGAAACAACACAAGGTACAGAACTGGAAGAGATTAGGCAGTAGCTCTCTGAAAACCATAGAGAGCTGGCTACTGTCCTCAAATGTCCCCCAGTATTAAGCAGTATATATAATGACCTGGGTGAGTCAGTTTTCTAGTCCCTGAGCCCTCATCATTGAAATGAGTCAGGTAGCACCCCCTAGTGGATTCAGTATTTAAGGCCCTTTGACAAATATGACTGGAGTCAACTTTAACTCTACTGAGTACTACTACCAAACAGTGAGGTCTAAATCAGGGAGACAGCGAACTTATTTGTTTGTAAAAGCAGAGACCCAGAGCTGGCAGAGTACAAATGTTCTTAACCTGGGATGGAAGGGAGGTCCATGAAATTGTTTTTTAAATCGTTTCAGAACTGTAATTCAGTATGATTGGTTTCCTCTGCAATATCTTGTATTTTATTTTTTGAATTTAAAACATTCTTCTCAGAAAGGGTCCATAGACTTCACCAGACTTCCCAAGGGGCCTAGTACACAATAAAAGGTTAAGGACCCCTTTTCTAGTCCAAGCCTTTTATTTTACAGATGAGGGAACTGAGACCCTCAGTTTTGTGTGATCAGGTTTGTGATCTGCTCAGAGACACTCAACGCCAGTTTTGATCCCATTTTGCCCTCCTCCAAATCCAGTGCTTTTTCTTCTATGCCAGTCATTCCTCAAATATGGCCCAGTGACCCCAAAGAATGCCTGAGACACTCTCTGGGTATCTGTGAGGTCAAAACTAATTTCGCAGATGTTTTAATTCCTAATATGGTCAGTTTTGAGAGATATAATTCACATAAAAGCTCTTGGGGTGGGGGCATCCTTAATAACTTATAAGAGTGCCAAAGGATCCTGAGAAGTCTAGGGGTGAACTAAAGCCAGCTTGCATCTGGCTCAACAGAGCCCAGATGTTAAATTTTCATCGGGGCTTGATTTATTATTTTATTAACTATCTAGATTTAAGAAAATAATGGAGAAAATGTCAATAATGCAAATGAAACTTCAGAAAGTGTTGTGTACAAATTTTCCAGCCAGCCAGTTGCTAAACTTATAAGCACATTTCTGCTGCTAAGATCAAAATGTTTGAGACATTCCATACTGTGCAGCCTCTAAGAGATATGACAATGCCACTGCTACTCTCTTGCCTTTAAATTCATTTTTATAGTAGTGACAAGGGGTTATATCTCCTGCTACGTTTTAGACAGTGTAGATGCAGACAAGGCTGCTGAGCTGTGTTAGAATGTATATCTTTCTATGAGAGGGGCAAAAATACAAAAAACCAAAACTTTCTGTCTCCCTCCAAAGATGACTGTTAAACCCAGCTCTGTTTGAGATCCTTATGTTAAAATAATAGTAATACAATCCCCAAAAGGTTCAGTTGGTTAATGAATTCATCTACAGTAGTTTGTTTTAGCCCTCTATTTCTGAGGTTAGTCTGACATCTGGTGGGTAACAGAGATACATCAGTCATTCCAGAAAGATTTTTCTCAAACTGCACACTATTTTTAAAAGTAAAATTTTTAAATCTCCAGCATAAATTTTATTTGAAGAAATGACCAGAATTCTCCTTCTTCTACTAACAAATATTTTAAATATATTGAATAATAACCCAGAATCATCATTTGCCCACAATAATTCAAGTGACTGGTAGATATAAAGAGTAGGTGAAAGGTTTCTATAGCACTACAGATATTCTTTTCCAGAATTCTGAACTGCAATAATTGTGACAAGTGGGAGACATGAACAAGAGCCCCCAGAATATCTATAATCCAGAGGCATGACATATGATACCTCAAATCCAAAAATTTTAAAGATAAAGTTTATTCCTTGTCTCATAAATCACATGGACAGAAAATATTAACTAAAAATCCAAGCTATCCCCTACTGAACTAACAATAGGACAGAGCATATTGCAAGTCTGTTTGCGAGCTCACCTGTATATCTGTTTATAATAAGATAGAGAATTGCCCCTCCTCCCTGCCTCAGCTGATATGGTCACTGAAGGCCCAGAATGTAATCACAAGGTATTAATGAGGTGTTAGCTACAAAGATATTCTAGGTCCTGATCCCTTTATGAGGTGTGGAATGCTTCTCTGATTGAGTCTAGAGGACAACAAAAAGATTGACTGAGCGGAGAAATTAGTGGTATTCCCAGGGACTTTAAATAGCCCTAGAGGACTTTCAGATGTTTATAAGAGCTAAGGCAGTCAAGGCTTGGGGGTGCTTTTGGAGGACAGAGAATGTTTATCCCTGTCATCTATGCCACCTCCCATTGGTCATAACCACTGGCAGTGATTTGTCCAAAGAGAGACATCCTATCCAGAAGTTCAAAAGTTCATAGATTCAAGAGAGTTTGAGGTACAATTGAAGACCAGATAAACACACTATAGTCAGGGAAATAGAAAGACAGTCACTTGAGGGAGAAAGTTGCTCCAAAAAACAAAATTTATGAAATCAGAAATTTCTGAAGAGATGTATACACAGGGACCTTGTCTGAATAATCCACTCAATAGAGAGACACTACAGCCAATGAGAGCTGAATGAGGATTCTTGTTATGGTTCAGTTGTTTCAGTTGTGTCTGATTCTTCATGACCCCATTTGGAGTTTTCTTGGTGAAGACACAGAAATGGTTTGCCATTTCCTTCTCCAGTTCATTTTACAGGTAAGGAAACTGCTGCAAACAGGGTGAAGTGACTTTCCCAGAATCACACAGCTAGGAAGTGTCTGAGGACAGACTTGAACTCATGTCTTCTTGACTTCAGGCCTAGATAAAAGACTTCCAGTCCCTGAATGACCAAGACTTGTGAGCTGTCTTTGCCATGTATGCCTCACTACTATTGTACAAGTTTAAGCCCACCCTTCCCATGGGCACTGTTTACTTGTGGGAGAGTACAACAAAGTTTATGGGGAAATGCTTTGTAATAACTATTATTACTATCCCATTTGAGTAAATGCCTTTGCTAAGCACTAATTTAGTCTACAAGCTGATTGTTAATGGGAAGGATACCAATGGGGGCTTGAAAATTTATCCTCTGAATCTGAGGTAGCAGCCACCCTATGGGATTCTAGTCTATTAGTTTGAATGCTACTTTGGAGAAGCAGTCCAGAGGCATTACATATGTATATATTACATTACATGTATATATATATATATATATATATATATATATATATATATATATGTCAATTCTCTCTCTTTCTCCATATATATATGTGTGTGTGTGTGTGTGTGTGTGTGTATAAATACATATACATACACACACACACTCACATCTGTTTATAACCTTCCACTACCTCCCTCTCCCATTCTCTTCTATGTACCTAATCACTCCTCTTTACCTACCTTAGTCTGATATAGTAGAAAAGAGCATTGGACCTGGAGTTACAAGGAACCTGGATCTGAAATTCACTTCTGACATTTACTAGCTGTGAGACCCTGGGCAAATCACTGAACTTTTCGGTAACTCTGTTTACTTATCAGGAAAATGGCAATAAAAATAGCACTTGTTTTATACAGTTGTTTTTAAGGATCAAGTGAGATAATGTATAGAACCATCAGCTATTATTATTTCCCTAGTAAAAGTGAACTAGCATTTTGCCACTGTGACAGGTAAAAGATGAAATGACTCGGAAGACTGAACTTCTGTTTCCTCAGAAACACCATCCATCCATTACCCACCACACCATCCAAGTTCCCCCTCTATCCTTGCTTCTAACACTGTGCTTTAATTCACCCTCTTATCCAATGCCTCCTTCATTCATATTGGCATTTTGACTTCCCCAGGAAAAAATCTTTCCTGTGATCTCTACCCAAATCCCTTCCAATATTCTACCTTCCATTGTCACTCTTACAATTCCCCAACTCTTTTTTAATTCCTCTTCTCTTTTCCTATGAATCATAAGGCCACTATGGACATTTTCATCTTTAATTCCCCTATGTATCCTTTCCCTCCACCACCACCTTCTCTTTACCTTTTCATCTCACTTCCTTTTCCTCCCCACCCCTACCCCCAACCCCCAATACCTATGGCACCATTTATTTTAAGGAGGGCAGACTGCTTTCCTTTTAAGGAGACAAGCAGGCTGTCTTGGAAATTTGGGTGGTCAGAGGACTAAAGTCTGAGCCATGGATGTGGCTTCTTTGTCATATGAGGATTTAAAAAGACTGGCCATTGGAGAGTTGAGGTTTGGCAAAATTCCTAATACCTCAATTTATGGAATCCTTGCTGGCCCAACATTTCTGCTGGAGTGAATGCAAATTCAGACGCAGAGGAGATCAGTGCCTCTCTAATGATTGTCTGTTTTTTTAATCTCTTAAGTAAATGTATTTTCATTAAATTTTATGGTCCACAAGTGTTTCATTTTGTTCCAATCCTGAGTCTAAATCATAAGGCTGGTCTAAAATAAATCCGGTCCATCACGCTCCTTAAGAATACCCTTGGGGAAGCAGAGCCAAGATGTTTGAGGAAAGGCAGTGACTCACCTGAGCTCTCCCCCAAGCCCTTCTGAACTCTTTTAAATAATGCCATGAAACAGTTCCTGGAGTGGCAGAACCCACAAAAGGACAGAGTGAAATAATTTTCCAGCCAAAGACAACCTAGAAGTTCAGCAGGAAAGGTCTGTTGCCTGGAGTAAGAGTCGAGCACAGTGGAGCACAGGTCATGACAGCCCCAACAAACCAGGAGCAGTCCTTGGGAATCACTGAATCTGTGGCAGCAGCAGCTACTTCAGGAGCTCTCAGTCCCCAGATGGTGAGAGGGTCAAACAACTGATCAGAAGGAGATTACAGGGGTCTCTTTGCTAGCACTGAGGCAGGACTCTGACATTTTACCCATACTTGGATCTGGGTCACAGTTCTGGGTAGCAGTCCCAGGGCAAGAAAGAGCACTAGTATACCAAAGCTTGCAGGCTGCAGTGGAGCAAGGACCCTTGTCACAGTTCCAGGCAAGAAAAGAATGCTTATGGCCACTCACAGAGCAGAGCACAGGCCAGAAGAGAAGTAAACACATCTCCTTGGATCATACCACCTTGGACAAACTGAAAACTTAAAGATCCCTAGAAGTATCTCTGAAAACAGCTGCACAAAAACCCTGAAGCTTGGGACAATGTACCCTTCATCCTGGAGTCAGAGCCCCACTTTAACAAAAAAGTTAAAAGTCAAGAAATAAACTGGAAAAATGAGCAAAAAGAAAAAAAATCTGACCATAGAAAGTTACTATGAGGACAAGGAAGATCAAAACAGCACACTCAGAAGAAGATAACAAAGTCAAGGCTCCTATATCCAAAGCCTCCACGAATTGGTCTCAGGCCATGAAAGGGCTCAAAAAGAATTTTGAAAATCAAGTAAGAGAGGTAGAAGAAAAATTAAGAAGAGAAATGAGAGTGATACAAGAAAATCATGGGGGGAAAGTCTTGGTAAAGGAGACACAAGAAAAACAAAAGAAAATAACACCTTAAAAAACAGACTAAGGGGAGACGAGCCAAGATGGTGGAGTAGAAAGACACACATATGCTAGCTCCGAACCCACAGCCCATAAAATATCTGTAAAGAAGAACTCCCAACAAATTCTGGAGCAGCAGAAGCCACAGAACAACGGAGCAGATGAGATTTCTGTTTCAGAGAGCCCTGAAAACCTGACGCGAAAGGTTCATGGTGCACCGGACCCAGAGCAGAGCCCAGCCCTGCCTTGGCCGTGCAGCACCGAGAGGAGCAGATCCGAGCAGGCTTCAGGGACAGAATCTCCAGCGGCCACGCAGGTCCCTCCACCCACAGGTGACAGGGGTTGGTGAGAGGGTCTCTTTGGCTAGTTGAGAGGTGAGTGGGGTGTCCCTGTGGCTCAGGCCTCTTCGGGAGGCAGTGCCAGAGGCGGCAGCCGACAGGGGCTCCCAAAGCAGGCAGGAGCCTGGGATCCATTGTTGAAGGTCTCCTCATAAACCCCCTGAGGGAACTGAGTCCTGTGAGGTGGCCCTGCCCCCACCTGAGCACCTGAACTTAATCTCAAACTGAATAGCAGCCCTGCCCCCGCCCAAAGCCCTGAGGCTGGGAAGCAGCATTTGAATCTCAGACCCCAAACTCTGGCTGGGAGGATCTGGAGGCAAGGTGGGGGTGGAAAGAAAACTCATAAGTCAAGTCACTGGCTGGGAAAATGCCCAGAAAAGGGAAAAAAAATAAGACTATAGAAGGTTATTTTCTTGGTGAACAGATATTTCCTCCCTTCCTTTCTGATGAGGAAGAACAATGCTTACCATCAGGCAAAAACACAGAAGTCAAGGCTTCTGTATCCCACACATCCAAAATAAATATACCATGGGCTCAGGCCATGGAAGAGCTCAAAAAGGATTTTGAAAATCAAGTTAGAGAGGTGGAGGAAAAACTGGGAAGAGAAATGAGAGAGATGAAAGAAAAGTATGAGAAGCAGGTCAACACCTTGCTAAAGGAGACCCAAAAAAATGCTGAAGAAAATAACACCTTGAAAAATAGGCTAACTCAATTGGTAAAAGAGGTTCAAAAAGCCAATGAGGAGAAGAATGCTTTCAAAAGCAGAATTAGCCAAATGGAAAAGGAGGTTCAGAAGCTCACTGAAGAAAATAGTTCTTTAAAAATTAGAATGGAACAGATGGAGGCTAATGACTTTATGAGAAACCAAGAAATCACAAAACAAAATCAAAAGAATGAAAAAATGGAAGATAATGTGAACTATCTCATTGGAAAAACAACTGACCTGGAAAATAGATCCAGGAGAGATAATTTAAAAATTATGGGACTACCTGAAAGCCATGATCAAAAAAAGAGCCTAGACATCATCTTTCATGAAATTATCAAGGAAAACTGCTCTGAGATTCTAGAACAAGAGGGCAAAATAAGTATTCAAGGAATCCACCGATCACTGCCTGAAAGAGATCCAAAAAGAGACACTCTTAGGAACATTATGGCCAAATTCCAGAGTTCCCTGGTCAAGGAGAAAATATTGCAAGCAGCTAGAAAGAAACAATTCAAGTATTGTGGAAATACAATCAGGATAACACAAGATCTAGCAGCTTCTTCATTAAGGGATCGAAGGGCGTGGAATAGGATATTCCAGAAGTCAAAGGAACTAGGACTAAAACCAAGAATCACCTACCCAGCAAAACTGAGTATAATACTTCAGGGGAAAAAATTGTCTTTCAATGAAATAGAGGACTTTCAAGCATTCTTGATGAAAAGACCAGAGCTGAAAAGAAAATTTGACTTTGAAACACAAGAATGAAGAGAAGCATGAAAAGGTGAACAGCAAAGAGAAGTCATAAGGGACTTACTAAAGTTGAACTGTTTACGTTCCTACTTGGAAAGAAAATATTTGTAACTCTTGAAACTTTTCAGTATCTGGGTAGTTTGTGGGATTATACACACACACACACACACACACACACAGCACAGAGTGAATTGAATAAGATGGGATCATATCTTAAAAAAAATGAAATCAAGCAGTGAGAGAGAAATATATTGGGAGGAGAAAGGGAGAAATGGAATGGGGCAAATTATCTCTCATAAAAGAGGCAAGCAAAAGACTTTATCGTGGAGGGAAAAAGAAGGGAGGTGAGAGAAAAACATGAAGTTTACTCTCATCACATTCCACTAAAGGAAGGAATAAAATGCACACTCATTTTGGTATGAAAACCTATCTTACAATACAGGAAAGTGGGGGAGAAGGGGATAAGCAGGGTTGGGGGGATGATGGAAGGGAGGGCAATGGGAGGAGGGAGCAATTTGAAGTGAACACTCTTGGGGAGGGACAGGATCAAAAGAGAGAATAGAAGCAATAGGGGGCAGGATAGGATGGAGGGAAATATAGTTAGTCTTACACAACACAACTATTATGGAAGTCATTTGCAAAACTACACAGATATGGCCTATATTGAATTGCTTGCCTTCCAAAGGGAATGGGTGGGGAGGGAGGGATGAAGAGAAGTTGGAACTCGAAGTGTTAGGAACAACTGTCGAGTACTGTTCTTGCTACTAGGAAATAAGAAATACAGGTAAAGGGGTATAGAAAGTTATCTGGCCCTACAGGACAAAAGAGAAGATGGGGACAAGGGAAGGCAGGGATGATAGAAGAGCGGGCAGATTGGTGATAGGGGCAATTAGAATGCTTGGTGTTTTGGGGTGGGGAAAGGGGACAAATGGGGAGAAAATCTGGAACCCAAAATTTTGTGAAAATGAATGTTAAAAGTTAAATAAATTAATTAAAAAAAACAGACTAAGTCAAATAGTAAAAAGAGCTACAAAAAAATGAGAAGAATGCCTTAAAAAGCAGTTTTGGCCAAATAGAAAATCAGGCACAAAAATTCACTGAAGAAAACAATCTTTAGAAAGCAGAATTGGCCAAATGGAAAAAGAGGTACAAAACCTAAATGTGCTCACTGAAAAAATTGGAATTAAACAAATGGAAACTAATGACCTTATGTGAATCAAGAAACAATGAAATAAAACCAAAATAATGAAAAATAGAAGACATTGTGAAATATCTCATTGGGAAAATAGATCCAGGAGAGATAATTGAAGAATTATTGGTCTACCTGAAAGCCATGATCAAGAGAAGAGCTTAGACATCATCTTTAAAGAAATTATCAAGGAAAACTTCCCTAATATTTTAGAACCAAAGGGCAAAATAGAAATGGAAAGTCTCTACTTATCACTTCCTGAAAGAGACCCCAAAATGAAAATTCCCAAGAATATTATACCCAAATTCCAGAGCTCCCAGGTCAAGGAGAAAATATTTCAAGCAGCCAGAAAGAAACAATTCAAATATCATGGAGCCACAGTCAGGATAACAGAAGAGTCAGCAACTTCTACTTTACAGAATCAGAGGACTTGGAATGTGGTATTCCAGAAGCCAAAGGAGCTAGGATCACAACCAAGAATCATCTACCCAGCAAAACTGAGTATAATCCTTCAGGAGAAAAAGTTGACATTCAATTAAGTGGAAGATTTTCAAGCATTCCTAATGAAAAGACTAGAACTGAATAGAAAATTTTACTTTCAAATACAAGACCCGAGAGAAGCATGAAAAGGTAAACAGGAAAGAGAAATCATAAGGGACTCACTAATGTTGAACTGTTTGCATTCCTGCATGGGAAGATGATGCTTGTAACTCACAGGCAGTTGGAAGGAATATATATAGACAGAGGATTGTGTTCATCCTTCATTGTTGAAGAAGACCATGCCATCAGAGAAATAATGACATGACTTGCACTTGACTTTGTTTTGAGTGAGGGAGGTCACAGAGTGATCTGAATCCAATTACTAGATATTCATCAGGATGACTGGAGATGACCCAGGGTGCACTGGGAGACCTTGGGCCCTTCAGGTGTGAATTGAATATGAAGGTGACACCAAAAAAAAGATAAAATTAAATGGTGAGAGAAGAATGCATTGAGAGAAAGGGAAAGATAGAATGGGGCAAATGATCTTACATAAAAGAGGCAAGAAAAATCTTTTATAGTGGAGGGGAAGGTGGGGAGATGAGAAGGAGTGAGTGAACCTTACTCTTATCAGAACTGGCTCAAAGAAGGAATAATATAAGCATTCATAAAAATCTATCTTACCTTATAGGAAAGTGGGAAGGGAAGGGGATAAGAGAAGGGGGGGTAATATAAGGGAGGGCAGGCTGGGAAGGGGGTAGTCAGAAGCAAAACATTTCTGAGGAGGGACAGGTGAAGGGAGAGTAAGAATAGAATAAATGGGGGGATAAGATGGAGGGAAATACAGTTATCAATAGTAACTGTGAAAAAAATTTTAAAGAAAGTTTCTCTGATAAAGGCCTCATTTCTCAAATATATGGAGAACGGAGTCAAATTTATAAAAATAAGAGCCATTCCCCAACTGACAAATGATCAAACAATATGAACGATTTTTAGATCAAGTAATCAAAATCAAAGCTATCTATAGCAATATGAAAAAATGTTCTAAGTCATTACTGACTGGAGAAATGCAAATTAAGACAATTCTAAGTTACTATCTCATACCTATTAGATTGGCTGATAGGACATAAAAGGAAAATTACAAATGTTAGAAGGGATGTGTGAAAAAAAGAGACATTAATGCACTGTTGGTGCACTCAACCATTCTGCAGAACAATTTGGAACTGTGCCCAATACCATGCATACCTTTTGACCTAACAATACCACTTTTAGGTCTGTATACAGAAAGAGATTTTAAAAAAAGGAAAATGATGTATATATACAAAAATATTTATAGCAGCTCTTTTCTAGTGGCAAAGAATTATAAACTGAGAGGATTCCCATTAGCTGGGGAATAGCTGAACAAATTGTAGCATGTGATTGTGATGGAATATCATTATGCTATAATAAATGATGAGCAGGATGCTCTCAGAAAAACCTGGAAAGGTTTACACAAGCTGCTGCAGAGTGGCATATCCTTGTGTGCAAAGTAACAGCAATGTTGTAAGATAATCAGCTGTGAATGACTCAGCCATTCTCAGCAATACAGTGATCCAAGACAGATCTGAAGGACTTATGATGAAAAATGCTATCTATCCCCAGAGAAAGAATTTATGGTGTCTGAATGCAGATTGAAGGATACTTTTTTTAACTTTCCTTATTTTTCTTGAGGGGTTTTTTTTGCTCTATGTTTTCTTTCACAACATGACTAATATGGAAATAAGTTTTACATGACTACACATGTGTAACCTAGATCAAATTGCTTACCTTCTTAAAGAAGGGTATGGGGAAGGAGGAAGGGAGAGAATTTGGAACTCAAAAATTTTAAAAAGAAATGTTAAAAATTGTTTTTATATGTAACTGGGGAAAAATAAAATACTAAACAATAAAAACCCAATATTTTCTCCTGGATATTCTTTCCTCTCTGGGTTTTCCTGGCACTCTTCTTTCCTAGTTCACCTCTTACTTGTCTGACCACTTCTCAGTCTCCTCAGCAAGCTTATTATCCACATCATGACCCCTAACTGTGGTGTTCCCCAAGATTTTCTTCTGCCGGTACACTCTCATTAACCTCAGCAACTCTCATAGGTTTATCTATTTTCTCCTTGCAGATGACTCCCACATCTACATAGCCAATCTAAACCCTTCCTTTGAGCTTGGCATTTCAAACTGTATGTCCCAGAGACATTTAAATTCAATATGTCTAAAGCAGAACTCATTTTCTTTCTCTCTAATCCTTCCATTCTTGCAAACTTCCTTATTTCTATCTCAGGCATCACTATCCCTCTAGATTTCCTGGTTCACAACCTCAGCATTATCTTATTAATAGTAGTACATTATGTTAGTGCATGGACTCCTCATTCTCCCTTACCTCACATATCCAACCTATTATCATATCGCACTGATTCATCCTGAATTCAGTCTGTTGAAGGATTCTCATGTGGAAGAGAAATCATACTTGTTCTGCTTGGCCCCAGAAGGGACAACCAGGAATAATGGGTAGGAATTGCAAGGAGGCCGATTGAGGTTTGATGTCTAAATTGTCCCTTTACTGAAGGATTTCAAAGAGTAGGTGGATGCTGAATTGTCAGGTGAATTATAGCGGGGATTTTGGTTCTGATGGATTGCAGCAGATGGCCTGGAAAGTTCCCTCCAATTTGGGGACTCTGTGGTCTAATTCTCCCATCCTTCTGAGAACAGCCTCACCTTGATGACAATGGCTGTTTTGTTTTTCTCCTGGTGTTCCCAACACCAATCACAGTTCCTTGCATTTAATAAAAGTGTGTGGAATTGAACTGAATTGGACTTACATGCCTTTATTTGAATCCTCAGAACTCAGGACTAATCTGTCATGGCATTGGTTCCCATCCTAGAAAAATATGTGCTATGATCATAAAATCACAAAACTGATTTTAAGAACAAATACTATTATTACACATAATAATGTTGCAGTAATACAAATTCATATTAGTCTTCAAAGTAATGTCCTTGGAAAGCTGTACACAGTCAGTGATACTGCCTGTAGATGAGAGCAAGTGCATTATTGGCTAGATAGGCTTAGATCTTGTGCTGAATGTATCTTCTGTCTAGGTGGTAAATACCTATTGCGTGCCTTAAACTTTGACCTTCTACCTAGTTCTAAGGAACTAATTTCCCCTAATTCCTGCTTCTCCTCCCCTTTTTTAAAAAATATATTACACGAGGCCAACAAGGGAAGATGTCATCTTGAAAAGAGAGATGAAGCCCAGAGTCAGAGTTGGCAGAACCCTTTCACCCTCTGGGAGCTAGGTTCAGTGAAAACATCCAGCTTCTGCAAATTGATCCAACCATTGTGGAATGTGTTTTGGAATTATGCAAGAAAGTTTTCAGTTGTCCATACTCTTTGACCCAGAGACCATATAACTAGCAGTCTATTCCAAGGAGGTCAAATATGGAAAGAGAGAACAAACAAATATTTATAGCAGCATTCTTTTGTAGTAACAAAGGACTAAAAATACAGAAGTGCCCATTGATCTGGTGATGGTTAAATAAATTGTGGCTCATGGATGCAATGGAATATTGTTCTGCTGTAAAAAGCAATTAGGATGAAAAATTCAGAAAAAGCTGAGGAAGACCTATGAACAGATGTTTTCCCCTCTTGTATTGCCTTCCATCCTCTATCTCTCTCTGTTTCTCTGTCTCAGGAACTTTCTTTTTCATTTACACAATGACTATAATGTTGTGCTATAACAATGTAACTATAACACAGCCTTTGACTTTGTGGAACACAGCAAAATGTGCTAAGTCCTCAAAGAGATGGGAGAACCAGGTCATCTTACTTGTCTCCTGAGGAATCTGTTTGTGGGCTAAGAAGCAACAGTTGGAACAACTGATGGGTTTAAGATTGGAAAAGGAGTACAATAAGTCTGTGTGTTATCACCTTATTTATCTAACTTATATGCAGAGTACATCACATGGAATGCCAGGCTGGATGAATCAAAAGCTGGAGTTAAAGTTGCCAGGAGAAATATCAACAATCTCAGACATACAAACGATACCACTCTGATAGCAGAAAGTGAAAAGGAATTAAGAGGCTTCTTGATGAGGGTTAAAAAAGGAGAATGTAAAAGCTGGCTTGAAGCTTAACATTAAAAAAACTAAGATCCATCACTTCCTGGCAAATAGAGGAAGAAGAAATGGAAGATTTTATATTTCTGGGCTCAAAGATCACTGCAGATGATGACATCAGCCATGACATTGGAAGACACTTGCTGGTTGGAAGGAAAGCAATGGCAAATCTGGACCGCATACTAACAAGAACAGACATCACCTTGCACACAAAGGTCTGTTATAGTTAAAGCTATGACCTTTCCAGTAGCAATATGGATGTGAGAAATGGACCAAAAGGAAAGCCGAGAACCATAGAATTGATGTTTTGGAATTGTGGTTGTGGAGAAGACTTTTTGAAAGTCCTTTGGACAGCAAGGAGATCAAATCAGTCAATACCTAAAGAATTTAATTTGAGCTGTTCGCTGGAAAGTCAAATACTGGTGCTTAAATACGTTAGCCATGTAATGAGAAGACAGAATTCATTGGAAAAGCATCTGATGTTGGGAAAGATTAAAGGTAAAAGGAGAAGGGGGCAGCAGAGGATGAGATGGCTAGATAGTGTCATGGAAACAAGGAACATGAACTTGGTCAGACTTTGAGAGATAGTGGAAGATAAAAGGGCCTGACTTGTTATGGTCATGGGGTCACAAAGAGCTGGACATGACTGACCTACAGCAACAAAATAATGTAAAAGGGAAGGAAAAAATATCAAAACTGAAGGTTTTTTTGTTTATAAGGGTCACACCTGGCTCCAAAGAAGATAGATATAGATAGATGTGTTTGTGTGACACACACACACACATACACACATACACACACACACACACACACACACACCTTCCTATCTTCCTTGCAGAAGTTGGGAAACACGGTATGGAATATTGCATGTATTCTCAGTCTCTATTGATGTGTTGATTAGTTTCTGAAAAATGTTCTTTTCCTCTCTTTTTTTGTTGTCCTCAGTTGTTTCAGTCATGTCCAACTCTCCATAACCGCATTTGGGGTTTTCTTGGCAAAGATACTAGTGTAGTTTGCCATTTCCTCTTCCAGTTTATTTTACAGATGAGGAATTGAGGCAAACAGGATTAAATTACTTGCCCAAGGTCACACAGCTAGTAAGTGTCTGAAGTCAGACTTGAACTCAGGAAGATGAGTCTTCCTGACTTCAGGCCTGGCACATTTTTCTCTTTCACAAGGAATTATTCTATGGGTAGAGAGGGAAAAAACAATATATTGGGAAACGATAGGTTTGTTTTTTGTTTTATTTCGGTTGTTGTTGTTTTCAAAAACAAAGATAGAAAAAACCAGGACTTTTCCAAGTCTTGTACCTCCTGAGAGGTACAAGATCCCTTCTGCAACAGAGGATCATGGGCTAGCTCAGCATTAGAGTAATGACCTACATGTTGCAACATACCTTTCTGGGGCCCATCACATTCCTTAAAGTAGAGGAATGCTACAATATGAGATAATAGAGATGGGCTACTTATTTCTACCTGATCCCATGTATCTTTCGATCACCCAGTCAATCAACAATATAAGCATCTTGACAGTAGAGATTATTTAATTCTTTTAATTTTTATCTCTAGTACCTAACAGTGTCTTGCACATAGTAAGTCCTTAATAAATGCTTGTTGATTGATTAATTGAATTAATTGATTGATTGATTGATTGATTAATTGAATAGGAAAAGCATAATTTCCAGAATGAAAGAGGTTCTGCTGTACTCTATGCTGGCCCGACTATATGTGAAATGTCATGTTTATGTAATGAGAACCAAGTACAGGGGGAGAGTTACCTAAATGCTTCCATATGCTAGGCTTCTAAGTATCAAAGTATGTATGTGACTGTCACTCTCCTACTCAAGAAGCTTCTATGCCTTCCTATTTCCTCATGATAAAATGCAAACTTCTCTGTTTGGTAATGAAAGCCTTTCACCACCTCTCTCCAGATTGTTCCAAACTGATTTAAAATTTCTGCATCTTAAATATTGTATGTTTTAGCTAAACTGTCCTACTTGTTCCTCATGCATCATGTTTCATCTCCTGCCTCCATGCCTTTTCATGGGAATGTGGGTATCTAGAGTTCTTCACCTTGACTTCTTGGGGTCCATGACTTTGTGTGCAGCACAGCTCAGGGGTCCCTCCCACACTAGTCCTTTCTCAGTCTCCTCAATTGGTAGCACTTTCCTGCTGCCATATGAGCCAGTATTTAGGGGTAGGGATAGAGATTGGACATTTAATTTCATTGGTATAAGGAACTCCCAGGTTAGGAAACTCCCTCTACCAATACAGGTTGGCACCTTCCCCAGGCCATAGTCTTAGAGAGTTACCCAGAGCACTGAGAAGTTAAGTGACTTGCCCAAGGATCACACAGCCAAAATGAGTCCTAATCTGCACTTGAGCCCAAGTCTTCCTGACCTGGAAGCCAACATTCTATCCACTAGGCCACACTACCTCTTCTTTGCCAGTACTCCCTCCTAATGCTTAACTGAACACAGTGAGTGCCCTCAATGTGGTCAGACTAGGGCAGATTAGAGTAGGACTCCTATCTCCCTCCCTTGTTCTGCAGGGATGGCATCATCTCATTGGATCTCTTCATCCCACTGCCCAGCCACCTTGTGCTCACAGTTCACTCAGCCTAACCTGGGTGGGTATCTTTCATATATACTACCATTACTAATATGATTATAGAACTCTTTAAGATTGATAAAGCCATATATATGTATATATGTGTGTGTGTGATATATGTATTATATACTTATATATTTTACCTATAAATATATGATATTTGTTTTTGTGATATTTACCTATAAATATATGATTTCAGTCATGTCTGACTCTCTATGACCCTATTTGGGGTTTTCTTGGCAAAGATACTAGAGTGATGAGCCATTTCCTTCTCATTTTACAGAGGTGAAGACTGAGGAAAACAGGGTGAAGTGACCTGTCCAGGGTCACTCAGCTAGTAAGAGTCTGAGGCTAGATTTGAACTCAGGTCCTCTTGACTTCAGTGCTGGCACTTTATTCACTGTGCCACCTAGCTGCTCACATAATATGTATGTATTATATATAATTTCAACTGATTTTTACAATTATTTCTCAAGATAGAGATCATTTATATTAATAATAATATTATGATAGTAGCCTTGTATAGCACTTTAAAGTTTACAAAGCATTTTACAAATATCTCATATGATCATCACAACCACCCTGGGAGCTTGGTACTGTTATTACCCCCATTTTACAGATGAGGAAATGGAGGCTGAGAGGTTGAATGACTTGTCCAAGGTCATATTGCTAGTATCTGGAGCCAATTTTGAATTCAAATCTTTGTCCCAGCCCTCTGTCCACTCCACCACCTCACTGCCTCACTGTTATAGCACAAGCATATTATCCTCATCACACAAATGAGGAAATTGAACTTTTCTAAACTGAGATCATGGTTAGTCCATAGAGGACATGGATTTGAATCCAAATTTCCTCATTCCAAGTCAGCCCTTTCTATGACCTTTCTTGTCTAGCCATGTCTCCATGAACCTGTACCTATGTGGTTAGTGGGGTATTTTTTTTAACATAAATGTTGGACTTTTCCCTCTTATCCCCATATAATTTCATTGTATTTGGTCCAACCCATCATTTCAGTCTGTTGAGATCATATGGATTCCAATCTATCATCCAGTTTGTGAGTGACCCTTCCCAGCTTTGCTCCCTCTGTTGACATCTCTGACTTTATGCAAACATCTTTGGAATTCTTCTTTTGGAATTGCCTTATGACCCCATGGGGTTTGTTGGGACAGCAAATGATGTATGAGGAAGAACACTAGAACTAAACTTAGAGGATTTGAGCTTGAATCCTCAATCTCAATTACCAACAGGACTCTAGGCAAGTCATTCAGTTATATATTTGCTTAGAGTTCTAGACCTGTGATTCTGTTGTGAGCTCTGGGGGTGATCCCCTGAATCCCTGTCACTTCCTGCGGAGAAGTGGAAAAAGTTAGGAATTCAGATCAGCAGAGACACTTCCAGAAGAGAGAAGTGGACAAGGGAAAGAAGATGTACATTTTGAAGGGCTAATGGGATGCCTGAAGACACAGACTATTTGCAAGAGTTATTACCCTAATATATGCCTTGATTCTTGGTGTCTGCACCTCCAGAGACTGCTTAGAGCAGACAGGCTTCTTTGGGGAAATTGTTCTGTCCTTGGCTGAACTGAGAGCTCATCTTGCTTGCAAAGCACAAAGCCCCCTTTGTTGTTGCTCAGTTGTTTCAGTCATATCTGACATTTCATGACCCCATTTGGGGTTTTCTTGACAGATACTGGAGGGGTTTGCCATTTCCCTTCTCCAACTCAATTTACCGAAGAGGAAACTGAGGCAAACAGGGTGAAGTGACTTGTCTAGGGACATAAACTAGTAAGAGTCCGAAACCAGATTTGAATGCAGGAGGATAAGTCTTCTTGACTTCAGGATCAGCATTCTGCACACTTAGGAACTCACAGAGTCTCCTAATTGTTGTTTATCATCTTAAAATAACCTATATGGCTTCTCCAGTTATTGTTTACATGTTTGCTCTGATGATTAAGTTCACCTGATATCCATGATTACCTGTGTGGTGCAGAGGAGACACTGAACTGGCCAAGATTAAATTAGGTCTTATCGATTGGGTCACCGAGAGTTACTAAGGAAATTGACTTGTATCTTGAATCTCCAAATGAGCATTATACTCCTGATGAGGAACAGACACACTCCAAGCCCAGGATTACCCTTGAAGAGAGGGGGGTGAAGAAACAAAGGCCCATGGGTTGTCTTGCTTTCCCTGGGTCCCTCTCAGTTTCCATCTCAGGGTTCCTCACTCCTCCCTTAGAGGTTTCACAGGAGCTGGTATAGGGCAGCACTGTCCTCGGTGGTCATGGCCAATGGCTTGCTGCTGTGAAGGTCAGAGAGTCCACAAGGTCACAGCACAACTGGCCAGGAGGAGGAGCAGTTATCTAGGGGAAAGGGAAGACTAGAGAACAAGACTGTCACGTGACCTGCAGATTGGGCCAGGGGAGCTGAGTGCCTGGTGTTTGAGGGCTGGAGAGAGTAAGCAGAGCTGGAGAGCGGAAGAGGGGTCATAGTGAGAACAGATCAAAGAAGGCAAGAACAAAGATACAGAGCTATGCAAGAGAGTAGACCATCACTGGCACAGGTTGACCTCCACCTTAGGTCCTACCTAGGACAGTAGCCTGCTGGTCCCAGGACCTGACACTTCCTGAATGAAAACAGCTCCTCCCATCTCAAGCTGTGTTTGATATCCAGCTGGGGTGCCCAGCTGGGGTGTGATGGGCCACCTAACACTCTCTCTTGCATCTGCCACTTACCGCTCCACCCTACCCCTTTCCAAATAGATATTAAAAATGATGGTGGTTAATTCCAAGCATATTCTCCACGCAATCCTTTAAGAATTGAGATAGTTTTCTGGAAACTCAACTTGCCTACAGTTCAAGCTTTATTTGGGAATTGTCCTTCTAGGTATTTTCACCTCCCTTCCATTTGTTTTTCCATGCACAGGGGTTGTAGTTTGCCAGGGAGGAATTTGTTTCCTATGAGGTCTACCAAGAGCAAGATTAGAACTCAGTCCCAGAAGAACTAGATAGATAGAGACATAGAAAGAGAGAGAGAGAGAGAGAGAGAGAGACATAGAGACATAGACAGATAGATAGACAGAGATACAGACAGATAGATAGAGACATAGAGATATAGACATAGATAGATAGATAGAGACATAGATAGATGGATAGACAGAGATGCAGACAGATAGATAGAGACATAGAGACATAGATATAGATAGAGACATAGATGGATAGAGAGAAAGAGAGAGAGATAGAGACAGAGAGAGAGATAGAGAGATAGAGACATAGACAGACAGACAGATAGATAGAGACATAGAGACATAGATATAGATAGAGACATAGATGGATAGAGAGAAAGAGAGAGAGATAGAGACAGAGAGAGAGATAGAGAGATAGAGACATAGACAGACAGACAGATAGATAGAGACATAGATAGATAGATAGATAGGTAGATAGACAGACAGATAGAGACTAGATAGGTAGATAGATAGACAGGATGTGTGTGTGTTCATCCTTCATTGCCGAAGAAGACCATGCCATCAGAGAGAAATGATGACATGACTTGCACTTGACTGTTTTTAAGTGAGGGAAAGCTATGCAGGTCACCAGCCTCACTTCTCCTCCAGAGCCATCTGAATCCAGTGACCAGATATTCATCAGGATCACTGGAGATGACCCAGGATGAGGCAATTGGGGTTAAGTGACTTGCCCAAGGTCACACACAGCTAGTGAGTGTCAAGTGACTGAGGTGAGATTTGAACTCAGGTCCTCCTGACTCCTGCCCTGGTGCTCTATCCACTGCACCAGCTAGCTGCCCACTGGGATCAGGATAGGATGGGGGGAAATATAGTTAGTCTTACACAACATGACTATTATGGGAGTCTTTTGCAAAACTACACATATATAGCTTATATTGAATTGCTTGCCTTCTCAGTGGGGATGGGTGGGGAAGGAGGAAGGGAGAGAAGTTGAAACTCAAAGTCTTAGGAACGAATGTTGAGAATTGTTAGATAGATAGATAGACAGACAGACAGACAGACAGATAGATAGATCGATAGATAGATAGATACTAATCCAAGCACAGAGAGGTTACCAGTACTTAGGTAATGGGGGGAATAAAACAAGGTCCAATTACTGGACTTAGGAGAGTGGGTGTTGTTCACAAAGTACAGCTAGTAGAACCTAGAAATAAGGTCAGGCTGAGACCTTGATTCTGAGCTGTCTGAGCTATATATGGCACACTAAATAAGATACAGGTGTGGACTCACTAGAGCAGAATAGAGTGAGTTCATCACCTCCTATATTCTGAACATTAGATCTGTATTAATGTAGCCCTAACTCTCCCTTGCCCTGGGGAGCAGGCTACTTCCAGGCTTGGGGTGGAGCTAAGCCTTCTGCTTAGGGAGATCAGGAAGTGTTAAGTGGCCACAGCTGGAAAAATGGCAGGACAGTGAATGAGACCAGAGTCGGAAGGATGCAGGAACAAGGAATCAGGGCACAGCTGGAGGGATGTAGGTGCAAGGAACGGGGCCAGTCATTACAAAGCCCACATCAGGCACACCCTGACACATCATCATTGGCTCTGATCCTTTGCTTCCTCTAAAACTAAAATCTTCACTTGGTGTTCAGGCTCAGTGCTTCCCCCAAGCTCCAGTTCTGGACTCTTGTCACTCTCCTATCTACCCACATCCACTGAACCAGAAATGAACTTTCCTATGAACTCTAGGATCTCCAGTTTCTTGATAATGCTAATTCATTCATTCTAGGAGCTACTTTTTGGCTGCTCTTGACTTCCTGGCAGCCCAGACACTTTATGATCAAGGGGCTTCAGTGCTCTCTTTACTAAGTCAGACTCCCATTGAATCTTTTTATTTCCTCCTGCTTGACTGAGGCCAATTCTCAGCCCTGGAACAGATATACTTTCTCACTTTCCTTACTGCTCCCAGTTCATAGAGCATAGAGACTTTTCATAGAGAAAGTCAGAGTCAAGCCATCTTGTTGTTTGGTTCTTTTCAGTTGTGTCCTACTCTCTGTGACCCCTTTTGGGGTTTTCTTGGCAAAGATATGAAGCAATTTGCCATTTCCTTCTCCAGCTCATTTTATAGATGGGGAAACTGAGGCAAACAGGGTAAAGTGACTTGCCCAGGGTCACCCACCTAGTAAGTGTCTGAGGCTGGATTTGAGCTCAGAAAGATGAGTCTTCCTGACTCTGGGTCTGGTGCTCTATGCACTATGGCTCCCCCTCCCCCCCAGCAGACTTACTTCATTACAAATTCGTCATCCCCCAGGTCTGCATGACTTCCTGGCAGTTCCCTTAATTCATCTTTGTTGATTCACTGGCAGAAATGGTAGCAGCAGCTGCTCCAGAGTGACTCCACTTTCCTTAAGCTCTCTCTCTCTAAGCTAATGAAATCTTGGGCCTTTTAAAGAGAGGCCTCTAGTCTGGAACTGAGGAGAGAATGTCCAAATCAATCAGAAAGTCATAATTAAGCCCCCGTCCTGCACCAAAGACTGGAAACACCAAGGGAAAGGAAGGAAGGGGGAAAAATCCAAAACATTTATGAAGTCCCTCTTATGTGCCAAGCACCATGCTAAGCACTTTCCAAATAGTGTCTCATTTAAGCATCACAACGACTCCATGGTGTTTGTGCCATTATGCCCACTTTATAGATGAGGAAATTGGAACAGAAAGAGGCTAAGTGACTTGCCCAGGGTCATGCAACTGTCAAGCATCTGAGGCCAAATAAGAACTCAGGTCTTCATGATTCCAGGCCCCATGCTCTATCCCTGTGCCACCTGGTTGCCCTCAATGAGTTTATATTCTCTTAGGGAAGAAAACAAACATATAACTATCTACACAAATTTAGTATATGCAAAAATAAGTACAAGGTAATTGGAGAGGAGCACTAGCATCTGGGGGGGTTCAAGAATGAAGGAGGCATTTGAGCTGATCTTTAAGAATAATGGGAATCCTAAGAGGCAGAGGCATGACCCAGGATTGAGCAGTGGGTGATGAAGCTGCCAGTTGGCCTCTGTTCCTATCATAGTGTCCCAGGGTGGGCCTGGGTTGCCCCAGTATGGGTTTGGGGGTGCCTTGGTACAGGTCTGAGACCTCCTTTTGCCCTAATGTACAGTCTCTCCCTGAGTGCTAAACTGCTCTGTGCAGCATGCTCCTGACCCAACTTATCTCGAGTTCACAGACCTCCCTGTTTGTCTCTCTCTCTCTGGAACTGGGCTGGACAAAGGACTCACTGTCACTTTTTTTCTAGATTTCCCTATCAAGATTTCATCTGATACATTTTCTAGATCTGTTAGGAGATGTTTACGGAGGGGAAATCACTGAATTGCTTCCCATCACTCCACCATATTGCCTTTGCCCCCAAGTGATTATTTTGACAGGTAGGAATTTTCAATATAGGAGTCATCTCCAATTTGGCAGGCTGTGCACAGTCACATCACTCATTAATTAAAGCAAAAGTCTAAGTAAATACTAAATTAGAAGGATAAAAATGAGAAAATACAATATGTGACTGAGACAGCTTCAATGTGAACTGTTTGAACAAGCAATTGATGCCTCCCAAAACAAAAAATAGATAAGCAAACAGAAATCTCTGTAGACTATCATTGTTTTCCAAAGAAGTTTAACTGATATAAACAGTCCCCTTAGTGAGGAAACCAAAAGGGCCTAGATACCACCTCAGGCTACTCTGCTTTTGCCAAAGCAGAGACATGGCAGCCAAGGAAAACACCCATTCACGCAACCCACTGTGGCTGAAAAAACTAGTGTTAGGAAGCCTGGAAAAGGAAAATGACAAGGGAAGATGATGGCCATCTTCAAGCATTTAAAGGGTTGGACCATGAAAGAGAGTTTAGTCTCATTCCCCTTTGTCTCAAAGGACAGAAGTAGGACTGATGAGTAGAAGTTGTAAAGAGGTAAACGTCACCTCCTATTAGTGAAAGCTTTCTAATAATTAGAGTTTTCTAAAGTGAAATGGACCTCCTTGGAAAGTAGTGGGTTCACCTTCTTTGGGAGCCCTCAGGTAAAGATGCAAAAAGCTTCATGCAAAAGCTGATCATTTGTCAGGCATGGTATAATATGGATTCCTTTTGGATATAGTTGAATTAGATGGCCCCTGAGGACATTTCCAACTCTCAAATTTTGTGATTATATGATTCTGTGTAGCTCCTTTCACACTCCATGGTGCCCATATAGGAGAAGGAGCACCATGGCAAGTCACACAGCAAGCTCTGGCACTGAGAGCTTTCACCTGATGAACCCACTCCTCTCACTCACTTGTCAGGACATAACTCACCACAAGCACTGCTGTTCCCTTCTTTTCTTGCCACATCCACTGAGCCAGGCCAACTTCTAAGCCTTTCAAAACTATCCCAAGATTGTGGCTGCTTCCTGCATCCCTAAATGCCCCTATACACACATAGAGTTGTAATATTCACCGTCCCTTGAAGCTATACTTGCAGTATAGGAAGATGGGGGTTGGAGGGTAGGGAAAGAGAAGGATGAAGTAGAATCTTCCTGTGCTATGAGTAACTCAGATTCATCTAATCTTCTTATCCTCACAAAATTCCAAGCTTTTGACACACCCTGCCCAATCTTTCTGTACTTAAGCCCTGATCCAGAATATAAATCCCATTCTTAGGCACCATCTTTTTAACCAGCTTGTACACATCCCAAACCTTTTATATTTCTGAATTCTTTATGTTCAATTAGCAGCAATGCTGCAAACATCACCTAATACCTTTAAGATCCTTATTTATTTGTCCATTTGTTTGCCCAGAACTTCATAAGCCCTGGCAATGCTTTTTAGACTCCTTATGACAGCAACAGTTGTCCCTACATGGATCACCAGAATTGCTTAGCATTTATTGCATTTTAAAAGTTTCTAGCTCCATGGTCTAGGTAATTGTCATGATGCTTCTCGATATCAGGTCATCATATAGCTGACTCAGTCCTCAGGAGTAGGAGTCACCATAATTTGTCTTTTCCTCTGCTCAGCTACGAATGGCTAGTTGGCCACTTGCCTGGGCATCATCATTATCCCTGCTCAGAGCATAAAAAGCTCCTCAGAGAGCCAAATCCCATCCTCTTTAGGAAGAGCCCCGCACATTTCACCCAAACCCGAAAGGTTCCCAAGTCTTTCCTTCTCCAAGTCCCATTCTTCCACCCCCCCCATTCCCCTCCCGACATAGGTTCTGATCCTCCTCTTCTTCAGATTCTTTTTCCTCTTTTCACTCCCTTGAAGCAGCTCTTCCTCACACCGATGAGTCACCGAGTTTTGAGTTCTGATTAGTTACCATTTCACATGTCTCATCTTCCTAACTTGATTATAAATTCACTGAGTCAAGGACCACCTCTAATCATTGTTTGCCTTTCCCATTCGTCCCATACACAGCACACACGGGATAATGCTGATCTGCTGCTCTGATTGTCCGTCTTTACTTTCCTTTGTAACCTCAGCACTTAGCACAGTGCCTGGCACATCGTAGGTTCTTAATAAATGACCCAACAAAGGATAAGAAGGTTAAAAAATTTATTCTTGGTAATCTGGCATTTAACATTACGTCTTCACTTGAGAATATAATCTCAAACTTTCTATACCCCTACCTTTGACTAGTAAACAAGCAGCAGAAGGAAGGGTGTGGCTGCCATGAGTCACATAAATATAGTGTATAACAATGTAAGTCAACCTGTTTTTTTTTCCTTCTTAAAAGTGTGTATCTCAGGTCTGAAGTCAGTAGAACTTCGATTAAAATGCAAAGTTCAATAGAATGAGAATTCAGGCCTCCTGGGGAAAATGATATTCAAACATTGCTTAGAGATTAAACTGGTTTTGTCGATATAATACCATTTTTCTGTAGACAAAGGGGGTGGTAGACTAAATTATTCCAGCATCACCAGACACATTAGGAAAGGCATGAGGAAAGTTTTAACTTTGTTAGACTATTTTTAAGGCAAAGAACTATGAACTGTCTTCAGTCGGAATACAATAGCAGAACTATGTGGCAGAATATGAAATCTTTAACACTAAATACTATTGAAAATTACATGAGGTTGCATGACTAGGCCTTATATACTGAGTTTTTAATTTTTTGAAATATACACATGCCCATTTTCTGCTATTTAGACTGATTTACTTAATAAGCATTATAATATATTTAAGATTTATCATACTTTTTTTTCTTTTTCAAACTAGGAACGTAACTGTAGAGCTAAAAGGGGACTTTTAGAAACTATCTATTCTAACTCCTTTGTTTTACAGATGAGGAAACTGAGGTTCCAAGAGTCTAAGTGACTTGCTCAAGGTCTCACAAGTTATAAGTGGGAGAGTCAGGATTGGAACCCAAATCCTCTGATTCCAAATCAATATTCTTCCCACTGCCCCATGCAGTCTGGTAAACACCTTAAGTGAGCATCCACTTCCCTTGGCTTTTTATCATTGATTGTTATTTACATCTTTTGTCTTTACATGGTTTAAATTTTACCCTGTAACCCTCTTCCTTTCCATTCCAGAAGCACATGCCTTCTGCAAGAATTAAACACACATACACACATACACACACACACAAAGCAAAGAAAAAAAATCAGCAAAACCCATCAACATATTAAAAATCTGCCATTGTTTGCAATTCTCCATACCCCTGAAACCTTACCCCCACCACTCTGTAAAAGAAGGGAAGGGGGGAGGTGTTTCCTTATTTCTCTTTGACTTCATTTAATACACTTCTTTGACTTCAACTGATTGGTTAGACTTCTACTCCAGGTATCCCCGCCCCCAGCCCTTATTCTCTCCCCGCATTAGATTGTAAGCTCTCTGAAAGCAGGGACTGTCTTTCTTTTTTGTATGTATATCCCTCTTGCTTATAGTGCCCGGTACAAAACAGACATTTAATAAATATTAGCTATTGACCATCTGTGTACGGTCAGCCTAGAATGTGTAATTCTTTGTAATTCTACAACTTTCATTTTTTATTGTTTTATGGTTCTTTTTTCCATTTACATTCATGTGGTCGTTGTCAGTATTGTTCTCTTGCCTCTGCTTGACTCTGCTTCGCTTCATGTAAGTTCATGCTTTCCTATATTCATCTTCTTGTCTTACAGTATAATAACATTCCATTGTATTCATGTACCTTTAATTGTTTAGCCATTCCCTAGTCAGTGGACATAGAACTTGCTTGTATTTCTTTGATAGGTGGTGCAGTAGGCAGAAATCTGGCCTCAGACACTAGTTATGTGAACCTGGGCAAATCACTTAACCCTTTTAGCCTCAGTTTCCTCATCTATAAAAATGAGATAGAGAAAGAAGTAGCAAATCTCTCCAGTATCTTGCCAAGAATACCCCAAATAGGGCACAGAGTCAGACTTGACTGAAACAGCACAACAATAACATTTCTTTGATACCACAGAAAGTGCTAGTATAAATATTTTAATGCATAACAAGCCTTTCTTTTTTGTCAATGACCCCCTTAGAGTACATGGCTAGCACTGAAATCTCTGTGTGTTAAAGAGTGTGGCCTGTTTAGTCATTTTGTTTGCATAATTCTAATTTATTTACCAACAATGTATTAGTCTTTCTGTCTTTCCACAATGCCTTCAAAACTATTTCTATCTTTTGTCACCTTTACCAATTGACTGGATATGAGTGAAGTGAAACCTCATGTTTGTTTTGATTTGCATTTCCACTTTTATTGATGATTTGGATCATTCCTTCACATTATGCATCTCCCTATTTTTAGTCTCACTTGAGGTAAATGTTCAGTGAACCATTAACAAAGTTAGGTCACAGAACCATAAAATTTTGGGAGTTGGAAAGAAGCTTAGTGGTCATCTATTTCAATCCATCCACAAAAGTAATAGCCACTACAGCATTCTTTAAAAGTAGTCATCCAGTCACTGCTTGACTGGAAGGAAATCCATGATCCTAAGGCAGGCCTTCCCACTTTTGTGCAGCTCTCTTTGTTAGGTAGAGTTTCCTGATGAAAGGCCTAAAGTGGTCCCTTTGCAAATTCTGCCCATGGCTTTCTGGTTCTGCTAATTCTTCTTCTCCATATGCCCTTTGGATACTGAAACACAGCTATCATGTCCCCTCCAAATCTCTTCTCCAAGTTATCTCCATCCTTCAGCTGATCCGCATGGACGAAAAGCCCGTCACTTTCTGGTTGATTTCCTTTGGATATTAATATCCTTCTTAAGTTGCAGTGAACAGAAACAAACACAATACTTCAAATGTGGTCTAAGGGGCAGCTGGGTGGCCCCATGGATAAATCACCAGCCCTAGAGTCGGGAAAACCTGAGCTCAAATCTGTCTTCAGATACCCAGTAGCTTTGTGACCCTGGGTAAGCCACTTAATCCCAATTACTTCCTCCCCTCCAAAAAATGCAATTTAAAAAGGGCAGAGTACAGAGGTGCCATCATCTCCTTAAGTCTTGGAAGCTATGCCTCTCTTAAGAATAGCTAAGTCATTCACAATTCTTCGCTGTACGGTATTGTTGTTACTGTGTACACCTTTCTCCTGGTTCTACTTACTTCACTTTGCATAAGTTCATGTAAGTCTTTCCAGGTTTTCTGAAATGATCCTGCTTGTCATTTCTTATAGCACAATAATATTCTATTACAATCCATTCCCCAGTTGATGGGCATCCCTTTGATTTCCAATTCTTAGCCACCACCAAAAAAAAAAACTGCTATGAATAATTTTGTACCAATAGGTCCTTTTCCCTTATCCTAGAGACAATAGGGAGCTACTGGAGGTGATTGAGGGGTGAATCACATGGTCAGATCTGCATTTAAGGAAAACAGTTTTGGCACTAGTGTCCAGCATGATGTGCAGAGAGCCATGAAAGTGAGAGATAATTAGAAGACTGTTGCAGTAATCTAGGTGAGAGGTGACGTAGTTGTGTGAGTGAAGATACAGGTTCAGATATGAGAAATGTTGTGAAAGGTAAAAGAAAGATTTGGCAACTCATTGGCTATGTGGGGGGAGGGTGATTGAGGAGTAAGGGATAATGCCAGGAGACTGTGAAGATGGTGATGCCTTAGACAGAAATCTGGAAATCTTAAACAGTGCAGGGTTTAAGGGAAAGATAATGCATTCAATTTTAGACTTGTTGAGTTTAAGATGTCTTTGAGTCATCCATTTTGAAATGCCTAATAGGCAAGTGATGATGTGCCACAGGAGCTCAGGAGAGAGACTGGGACTGGATATGTAGATGCCAGAATCATCTGCATTGAGATGATAATTAAACCACTGAGAACTGATGAGGTTACTATGAAAGAGAATGTAGCAGAAGAAGAGACAAGTGCCCAGCACAGAACCTTGAGGAATGTTCACAGTTTGGGGCCACATTAAGGATTGTGACCCAGCAAAGGAGACCGAAAAAGAGCAATCAGAAAGATAGGAAGTGATCTGAGAGACAGTCATGTCAGGAGGAGCCAGAGAGGAGAGTACTCTGGAGAGAGGGCAGTCAATAATGCTGAATGCAGGGAAGAGGTCAAGAAGAACAGGACTGAGAAAAGGCCATCAGCTTTACCAATTAAGAGATACAAAGCTAACTTTGGAGAGAGATGTTTCAATTGATTGGAGAAGCCATATGCCAGATTGAAAGAGACTGAAGAGTGAGTAAGAGGAGAGGAAATGGACATAGCAAGATGAAATAATTTTTTTATAGGAGATTAGTAGAGAAAGGAGAAGTATAAAGTGTAGCTTGTGGAGGGGATAGGATCTAATGAAGGGAGACTTGGATTTTTTTTAAAGTATTAGTATGTAGGGAAAGGTGAAGCATTTGACAGAGAAGAGCTCTGGGGATGCAGTGTGGTGGAGAGGACAGGAGGGGATGTGATCAAGTGCCTATGTAGTAGACTATGCTAACTGTGGCAATGAGAAGGACTACTTCACCATCTGGCACTGAGGGAAAAAAGGAGTAGTGAAAGATGACTGCAAGGTGTTTTAAGGTGAAAAGAATGGTTGTAAGGGAATTGCCAACCCTCAGCTCTCTTGGACAGCGTACACCAATCACGGCTCAGGTAATCTGCGGGGAGATTGGTAAAGCATGAACAAGATGGTGCTGGGAGGAAGGGTTCTGCCCCTGTTCACCACCAGATACTTCCTGAAACGTGGCTGGAAAGCAGTAGCAAAACTTGCTTAAACTAGTTTAATCTTGCTTGTGCTGCTTACGTAACTAAGGCGTACATGATACTATATAAGTGCCTGAGCTAGTTTGAATAAACAGAGTTGCCTTACATCTTTGCCTCCCGCCTCATCGTTACTCACAGCGAGCTCCTTCAGGGTCGACAGGCCCTGCTGGTCAGATAAACCTGTTGGCTCAGGGTGAACGACCCCGATAAATCCTGTTCAAATGGTCACTTCTGTAGAGGATTGTGTGTGTGTGTGTGTATGTGTGTGGTCCATGTGTGCTATTTGTGTCCACAAGAGTCAGTCCAGGTGTGGTTCCCAGAAAATAAATAGGTATCTCTAGAATATCCTCTGCTCACTCTTCTCCAAGAGAGATTGATTCCTGCCAGGAAAGGAACAAGAGGTTAAGTGCAAAAGGTTGACCTCTCTGCACTCCTGGGAGCAGTGAGGGTAGGGTACCATACTAAAATTATATCTACCTGCCTGCACAGATAATGTTAGTCTAGGGGGAATAATTTTTAGGTTCACACTGTACTCCTGATTTTCATCTCTTAATGGAAAGAATGGCCCCAAGCTACATATTCAAGGCTCAACTCCCCACTAAAAGCCTGTTATACAAAGAGCACTCATAGAAAATAGCAAATAAACCCATTCATTCAAAATGATAACAAACAGAAATCAGACACGTTATACAGGTGAGTATATACTAGACAATATATAGAATGAATTAGCTCTCCCAAAGGGAGCAAGATATCTCTGCTACATCAAGAGAGAGAAACTCAGATCTCGCCCAAGGGGAAATTCCCTTAAATCTTTAGTATTGTAAGCTGGGAATAGTGACATGATTGAGGTACCAATCCTGCTACATGTCAGATTCTTCTCAGAGTCCTTCTCTTTCTTCAGAGGCCTCTCCCTGAAGAGTCTGGAACCAAGTATCTTCTGTCTCAAGGCTGAAGACCAACATTTCCCTTTTCCCAAGCTCTTTCCAACTTTGCTCCCACCCATAGGCAAGGAGCATTGAGTTTTCATCAGTGAAGCAAGTTTTAGGCAAATGGGCATTGAGATTTTTCTCAGTAAAGTAAAAGGGAATGTTCTCTGATGAGAGAAACAAACCAACAGAGAGACAGACAGAAACAGGGACTAAGACAGAGACAGAGAAAGAGAAAGAGATGAGATAGACAGAGAGAGGGAGAGAGAAAGAGAGAGAGAGGAGGGGGGAGAGGGAGAGAGAGAGAGAGAGAGAGAGAGAGAGAGAGAGAGAGAGAGAGAGAGAGAGAGAGAGAGAGAGAAAAGAAGAAGTATGAAAAGACTGAGGATGGAAGACAAGGTTTGAAATAGTTCCTGTAGTGAGTGAGACAGAAAAACAACCAAGAAAGAAGGAAATGCCTCACCATAGTCATACTTGTCTTGGTTATTGACTCCATTGCTCATTTTTTGTTCTATTATTTCCAGTGCAAAGGTCATTCTCCTTGGTGGAAAAAAAAAAATGAGAAGCAAAGAATTGCATGCACTCAAGCAAAAAAGCAAAATAAGAATTGAGCAGCATTTTCTTCCTTCTTTTCAGCTAACATTGTTCTACTTGTCCTTTCTTGGAGTCTGCTTTTTTCCCAGTATAGTTTTACAAATAAACAAACACTTTTTTGTCATCTGTGGCCCCTCACCTGGCTCAGCTCATTCCAAGTTTTAGCGCTGGAGACACTAGTTTCAGAGGCCTGTGCAATGCTCTTACAGTGACTTTCTGTTACCTGCTCTTGCTTCCACCTTCTATCCATTTCTTTGTAAAACCCAACTTGATTCATGTGCATCTACACTGGTCTCTTCTGAATCTCTCATTGGAATCGTTTTCGTTGGCATCTTCAGAGTTTCATTCTTGAGCACCTTCCCTCTACCTGAGTTGACTGCCCCTGTAGAATTTTACACCATGGCATTCTACTTATCCTTTCTCTGAACCTCTGAAGTCTACCTTCCCAAAATAGATGGCACATATTAGACTTTGTACAAATTTCTTCTCCTCTCTCATAAACTCTATTACAGTTTGGATTAGATGGTCTCTCCAGTCCCTTCTAAGTTGGAAATTCTCAGATTGTATGAAATAATGGTTTATTGAGTAAAATTTGGGTTAAAGATCAAGTTATAGAAACAAAAATTACATTGGAGAAAAAGTGTAAATACATCACCTTAAAATGAGGATGTAGCTCAGGGGCAAATTTATATCTTTGAAGATTTATATTTTATATGAGAATAAAATAAAAATTCATGAATGGAGTTCACAGCTTAAAAATTAACAAAAACTAGACCAACTAATAAGCCAAAAGTGAGTATAAAATGTTAACTTGGCAGAAAGAAAGAAGAAATTGATTTTTTTAAAAAAAGGAAAGAAAACAAATTAATAAATAAAATGAAGAGTTGATTGTTTGACCAGAACAATGAAATTGATGAACCATTAACAAATTTGTTCAAAGACAGGATAGAAATGAAATTGCCAAATGAGAAAGGGGAAAAGGAGACATACAGTTAATTTTTTAAAGAGAAAGAAACTTCTACTTCAATGTTAATGGAATGGAGACCATATCCAAGTGATGCATTTTCTTCCCCCAGCAGTGTAGAAACAAACCAGACAATCCAAGCTTCCTCATCATTATGGATTCTCATCCCTGTCTTCTAATAAATCTTCCAAAAAGAATGTATTCAATGTGTTGGTTTCTTAGCATTTGGGGAGTGTTAGTGCAGCACTAGGACTGCTCATTTATTAACTCATTGTCTCACTCCAAGACTAGTCCAACTACTTTTTTGATTACAGATTTTCTAGACAAGATTTTTACTCATTCTGTATTCTCCAGTCACTGTCAGTAATAAGCCGCCATCTATTTATGCCCATTCATACCTCCCTGTTGCCATTAGGGCCATGTACAATTTTATTCTTCATAGATTATGGCACTGCACCATTTGCAGCCATGAAGCATTTCCAGAAGAATATTGATGTTAAAAAGATGGATCTTTATTTCAGGGGAAAACTGGAAATCATTGAAAACACTACAGGATTTTCCCAGTGTAATCCAACCTGTTCATTTCTGTTCCTGTTCAGTTCCGGGGCCACCTAGCTCATCTCCGGTGCCTGTGCAAAACAGAAAGAAAGAGGGAAGGGAAAGTATTTATTAAACACCTACTAAGTGACTGTTATCTCACTGGGTCCTCACAACAACGCTGTGAGGTAAGTGCTGTTATTATCCCCATTTTACAGCTGAGGAAACTGAAGCAGACAGGGGTTAAGGGACTTGCCCAGGGTCACACAGCCACTAAGTGTCAGGCTGGAAGCAAACTCAGATTTTCCTAATTCAGGTCCAGTGCTCTATCTACTGAGCTACCTACTAGCCTAACATTTATGGGCTAATTCAATGCGCTGTCCAACTATTTGTATGTTATAATCTGGACAACAGGAATTCTTCATCCATTTCTTTTTATCCTATATGGCTTATCAATACAATTCTCATCTTCTTTGACCTCTCATTATCACTTTACACTGTTGATCACCATCTCTTTCTGGACTGCTCTCTGGATTTTTGTGACAATGATCTTTCCTGGTTCTTCTCCTCCCTGCCTGACCATTCCTCCTAGGTCTCTTTTGCTGAATCCGTTTCCATTTAATGCTCCCCTAACTGTGGGTATCCTCCAACATTCTGTCCTGGATGTACTGTTGAACACTACTTCGATGTGCACTTCTATCATAATAACATTGCAACGATGCCTCAAGGTATAAGAACTTTTGGCTTCAGCTTTGAAAGGAATTTGCTCTTTCTGTCCCTATAGGCTACTGTAAAAAAAGTTCCATATTTCCATTTAAGGCAAAAGGAGAGAAAAGTCTTGCCTCATCACTTCTCTCTCATCCCTCCCCCTTCGCTTCTCCCTCCACCCAAGTCCCACTGAGATCTGGTTACTTCATTACAGAGAGAAAAAATGTCACTAAATGGAAACATGAACAGACTCTTTTAAACTCTGTTGGTTATTTCCATCTTAATTCTAAAAAATGAGTCACAGAATCATAGACTTTGAGAGTAGAAAGTAGCTTTTATAGTCATCTAGTACAATTCCTACCCAAAAGGAATCAATCAGTTAAACAAAAAGCATTTATTAAACACCTACTAAGTGCCAGATGGATGAGCAACCCTAAAAAGGAATTGGCAAGCCCTCACACTAAAGGGGCTGTCCACCTTCACCCAAGTCTCACCTGCAGATCCAAGAAGCTGTATCATGCACAGTGGCCACACCCTGGAAAACTGTCTCTGCAGACAAGCTACACCAGGTTGAGGGTAACTGACAAGCCTCAAAACCCTTGGTGAATTAAGGGGATGTCTACCCCATGCATGTGAGGACTTCTTCTGGTGGAATGGACAGATGAGAACAACCTGTCCCAATAGACATGAAGGCAGCTGAAGCTGACCAGGATTGTGGGAACACAGAGCTTGGTGACACATTAAAGATGCCAAGGTCCCCCACTGCATCCAGGGCCATCGCTAATCCTCCTGACTTTTGTCTTGCCACTAGACTTTGATGACTCTGGCAGAGGATGAGGCCAACAACTTTGTGCAGCTCTGCCTCATTTAATCCAATTCATGCACAAGTCAAGATATCACCCTGTGATATCATTGGTCCTCTTTGAAAATGAGAGATGAACAACAACCATGTGTCAGGCATTGTGCTAAGCACTGATGATATAAAGACAACAGTGAAAGGCATTATCTTCAAGGAACTTACATTCTAATGAGGGAAATGAGAGAGTGAGACAGACAGACAGAGAAAGAGAGAGAGGGAGGGATGGAGAGAGAAGGGGGTGGAGAAAGAGAAGAGTGAGATGATATGACAATAAGAGAGATAGAGAGATATGAAGATGTGAGATATGAAGGGTAAAGAGATGAATAGATGAAAGGTAGGTGATAGAGAAAGGTATGAAAGACAGATAAATAATAGATAAATAGACAGATACAGTTATATGCAAGATGTATCCATATCAAATATCAGATAATCTTGGAGAAGAAGATACTAACTAGAAGCTGGGTAGACAAGGAAAGGTCCTCCACAGTAGGTGGTGCTTGAGCTGAGTTTTGAAGGAAACCAGATATCCTAAGAGGCAGAGGCAAAGAGAGAGAGAGAGCCTTCCATGCATGAGGGCAAAAGCATGGAGTTGAGAGATGTGTCATCATGTCTAAGGAAAGCAGGCTGAGTGGGTCACTGTGGACGTCCTATAGAGACCATAGGGGGGAGTAGTATGTCAGTTAACTGGCAAAGTAAGAAGATGACAGGTTGTAAAGATCTTTAAATGCCAAACAAAGGAGTTTATATTTGGTCCTGGAGGAAATAGGAAGTCACTAATGTTTTTTGAATACAGGGGTAAACTGATCAGACCTATACTTCAGGAAAATCACTTTGGTGACTGTGGCAGATAGATTGGAGAAAAAACAGGTTTGAGGCAGAGAGACCAATGAAGACACCATCACAATGCTCTGGGTAAGGAATGAGAAGACCCTGAACTAGGGTGGTGCCTATGGAAGTAGGAAGGCAGGAGGAGATGCTTTAGATGTAGAAATAGAAATGAGATTTGTCCCCTATAACATAGCTGATAGGTGGCCGTGCCCCTCCTTGACATCTTCCAGGGAGAGCGACCCTACCACCTTTCAAGACAACTTTGGAAGAGTTCTGTTCTGAAGTTTTTCCTGACGTGTCACCTAAATTTGCCTATTGGCCATTCCCCTCCCCCATCACCCTAGTTCAGCCATCCTCTTCCCTCATCCCTCTTCTACATGAAGGCCCTTTAAACACTTGAAGAGGGCTTTCATGTGCCCCACATCTTCTCCTCAAGGCCCTTCCTCCAGCTTCTCTTCCTCCAGACTCTCCTCAGCTTATTCATCCTTTAACTGTGGCCTCCAGATCTGCAATAGTAGAAAGTATTTACACAAGGACAGGCAGTGAAGCAAACTACTATTCTCCATGACTACCATGATCAAACCCTTCCTGAATCTTTGCTTTCCATGGACGCTGGTGGTTGCTGAGCTTGCTTTTCATACCATCCCTAATTAATAAGTACTTTGTATAAAGCCATTCATCTAAGCATCTTAAGACCCTAAATAAAAACCATTACATAAACATGATCATTACCTCATTATCCTCCCTTCCTTTTTAAAAAACAAACAAAAAAGACAAGGCACAAACTACATTGAAGAGTGTATTATTTGCCCCCAAAAGGCCTTCTTAGGAATCCTATTTTTGTTACACATGTGACTCGTAATGAAGCACAAACATATAATTTGCATGTCTCATTGCCCAAACGTTTGTACTTTATCCTTTAACAAGACTTCTGCAGTGATGAATTTTAAGTGAACAGCTTTAAAATCAAAGACTCTTGGGAGCTGGGAGATGGAAACATTGGAGCAGTGGGAAAAAGGCAGGTAGATTTACAGGTTCAGCATCATCAGAAGAAAACTAGCCCTTATTAAGCTCCAACGATGTGCCAGACACAGTTAAGTGCTTATACAAACATGACTTCATTTTATCTTCACACAACCCTGGGAAGTAAGTGCTAGAATTACCCCCATTTTACAGGTGGGGAAACTGAGGCAGATAGAGGTTAAATGACACAGTTGGTAAGTGTTCGAGGCTGAATCTGAACTCAGGTCTTCTTCACTGTAGGTCCAGTACTATCCATCATGCCATCTAGAAGGATAAGAATAAACAATTTAAATGTATAATCATGATACTTCCCTTCCTCCCTTCTTCCCTCCTGCCTCTGTCTCATACCTTTAAGCTTTGGCATTTATAAAAGTTTGGAATTCTCCTCGCCCCTCAGTCTTTCTGCTGCTCTTTGGTAGAACGTAAACTCTTTGTGGAGAGGTATTCTCTCAGCTGTCTATTTGTGCTTCTCTCCTAGCATGGTAGTTGTTCTACAGAAGCCACTTAATAAGTAGTGATTGCTTCATTAGCCCCTATGAAAGATTACTTTGAGAGCTACTAGGAAACATGGTCTGGTACTCAGCTGAACTGAGCTGAAATTTCCCTCCTCTCTGTTCTCTTCCTGTGCCTAAGTTTTGAAGAAAAGTCTTTGTTAGGGGAAAAAAAATATGAGTCTTTTCTTTACAGAGAATAGGAAGAATGTAGAACTCTATCTAGCCACATGCATAGCCTCAGTTCCCACATACAAGCACCTACTATGTGCCAGGCACTGTGTTAAGCACTAGAGGTAAAAAAAAATTAAAAAAAAAAAAAGCAAAAGACAGTTCCAGCTCCCAGAGTGAGTCTAATGGGGAGTCAACCTGCACATAATTATATTCAAACAAGAGATAAACAGTCTGACTTAGAAATAATTAAGGGAAGGCCTTTGAATTAAGGGGGATCAGGAAAGGCTTCTTGTAGAAGGCCAGGTTTTAGGTTTTAACCAGGACTTGAAGGAAGCCAGGGAAACTAGGGCAGACATGAGGAGGGAGGGAATTCAGGCACATGGGACAGCCAGTGAGAATACAGAGGTGGGAGACAGAGTGATTTGTGTGAGGAACAGAAAAGCCAATGTCACTAAATCGTAGAGTATATTAGGGAGAACAAGGTGTAAGAAGCCTGGAAAAGTGGGAAGGAAACTGTCTATAATGGGCTGCGGAGACCAAACACAGGTTCTTATATTTGATACTGGAGATCGTAGGGAGCCACTGGAGTTCAGTGACTACGACATTGACATGGTCAGATCTGTGCTTTCAGAAGATCAGCTTAACAGCTGAGTGGAAGGTGGGCCAGTGCCGAGCTTCTCGTGCAGGGCTAGGGAACCTGTGGCCTTGAGGATACATGGGCCCTTTAGGTCCTCAAGAGTGGCCCTTTGACAGCATCCAAACTCCATAGAACAAATTCTTTCATTAAGGGGATGTGTTCATTCCTCAACCTTGCAGGCTCCCCACCCCTGTTCTTATGGCAGAGACCAAGGAGCATCCTATTACAGTAGCCCAGGCAGGAGGTGATGAGGGTGATAGCACCTGACCAGGTTGGCAGCAGTGGCAGAAGAAAGAAGTAGACATACACCAGAAATGTTATGAAGTTAAAATCAAAAGGACTGGATGACAGATTGGATTTAGGAGAAGTGAAAGAGAGGAAGGAGTTGAGGATCACAACTATGGTGGGAGATTAGGTGATTGGGGAACATGGTGGCATTGTTCACAGTAGTAAGAAGAAGGAAGGACTTGTGAAGCTGAAGGGGATGGGGAAACAGGAGATAATGAATATATAATTCTCCCTTCCACATTGCAATTTTCCCCATCAAGTTTCATTATATCTCAGGACACCATAAGAAATTAAATGGGAATTTTTGAGGAGTTTTGCAGAAGCCACAAAGACACATGAAAGCCAGCAGACAGCAAGAAAAAGTTTAGAAACTGAAAAATGCATAAAATATATGTATAATATTATATAGCATCAACATATTTTATCTTTTAATACTGTAAATACCCCATAAAAGAAAAAATTCAGATTTCTCTAGTATGAAGGGAAAGTCAAAAAATTCTACGCAGAATTTCCAGATCCTGGGAACATCACACCTCTAAACCCCACAATATGGAAAGGATAACTATAGTTTTAGATGTGTTGAGTTTCAGGTGTCTACAGGACATCTAGTTTGGGATGTCCATTAAGCAGTTGGAGAGAAGGCCCAGGACTGAGCTTGAGGTATTAATTCTTTATTAAACCCAGTGGTGTTTTCTCAGTTCTCATTCTTATTTTCTTGAAATACTTGGCACCACTGACTGCCATCACTTCTAGGTGCTGGCTCCTGCCCGGGCTTGCTTGCTGCTGTTCTCTCTTGGTTCTCCTCTTACTTGATGAATTAATCTTCTCCCTATCATAACCCACATCCTAGCTACCAAGCATGTGTGTGACCTACAGCTCTCCAGAAGGGCCTCCCCCAGTCCCCATCTCTTTTCCCTCTATGTTGTCTTGATAATTGCATTAGTTTCCAGAGCTATGTAGGTGACTCCCAGGTCTATGGATCAAATCCTGCCTCAGGCATTTACCATCTGTTTGACCTTGAACAAATCACTTAAACTCTCTTAGACTCAGTTTTCTCATCTGTAAAGTGGTGATAATGATAGTACCTACCTCCCGAGATTGTTGTGAGTTAGGTTCTGAATCCAAATCCTAGTTCTCTTACTTACCACCTATGTGACCTTGGGCAAGTCAGTTCCCCAGGCCTTAAGTTTTTCTAGTTATAAAAAGGTGAGGGTGAGGAGGGGGATTGAAGCAAATGAATGAGACAATCTTAAAGGTCCCTTCCAGCTTTAGAACTAATCTGGGCTGTGTGAAAAAAGGAGGCTGGCTTTTTCTGATCTTATTTGGCTGCATCCCTTAAGGAGAATAATCAGCAGATGTCAAAGCCTGTTAGGAAATTCATGAGGTCACAAATTTAGAGCTAGAGCAGACTAGGGAGTCATCCAGTCCATTTGTTTTCTCAGTTCAGGAAACTGAGGCTCCTAAACAGATGAAAGTGACTTGCCCAAGGTCACACAGGCAGTTAAGTGGCAGAATCTGAATTCAAAGGCAGGGCCTCTGACTCCAGACCCAAGGCACAATCTAACACATCAAGATATGAATGGTTTTAATAGTAGGTGCTTAATAAATGCTTATTGACTGACTGACTAATGGAAATGCAAAGATAAAATGAGGAGGAAGATGCTTTGTCTTGCCCACTGTCCTCTTCTACTCCTACCTCCCTCTCCTCAGGGATGAGGGTCATCACAAGGGGCTGTGAACAGGGAAGTTGTGAGCACTGATGAACTATAATACTGGGTTGGAAGTTGGCAGGAGAAGATGAGCTTCTGCCAGGACACCAGTCACAGGGAGAGGAGGAGCAGGAACGCAGGGACAGAGGATCTCTCTTTTGGGGCAGTGGCCTTTAGGGCTGGTAGGGTTTCTACTTGGGATGGCTCAATTGGTAGTTCCCCTTTCTGGAGTCCCTCAAGGACATAAGGTGAGAATGGACAGGAGGGAATGAGTGTTGGCCTAAAAGGGACTGGAGGGGGGCAGAGGACTCTCCCTGACATTCTGGGGTTCATTGCCTCAAGGATTGCTCATGGGAGACTCAAGAAAGCAGACCTGCCAACACAGGTACATATGGTTCTGCTTGGAAGGACGTGGGAGGTATCTAAGGAGGCTCAGGTAGCTTCAGGGAGAGCTCTCTGGTGTACTCATGTCTCAGAAGCTCATATTCAAAAGGGGAAAGAGAGCAGCTAACTGTGGACAAAGTCAAAAGGCTGACACAGGCTGACAAGAACAGTGGCCAGAACGGTAAAGGACTCTGAAGTGGTGAATCCTGAGAAACACATCCTGGTAGAACAGAAAGCAGGGGACATGTTTGGGGGTAAGGTTGTGATCCAGTTAATTACCAATCAACAAGCATGTATCAGATGTCTGCTATGTGCCGGGCACTGCGCTAGGACGTACAAAACAAAATCAGAATAGTCTCTGTCCTTATGGAACACACGTTTTATTATAGCACATGCTTATATACATAGGCATAAAATATTCACAACATAAAAGATGTCTAGGGAGGTAAGTTAGAACCAAAGTAAGCCTGACCTCACATTAGAGACTAAGATGATGTTTGGGTTTGTGGGGTTTGTTTTTTGGGGGGGAAGGGTGTATAGGCAATAGGGAGAATTTTAAGAAAGGGGGAGGGGGAAGCAGGCTGGGGCCAGAGATTGATACAGATATCCCATCTTGGTGGTACAGTGGATAGAGCTGTGGGCCTGGAGTTAGGAAGACCTGAGTTCAAATCTGCTCTCAGACACTTACTAGCTGTGTGACCTAGGGAAAGTCCTGTAGCCTTAGTTTCCTTATTTGTAAAATGAACTGGAGAAAGAAATGGCAAACCACCCTGGTATTTTTGCCAAGAAAACCCCTACTGGGATCACAGAGAGTCACAACTGAAACAAGTGAACAACATCCTAGTTTGAGTCATGTCTCAGAACCTGTTCCTGGTGCTGATTTTGAGAGACCCCACATCTTTCCTTTTACTATAGCCTATCATAGCTATTTTGGGCCCCTAATCTGACCTGAGGAGTAAATTCTAGGTGGAACAAGCCATGAATTGAGATAGAATTGTCCAAGCTGATATGCAGCCACCAGAATTAATGTATAGTCTGATCCATTTGGAAGGAAGCAGGACCTTTGTGCCTTCTATTCTGCAGCAAATGCTAATCGTTGCTGGTCAATGATGGATAGAGAAGACAAAATTTTGAGGAGTTAATACTAGCAGTTTCCACAAAAGTTTGACTCCTAAGAATTTATATTAGAATTTTTTTATGAAGTTTCCAGATTGGGAGCATCTTCCACCCCAGCAGCACTTCCTCTTTGATTAGCTGGTTCCTCCTGAAATAATCAGATTGATTCGGTGCCTTTTTTATTGATCGTATTTACAGTTAAATGATTTTATCCTGTAACTGCTTAAGTCATAATTTTTTATTTCTTAATTTAGTTCAGAAATTCAGTGGTAAACTGTAAACTTAACTATAATGAGTTGTTTAGATACCTATTTCTCCTGTTAATCACTGTTCTATTCTTTTGTCAAGGAAATCTGTTACCCTTAGGAATACAGGTAGACATCAGGGAGTCTAGTCTAGTACCTTGACACCACCAAGCTGTCCTTCAGTGCCTCCGTCTACCTTAATTTGAACTGTCATGCTCCAGAACCTCCATCTGAAGGAGGACGCTCAGGCCACCAATGTCTCCTCTTCCCTGACTTCTCTATAATGCCCCACTCCTGGGCACCTTCATCTCCTTCCCCTCCCCTCTTCATTTGTTGTCTTCCCTAATTAGAGGGAAAGTCTAATTCCTAGAGCTTAGCACAGGACTTGGCACATATGAAGCACTTAACAAATGCTTGTTGACTTGACATGGTCACAAGTTACAAAGTAGGAAGTGTTGAAGTTTGGTTTTGTGTCTGTGTTTATGTGTGTGTGCATGTGCACTCGAACTTGTTGACTTAAACCCCACCTTCTGTATGTGTTGGGAGCAGATCTACTTATTCATGTAGAGCTGACATAAATATAGGAAGTCCAGCAAACATGGGGATTTCCCTTCATGGTGTTATCTGTCTTTTCTGACATTTTCTGACATTTCTCACCACAGTAAGGTAGAGAGAAAGAATAAGATTCAAGAGATACTGCAGAGAGACAATTATTAGGACTTATACGTCAACCAATTAGACTTGATGGGAAGGAGAAAAAGGCAGGAACATAAACTGCCACACCATCCCTCTAAATCTTGCTTCCCTAGCACCATAACTGTACTGGAACTGTTCCCTTCAAAGTCACCAATGACCTAGGTGCCAAATCCAATGATCCTTCCTCAGCCACATGTGACATTGTGACCAGCCCTTCCTTCTTGAAACCCTTAGCTTCTGTGGTTTTGCTTCTCCTCCTACCTCTCTAGATACTTCTTGTCTCTTTCCTTGCTAGGCCTTCTTAGATTCAGAATCACAAATCTGTATCTGGTAGATCTAATAGAAATGTTATAGATCCAACACCCTCATTTTACAAATTAAGAAACTGAGGCCCAAAGAGGCCTTCTTCCAACCCCCTACATGTTGGCATTGTCCAAGACTTCCATTTTTGGCTCTCTATCTCTTATCTATTCTCTGTGACTAAGTAATCTCATCAACTTTCTTGAGTTATCTCCTTTATTCAAATGATTTACATATCTATGTAGCCAGCTCTCCCTTCTCTACTGAGCTCCAGTCTCAAATATCTAAATGTCTGATGGACCCTTAAGAGCTAATGATAGCTGGTATTTATGTAGTGCCCATGACATTTAAGGCACTAAGCCAAGTATTTTTTTAATTTTTTTTTCTTTTTCATTTTTAACACAGTTCATATAACATAAAACAATTGCAACTTTTGGTCAGGTGATACTTCTTTTAAAGCATTTACAATACAGACCACAAACGAATTTTTTTTTAACATTAACCAAGAAGCAAATAATAACAATGTATGCTAACTTCACCAGCCCTTGACCTAATTGTCTCCACACTATTACTAAGAATTAAAGGACTCTAACTTATTGTTGTTGGTCTAAAGTCCTAAGCCTCATAGCTTAACTTTAGACTTAGCCTCGGATGTTCCCCTACCAACAATCTATAATTTAGTGGATCTGGTATTAAGCTTACAAACCTTTTGACTATAGGAAATTGCCACTAAGAGTAGGGACATTGCAGGGAAACAGTATCTCCCCAACTTCATGTCAGTTCCAGGCAGGAGTAGATCGTCAACTTGCATTCAGTCAGGCTTAAAATTTGCCAGGTGTCAGTGGGGAAATTGAGTCAGGAGAATCCTACCTCAGCCCAGGCTGAACAGCCACTCTCCCACCCTTCCCATGAGATCACCTTTTGCAGTTCATACCAGCATCTCACAGGCTTACTGGCATCATGGATTGGAGGCTCAGACCACCTTTCTTGCTCTCCATACCTGGAGTTAGACTCAGAAGAACAGTCACTTAATAGTCCCACAGAATCTTAAAATAACAAGTTCCAATAACCAGGTTTCAGATATGACTATAATTTCACATTGGCTAAGGAACATCTTTTGAGGCAAGTCTTAAGTGGCTTACGTGCCTTTCTATACATGTTCTAGTTTTTGATTAAAGAACAATCATAAAATCAAATTTACCATTAAAACCTTAACTTTTCCATCAATGTCAAATTTTACCTGAGGTTACCTGCTTCTAGGAAACTTAGACTAAAATTCTTTTCCTCAAACTAAAGATGTCTCTGATTTAGTCTCAGTTATTAATTCAGTCAATTGTTTTAATACTAATTGCTTTTACATCATTTTGTAACATGTCCAGTTTTTCTCCCCGTCTCTTCCCTTCCCCCACCCCCTAATACCTTGCATTCTGATTACCCCTTCCCTCAATGTACCCTCCCTTCTATCACACCCCACCCTTCCCTTATCCCCATCTTCTCTCTCTTCTTGTAGGGCAAGATAAATTTCTGTACCCCATTACCTGTGTTTCTTACTTCCCAGTTATATGCAACAATAATTCTCATATTTGTTTCTAATACTTTGAATTCCAACTTCTCTCCCTCTCTCCCTCCCTACCCATCCCCACTGAAAAGGCAAGCAATTCAATACAGACTAAGTATGTGTCATTTTGCAAAAAACTTCCATAACAATCATGTTTTATAATACTAACTATATTGCCTTCTATCCTACTCTATTCCCCCTTATTTTTTTTATTCCCTCATTTGACCTTGTCCCTTTCCAAAAGTGTTTATTTCTAGTTACTCCCTTCTCCCATTTGCCCTCCCTGCTATCATTCCCCTCACCCCACTTGCCACCTCAAGTCATTGATAAAATAAATAAAAAGAACAGGGCCAAGGCCAACAGACCCCTGAAGCACATCTCTAAAGAGTTCTCTCCTTTTTAATCTTAGTCCATTAATGTCAATACTCTTTGGACCCAAGAAGCTCCAAATACATCTAATTAAAACACTGCTCTCTACCTTGTCCACAAGGATAGTATGAGAAACTTTGGCATTCTCTTAATATACCTATTTTATAATTCTGTCAAAAAGGAAATGAGGTTAGTCTTGTATGACTTGTGTTTAATGAACCCTTGTTGGCCATATCCCTTTCCAAATGCTCACAGATCTATCCTTTTAATCCTTCACTCCATAATTCTGAGGTATGGACATACGTAAATTTCATCTTGTTGGTTGCAGCCCATCATCCAGCTTGCCCTTCAAGGTTCGGCTCAAAGGGTACTTTTTTCTGGAAAATCTTTACTTGTTCCTCCAAGTTGAAAGTAATCACTCCTTTCTCTGAACTATGATATGACATTGTACTTTTATTCACAGTCTACCTTATAAATTGTGTGTGTGTGTGTGTGTGTGTGTGTGTGTGTGTGTGTGTGTGTGTGTGTGTGTGTATTGCAGTGAGGTATAATGAAAGAACAGTGTAGTGAAAAAACGCCCTGGATTTGGAGTCAGAGAACATGAGTTCAAATGCTGATTTTGCTACTTCCTCCCTGTATAACCTTAAGCAATCATGTTACTTCTCTGAACCAGTTTCTCCTCTACCATCTACAAAATGAGGGGATTGATCTAAAACAATGGTGTCATGTTCAGAAATGGTTCGCTAAAGGCTATATATTGGCTTAGAAAGCCACAAATTCTTATTATTTGTGTTGTATATTTATTTATTTTGTTAACCATTTCCCATTTACATTTTAATCTGGTTGGGCCAGAGTTTTGCTGTGGCTTGCTGCCTAGGGTCATCAAGTTTGACACCTTCTGATTAGATAGTCATTAAGATCCCCTCCAGCCAGAGGTGTGCTGGTAAATGTTTAACCACTGGCTCTTTGGGGGAAAAAATTTACCAATGACACACTTTTAATCTGCATTATTAATATTTTCCCCATCGGTTTTTTATATCTCAACAATCAACAAAAAAATAAACCAACCTCTGATTTGTAACTTGGATTTCTGAAGCACAAATGTTCATAATGAACATTTAATAATCATCCTTCTCCAGTCAGTTTGAGTTGGCTGCAGTGCACCCCAGCCTCCAGTTGTAAATCTATGCTCCTACCAGATTCTAAACTAGGTCAGGGTAGAGATGCTGGCATATTCCTTTTTACTTATTCTTTTAGGCTTATTCCTAGCACAGGAAAGTGCTAAAATATCTGTTGAACCACAATGAAAGGAAGGAGAGAAATATAATAATAGCAGTGGGCAGTATCAGGAGAAATTTTTTTCAAGAGAAGGAAGATCAGTATATGTTTGAAGGTGGAGGTAATGGAGTCAGTAGAGAGAGAGAGAAACTAACGTCTGCTCTTTCCTGCAAAGGATTACTCGAGTGTTATATTTGTGCAGGAGAACTCATCAGGGCAATCGGATGATCTGTCAGAGTATATCAGTGTGTGCCTTGCCTCCTTCTCTTTGGTAACATATGCTCTGGCCATTTGATAAAAGATAAGTGGAACCCAGCAACTGGTGCTTTGGTTCCCATGAATAGAGTGATGTTGAAGATGTGTGGTAACTAAGACAGGAGGAACTTCTTTGCTCCCCTAGGAGGTTATATGAGCTGTAGAAAGGCTCCCCCCCCCCCCCCCCCCCCCCCCCCCCCCCCCCCCCGCCTCTCTCCATTGTTCCTTTGAGACTCTGCCAGCTCTCCCTTGGATTTCCAGTAAGGGAAAGACACTTTCTCTTCACAGCCCTGATATACATATACATATAGCAGCACATGGAAAATATGTTCTTATCTGGGGAAGCTCGAGATTGAATCTAAAATCCCTGACTGCCTAGTATGCTTTGTGTTTCTTTGCCTGATCAAAGGTCACTGAACAGCAGGGAACATTTCCTTTACTCCACTTCTGCAAGACACAGGGATGGTCATGTCCTAAATCTCACTATTACCCATGATCTACTTCTTTTATCTAAAACTCTTGCATTCCTCTATTTGATAATAATCTTCTATCATTCCATCTCTCCCAGTATCTCACCCCTCCTAAACCTATTCTTTGTAGTATAGACCTCCAGCCCTTCCGCCCCAAGTACTTTCTCTGGCCATTACCCCTACTCTGAATTCATTTCCTTCCCTTCCTAATCTTGATCCTATAGTTAATCCATACAACTACACACTGTCATCAACTCACAAGTCTCTAGATTCATTTGTCCTGCTCATCCCTTGCCAAACCCCAGCCTGGAATACTATCACCCTGCCATATACTTCCTCTATGTCTAATTAAGGGCTGCTGCATGAAACTGGAGGAAATCACCACAATATTGCTGAGCACACTATATAAACTTCAAGTTATCCAATTGCAACAGAATCTTCACCAAAGCAAAGCAATTCTTTTATTCCTCCCTAATTAATTTACTCATCCTCGGCTGTCTCCAGTCATCCTGATGAATATCTGGTCACTGGATTCAGATGACTCTGGAGGAGAAGTGAGGCTGGTGACTTGCACAGCCCTCCCTCACTCAAAACAAAGTCAAGTGCAAGTCATGTCATTATTTCTCTGATGGTATGGTCTTTTTCAAAAAAGGACAAACACAACCAACAATTGATATAATGTCACTCTACTCAGAAGTTTTCTTCCCTCTCAGCTGAAGAACCTGCCTCTAACGTTCCTGAGGCTATTTACCATGTGTTCCTCCTTTACCCCTTCTCTTCATTTCAAAGCCTCTTGACATCATCTCCCACTCTCTCTTCTTTAACCACCTTCTCTAACAATAATGTGGCCTTTCTTCTTACCTAGGCCAAGACCTGTACATGTATTGATCCTGTCTTTTCCTGTCCCCAACACACTGTTCCCTCAATGAACTCCCTCTCTCAAATCTCCAACTTCTCTCTAGCTACAGTTTCTTCCCTATAACCTTTAAGGATGGCCAAGTCTCCCCCATTCTCAAAACAAAACAAAAAATCCTTCATTAGACATTACCTCAAGCTGTCATTCAACAGCTCTCCTCTCTTTTTCAGCCAAACTCTTATAAAAAGCTTCCTGTACTTGTTGCTTCCTTTTTCTTTCTTCTCACTCTTCAACCCTTTACAATCTGGCATCTGACCTCATCACTCAACTGAAATAGCTCTCTGCAAAATTACCAATAATCTCTTAACTGCAAAATCTGATAGTCTTTCCTTAGTCCTCATCCCATTCAACCTTGGCAATAGTGACCATCCTCTTCTCCTGTGTACTCTGAAATTTTTTGACATGACTGTCTTCTGGTTCTCCCCTACCTGTCAACTCCTTGTCCATATCCTTTGCAGGGTCACCATTCATACTACACCTCTAAACTGTGGTGTTCCCCAAGGTTCTATCCTAGATTATTCACTCCTGTAGAGCAATACACACAATGATTACACAATATAAAGGCAAAACTAAAAGGCAACAGAAAGGTCAAATACAACATATAGCATAGGTACCAAGCTGTTAATACTAAAGCACAGATCCTTCCTTTCGTTAATAATCAGTAACCTACAAAAGTGAAAAGTACTCCTCAGGGAGTGTATTTTGTGGGAGGGTTCATTTGGGAGTTTTTTAGGAAGTATCTGTTACATCAAAATAAAATTAATAAAAAAAATTTAGTTAGTTGCCACAATCAACTAAATGACCTACCAGTAGTTACCCTGTATCTCACTAATGCAATGAGATATAACAGGATTTTTTCATCATTTGTAGTTGCGTGGAGGGGAGAGAAAATGTGATTCTGTAAGCAGGAAAATACTCTAAGGATTGTATAGTGGGTAGGGAAAACCAAATTACTCTTCAGTGATAAAACTGGTTGCTATAAGGGAAATGTGACAGGAGAGTGAGATGGGTCTCTTTGTCCTGCACACAAATATTTGTCCTTCTAGTGTAATTTGTACTGTTAAAGCATCTCCTTTGGGCTTACTCCCAAGTCTCACTCTCATTGGCAGGCTGTGTGCCCAGAGGGCAGCTGACTACTACTCCTCTCAAGATTCTAGGGGGTAACTCTGCCAGGTTTTTTTGGGGGGAGGGAATGTTATATTACTATCACTACATTGATGTGTTCCCAAATATTAACTTGATGATGTCAACTCATTTTTTACAAAGGGACATATACTAATGTGTTATATAATGTAACATCTACTTTAGAGGGAGGAAGAATGGTATGGATCTGTAGAGAATTCAGGTATTTTAAGGTTTTTATTCATCTCCTGAGGCAAAGAAGTATTGTGCAATTTGAGAATTGGGGGGGGGGGGGAAGGAGAGATGCAGCAGGGCACCTGAAAAAGGAGAAAGAACATGGAGAGAAGAGGGAGGTTGTGGGACGTTTCTCTTGTTTTTATGGAGTAGCTGAGCTACTTGGCTAGAAGCAATGGTATCTACAGTTACCCTCCTCAAATCCATGCTTCTGGGGAGCCTAGAGAGATGAAGCCCAGAGGAGGCATGGTATAAGACTGTGTTTTCTTGTGGGTATAAGCCAGGTATAAGACTGTGTTTTCTTGTGGGCACTTGCTAAAGTGTTTGGAATGCTGAGGAAGAATAAGGAGGAACTGGCAGTTCTTGCTCCTTTTCCACCTTAGCTGGGTGCAACTTGAACCTGTTTCGAAGAATGACCTTTTATTCCATTAAAGGCTGCATGTGACTGATCTAATCTAATATCTCTCAACACCTGTAGTTGACCCTGGCCCTCATATTTCTTTGTGTACCTTTGTTTGTAATTTGAAGGCACAGGACAAGCATGGAAGTCATCAGGGGAGAAACCTTTTCTAGATACTAACCCTCAGTCCATGGTCCAGAGGGCAGCAGACCAATGGAAAGAGTGTCTTGAATTAGAGATAACTGAGTCTGAATTTTCACTGTCGCTTAAACTCCCTGGGTCTGAATTTCTTCATGGGTACAAAGATGGAATTTGAATTTGACAGTCTCTAAGATCTCTTCCAATTTTAGTTCTCTTAACTTTTATCATTCTCCCTAAAGTGTAATAGTCTTATCTCCTGACTGTATGTGGCAAATATGTGATATGAGCAGAAATTTCCCCCAAATCTCCTACTTATTAAAAATGTGCTTTATAAATCCAGCTACCTGACTGTCCATGCCTGTTTCCAACTACTTGAAGCTCATTCTTGCATCTTTCTCTGTATCACAAGGCTCCTGACCTTCACTTATCCTGATGTGCTTCTGTGCCTGTGTGTCTCAACATAGCTTAAACAGTCAGCCATTATCCACAGGGCTCAGTTACCAGCATGTATTACAAGATAGAACATTCAGTCAAAACTACTACAAAGAAATGCAATAGGATAAAATGTAAAGTATTCCATTTGGTCTCCAAAGCAAACAGACAAACAAACAAGTAGAAGGTAAGGGAAGCCTGGCCAGGTAGTACAAGCCATCTCTGAGATTGGAGTTTAAAAAAAGGAAGAAATAGCTGCCATCTTGACAAGACTTTAAGCTTCGTGAACTCCTTTTCATACATAATGCCATTTGAGCCTCACAATAACCTCCTGGGATGGTTACTTTGAATACCAATTTTAAGGGTAAGGAAACTGCAGTTCAATGATTTGCTCCTAGTCAAATAACCAGCAAGTTCTGGAGGGTGAAGTTTAGGGTTTTAGGATGCATTGAGAGGCTATTCTTTGCCCTGATCAGACTATCTCTGGGTCAGTTAGGGATGCCACATTTTAAGTACAATGATAAGCTGGAGAACCTCTGGAGACAGGGAGATGGGGAAAGTGAAAGGCCCAAGTTCATGCCACATAAGGATCAATGAAAAGAACTGGAAGTGATTAGCCTGGAGCAGAGAAGACTGGAGGGGCACACGACAGTCCTGTCTTTAAATACTTAGACTCCTTGTGCCCTGGATGGCAGAACTGGATGGAATGGACTGAAGTCATCAAGGGCTGATGTAGGATAAATTGACAGAAAATTTTAATAACTATTACACATGATCCAAAGCAGAATGTGCTCCCTAGGGAGGCAATCTGTTCTCCTTCTCTGGAAGTCTTCAAACAAAGGCTGGATGGCCGCTTGTTCCTGGGGACTCTTCCTTTCCCTTTGTACGCATTCTGACTTGGGCACTCTTCAATTATAATTGGGTCCAACTATCGTATTTCCATGCAGATGGCCACGCTCTGTTTGTCTCCAAACCACCAGTCCTGCATCTCCAACTGCCTGCTGGTCTCTCGATGCCCCGCTGGCATCTCAAGTTCCACATGTCCATAACAGAACTCCCCCATTTCTGTTGGGCACCGCCATCCTTCCAAGGACCCAGGTTCAAACCCTTGGCCGTTTTTGGCCGCTCTTCCCTCGCTCCGACCACATTCAGACACAAGTCCCAACAACTGGAACCCCCCCTTGCCTCCCACACCTTCTTCACCCACGCCTCCTCTCACGCACATTAGCCCAGGCCCTCGCGGGCACCGCGTGCCCCGCTGCCATCACTCTCCAGTTGTTCTCCTCGACCCCGTCTCTCGGCCCTTTCCCTTTGCCATTGGCTCATCATTTCCCCGGAGCCCCCCCACTCCACGTGTCTCCGTGTCACTCCCCGTGGGGCTCCTGGCCTAGCTGGCCTCGCGTCTCTCTGGTCAGTCATCTATGGGAGTGTGTCTCGTGGCGCCCCCTTGGTGGGACTCACGCCACCCCACCGCGCCCTCCCCCAAGCCGTGGCCTCCCACCCCCGGGGGAGCTGGGCGTGCGGGCATCGTTCACCCCCAGCCCTCTCTAACCAGAGCCACGTCCCTCCTCTGCTTCCCCGCCCCCTCAAGCACCGCCCCTTCCTCGCCTTCTCCCCATCCCAGGTTAGGCCCCGCCCCCAATCTTAGCTCCTCCTCTCCCCTCTCCCAGGAGAGGCCAGACCCGCTCCTTCCCTGATCGCCCCTCCTCCTCTCCCAGTCCTTATCCTCTCTTTCCCCTCCCCTTCTCTCTCCCTTAGAGAGCTAGGACCCACCCTCTCCTTCCGCCCCGCCCCCTCCCAGTCTCTCTTCAGTCTGTCCCTCCCTCTTTCCTCACTTCCCCTCCTCTCCCTTCCCCACCTCCCCAAGCTAGGCCCCACCCCTGTTCGAAGCTCCTCCCTCGCCTTTCGCTCCCCTCCCCTTCCCTCCTTTTCATCCCCTAGGCGAGCTAAGCCCCGCCCCCTCCTCTCCTCCCCTCCTCTTCTCCTCTCTCCCCGCTCACATCCCTCTCTTCCGTCATCCCTCCTTTACCTTCGTTTTCTCCTCCTTAGCGCGCTAGACCCCGCCCCCGGCCGCTCCTTCCGCCTTCTCTCTCGCCCCTCCCCGCCTCCCCAAGCTAGGCCCCGCCCTCCCCCTCTCCCCCACCCTCCCCTCCCCTGGCTGCTGTCCTCTCTTCTCCCGGGCCGGGCCCCGCCCCCGTCTCCCGGCTCCTCTCCCTGCTCCCTGTGAGGCGGCAGCGGCGGCTCCGCCCGGCTCCGGCTGCGGCTCCGGCTCCGGCTCCGGCTGCGGGCCCCGGTCCCGGCCCCGACCCCGGCCCGGCGGAAGCATCATGGACTTCAGCGTGAAGAAGCTGGCGGCGGACGCGGGCACCTTTCTCAGCCGCGCGGTGCAGGTAGCGCGCGGGCCGGGCCGGGGCGGGCGGGAGGGAGGCCGAGGCCCGCGGCCCGTTCCCCGAGGCCCCGCCTCCCGCCGCTGACAGCCGGGCCGAGCCAGGCCGGGGGCGGGTCGGTAACGGAAGGAACCGTGGCCTCGCCCTCTTCCTCTCCCCGCGGGCCGCGAGACCCGGGAAGAGCGAGGCCCGAGCCGGGACCTGACCTCCTGACCTCCCCCGGCCCCCACCGGGCCCCAGGGCACTGGGAGGCGCCCGAAACGCGCAGCTCCAGCCGCGCCCTGGGTCCGGAGCCCCACGGGGTGAGGACCCCGGGCCCGGCCCGCGGCGTCCCCAGCCGGTCACTTCCCCGGGAGCCGAGCTCGGGGCGCCCCGGGGCTGGCTCCGCGGCCCGCCCCAGCCTCCCCCGGGAACTCCCCCGGGACGGAGCCAGAGGCGCGTCAGGTCCGCGGCCGTGCTGGGCTCGGCCCGGCGCCCCCTCGGCCCGGCGCCCCTTCGCTCCGGCGCCCCCTCGGCCCGGCGCCCCCTCGGCCCGGCGCCCCTTCGCTCCGGCGCTCCCTCGCCGGCCTTCCCTTTGGCCCCAGTCCTAACTGGAGGTCCTCGAACTTTGGAAAGGATGCGTTTTCGGGCCGCTTCAGGATAGCTGGTTTCCTTTGTTACACCGCGTTTATTTTTCTGCCTCTTAACAAACGTTCTTCCCGAGGGGCTCCAGGACCTCCACCGAACTGCCCGCAGGTTGGGAGCCTGCTCTGGGTCCTGGGTTCTCCTCTGGGACCGTTGGTTAAGCAGGGAGTAGGCTAGGTGGGGTAGCCAGCCGGAGAGGTGTGGCCGGCCAGGGGAGTCGCCTCCCTGCTTTATCTGGGGGATAGAGGTGTAGCTGGCGGGGGCGAGCGGACCAACGCCCTCCTTTTGCCCGGGGGAAGCCGGCCCAGGGCCCCCTGCTGTGTAAGCGGCAGTCGGGATTCACCTGGAGAGCCTCGGCCTTGAAGGAGGGTAGAACTAAACGTTCTTGGAAACCATCTCACACCCACGTTTTAAAGATCTACCACGGTTTAAGAAAGGTGCACTTAAAAAACAAGAGGTACACTCGAGATTCCAAAGCCTACCAGGACTACTGTCGCAATTGCTCCCTTAAATACCTTAAAAAGAATTTTTATCGCTAAGATAACAAATTTATGTGTGACTCTTGACGATACCCTTAAACCGTAACGCTGAGTTTTAGTGAAAACATCTTCTTTTAAAAAATTAGCCACAGTTCAAAAGGTCATAATTTGAAATTGACTCTTTTTTGGTTGAGTAAATTTCTGTGTTCATCTTTACAACCAGAAGTGATTGAGAACTTGGAGTAAATTTAAATTTATGGTGATCATTTCTAATTCTACTTAGTGCTGTCCATTTTATAAATGAATGAACTTGTGTCATTGGTTATGTTTTGATCTCCTTTAATACCTATAAAAACATTTTCCTTCTTTAGGGTGGTGGATACTTGATAAATACAGTCTAGTTCTTCCAAGGTGTATTCTTACATTCCTAAAACAAGGTGCCAATAGGATTATTCATGCGTTTATGTTGTCTGATTTGTATTATTTAATTAGTCTTTCTGGGATTTGAATCTTATAGTTTCACTGAGAAATTTACATTAGGCCACTAAAATGTTGCCAATAACACTATTTCTGTTAAAAGCAGGAGACTTCTTCTGATCCAACTAATTTCAGTTGGAATTTTACTCATTGTTTCTATAAAGTTTACCTGATAAATAGGTCAGTGACAAGTCAAATTTATTCATTATTCAGATCAGCAAATGTTAACTAAGCATTTATTATGTGGTAATTATTGAAGATATAAAGGATAAAAAAGGTTTTGTCCTCAAGGAACTTTTTATTCTACTGGTTTGAAAGATGTGACAGGTACATAAATAATGATTATAGATAAGGTCTGGTATGGAACCATATTTTAGGATCAAAGAGTTGGGCTGGAATGCACAGTAGGGTGTCTTGGGCCTACCTCCTTATTTTACAGATCAGAAAGTGAAGGCCCAGCAGAGATTAAATGACTTACCCAAAGACATACAGGAAGTAAGTAGCAAAAGTTGAACTTGACCCTTTTCCTTGTAAGAATACATGGCCTTATCGTGCAAGAAAATTTAAGAAGAGAAGGAATACTTTTCCACTGGCGCAAGAATCAGGGAGAATTTCAGGCTGTATTTTGTGTATTAAAAAGGCTTGACTATTGGGATGTTCTCTTCAATAAATAAGAATTCCAGGTGCCTACCAGGTCAATTTGTACACTGGCCCAATTTCTAAGTGCCAAAAGCAGTCTTAATCTCTGTCTATATTTAATGTCTTCCTCCACATACTCAGTTCCAGTTGGAGTGACTGGGTCTGATATGTTTGTATAGAGTGGTAGCCTAAGGAGACACAACTGGAATTTACTATCCTAACTTCAGATGACAGACGGTAAAGTCTAGAAGTGTTGATAGTATGCTTTTAAAGAAGTGGTGATTAAAGAAAGTAGGGAAGAGAGCTTTTGTGAGCTTTATTTATACTCAAGTCTATCTTACCTTTCACTAATACCATTCTGTAACAATAACTTTGACTTACTTTTCAAGAATAATTTTTGAAGTATTATGCTAAATCAACGTAAACAAGTTAAATTTTTTTTTTTCACTTTTGCTGGATCCATTACCTTAAGAATAAAATTTACCACCTTTCAGAGTTAAGAGATCTTGGGACCATACTTCATGTGAGATTGAAAATACTGTGCCTGATTGTTTAGACAAAACAAGCACACTGCTTTGTGAAGCTTATTTCAGTTTCAGCATTTAGTCAGTAACTGAGATCTCATTCTACACTTTATTGACATCGGTAATCACAGCAGTCTTAGGATCATAGATTTAGCATTAGATTGAACCTTAAAAGTCATCTAGCCTATGACAATGTACAAAGTCTAATGAGTTGCAGTTAGAGCTTGAGAACTGTACCCCACCAGATTAATAGTAGTAAGGAAAACAAATTTTCATCTACTTAAATATTAAGGATTTTCTAGTAAAATAAAAAAATCTAGTAAAAAAAAAATCAAATAATGTCTTTTAGTAAGAATAAACAACAAACCAGAATTTGTAAGAACCTTAGATTCCTTATTTCTTCCCCTATCTGGTACATGGTTATTTTGATTTCCTCTGAATTGCAGACCTTTTAAGTCCTAGCTAAAAGTCCCATCTCTTCCATAAAGTTGTTTCTGACCACACTAGGCCAAAGTACTCTGTCCTTCCTGTGAACATCATTATTCATATTATCAATTTATTGGTGCAAACTTGAAATCTCTTCTTTCATTATCTTGAACTGTCAAAAATGGGCCTTGCCTTTGTTTCTGTGAGAAGAGTACCTTGTAAAACAAGTCATGCATTGTTAAATTAAAAGGAGAAAATATATTTTCATTTTAAAACCGTATCAGGAAGCTAGGTGTAGTGGCTCATGGCTCTGGGAAGGCTGAGGCTAAGGGATCACTTAAGGTTGGGAGTCTGAGTTGAAGTAGGGATAAAACTGATCACTAAGCAGCCTGGAGAGGAAAACAAGCAGGTCAAAGCTTGTGTGCTGATCAGCAGTGAGAAGACTCCCCTACTTCCAGTCTAGGCAAGATCCGGAGACCTAGTTTCCCAACCTTCCCACCATCACAAAAAAGACAGGATGGCAAAAGGATTCTGCACTCTCATTTCTTGGAAGGACAGATTGCCTTCCAAGATTTCACTCATACCACTTTCTATATGAACCCTTTCCTGATTTTCCTCTTTCCCTTCCCCTCCCCCTCAGTGCCCTCTCTCCCCAAACTATCTTGTATTCATTTTTTAAATTTAGTTTTTACTTTATATTTTCTCAATTACACATAAACAAAAGTTTTAACTTTTTTTGAGTTCCAAATTCTTCCCCCCCACTTCCTTGAACAGGCAAGCAATTTGATATAGATTATCCATGTGTAGTCATATAAAATATTTCCATATTAACGATGTTGCAAAAGAAAATACCTTGTATTCATTTTTATATTTTTTCTATATACTTACATTTACGTGTTACCTCCCCCTTTAGAATCTAAGCTCCTTGAGGGAGAGAATCATTTCATTTTTGTCTTTATTCCCAGGGCTTGATACACAGTAGGCAGTTAATGTTGATTGATTTACTTGGGTGCAGCATGTCAGAAAAAAAAAAATTTGTTAGATCTCTACTACACACTACATTCTGAAGTCAAACTACATTATGCACAAATTCCCTTTGAAAGAAAGAGGGCTTTTCATGATTAAGAATTTAAGAAGCATGATCTTGGTACTTAATATGTTTTGATTCTCTATTGGTCTGTTTAGAATGACTTTTTTTTTATTTTGCCAGATATTCTCCCTTTCCTCTTTCAAGCCTCCTTGAGAATCCTTCTTTTAAAGGTTATAATTTTAGCAACTTTTCTATTCCCTTCCCATTCTTATATGTAGAGTACCTCATGGATAAAATTCATATGGTATAAATAACCCTTACCTACTTAGTTTCATTTATTTTTGTGTTAGGACATCTGGAGTTAAGTACCTGCATCACTGAATGGTCATAATCGCTCAATATCATGCTATATGCTTCCAATTTTGTATGTGGTTATTCCTTAATTAAAACAAGATACTTATTTTTTTGCTAAGTTCTTGAAAGGATCAAAATTAATGTCTATAAGAACCTCGTTTTTTACATTTGTCTTCTGAAAGCCTTATGGTTTTTTTTTTTTTAATTATGCTTAGTCTTGATATTTTATAACATGAAGTGATTATGAGGAGTCCAGAGAGAAAATTTACTTACCCAATTTTTGTTCTGGAACTGTAGTTTCTTTAGAATAGGGAATAGGGAAGAATAAGGAAACCTCCCTACTGGTGCAGATCTGCATTTTGTAATTTTGGTGAGTTCCCAGGAGCTCTGACAAATTAAGTGATTTGCCCAGGATTATTACCAAATCCGGTTGTACTATTGAGAACTTAAATATACATTGTGCTAAGCAAACACAAACAAGCAGGGCAGTTTCTACTCTCAAGGAGTTTACATTCTAGTTGGGGAATAACAGCGCCTTAAAGGAGAGCTGTAAGACTAGGAGTGGTTGGATAGGCTTATGGAAGGGGGCTAGTGGATAGGAAGTGAGATATAGAAGGGGTGAGGAGAGGAGCTGTGGAGCTGAAACACCTCATGAAATAAGGTTCCCATTGTCACTTTCAATACTGCTGTATACTGTACCCAGAATAAAACATGTGCTGAAAATTATGAAACTTCCAGTTCAGCTATTTATATATTGCTTAAACATTAACTTGTTGATTTAAAAATTAGATGTAACCAAGTTATTTCAATAGGAAAACAAAAATTTCTATTACCTGCCTCATGAGATTAAAAATCTTCCTGTTTTTCTAGTAGGAAATTATATCAGAATTTTTATACTATCCATTCTCCATCAGACTTAGATTCTTTCAAAAGATTGTCCTTCCCTTATGGAATTGGTAGTTAGTGTGCCATCCTTCATTAAATGTATTTCTCTTTGAAATTACATATTGTATTTTATTATGGCCCTATGTGAAGCAAGGAAAAGGATAAATGTGCTCAGTCTCATGCTCCATGTAGTAGGCCACACACTTTTTTATAAAGAACTCGAGTATGGTTGGCTAGGACCAAAAAATTTTAGGTGCTTTTAATCTTTATGATTTATTTAAATTTTCAAAAGAACATAACCTCTCAGGCATCTCTGTCTGGCTTTTCCTATATCCTGAAAAACGTCTCTTCGTTCCCTTTTCCTTCTTTTTCTACTCTCTCTAGACATTGTAGTTAGGTATACTGGTAAAGCAACATTTCATTTAGAACAGTTTGTTTGGAGGAATACATCAGAATGCTGCTTTGACCTAATCACTTTATCCTCTTTCACTGTAGTAGTACAATAATAATAGGAAACACAAATTACAGTTTAATTCTTGGTACTTTTATATTCATGATTTCTTAAGTGTGGTAGTTCTTTCCACCAATGCAGTCAGTCTGTACACACTTATTAATTGCTTTCTAAGGGCAGCTAGGTGATGCAATGGATAGAGCACCAGTGCAGGAGTCAGGAGGACCTGAGTTCAAATCTCACCTCAGACACTTGACACTCACCAGCTGTGTGACCTTGGGCAAGTCACTTAACCCCAATTGCCTCATCCTGGGTCATCTCCAGTCATCCTGATGAATATCTGGTCACTGGATTCAGATGGCTCTGGAGGAGAAGTGAGGCTGGTGACCTGCACAGCCCTCCCTCACTCAGAAACAAAGTCAAGTGCAAGTCATGTCATCATTTCTCTGATGGCATGGTCTTCTTTGGCAGCGAAGGACAAACGCACATGTATTTGCTTTAATGCTATCCTTTCACTTGTGTCTTTTCCATTATCCTATAGATAATCCACCTAACACTATGAGGGCCTTTACAGGCTCCTTGGATACTTCTGGGATCACATTGTAGCAGCTGGGTTGTCCACCTGTTTATTATCTTATTTTTGTTGCATGACCAGGTTACCTCCTTTTCTCTTCATACCTGTCTTTGGTGCCTTGAATGTCACTTCTTGTCATTATTGGTAAATCTCCTTGTGCCAGGTGTGCATCTTTCCATTACCTTTGGGTCCCCATAATTTTTAATGCTTAAGAGATTTCATGTTTCTCTGCCATATAGCTTCACGGAAAGAAAATATGTAAGTAATATAGAAGAGGGGAGTTTATTTTTTTTTTCAGAATGGGTAGATTAGAGTGATAGGCATCTAAGGCAGGTGGTGTGTTGAGTAAATCTTGTGTTACTAACGTACAGTTTAGATCTCAGACACCAAAGATACACTCTGAGCTGAGTCTGTAATTGGATTGAAATAAGACGATGCTGTTTTTGATATGGAAGAGATGGTGGACTTTATCTAGTCTATTCACTTTATAGAGGAAGAAACAGAACCAGGAAGGTGAAGTAATTGCCCAGATCCATCCAGGAAGTGGCACAACCAGAGCCCCGCCCCAGGCTCACTTTTCACAATACAGCACTTCTGACTGCAAAGTTTGTAATGTTTTCCACAAACCCACACTGATTGTTGCTGCAAAAGTTGAACTTTCTTTTTAACTTCCTTAGTTCCTTGATCTCACCAACGTGAGCTCCTTGGACCCTGCAAACAGTAGCTTGTAGTATGTCTGCTTGTCTTCATCCTGTGCTACTCATGTCCAGGTCCTCAGGTACCCAACATGCTGGGTATGTTGCAATATGTGTGGGATGTACACCTGTTACTTCTCAGGCCATGACCAGACAGTCTCCTTTTCTGATACATTCCTTTGACTTAGACTGTGTATGTGTGCTGTTCTGTTTTAGTCCCCCATAGTCTATTTATGGCTACAGTGTCACTTTCCATTGGCCTTTCAGTGATTATAATTGTGTGAACCTTTGAATAGTGTAATCTCCCTGATTCATAACCATATATAACTTTACCCAAAAATTGGTTTGAAAAAAATGGGAATTTGTTTCAGGTAGAAACTTGGGATTATTGATAGTGCTATAGTTAAACTCATTCTCTTATTTGACAGACAAGCACCTCTGCTAAATGGGCTTTCTGAGTCCTTTGCAGGGCTGCTCATCCCTTTGTTTACTTGGCACTCAAATCTCTCTTGTAGCTTCAAGAACCTTAATATGCACAGCAGCCATGCCCATTAAATCATTTTGGCAGATGTTTAAACCAGGTTTGAGGGTAACCAACCAGTCTCAAACCCATCAGTGAGTCAGGGGGTAATCTGTCCCAAGCATGTGAAGATGTCCCCCTGTGGAATGGGTAGACCGGAACACTTTGTTCCATCAACCATGAAGGCTGCTGAAGCAGGGGGCTGTGGAGTGCTTAGGGCTTGTTGGGACATTGAAGACACCAAGGTCATCCACTGCAACCTGGGTCATCACCAATCCTCTTGACTTTTGTCTGCTGCTTTCCTTCTCCGTGCAACTCTGCTTCTCTTAAATCCATTTCCAGACATCACCCCGTGATGTCCTTGGTCCTTTTCACAAACGAACGACACAACAACTGATAGACAAACTCTGAGGACTATTTGTGCAGCTCAACATGTTCTGGACAAGAGACTTTATCATCCACTAGGTATTTCCTGTCTGGATAATTAGACCAAATTTTAGTGATTCTATATCTCATTTAGGAGGCTCTGGAATATTTCAGAACTTGCAATCAGTGAAATATTATTTGTAAACAAGCAACTGGAGGACTTTACTTCCTATAAGGAATGCCACTTATAGACTTTGCATTGGATGGCCTTTGTGACAGTGACAAGCACCTTAGATAAACATCTCCCTTGTTTTATGTCCCATATGATGTAAATAATTGATAAATCACCCCACGGTATTATCTCTGTATCTATTAAGGAATCCTCTATGATTTTAAAATATGTTTAGGAGATATCTAATTGGTAAAGAGCTATAAGACTATTTTGCTTTACTAAATCAAATACTTTTTGGTAGCCAAATAGTGGGATCTTATATTCTCTTGTTTTCTATGGTCTAAAACAGTTGTCAAAGGAAGGGATCTCTTTCTTGTTTTGTTTTTGTCAAAGTTTGCCATTTAGAGAACTTTAGATAGGGTTTTTATAACCTTGATTTAATTTAGTATCATTGTAGATTTAAAAAAAAAAATGCTAGACAGACCTAATGTATAGGAGGAGAAATGATTAATTGCTTTACCATGGAGTCCTTTTAAGAACTGACCTCCCCCAGGGCATTTAAAATAGGCTTCAGTTTATTTTAAAAAAAACATTTAAAATCATAGACTCTCAGAGCTAGAAAGGTACCTTAAAGGTCATCTAGTTCAGTTTCCTCCTCAGTAGAAGAAAATAAGATTGCTGGATTAAACTGTTAACCATTCCTGAATATAACCATTTTAAAATCAACCACATATTTTTTTGATTAATAGGATATTTTAATTTCCTAAACACGAGTTGTTTGGATTTCAGAATGTTTATTGCTAAAATTATTTTTACATACAAAAATTAAAAAAAATTTGGATGTAGTCCCAAATATAGTAAAATATTCATAGCAACACTTTTGTAGTAGGGAAAAAAAATAGGTGCCCATAAATTGGGAGTGGATGACACAATCACAGGTTTATCAATAGAAGGGACCTTAGAGGTCATCTAGTTAGTTCACCTCTGTAACCCAGAGAGGTTTAACAATTTTCCCAATATTACTCAGATACTACAGGTCAGAGCAAGAATGCTGACCAGAATCCTGACTCCAAATCCAACCCTCCCTCCACTCTCTGCACTGCCTCCTTGTGGTTGAATAGATTAGGATGTATGAGGATAATGGAACATTACTGAGCTGAGATAACAAATATGAAAAATTTAAAGGCATGTGAGAAGACTAGTATAAAATGCAGAACCAGGAAAATGGTATATATCGTTGACTCCAATAGTTTATTTGCCAAAGCCTATTTTTCTAACAAGTTAATTTGTAAAAGAATGAATCTGCAGAACAATGAACACTTTGACCAGATTTAAAAAAAAGGCTGAGCAAATACAACTGATAAGGTAGATTGGAGATATTGTAGAGGGCTTAGAAATACAGGGTTCAGTTTGTATTTTAATCTCAAGTCAATGTGCAGCCATTACTTAATGTGGTCTCTCAACTAGAAGATGAGGTCCTTGAAAGTCTCATACTTTTATTTGTATCCCAAGCGTTTGACACTAATAAGTACTTGGTAATGCTTTTCCTTTCCACTCTATTCAATTCCACTAAAGGCTTTTGAAGAGAGGACTGCATGATCAGATCTTCATGCTCCAGTCTAGTACTCCTTTGGATTTTTTATTCATGTGGATATTTCCTCCAGTAATACAGATTATACCTTGTCCATACCTCCCAACATGAGTGCCTATGGCGTTCATCTTTGCCCTTCTTCCTATAAGGTCAACATTGGATGCTCATCCAGTGTGCTGAATACCTTCCTCAAATTTTCTTAATGTTGCAAGGCTCCCAGGGGAGCACAGATGGGACAGTGCTTGTCCTCTGCTCCACCATGTGCTCAGCTGATGTTTCCCAATGACATGTAACTTGGACCTCCTTTCTCCTCTACTCCCTCCTAATTCTTTGTGATGTGTCAAAACCTTGTCGTGACTACCGTGTCTTTATCTCTTACCATTAGAGTGAACCTTGTATATAAGGACCGTTGTTTTGGTAGCTACATGAAGAATAGGTTGTGGAAAGGAGAGCTGAAGGTAGGAAGACCATGGAGAGCTTTACTGCAGAAATCTAAGCCTGAATGGCCTAAGCAGTAGCATGGAGAGCCATGAGGGTAGATGGATGCAGGTGGTACTATGGGGACAGAAATGATGAGACTTGCAAATTAATTACAGACAGGAAGAATCTAAGATCACTCTAACTTTTCAAGAAAGGGTTATTTGAATAGAAATGCCTTAAACGGAAATAGGAAAGTTGGTAGGAAGAAAATATCTGACGATTAAGTTAAGCCCATTTTGGGAAAAGTTGAGGTGTCTTTGGGACTTCCAGCAGATAATTGGCAATGTGATATTAGTTTGGGTTTTATGAATAAAATGTGCCTTAAAAGTTGGCAATTATTTCAACAACTGAAGATGGTTAAAATAGGAAGGAAAGGAAGATGTATATTTATATTTCAGTTAGAGAGCCCCTAGGTGGTGCAGTGAATACAGCTCCTGGCCTGGAATCAGGAAGACTCATTTTCCTGAGTTCAGATCTGGCCTCAGACACTAGCTGTTTGACCCTGGGCAAGTCACTTAACCCTTTTTGCTTCAGTTTCCTCATCTGTTAAATGAACTACAGAAGGCAATGGCAGACCACTCCAGTATCTTTGCCAAGAAAAACCCACAAGGGGTTACAGAGAGTTGGACACAAATGAAATGACTAAACACAGAAGGGATAGCATAAGCAAAAATGTGGAAATAGGAAAGCATGTGGGTATATTCTGGGATATAGCAAGAAATACATGACTAGTGACTCATGTGACCAGTGACTTGTCAGTCAGTAAACATTTACTAAGAGGTTTTATTATGTTCCAGGTACTCTGTGAAGCTCTGAGGATACAAAGAGAGGCCAAAGACAGTCTTTGTCCTCAAGGAGTTCAAAATCTAATAGGGGAAGTGATAAATAAACATATGTATAAACAAACTGTATACAGGATAAATAAGAAATAATTAAATGAGGAAAGGCACTAAAATAGTAATAGCTAAAATTTGTATAGCACTTAGCCAAGCACTGTGCTAAGCTCTTCACAGTTATCTTAATTTGATGCTCATCCCAACCCTGTGAGTTAGGTGCTATTATTATCCCCATTTAACAGGGAAACTGAGGGAAAGAGAGTCCAGGGACACAGCTAGCAACTGACTGAGGCTGGTTTAAAACATAGCTTTTCTTTACTCCAGGCCTGGCACTCTATCCACTATACCACGCAGCTAGAACGTAGTGGGGCTGGAAAAGGCTTCCTATAAGGTTGAATTTTAGTTGGGACTTACTTAAAGGAAATCAGGGAAGCCATGAGATTAAAATGAGGATGGAGATCATTACAGGAATGGAGAACAACCTGAGAGATAGACTGCCTTGTTTGTGAGACAGCCAGGAGGCCAGTGTCACTGGATGGAAAAGTACATGGCAGGGAGCTGTAAGAAGACTGGAGTGAGTGGAGGCTAGGTTATGCAGGACTTTAAATAATGAACAGAGGATTTTATATTTAATCCTGGAGATAGTAAAGAGCCACTAGAGTTTATTGAGTAGGGGTCAATACGGTCAGATCTGTGCTTTAGGAAAATCACTTTGATGACTGATTGGAGGATGGATTGGAGTGGGGAGAGGCTGGAGGACGACAGTCTCCCTAGCAGCTATTGCAGTAGTCCAGATGTGGGTTAAGAAGGATTTGCATCAGGGTGGTAGCAGTGTTAGAGGAGAGAAGGGAGTACACAATATACTTCTACTTGATGAACATGTGATCTTCTTGATGCAGATGTTCCTTTTATCAGATTGCAGTCCTTCCACACCTACTCATCCACATTCTCCCACAAATCCTTCCAAGTGTTAAAGGCTTTTTTAAACCCAAGTGAGGTCAGTGAAGCTCTCAGGCTGACCACCTGTCACCCCTCTCTCTCACTACACAACTCACCCCCTTTTCTGATCCTTGATTCACTAAGTGATTTTCCTATCCCTGTACTCTCCCCCTCCTCCCCCCTTTTTTTAAACAGATAAGAAAACTGAAAGATTAAGTGACTAGCCCCAGGTCACCTAGGGACTATTCCATGATCCAAACCCACTTGCCCGAGCCCTAGTTCTCTTCATGAGCCTTGTTTTTTCCTGTATCTTTTGGTCTTTGGAATGAAATTCATTTTCATTACTTTTTCTTGTTTCTGTCTTATGTGTGGGCATTTTTCCTCTTATAAAGCTAAGTATTAATTCAGTGAGATCTTTGTTCATCACTTAGGGTGGATCTATCCATCTTTTAAAGTAGCTCCCCTGGTTTGACTACACGGATTCTCAAGTCACAGAGTAAAATATCTTTTAGGAAGTTACCACCAGCTGTTATAATGTTTCAATTCATTTTTCTTGTCTTAAATACCTGTATGCTATCTAGGTTCTTATTGTGATTTTTATTGATGCTTTCTTCTTTAGAGGGAAATTACACAGGAGAGTATAAACCAAATCAGCTTCTATTTTTGTTTTATCTGCTTTTTAGGTTTTCTCCCTTAGGTTCTCTGTCTAATAATAGTAGTAATAATAGATCATGTAGCTCTTTTCTGTTTACATGATACTTTCACATGAATTATTTCATTAAATCTCCATAGTATCTTTGTTGTCTGAGTAGGTGTGTTATTTCTGTTTTACCAATGAGGAAACTAAAATTCAAAGGGGGTTAAATTACATGTACAAGGTCATGCAAACAGTATCAGAACAGGAACCTCACCTAAGTCTTGTGACTTCTAGAGGATCTGTGTATGAAGTCCCGTATTGGAGTCAACTAACCTCCTTTAATCCAGATGGATATAATCTTTTTTCTCCTTCTAATACACTCTTTTCCCCCACTAAGTGATTAAACATATAATGAAGGAAAACTCACTGCCTTCCTGAAAATCAAGTGTAGAGTAATTAGGTAAGTTGACTTCCCTATCCATGTTGACAAGAGTTCATGGAGTGAGAAAAAAATTACTTCCTTACATATTGAACTCTCAAATTTCTTGGGCTTTAAAATATTTTCACAAAGAAAACAGCCTTGGCTCCTTTTTTCAATTTTGAATTTAAGGATAATTTTTTTAAAAACTGTTAGTGGTCATTTCAAAGCAAATATCACTATTTCTGTACCGAACCCCAATAACCAGAAATTTAATTAAGCTTAATATAATTTCTAGAATATAAAAATGTAATGTCTCAGGCTAATCCTAGAAGTGGGAGGGTGTAGCAGTAGTCTTAAAATTTCCAAACATTGCCCAGTGGCCTAGGATTATGTGGACATACCCTGCCTATTCTGGGGGAAAGAACACCCTGCTTTGCCCTAATCCATTCCAGGATTTAGATGGTAGCAGGAATCAAGAAGGGTCCCAACATAGTTTGTTTAATGGAAAATACACCAAATAAAGAGTTAGAAGATTCTAAGCCCTGACAGTAGATAGGTACAGAGGATTTCATATACGGTATTAGGCACATCCTTAAGTGTGCTCAGCATAGTGGTCTTGAGCCTGGCTATAGCCACGTCTTCAAAAGTGGTATTTTCTCATTTTAAATAAAGTTTAGTTATTTAAAAAATAAGTAATTTAATTAAGTTCTGGTATCTTTAGGTTATTTGAATAAAAATGTCCTTTGTGATCATTGAATAAACATCTGCTGTTAAAGATAAAAATAAAATTTCTGGGTGTATCCATACCCCTTGATGAAATGAGCCATAGGTGCCTGTGGTGAATTTTTTCCTTATTGTATTGCAATGACAATAAGTATATTACCTTACCTGAAAGGTGGCTGTGGATGCTTATAAACTGTGAAGCACAAGGATGTGTAATTTTCTTGTTATGGATCAGTGAATAACATTTATCTCCCCAATACAACAGGGTTCCTGGCTGCAGCTTTCTAGCCTATCACCCACATACAGGATGTCCCAGATGACTTAGTCTTCACACCTTTGGGACACGGTACAAAGTGGAGCTTAATGTTCATGGGCTAAAGAGCTTGTAACTGCATATGAATTATAAAGTGTTTATAAAATAACTCAGGAGATATAAGTTGTGGGTTCCTATTCAGGGAAGCCTAGAAAGCAATAGGGTAGTAAGTAAAGAAGGCTCATTGGAGCGTTATATGATACTTATTTGACCTGGTGAAGGCTTATAGGCCAGGCCTCTTTAGGACCTTTACCCTCCACCTTCCCAGTATTTTTTCCTACACTAATGATTTCCCTCTCTACTCAGCTTTCCCCTTCAGTGATCACGTCAGTCTGTTAAATTGTCAGGATGTCTGGCCATTAGGCATTTGTACATCCTGACTTGAAACACTTTATAGGTGATGAGTCTTTTGGAATACATCTTATTCATGAGTTGGGGACTGTGTTTATTGTTGATGGTAATACTCATTTATGCTCATATAAATCATATTTTTTAAACTCAATTTGAGGGATAATTACTTTATTCTTTTCTTTATCAAAAACAGTTCACAGAAGAAAAGCTTGGTCAGGCAGAGAAGACTGAATTAGATGCTCACTTAGAGAACCTTCTTAGCAAGGCTGAATGTACCAAACAATGGACAGAAAAAATTATGAAGCAAACAGAGGTGCTATTACAGCCAAATCCTAGTAAGGAACCTTTTTTTCTGGTTGGTCTTATTGGGCAATTTTATTTAAAGTACTACTTGTACTACATGGTTTGGTTTTTTTCCTAATTAGTTTTAATGTTTCTTTTAACAGTCAGAATATTTTTATCTTTTGTGTTTGATTGAAAATGGAGTATTCTACATTTTTCTTTAGTACAAAACCTTTGTATATTATGACAGTATTTGAAGGCTTTCTGGAATCTTGTTTAACTGAGTACAGGCAGAATAAGATACAAGTTGAGTTCTATACCTAAAATGTAAAAAAATCAAACTCCATTACTTCTCACACTGTGATCTCAGTGAATTTTAAGAAACATAATTGGAAGGGCTTCAAAGATAAAGAAACCCTTCTGCTTGCCTAGAGACAGGAATATTTTTCTGAATTATCCCACATAAAATACTGTACATTAGAGTTATTTCATATTTTTCCAAACACAGAATTTTAGAGCAGAGAATTTTATCTGTTTTACAGATAAAGAAATTGAGTCTCAGACAGGTTAAGTGGAGTTGTGCAGTGTTGTTCAGCTTGTTGGCAGTGGAATCAGAACTAGGACTCAGGGCTTTTAACACCCAGTCAAATATTCAATGTACTGTATCATTTTTGGAAGAAAAAAAAGAGGACAAGTGACAAATGGTTGATGGGAATCAGCCATGTGACTTTTTACCTTGCCTAATTCTTCCCCTCTCTTCCACTGTAACATGTTGATAAATGTAAAATGTAAAATGTCATGAAATTATTATTAGATATTTTATCTGGATTTAAAAATTTTCAGACTTAGAATTTACTACTACCATGTGAACATCAAGTTCAAGAGCTGTATAAGAAGCACTACTAATGGTTCTAGGTTTTTGCTTACTTAGCTTAGTTTTTTTATTTTTTTTCTTAACAGACATTTATTTAAATGAGGGATAGTTTTTTTAGAGAAATGTTTAGTCTTTCATGCTTATGTAATTCATCTACCATCTAAGGGGGCCCACTTAAGGCCTAAGGATCTTAGCTCATAGTTTGGAAGGAATGAAGGAAAGAATAGATAGTTTTATTTCAGTGCCTTCCCTTACAATAGCAAAATTTCTTCCAATATACATTAGTAATCCACAGTAAGAAAATCCTGTAGTCAGTTATTTGTATGCAAAACCAAGTAGACATATTAACCAAATTTAACTTGAAGTATATATTCGTCTTAAATCCAGTACTTGAAATGTGAATACTTCTCCATTCTCCCAAATCACAGATATCTCTGAAGCATTTTCTACTATGCAGCAAAATCTACCACAGAAATCATTATTACCCTAGTATTAACATACAACAGAAGTAAGTTATTGCTGACAGACATGAAGTGTGAAGTTGTTTTCTTCATCCCAGCTAAATTAAACTTAGAGGCAGATGTGTATCATGATGATAGTATGTTGCAGGCCTCAGGTCACTATCATTTCATAGTCTAAACTAACCCATCTACAGACTCTTGTGTCTATATTTAATCTTTAAGCTCTTGTCTAGGCCTAACAGATTTAGCTTAAGGTAGTAGAGACTTGTATGTCATTCTCATTCTCTAATAATGTATCTCTTCTAAACTTAGGAATAGCTTGTATTTATATTTTGTAAATCCGGAATACAGGCAAAAAATTTAGTAGATTTGGCAGAAAAATCTAAATGAAACAAAGGAATTTTATACCTGAAAGTAACTGTTTCTACAAGACTTTTTAAGAACTTAAAATGCCATAGGACTTTATATAATCCTAGGAAAAGTTTTACCTTTTAAAATAATTTTGGTTTCTGGCTATTTTAATAAATTTAATTCCTGATTTGAAAAAAAAAGACCATGTAAATAAACTTCTAAGAGGAAGAATATTGGTCTGTTAGCATTTTGATGGTCAAATGGATATTTTTGCTATTTTTCACAGTCAGTAAGATATATATATTGTAGTATGTGGTGGTAACTTCATACTTGTTTAAAGAGATGGCATGGTTCATAATGTTTTAAAAAGTAATTTGCTACACTAAAAATAGTATTTTAAATTAAGTTTGTAATCTTAACTTTCCCCCAGATGCTAGAATAGAAGAGTTTGTTTATGAGAAGTTGGATAGAAAAGCTCCAAGTCGTATAAACAACGAAGAACTCTTGGGGCAACACATGATTGATGCGGGGAATGAGTTTGGCCCAGGGACTGCTTATGGTAAGTGAAAGCCAAGAAGATTTGGGAAGAAATCCTTTATAGTAGAATTAGATCTTCATTAGAGCTATCTATTTTGAAGTCCCTTTAGCTTCAAATTTGGGATATTCTGTTGTTTCTTGAAGCAACAAACAAATTAATTTTAAAAAAAGAAGCAGTATCCATGAAACTCTGTAAAAACTCTACCTTAAAGACTTTGATTAATTTCTTTGGTTTGAAGATTCATATTCACTGCTTAATATTAGATTAAGTGTACTGTTCATTCTTATGTGCAAATTTTCATTTGAATACACAATATAGCTAAAATTTTTCTGCTTTATGCAGTTTGTGAACAGGTGCAGAGCAGATAATTTTTATAGTAATTGAAACTCAAGCAAAAAATGAACTGAATCTTGAATTTGAAGTACTGTATGAAAATTGAAAGCTTTTCAGCTGAGAGGAAAAGCACTTAGCGAAAAGTTCAATTACTTTTTGTTATACTTGAAAACAAAATAACAATATGAATGCTAAATCAGCCAGCCTGGTCCTTATTTTTATTTAAACTTCCACTTCAGGAGTTTTTAAGTACTTTATTTACTTTTACATTTATGACTCCATAGACTTCTCTTGTTTTACTCAAAATTTAGATTTCTTGGAGTTCCAAGGATTGTTTAAGATCTCTGAATTACATAAACTTTGGGGATTTTAGTTCTTAGGAAGATAGAGAAATTTCTGACCTGTGTTTTGTTAAAGGAGAGAATTAAAATTATTTCTTCCCAGTTTCTAAAGTTAGCTATATTTGTATTATAGTGAGGTTTCAAATTAGTCTTTGTCCCCTCCCTCTTTTTAGTCACAAACTTATAGTAATGATTAAAAAAAAATCAGTGATTTTAGTCATTGAATCTTAGATTTCAAAGGCACCTTGAAGATGATCTAATTCAAGTCCTTCGTTTTACAGATAAGAAGAATCAGCTCCTGGTAACTGAACTGATTTGCTCATGATCATACTAGTTAGTGTCAGAGTTTGACCCAAGAGTGCTGGCCTTTTTTCGCCTGTGCCCTGATGGTCTTTCCACCACCTCATGATGTTCCTGCTTCATCTCTTAGTAGTTGTCATTGATTCTGATATGTGTTGAATGTCATTTTGTCCATCTTTATTTTCCTTGACTTTTCTGAAAGCATTTGACACTGACCATCCCAATCTTCTTCCTGATTTCACCTCCTTTGACTTCTGTGAAACTGATTTTTCTTCTTGGTTTCCTTTTCTTTCCCCTTCCACTGCCCATGTTTTGAGTATACCTTGTGTCTCTGTTCTTGGCTTTCTTCACACAATATTCTGTCCGCTTTAGTTGCCATTGCTATTGGATAACTCCTGTGTATATGATTCTGGACCTGGCATCTCCCAAGAGTCCTTAGTCCTTAATTTTCAGCTGCCTGCTGGATATCTTCACATGGATGTCCAACTAACACCTCAAACTTAATATTTAAAAAATTAAACTTCTCTTTTGCCTTATTCCTCACCCCTTGCTACTCTTTCTTCTAAATTTCCTACGTACATTGTCTGTACCACCATTCTCCTAGTCATCCGGACTTGAAACCTCCATCTTTGCTTTGACTGTTCCCAGTCTCCTTCACCCCCACCCAGTCAAGTCAGTGCCAGGCCTGTCAAAGAACCTGAGCTATAGGAGACCTAAGCAAGAGCATCCTCTCCACAGAGCCCACAAATAGTCCTGCAGCCTGGGCCTGCAACCCAACAGGAGCAGACTGTCAGGGCCTGCCAAGGCCAGCTTTGGGACAGCCTGAGTTGCCAGGAAGTTTGCCTCCTCTTGCTCCACAGCCTCTTCATTTACTGCTCTCATCCATTGTTCCTAGTTTGGCCCTCAGGGGCCAACTAGAATAAGTTCAGTACCCCTAAAACATTGGAGGACTAGTGTTATGTGTTTCTCCAAACTAAATATCCCAAGTTCCTGCAGTTTTGAATCAGAAAACATAGTCTCCAGTCTACTCAGTACCCTCCTTTGACCATGTTCTACTTTGCCAGGGCCTATATATTATGTGATACCTAAATCTGGTCTGATCAAAGCAAAAACAGTGGGACTGTTACCTTGGTTATGGAGGCGATGTCTCAGTTTATGCTGCTAAAGATCATGTTAGCTTTAAGGGAGCTGTTGTATCACACTGTTTAAAATTTGGACTCGTGTCTTCTAAAACCTCTAATATTTTTCACACCAGTTGCTCTTTAGCCATACCTCCTCCATTCTCTTCTTGGATAGTTGATGCTTTTGAGTCTAAGTGTTGGATTACCCCTTTAGCCCTATTATGAATTCTGACGAAGACATCTAGCTTGGAAGCTAACCCAGCCTGTATGACACTTGCAGATTTGATAAGCAGACCGTATATACCCTATCCAAGTCACTGATGTAGACCTGATCAGACCACCTTCTATCTTGACTACATAGTAACCTGCTGTCTGGTCTCCCTGACTGAACAGTCTCCCCCCTCCAGTCCATTCTCCAGTGTCTGAGTCGCTTGTCAGACTGCCCTTCCTGAAGTACAGGTCTGACTGTGTCATCCTTCTATTGAGTTAGCTCCAGTGGTTCCCTATCACTTCCAGGATCAAATCAACAATTCTCTGGCATTCAAAGCCTTTCGGAACCTTCTACCTTCCCTACTCTGTAGTCCGTTGACCCTGAGTTCCCTTCCTCTGTCTCCCAGCTCTGAATCATTTTCACTGGCTGGCCTTCTGACTCCCCTAGCTTCCTTCAAGTTTCAGCCAAACTCCCATCTCTGAAAGAAGCCTTTCCCAGCCCCGCTAAATCTTCCTTTTGCGGATCCTCTCTTCTTTGTGCTCTCTGTGGTTGGTTTGCATACTGTCCCACATTCGACCGTGAGCTCCCTGAGAACAGGAACTGTCTGTCTGTCTTTGTGCCCCCAGTGCTCAGCACGGTTTCTGGCTATATCACAGGCATGCAGTAAGTACTTGTTGCTTTGTTGACTAAATGCTCACAACATATCCCTTTAATAACATATCCTAGAGCTTGTTCCAGGAATGGAATTGAAACTCCTTGGCCTGTAGTCCATCCCCTTCCTGTTTTGAAAATGGTGACATTTATTTCCTTTCAGTTCATGAATTTCCTCACATGAATCTGTGTTCTTACTCCATTGTGGTGCTCGTTGCTGTTCATTTAATTTTTTTTTTAGGAAGTACGCTTATGCCTCTGTTTCTAGTCGAGAGTCATGTTTCCTGCCATATCTGCTTCTTCAGTGCCCCATCTCCATCCCCTCATTTTCATGTGCTCCCTGCCTCTGAGCTGCTCTTATTCCCTCATATTGACCTCCTAGCCTTCAGTCTCTCTTCTGTCCTTTCTTTACACCACAACCAGAACAGTCTTTTTCCGGCACACATCTTTCTCACTCCCCTGCTTAACAACTGTTAAGTGCTGGGCCTGGACTCGGAAAGGCCAATGTTCAAATCGTGCCTCAGGCATTTGCTAACTCTGTGAGCCTGAGCAAGTCTGCTGCCTGCTTCAGTTTCCTCATCTGTAAAATGAGATAATAGCAGCACCTACCTTAGAGGGGTTTTAAGAGTATAAAACAAGTATATGTAAAACGTTTTTTTAAAACTTGTAAGTTCTATGTATATGTCAGCTATTATTTCACTGGCTCCCCTTAGGATAAAATTCATGCTCCTTGTCCTTGGCATATTCAGCAGCCCTTCCCCCCCTCCCACCTCCAAGCTAACATGATCTGAAGCAGCATAAACTGAGATATCACTTGCATAGCGGGGGAAGTAGCAGCCCCATGGAGCAGACCGCATATGGGCATGACTGGCACTGGTCAAGTGGAACATGTTCAGAGGAGGGCGGCCAGTTCTAATGCAGATTAAACTGAAAAGCATGTTTGGAGATGCAGTTGTTCAACATGTAACAGCTCCCCCTGCTAACCCTGGGCTTCAGTTTCTTCATCTGTAAAACACAGGTTGAACTTACTGGCATCTGCGATCCCTCCCAGCTCTAAATCTGTAATCCAGGGGCAAAGTTTCCCTTGAGGTTTTGTTCAGGTGCTCTGTCTGCTAGGAAGCCTTCCCTTCTCTTCCCTCCACTACAGCTAATAGAGGTTCCTCTCTTCCCCACCTCACATGCAGCTCTGACCTTTCTCATTCCAGCTTGTACCAGTCCTTATGCATTTCTTAATGCAACTTTTGTTGCTAGATGGCACAGTGGATGGAGCACCTTGCTTGGAGACTCCTGAGTTTGAATTTGGCCTCAGGCATTTACTAGCTTTGTGACCCTGGGCAAGTCATTTCACCCTATTTGCCTCAGTTTCCTCTTTTGTAAAATGAGCTGGAGAAGGAAATGGCAAACCACTCCAGTGTCTTTGCGAAAAGAATCTCAAATAGGCTCAGACACAGCTGAAACAATTGAACAACAAAAAATACACCTTTGAGTTTGTAGACTTCTTGAAAACGGGGACTATCATTTTTTATATTCAACTCCCTAGCACCTTACACAGTATTTTGCACATAATAGATACTATTTTTTGAAGGAATGGCACCTTTCAGCTGTAGATATCCCAGTTATCCATAGATACTTTGTAACACTTTGTGTGAGAATTCACATCTTATAAACAATTTTCTATAATTATTCTAATATATATATATTTTAATGCTAACTTAATTTTATGACTTAAAAATAACCCAAATGTTGTTAATTATAACTAACACTGATTTAATAGGAAGGATCCTAGAAATTATATATTTATAACTTTAAATATTTCTTGATTTAAAAATTAACTTAACTGCAAAATCATAGGATCAGAACTATAGAGTTTGAAGAGACCTTAGAGACCATCTATCTAGTCAAACTCCCTCATCTTAAAGATGAAGAAACTCAGGTTTAGGAGGTTTTGACTTGCCCAAGTTTACACAGATAAGTTGGCATCAGAAGTGGGATTTCAACTCAGGTTCTCTTAACTCTGGGACCCAGGTTTTCTTGAGCTTATGGAATTTTTGCTATTTGATTTTTGAATAGGCAGGTTCCTGCTTTATCTTCTCATGTAGGAGCTTAGTAATTGTATGTGTTGTCGGAATATTGTAAATAAAATTTTATTTTACAGGTAATGCTCTCATCAAATGTGGAGAGACACAAAAACGAATTGGAACAGCAGTCAGAGAACTGATTCATACATCTGCAATAAACTTTCTTACTCCTTTAAGAAACTTTATAGAAGGAGATTATAAAACAATTGCTGTGAGTTGGAAGACTTTTTTTTTGTAAGATAGTATATCCTTATGTACCCACATTGAAATAAGTGTTGGCAAGTATATTCACCTTCTTATTGACTGATTTAAAAGTCTTAAATATAAGGATGTATCAGACACAGAAATTTAAAAAAAAAATCTGTCTAGTTATGCTCCCTATTCAGCATACCATGAAATGGGAATTAAAAGCCGGACCAAAGTAAAGAACTAGTGTGAGTCTTATTTAGTGGGTAAGACTACAGTATTAGCATTAAGCAGCTCCTTGTCTCTCTCTGTCAGTGAATGGATCTGTAGTGCAATTCCTGGAAATTTAAGGAAAGGGAAAGACTGAACTCTCATTCAAGTAGCACCTAAGTCATAGGACAGTTTTCAAAAATACACCGTGCTTGTGGTTGTTACCCTGTTTGTGGAGATTCTTAAGGCAGGTACGAGTCCCAACACCCACCTGTATGCCTTAGGGGAACCTAATTAATGAGCATGTGGACTTCTGGAAATTATGCATCATTTCCTCTTAATTTCCTTAGGAAGGTGGCGGACCCTGCCTGCCTGATGGAAGAAGTAAATTCCAATTGCTTTGACATGTTCTCTTTCCTTCTCTTCCCTCTCATGGCCCACCCTATTGTGTTGTCTAGGCTTAAGCCTCTTCTATATGTCCTGGAATGCAAACAGGAAGAAGCTCTCATCTCGATTCTGAGTGTTAAGACCTTTTGGCTAATTTGCAGGTCCCTCATTCTAAAACATTTTGGAAACTCATTGTTCTTGGAAAATGTCTGTTGGTGTGAAAATTAAATGTCAGTAGCATTTGATTTTCCTGTAGCTTTTTAGTCTCAGTCAGAAGAACTGAGTAACTTTTTCCTTTTAAAAATGTTATTGATATCTTTATCTTTAAAAGTCTATCAAAACTAACCAACATAACTGAAAATATTCAATATTCCCTGCCCATAGGACTCAACCCTCTGTGAAGGCAGGAGGGAGCTCTGTTTTTCACCTGTTCTCCAGGATCAATCTGGGACTTCATAACAGTATATATTCTCTTTTATTCCTGATCCCCATTTTATATATGAGGAAACTGAAACTTAGAGAAGTCAAGGCAGTTGTCCAGGTCACGTTGCTCATCATTGTCCCCTCACTCTAGGTCTTGTAACTAGAGCTGTTACACCACTCAAGTGTCTAGATAAAATTTACCGAATGCTTCTTGTGCATACTGAGCTCTCAGCTCATTAAAGGGCCCTTTTTTATATTTACAGAAAGAAAAGAAACTACTGCAAAATAAGAGACTTGATTTGGATGCAGCAAAGACCAGACTGAAAAAGGCAAGAACTGCAGAGACTAGAGCCTCAGTAAGTAGTGTATTAGATTCATTTTAAGCTAAAAAACCATTGTCTTTTAAAGACTCAGAATTGTTGCTGTTCTATCCCATGAGAGATGACTGTAAGAAAATTATTTTGTTTGATTTTGAAATCAAACTCACCCATATTTTATACAACAAATAATTGTTATTGTCTTCAAAATAATGAGGCTATCTGTGTATTCCAGTTATGCTCTTCTTTCTGGAGCTGATTATTGGCATTGCCCTTAAAGCTCTCATCACGTTCAGTTTAATATCATGCCTCTGCTTGATGGAGTATGAAGGTAGTGACTAAGACACAGCCCTTGTTTTCTTAGAAGCTTATCACTTTGGAGGAAAGATAAGACAAATGTCTGCAGAACTAGTACAAGGGAAATATAGAAGAAACATCATAATAACTGATGTTTAGGTAATGCTTAAAAGTTTATCTACATACATTTAAAACTCTCATCCATCTCATTTGATCCTCACTACAACCTCATGAGATACTACAGATATTGTATTCACCTTTTATCAATAAAACCTAAACCCATAAAAATTAGTGAATGACTTGCCCAGGATCATACGTTTTGGAGGGGCCAGAGCCTGAATTCATGCCAGGGTCTTCTGAGTCCATTGAAATATGATTATAAAGTAGTCAGTTTTTCCTTATATGGAACCAAAGGTTGGAAGGGACCCCAGAGGCCCTCTAATACAACCGAATACAATCTTGGTCTTATTTAGAGACCTTGAGTAAGGGGAAACTTCCTAGAACCTGAGGCATCCCATTCCACTTTAGGTAACTGTAGTGGTACTTTTTTCTTTACATCAAGCTAAAATTGTGCCTGTCAGTTGCTTCCACCCACACTCTTAATTCTGTTCTCTGGGACTAAGAGGGAACTTTATTCCAAATACTTGAAGACAGTTTTCATGTCCCTTTTAGGTTTCTCTCTTGTCCAGGTCCTTAAGTTCTTATATGACACAGCCCCAAGTATTTTCACAACCCTCCTTTTATTCTGTTCTGGACACTCATTAGTTTACCTGTGTGGTGCCCCAGAGTCAACCCATTATTCCAGGTGTTTGACCAGGGCAGAAAAGAGCAAGACTGTTGCTATCACAGGGCTGAGTGACTCTGATGCCGTTCTTAGTGTAGCCCAACATTGCTTTAGCATTTTTGTCTGACATATCACAGTGCTGACTCACATTGAATTTGAATGCCAAGCAAGGAATCCCCAAAATGTTGTGATCAATAGCCATGTTGTCAGAAGGCTATTATCATTATTAATCCAGTGACCCCATTTTGAAGAACATACATAATTAAAGAAATAACTTATGTTAAGTGTTTTTTTTAACATGGTTTCATTCAGTTTAGGTTATACTTATTTATCAATACAGTAATTCAAGGACTGTACACATTAACTATTCTCAAAGGAATTCATGTACCTACCTCAGCAGGATTTTTAGGTTTTTACATTTTTATAGTTGAATAAAACTAAGGGAATAAAATTAAATGATTTACTTCATAGCATCTAAAAATTCATATTTTTTCAAACAAATCAACAGACTAATCAAATATTGCTTTTCAACTAAGAATCAGATTTTATTACTACATCATTATAAATATTGAGACTGGCTAGCACAGCTTGTAGATCAAGATTTTCAGCTATGGTAATTATGACTTTCTGATGAGAGCTCATAAGAATACCACTCTAGGGAGAGCAAAAGAAGTTTCTTGTACACGTTTCATGTTTTTCCCTTTCTTTGGAAGCGCTCTGTTAGGAGGAACAATCAGCTGCAGAGCTACAGAGATGAAGATGAAGTCTAAACCAAGCATTTCTGGGGTCATTTGCAAAAAAAATTTGTTACATGTAGGCTTTTCTACAGTTTTCTCTCTCTAGATTTCCAACAGAACAGTGCCTGAAAAGAATTCTGTAAATAGTCAGAAATTTAGGAGTAGGTATACTTCTTGTATTTTTCATGATGAGTAGCTGTGATGATTTTGCTTTATAAATTATATAGAAAATACTTAGAGCCAAAAAACATTTTACTTTTATAGAAATAGAAATCACTTTACCAGGACAGGATTAATATATCCAGAGATAATTGTGGAGTGAAAAGATAATCAGATTTCAAGGCAAAAATCTCATTTGCCTAAAACTTTCATGAAGTGATGATTTTCCTTTTCCAGATTAAAAATATACAGTAATTCACATTTATATTGGTACTTTGTAACCATAAAATGCTATAAACATAACCTCACTGGTTCTATAAAGAAGGCACTGTAAGAAATAGTATTACCACGTGACAGAAAGAGAACTGAGACTTAGGAAACTTGAGTGATTTATTTGCCTAGGGTTGCCCTAGTAAAGTGAGGCCAGGACATTGAATCCAAGTCTTGTGCCCTTCCCTTGCTGTCACCCAGTTCATCAGTTATGGTGTACCCAGGATAAGCTAGCTGGGTACTGAGGGAACCATGGAGTGCCCATATCATCAAAGGTAGAAGACACTCAAGAACTATGGTGGTTGGTTTGCCATAGCTTTTTAAATAATGGAAACAAATTTGACGCAAAGTTGGGTTCGTTTTTATTAGAATTTATTTTCCCTTAAACATATACTTAGAAAAAGATTTGCTCTGTTTTTAGTGCTGCTTTTGATTGTCTTAGGGCCAAAATTTCTTCACAAAAATATATATCTAAAATTATAATATGGGTCAACCATAAAAATGATTTCATTTAGAAAAAATCCATTTCTACATAATTTTTCAGTAAACATTCTGTTATGCACACTTGTCTTAGCAGTGAAATTAGAGATATCATCAGAATTAGGATCCATGTGTCTTGACACTGATTAAAATCATCATCCTAGATTAGACTCTGCATACGCTTCTGAGGATTCGGGAAACTTTCATTGCCATTGTAATTTTGTTGCCCAGTATGGTTAGGAAAGGGTAATGGAGGATATCTAGAGCTGTTGGGGCAGGGGAAGCAGAGAATTGTGGTTATGGTATTGGCTACATGTTGTTTTCTTGCTTAAAAAAAAAGAATCAGAACTCTGAGACATAATTTCTTTAATAATCCATCTTCCATTTTTTTAAATTAATGGATGCGAAAGAAAGGGGCCTCCAGCGTTGTGTTTTGTATTTCTTGATAACTGCTGAAGATGGTACCTAAAGGGAAACCGGGACAAGATCTGCTTTTTTTCCCCTAACCAAGCAATGGCATAAATTGAGTTTTGACACTTACAACATATTGGTGGTTATAACCTTTGAAATAATAATCCTGATTTTTAGTATTTTATATAGCCTTTAAAGCTTGAGAAGTGTTTTACATATTAACTCATTTGATCCTCACTACCACCCTGGGAGACAGATACTGTTATTTTCTCCATTTTATAAATGAGGAAACTGAAGCATGTAGAAGTTGTCACTTTCCCAGGGTCACATAGTAAGTGCATGAGGCAGGATTAGAACTCAGGTCTTCCTGACTCCCAAGTACACATTCTATCTACTGTGCCACTCAACTGCCTTTGAAGCATATTCATTTTATTCATTTTTATCCATTTATTAGTTTCTAAGATAACATTCAAGTTAAAGAGTTATTGAAAGCACATATTCACTTTCAAAATGCTATTTCTAGGCCTTGCTAGAGCACTATGGTATGGGATAGTGGTTTTAGATAGTTTTGCTCTTATGGGTTTGAATAATGGTCCTAGTGAACAATTTGGAAACCCTTTGAAGGTATCCCAGAGCTTTATGATTGATTAATATGAAGGACTGGGAATTGAGATTCTGTGTTAGCTATTCATTTTACTTTGACATATATCCTTCCAATCACATATTTACTTACACGGTAATAAGCCTAGTAAGGCTATTTTGAAGGTGTTACTTTTCTGTTTTTGGTCTCTTTAGGACTAATCTTATTATGTAATTTCATTAATATTTACATGTAGTACAAAAAGTTTTGGAATTTTAGTTCTGTCACTTTACTACAAAATACAACTTTTCTTCCGTATTCACATGACTTTAGGCACTTTCTTACAAATGAAACTTTGCACCTTTGAAAAACATTAGACAGCTCAGAGCTTGCTAGTTCTGCAAAGGAAGCAGAAAGTTGAAGTTCATTCCCTTAAGGTTGTAGCTTAATAAAAGAGGAAAGGGACAGAATACTTGTGGGAAAATAAAGTAACTTGAAAAGTGAATCCTTAAATTAATTGTCTGTGAGGAAATTCTTACTAGCAGCTTTCTTAAGTCTACAGATACCTAGGAAAGTCATTAATAACAAAATCTAACAATTTGTGGTATGATGTAAGCCTAAATTCAGCATTATAAAGTGAGTGCCATCTGAGCAAAGATTTTTTTTCCTTCGAAGTATGTAATCTTGATTCCAACTGCTTAGACAGATTTGGATTTCTCCAGTGTCATGGAACTGTAAATTTTCAGATTCGTTATCTGTTTTCAGAACAAGTTTGTTAGTAGAAAAATTCAGTGTTGCTAGCAATCCAGGTTGACTGTAATTTTAATGTTGGATCACAGTGCAAATCATGGATTTGATGAAATGTCAACAGAATGTTTAAGATGAAGTCTGAGGTAATGACATTTCAGCCTTTCAGAATCTGATTTTTAAAAATTATTGGTTGGAATGGAAATTATTTAATTCAACTTCTCATTTCCAAGATGAGGAAATTGAGGCTGACATTAAGTTGCTTGCCCATGGTTAAATTATTTGATGGTAGAACAAACACTTGAACCTATCTCCAAAGGCCTTAACATTTTTAGTCAGCAGCTTAGAATAGGTTCCCCTCTCTCCCCAGAATGAACATTATATCATTTGCTCAAGATTAGACTGCTCACACACAAAGGTCTGAGAAGCATAGGGTTCTACAGGGCCCTGCCATGATGGTCTCCAAGGAGGGCTTGACATTTTCAGTTTCCTTATCTTTGCTGCTACAGAACAGAGTGAGGCCTCCTTCAGCTTTACCCTAAGCCTCGTGAGTTGGGAACTTGGACTCAATGGTTTTCCCCTTCAGGTTTCTCGGGTCTCCATCTCCAGCTGGCATTTGGAAAGAGATGCACTTTGTCTTGGCACCTTATTTCGTGGACATAACCTATGGCTTCTCTCAGACTTCTGTTTAAAAAAGAAGAATGAGGTGTGGCAAACTACTGCTGTATACTGCGGCCAGTAAACACACTGATAGAGCTACCATTCACCCTGTGTACAGATGTATTTTGAGCATAGGTTTTGTTTTCTCTTACTTTCCCCCCTTCCTTGTCAGACTCACCTTTCAGGCCTTCCTTGAGTCAGTTTATCCAACAAGAAGGTTCACAATAAGGTCTGGAACCAAAAAGTGCATTTCCTGTCTTATGTGCCTAGCAGAAACTTTGTGTTTATTGAAATACCATTCAAAAAGGAATTCAATATTTGTTTTAACTCAAATATATTTCTTCCAAGGGGATATCACATTTCTTTTTATAGCACTTCACAATGTAAGTATTTTGTAAACTTTATTAGGATATAGTTTTAGATAATCTGTTTCTACCTATTAGAAACATTGACATGTTTGACCTCTGATGTGATAGCAGCTTATGTTCATGAACTTAAGATGCCCCAAATGGTAGCTTCTTGGGCATTTCTAAAAGGTTAACTAGTTGGAAAGAGTAAGGGGAAACCTACCTTCTGACAATAATTTCACATTTAAAGTGTCCCAATTTGCAATTTTATCCATGAGGGGGGGTTTAATGTGATAACATTTATATGATAGAGGCTCAGCTAATTATACCTTTTTACTTTACCACTTACATGAGTCCGCTTTGCTGTACTTAAGTAACTGTACTGAGGAATGAATCTCCAAATTATAATTTTGACCCCTTTAGTTATGTTTGAGTGCTGCTCATCATTGAGTTTCCGAGTTATGAATATGGAAAAGAATATCTTCAATTTGAATATTAATCTGTAATCCTATCTTCTGTATTTTTTTTAAACCGGACTGATTTTATAATTTCTAAACTGAGCACCTTATGTTGTTATCCAGTTGACAAATATAGAATGAACATTTAGGATGTCTGCACTCATTCCCACAGACTGTCATGAGTACATTTAATAAAATTTTAATTTAATAAAAATGAAAGGCTATGTATGCATTTAAATATTATTTTAGGGAATGTTAACAACTGCCTGAAACTGGTTAAAAGATAACATTGTCCTTTCAGTAATTTATTCATAATGGAAAAATTATCTTTGAATAGAAAACCTTTGACCAGGCAGAACAGACTTAGAAGTTGATTGTTGTAAGTTTTATATTTCCAAGGCTGCCCCTTTGCCTATCTTGTGATGACCATCGTCAAGACTCTTCTCCATTATCCTAATTTATATTACATGGTGGTGTTATTGTCTCCTAAGTAAAAATGACATGAGTGGCACAAACTGCCCTCACAGTGTAGCTCCTCTCTTTCTAAGACATTTTATCTGTTCATCTTGGTTAGTGTTGTTTGTACAAAAGAGATAACTTTCGCTGTGTTCGTTGTTATAATATGTTCTTTGTCTCTTATCTGTGCATTTAAGCAACTAAATTCGACTCTACCTGAAGGAGATAACATTATGGTAAATTTGTCTTACATGCTCAACTTGCTGCATGTAAAATGGCTGAAGGTTTGTTGGCCTAACATGTTTTCTACATCTTCAGTGAACTGTCTTCTCTTGCTATTCAGCATCTCTTCCCATTTTTGAAATCTGAAGTTAGACATTCAGAGTTATATATTAATGCAAAAATGAACTATAACAAATTGTCATCAAAGTAATTCTTGTTTTGATCCTCTTGAACAGTATGCATATGGGCCAGTTGTCAAAATCTATAACCATAAACACTATTTGAGGCTTTTTTTCCTGCCTTTTTTTCTCATATAAATTAAGACATTGTTTTGTTTGAATTACTGTATTGTAAATTTTGGGAAAGGATTTCAGTAAGACAGATTTAGACCCTTATCCTGTACTGGTCAAATTGCATTCCTTGATATATGTAGACCAGTGTTTTCATTAGAATTTGCTCTTTGCTTAGTTATAAGAACATATCTCTCTCCCATCCTAGTATTTGGGGTATTGTCACTGCCTCTCAACAAGGAGGCAGTCAGCCAGCAGCTGCCCATCTCCTTCCCAACCCCAGCTCCTCTCTTGTGGGTCTACAAAGGAGCCAGAAGTGAGTTGTTGAGAAGTTTGTTTTTTTCTGCTATTTTCTTCACAGCTCATATCTCTGCTGCAGTATATATGTTGACCCCAGTTTAGGGGAAAATTCTTTTTAAACCTTAAGGTTAATTTCTTATAATTTTATGTAGTCTTTTGAAATACTGAAGAAATAACTTTTTAAAAATGTTTCTTGAAAATTGTTTCAGCTGAAAGTATTAAAAACTGAAAGCAGCCCAAAGTTCCAGTGTTAGTCAACAAGTACTTACTGAGCAGTCATGACTGTTGGATGATGGCCTGGGCATATGTTGTTCCAGCTGGAACAGTAGAGAATCTCTAGTTAGGACTATTTTTGGCATGACAGCTTTAAAAAATTAATGTTTTGCCAGAAGCAAGGAAACTGCATATGATACTCAGGCTTAATATAATTAGAAAAGGTAATTTCACATAATAAATGTATACAATTTGTGATGATTTTTATTCTTCTGCTACCTCAGTTATTGAGGTCCTTCTTAAGAACTCAGCATATTTTTCAAATAGCAAGAGAATACATTTACTTATTTTCATTGTCCTATCTAGAGATAATGTGAATGTATGAAAATGTTTGTCATAATACTAAAATTTGTATGTAAATTTTAGTATTCATAGAGCATTAGAACCAGAAGGAAAGTCAGATCATCTAGCTGAAGATCTTATGTTAAAAAGAAGAAAAATAAAATCTTTCCAAACTGTTTGTAGAGACTTTTTAATAAATTGTTATAAAATTTGCTGCAGATGATGCTTCCAGCATTTATACCCCAACTTTTTTAATATGGCAGTTACTTTTATATCTTGGGTTTACTCTTCTAAAGTTCATAGTTCAAATGTAAAGTATCCAATTATAACCCATCTCAGTGTTAATCTCATCTAATTATAAATCCATAATTGGAACCAGAAGGAATTTTGACAGTTATCTTACTCAGCATGCTGATAGATGAGGAAACTTAGACCTAGAAATATTTTAAAACTGGCCCAAAATGAAGTTCTGATTCTTACTAATTTCTTTATAGTAATTGGTTTCTATAAACTATAATTTCTATAATTGAGCTACTCAAGTGATTATTTCTCTTTGAATATATCATCACTTAATGTTTTATAAATTGGACTGAACAAATTGTTGGAATGTTTAAATCTAAAATTTCAATAACTGGGGAAAAAAGATAGTAAGGATGCTGCAATAGTGTTTTAATTTATCTAATGATATAGAAAATGTTTAATCACAATTTTATTTCATGCTCTTCAATGATTTTTCTCTAATTTTTAATGCTGGCTAGATTTGGGCAGAGGAAGTGACAAAAGTAAGTAAGTTTTTAAACAAGAATTTATGAAAAAATTACTATCTAAAATTGTTTACTGATCAAATCTTAAAATTATGGAAAAGACTTCGATTAATATACTGCTGAAGTTTGCTTGTGCAGTGTTGAGATGCATTCTTTTTATTGAAAAGGTAATTTTTAAAGAGGTATTTTAAGAGAAAATAATAAATAGATTTTTATTCTTGCCATGTAGTAGAAAAGATGGTATGTATGTACTCAGGTTCAGTTTTGGTTGCCATATAAATTGTGTGGAGTATCTTGAACTACTTCTTCTAAGAGTTATAGTTTCAGTTATTGACTTGTATGAACTCATGCTGGTCATGTGGCATTTAAGAATAATTCTAATTGGGTTTAATAAGTTTCACAAAGGAGCTAGCTCTCACAATTTAGTGTTAAAAATGATAGTAATCTGTTCATATAGTCCAGGGGTTCTTAACCTTTTGTGTGTCATGCACCCCTTTCTGTGGCCAAAAAATGTACTCATATAGCCAAAGCCTATGGATCCCCTCTCAGAATAATGTTTTTAAGTACATAAAGTACATATGATTACAAAGGAAATCAATTATATCAAAATATAGTTATAATTACTTACTTCACAGAATCCAGTTTAATCCCTGAGCTAAGGTTTAAATCATGAATGGGCCTCTCTACCTGGCAATGGCATTAGCTGGTAATATTTTAAGGGACTCCCCATAATCAGCTCTTTAACAGTAGGACCCCAGATCATAGCCAACTCTACATTATGCTTGTCCTTTTGATTCTTTGAACAAATTGTCTTTTCTTGCAGTGATCAGGCTTGGGTTTGGGCTTGGGCTTTTTTTTAACCAGCTGCCCTAAAGATTTCCATTTCATAAAAACAATAGAAACCCCTTTACCTAAGCATCCTTAAGATCCTATTAGAATATTGTAAAATGTAGCTAGTTCATATGTTTTCAGCGTTGGCTTAGAGTGTGAAAAAGCCACATAGCTGGATTTTCCAGAAATCTGACCGCCTACTTCCAGGTTGTGGGGAGACTTGTTTTTAAGCCAAAGACCCTCAGCCCTACTGTAGGAATGAATGAATGAGCATTTGTTAAGTCAGTTGGTAAACATTGATGAGGCTCCTACTGTATGCCAAGCATGGTGCTAAGCACGGGAACACAGAGGCAAAAGACAGACTTTATCCTCAAGGAGCTCTAAGGTAGCATTTAGAGGAGAGGAATGATGAGGGAGGCCCTGGAGGCCATAGCTGACACCCATTTTCCAGGGTGCAGTGGCAGAGTTGAACTGGCAAGGAGGGTGGCTAGCTAGCTGCTGAGGATAAAGCAGGGAAGGCAGCCACGTATTAGAATAGCAAGGTGCTGGGGTGAGAGGGTTCAAGTCCTCTTGAATTTGTGTTTGGGGACTGAGCAAACTGGTGAGGAGTTGGCCTCGACCTTTTTTCCAGGTCATGCCTTAGAGCAGTTGTGAGAAAATCAGAAAAAAGGCTTTTTTCCCTTCTTTTCATTCAGCAAAAAGTGTCATGTGCATCCTTCCTAAAGTCTTTCATGGATCAAAAAGGGCAGGCTTCCTCAAGGTAAGAGTGGCTCTCCTGGCTTCTTGGTCAAGTGATGCCACTCACCTTCTAGGAAGCAAACAAACTATACAGGATAAATTGGGAGCAAATAAGAGATGAGAGGCAATAGAACTTAAAGGGCTTGGGGAAGCCTTCCTGTAGAAGTTAGGATTTTGGTTGGGACTTAAAGGAAGCCAACAAGAGTAGCAGAGTGGAGAAGGGAGCGTGTTTTAGGCAGTGTGGGACATCTAGAGAAAATGCCCAGAGCCAAGAGATGAAGTGTCTTGTTCATGGAACAGAATGTGTTTCATCAGTGGCATTCTGCTCTTTGTACCATACCTCAGTTATATTGTATGCCAGGGTAGTGTGATTTTTGTCTGTAACTGAAGATTAACTCTTGAAGCACCGTTTCTAAAATATATTACATGCCTTAAACAGAACACATAAAACATAATTTATACTTTTCTTGTTTTATTCAGAAGACGTCGGGTCTGTGTTCTAGAGGCAGGAATTCAATCCCGTCTCCAAAGTCTTTTGTATCCCCACCAAACTAAAATGATAAAGTACATCTTTTTTTCCCTACAAATTAAATATTAAATCAGTCTGTCTAAGGATGGTTATATTTGGTGTCCTTTGAAATTCAGCAGCATTCTTTTACTAAAACATCCATAATCACTTCAGTTGACATATCTGTGACTCCTTGTGGCCAGAACTTTTTATAGATCCTCACTTGATTTTTACAGTACCCCAGTGAGGAAGATATTACAAGTACTATCACCATTTTACAAATGAAGAAACTGGAGCTCTTAAGTAAGTGATGTTATATTTGAACCGAGATATTTCTGATTCCGCAGGCTTGTGCTCTCTGCTAAATCATGTGAATTAATCTAAATGTAGAAAATTGCTGTCTTGTGGATATCTCTGATTTTGTCATCACCAACCCTTCAGATCCTGTCATGTTTTTACAACTGGAGTCATAAGTATGGCTGGCCTCTCACATCACTTAACTGAGTGATTCTGAAGTGATTTTTATAAAAAGCATTTAGCCCAATGCCCAGCACATAGTAGGCATTATATAAATACAGTTATTTCCTTCTTTTTCTCTTCCCTTCTGCTATTAACCCTTTTGGGTTTATCAGAGTATTGTGTTATCAGAGCTTACTGTGACATTAATTTGCTTCTCTTCTATTCTTTTCCCCTGAGCCTTGACAGTTGCCCAGTCAGCTATAGATGCACATGATTCAAATGTGATTTTGAATATATTGGTTTTCCTTAAAATCTTTGTTAGGTAGAACATTTACTTTTCTTGATCTGGTTTGCATCTAAGTGAAATGTACTTGAACCTCCTGCTAAACCCTTCAGTGTACTGTGGTTGAGATCAAAAATAATTTTTATGATTTCATCTCACGATTTATTAAGCAATGCAGATGTATTGCCAAGAGCTCGACCCCAGTGGTGAACGTACTTTTCCCACTTAGGTCAGTAAGGTGGCAATTGCTTGTCCAGGTTATCAGTTTTCCTTTTCTGGATTTTTATCTTTCATAGCTAATTCAAATGCCTCAATCTAAAGGGTGAAAAGGTTAAGAAAAAGAGAAAAGAATCCGTCAGTTGGCCTTTGTGCTTGCTAAGGTTTTTATGAGACTGCTTGCCTTGTTGCATGGGACTTAGAACAGCTTAACTATGGCAAGCGGAAAAGATACTGATGATCTTATTTTCATTTCCACTGATGTACCCCCATTGAGGAGGAGAAACTAGTCAGTTTGGATGAGCTAGGCAGTTATTCTTTGAGTATTTATTAGCACGGCTGTTCAAGCAATTCTGGGTAAAGGCTTGAGGTGAAGTTAGTAATTATTGGCAAAAATTATTTATGAATCATGAATTTCAGTGAACTTTTTTTGTCTCCATTCCAATTTGCAGTAGGTAGTTGAGGGTTGGCTATAACTTTGAGAAATATTATATAACTTTAAAATGTCACAGAAAAGCTAATGGCTTTTCTTTTTGCAAAAGATGCCCTGAGGAGCTGGAGAGGAAAAAAACTCAGCTATTACTTGATAGTTTTGAGCACCTCAGAGGAAAAAAAGGTCAAAATCTAAGATAAAGGAGTCCTTTTACTAAGAAGCCTTAAATTTATGCAGTCTCATTGTAGGAACTAGTACAACAGGGTAGGGTCTCAGAGCTTTATCCCCAAGATTTGTTTATTTGATTTGACTTTTTTAAGTTTGAAATAAAAACCTACAGGAACAACTGAAGATCATTAAGATATTGTTTTGAAACTTACTGAAAATTGCATTTTCAGAAACCTAGCATAATCTCTCCTTCCTTCCTTCCCTCCCTCCCTTCTGTTAAATATCTGCTATAAGTAGGTACTAGGGAATACCTGGACAAAAAAAAAAAAAAAAGAACATTTTTTTGCCCTTGGTGAGCTTGCCTTCTACAGGGGTGGGAGAGGTGGCCCAGGAAATGAGTTTTAAGTGAAGCAAGAGATTTTAAGATGTATGGATGAGGAAGGCAGTACACTCTAGACATGGAAGAAATCCACTGCAAAGTCATTGGAGTGAGAATTGGAACACCACATTTGGGACACAGCAGCTAGGCCAGTTTGGCTGGAACACAGAGTGTATGAAGGGAAGTAATGTGAAATAAGCCTGGAAAGGTTGACAGGAGCATGATTATAAAGGACTTTAAATACCAGATAATCAGGGGCCACTGGAGAGTTGATCAGAGGCATGATATTGTTAGTTCTGTGTTCATCAGCTATGGTGAAAGATGGATTAGAAAGGAAAGAGATTTGAGGCAGGCCCATTAGGAGACTGTCAATGACTAGGTAAGGGAGAAATGAAGGTCTGAACTAAAATGGTGGCCATGTGAGTATAGAAGAAAGATAGAATTGACATGACTAGGTACTTGGTGATGTATATGTATGTCAGAAGTGAGAGCAAAGGTGATCCCAAGTGCCGAGAAGAATGGTGGCGCCTGAATAGGAGCAGGTTAAGAATGGGGAAGGTCAGGGCGAAGATGAGTTTTGCCTTGTACGTGGGGTTTGAGATGCCTGGGGGACGTTCAGGTGAAGATGTTTGATCAGCATTTGATAACTGAGGACTAGAACCCAGGAAGAAGAAGCCTGGATTAAGAAAAGATCATCATCAGATTTAATATTTTACGTGTCACTGGTAGCTTGGAAGGAAACAGCTTTTTTGGAAAATTGTAGTGATTTTTTGTTTGACAATGCTTATTTGTTGCAAAGATTTTTTTCCCTTAGTTTTTTCGGGGTGGAGGAGGAGATGTCAGGTTATCAGTGTGATGCCAATAAAATGGCCATTGTAACTTTTTTAAATGCACAGAAGAGAATGAAATGAAGCTCAAATGGAAGCAAAGTCAAGTAAGACAGTTTTGAAAGTAATGTTTAAAATTTAATTATATAAATAATGTGTGTGTGTATATGTGTATTTTTTCAAGCAAAGCTCACAAAATGGAAAAAGAAAGTTATGATACTGAAGTAATTACTCTGATTACTTCTAGGTACTGTTAAAAATGTCTTGGGTTCTTTCCTTGCATTTCCCCCCGTATTTTGTGCATATTCACCTATCTTTTGTGTGGCAGTTCCCTTTATATCAATATGCTAGTCAAGCGTCAGTGAGTTCCCTTGTAGATAAGTGATATATTAAGACTTATAATTAGGGAGTTGTCAGGTAAAAGGATTTTTAAAAAAATAATTGAAGGACTAGGTTAAATGCTGAATTGAGACTTTTTTCTTTTAAATGAATTCTAAATATATATACATATATATTCTGTCTTAAGTCTGAACAGGAATTAAGAATAACTCAGAGTGAATTTGACCGTCAAGCAGAGATTACCAGACTCCTTTTGGAAGGGATCAGTAGTACACATGTGAGTATTTAAAATCATTTATTTTGATATTGAACACTCAAGCAAAATATAGATGATATACTCCAAAGGGATAAAAATATTAAAAGTACTTACCAGGAAATGGGAACAGGAGCATAAATTACATGGAGTTTTTCATAATAAATGAGAAAAATACAGCTTTCTCTCTGACTCACTTTATCCAGTAGAACCATGCAGGTTTTCAGGCCAACTTCTCTTGTTTTTACACGGCCCTCTCCATACACACTCACTGTCCAGGATTTTATTTGTGAAACAGACTTTATGTTATCTCCCTTCAGTAGTACAGTGGTATCATAAGCTAATAGTGGGTTTTTATAATGTTTCATCAATGTCATTGTTATCTGCCAGCCCTTGTCTTGCTGTTTAACTCTGTCTCCTAGGCCCACCATCTTCGCTGCCTGAATGACTTTGTGGAAGCCCAGATGACTTACTATGCTCAGTGCTACCAGTACATGCTGGACCTGCAGAAACAACTGGGGAGGTAGGAATGAGTACCTTTTCTGAGGTGGAGCTATGGACCAGCCCAGAGCAAGACTTGCCCTGTGTACTAAACACGAGAGGGAAGAAGAGAGATGTTAAAGGTTTCTACAACACTTAGTATCAGTTTATTTTTAAGAACGGTAATTTGCTTCTCACCGTTCTTTCCATACACTAAAGGACGTGCTGCTTCTTGCAAACATTTAGGCATATGAACAGTCAGTAGGTAGGTAAGAGCCCTGTTGAGGGAGGACAGTCTTTGTTCTGTGTCAAAAGGAACTTTGGGGAAAAAAAAGAAATATAACTAGGGCCTCCTAAAATCAGTTCAGTCCAGTCACCTTGTTTTCCATGAAGAAATTGAGATCTGAAGAAGAGAGTCATTTGCCTAAGTAGAACAGGTAGGCGAAGGTCAGTCAGTATCTGAAGGATGTCAGAGGGTTATAGATTTAGTACGTATGGAGCTCCCACCACCTCATTTTGTAGATAAGGAAACAGGCCCAGAGAGGGCAAACAAGGAAGTAGCAAAGCCAGAGTTTGAACCTAGTCCCTAACTGTACAGATTCAGCTTCCTTTCCACTGTATCTGCTGCCTCCCAACCTATGTTTCATGACCATTTCTTTCTAGAAATCCATTTGAAATGTACAATTACCTGTCTCCTGCAGGTATTTTTGCTTCCACATTGACCTTAAAACATCTGAGTAATCTATAAAAGCATCCTGGGTTCTAGGAGAATCATAACAGCCGCAGTTTATATTGTAACTTTGAGTTTTTTGAGTTTTATTGGATGTTTTCTTTACATGTTGTCATTCATGCTCAGAATAACCCAGGGAGGTCAATGCTACAGGCACTATTCCTGTTTTACAGGATAAGGTCTGGCTCAGAGAGGTTAAGTGCTGCCTACGGTCACACAGACAGCGTCCAGCAGCCATCCCACTGAACTGGCTGGGAACTTGTCATCATCAGTTATCATAGATTTGCACATGTCTACAGGGGGAGAGGGCCGTGCACATATGAAGCAGGGCCAGGTCAGGAACCTGTCAAGGAACCAGCCTGACTTACCAATGTCTAGAAAGGCCTTGAGGAGGCAAAGGACAGGAGTCTCTGTGAAGGGTGTGTTCTTTTCTGCTTAGCACAGAGGAGAGAGACCTGTTTTCTGTCAGTTTGGATCGAGCCACTAGAATCATCTTGTGTTAAGAGAACGGCATCAGAAATTAGAAGTTCAAAAGATTTGTCCTAATCAAGGATCAATCTACTAGTCTTGACCTCCTGACCTCTGGTTGAGGGACTACAGGGCATTTTTATACACAAAAAGCCAGAGTACCAGCACATGGATGGTTGTAGGTATCTCATTTGTTTCTCTTTTAAACCTGCATTTATTTCTATTCAAGACTCTATTTTAATAATGGCACTAAGTAGGATGTAAAGTTAACTGAGGCATTTGAATATAAAATGTGATGTATTCATTCTTGCGCATCAAATTATAATTCAAACTATTATATCAATAATCTTAACAAATCTGTGTTGTGTGAATCCTAGTTGGCATTTGCGTAATAGTGTGTTACACTAACTTTAAAGTGGAATATTTGGCATAAGTTTTGAATAGGAAAAAATAACCTGTTTTTTCTCTTATTAATTTCCTACAAGACTAGTCTACCTTTTCAAGACTTCTGTCAGTGAAACTTGAAGCACCAGAGCAGAGACACAGCCAGATGCTGTATGCTTGAGACAAGAGCATAGAGCCGAGAGAAATAAGTGCTTTCCTCCCTCCTACTGATCTTTGAGGGAATCACTAAAATATCATGGAAAAAATTCACATTTGGGTTTTGTGGGGACGTGATACTTTAAAAACACTGTGGACCTTTTGAAAAGTGGAACCTCAATTTGGTATTTGTAGTGTTTGTTTTGATCGTAACCACCCTATAGAAGCATGCGCTTTTTCTTTTAACTTCCCTTTTGAAACAAACAGTTGTATTTTTGGAGCAGCTTTCCCCACCCTCACTCCCACCCCTCTTCTACCAAGTGAACTTTCCTTTTCAATGTTCTGAACCAAAGCATTTAATGAAATTTAAATTGGGTTTATAAACTGATTTTTTTCTCTTTTTTTGTGGGGGAGGGGTGTTGGGGAATGGGACCAGACCTTTTGCTTTCATAGAAACAAGCACCCCCAGTGAGGAAATTCTCTCTGCTGCTGCTGAGCTGGGGCCTAGTGTGTACGAAAGCCTTAAGGAAGGCCCTGGAACCCTGAGTCTCACAGCCAAGTATAAGTCTGAGGCGATCCTCTCTTGGCTCATGTTGTCACAACGTCTGTTTCGTTGTAATTGACAAAGATTAGGTTAGGATGAGCATAGGCTATGGTGCTGGTCAGTCATTTCGGACTTCATGACCCCATTGCAGGTTTTCTTGGCACAGATACTGGAGTGGTCTGCATTTCCTTTTCCAGCTCATTTTACGGATGAGGATACTGAGGCAAACAGGGTGAAGTGACACTTGTCCAAGGTCTCATAGCTAGTAAGTGCCTGAGGCCAGATTTGAACTCAATTTCTCTTTAATATGATATAATATGATTAGTGGCTATGCTATAAATTAAAAATTCTGATTTGTCTTTATTTTTTTCATGAGCCTATTTATTTTTCTCATTCATTACACACCTTTAATGACTTCAAAGAATACTTCCTATTTTTTCTCTAAATATTAGGAGGCATAGGTGAAACTGCATAAAATTGAAATGAAAGTAATAGAAAAAACTGTCATTTGGGACAACTGTGTTAAGAATAACATTAAATTCAAGTATGTATAAAAATTGTTCTTGAGTAAATATAAATTCTCTTAAACTTTGCTTTATAGTGGTGGCTAACTAGTCCAGATGCTCTTGCAGTGCTTGGGAGGAAGATGGAAGCATAGCCCTGGGACATTTCCTGGACTAGTAGATTAGTGAGAATTCCTCTTTTGCCAAGTTTTGCTTGTCAAGCCCTCAGGCTTTTATTGAGCAGATACCACATTCCTAGGTATTGTACTAAGTAATTATAATAAGTGATAGTATAGAGAAAGGCAACTAGCATCCCTGACCTCAAGGAGCTCACAGAGTAATGGAGGAGACCACATGCAAACAACTGTATACCCCTAAGAGGATCAGTGGAAGGTCATCTCACAGGAGAAGTACTAGCATGACAGGGGTCCAGGAAAGGCTCTGACAGAGGGTACAACTTTAGTAGAGACTCAAAGGAGCCAGGGAAGCTAGCAGGCAGAAATGAGGAGGGAGGGGAAGAATTCAAGGCCTAGGAGAATGCAGCCAGTAAAAATGCCCAGAACTGGCACATGAAGTGTTTTGTTTGAGGAATAGCCAGGAGACCAGTGTCACTGGATTGTAGAGTGCATAGAGGGCAGTAGGAAGGGGCCTCATTGTGTTAAGATTTTAAAAGGCAAACAGAGTTCTGTATTTGCTCCTAGAGGTAATAGGAGGCTGAGAGTGCTTATTGACAATGGCCAGAGCAGCCCTGTAGGAAGCCCACTTTTACAGCTGAGTGGAGGGTGAACTGGAGAGGGCAGAGACAGTGGCAAGGTGACCAGGCCGGAGGTGATGAAGGGCCTGCCTGCCCCAGGGGGGTGGGCTTGTACAAGAGATGTTAGAAGTGACAAATTCGGGGGCAGCTCGATGACACAGTAGAAAGAGTGCTGCACTTGGAGTCTGGAAGTGAGTGCGAGCCCTGCTTTAGACATGGCCTGTCTGTGAACCTGGGCAGATCACTTAACCCTTCAGCCTCAGTTTCCTCATCTGTAAAGTGAGGGTAATAATAACACCTAAACTGAAGAGTTGTTGTGAGGATCAGATGAAATAATATTGTGTAAAACATGTTGCAAACCTTAAAGCTCTACATAAATACTGGCTAGTATTGTTAGCATTGGATATTTGGAATGTGGGCAGCTAGGTGGTGCAGTGCATGGAACACCAGGCCTGAAGTCAGGAAGACTCATCTTCCTGAGTTCAAATCTGGCCTCAAACACATATTAGCTGTGCGACCCTGGGCAAGTCACTTAACCCTTGTTTCCTCATCTGTAGGCTGGAGGAGGAAATGGCCAACCACTCGAGTATCTTTGCCAAGAAAACCCCATTTGGGGTCATGAAGGGTCAGACACAGCTGAAAAATGACCAAACAATGAGGAGTGTAATTCTGGAATGTTGACTTATTAGAAACCCACTTTTGTGTAATACCATTTAAATTGAAAATGAGTTTTTAGAAGGTAGAGATAATTGATTAATACTGATTATAATGATGCCTTTGTATCCATGACAATAATTTTCGTTTCTGTATCTGAATTTTTAAAGAGGGCATTCTGGGAATTTTTCTCTTTCATTATTATTTAAATGAATGTTCCATTCTCTGCCTGCCCCTTCCCCTGCCCCATAACTCTTTTAAGGTCAAATGTGAAGTTGTACTTTTCTGGAAAATTCCGTTATGTAGAGGAAACATTTTGTAAAAAGCATTATTTTGTTCCAGAGGTCTTTAAGAGAAAGCTTTTGTAACACACTTTTAGTTATTTCTCCCTGGAGCTTTATGAACTTTGTCCAGCATCATTGTTCTGCAGACTTAGAGGTGAATGAGAACTGGGGGATGTGCCACAGTGCATTTTGTCATTAACTACTTTTTTCCCAAAATGGAAGTTGATAGGAAAGTGAATAGTGCCACCAAGTGGCGACCAGATAGGACTGTTTGATGACTGAAACTTGTTAAACTATCTATTGCCCAATTTTTCAGAGAAAATTCTTTTCTTCAGAGTTCAACAGTAGTCCTGCAAGTGTAATTATCTACTCTGAGGAGAAATGAATCCCTTATTTTAACTAAAAAGAAGCTCATCATTATGAGCTGAAAGAAACATTAACAATTTTGCAACTAATTTGTATGTTAATTTTTTAAACAAAGTAGGAAATAGAGAAATAATTCCTTGGCCATTTTGTTTTCAACAGTTTTCCATCTGCCTTCATATCTAACAACAATCAGGCTTCCACAGCTTCCGTGTCAAACGCCTCCACTTCCTCATCATCCCCAGTTACCTCTTCTCTGTTGCCTTCAACAAGTAGCACAATTGTTACTCCCTCCCTCAGTGACTTGAAGGAATCCAGTGGAAGTAGGAAAGCCAGGGTTCTCTATGATTATGATGCTGCAAACAGTAGTGAATTATCACTTCTCGCAGATGAGGTAAGGGATATTAACTACTGTTGTATAGACACATAGATCACCACCTTAGGACATTCCCTGGGGACAGGCATGACTTTATAGATTTCTGATGTTTTATATTATTGTGTATATTTTCTTGACTTAAAAATCTTGTGTAACAAAATAAGATGTCAAAAAGCTGGTAAGATGGCACTTTTTATGTGTTTGGAAAAGTAACCCTATGAGACACTGCATCTTTTGACAAGATATGGTAATATTGTTTAATTCCTTGAAAATATGAGAGTTTGAGCTAATCGGAGGTAGAAGTATTTATTTTTTACACAGAACAAAATTCACACAAGCAATTATAATCACTGTCATTTTATTAATAAAATGAGTAACTGCAAACTTTTTTTTTTTAGGTGATCACAGTATACAGTATCGTTGGTATGGATTCAGACTGGCTGATGGGTGAAAGGGGAAATCAAAAAGGCAAAGTACCAATTACTTACTTAGAACTGCTCAACTAAGTGGGGGCCTCTATCCAGGCTACCAGTTATGACATATTTATAAATCATTAACTATGTAAAGCAGGTTTAAGTGTCTTCCATGTTAATGTCTTAAAAGAGACTCAGAAACTACCAGCCATCAGAACTAGACTTTTTTGCCAATAATGTTGCATGGTAAATTTTTCATTGTTTCAGATTTGGTGTTAAGAGCTTTTTACTTCGTGCCAAGGATGTTTTTCTTACAGGATTCTCTGTTTCTACTGAAGTTTTCACTAACAAGCAGCTTCTACTTTTGAGTAAACTAGATCGAAAGCAGGAGATCTGTTTTCTACTGAATTTTTCACTAATGGCAAGCTTCTTCCTTTATGTAAAATAAATTTATTGTGAATTGATGTCAGGTTTACTCTTTTTTAAATTACATACAGGTAGGAGCCCTAAAATTGGTTAAACTTCCTAGCTAGAATTTTTTTTATTAAGAAAAACTATAAGGACAAGTACAAGCAAATTTGAAAGTAATCATAAAGATCAGAAATCCACATTTTTATTGTCATCAAAGTAAGCCAATGGAAGTCTAAAAAGCATTTTAAATTTCAAATGAAAACAGAACTGTGTGTGTAGTAGTGTATACAAAGTCACTGGGGGACTTAAGTTACAGAAAAATTTAGTCTCCTCTTCAGCATTATTACTTCTTTTTTGACAAATGAGAATCTATACCTATGTCAGAGTAGGCCCTTATAACTTGATAGGAATAAATACTTTCTTATGTTTTGTGTATATTGTTTCACACCCACCTTTCCTGATTGTATACTAACTAGCCAGATTTATTTAACACATCTTTTATTCAGTAGATGTACCTGGTTAGAGTGTCACTTAGAGAACACTATGATGTAAGTAATGAGATTTTTTTTTTTTTACTGAACAGAAGTCTTGGTGGCAGCTGAAGGACTTATGGCAGTTTGTTCTTTCTTTATGTATGGCATGCAACAGAGTTGGTGACAGTGTAGAAAAAAACTATCCTTTGGCTATCCTAGCACTAGCACATCAAGTCTGGCTTGTTGAAAGCCTCCATTGTGTGCATGTGCCTGCCCACGTGTGTGTGTGTGTGTGTGTGTGTGTGTGTGTGTGTATGTACGTGTGTGTACGCATGCGTGCGCGCACACACACCCCAGATTCCTGCCCTATCAGGACATGGAAAGAAGGGTTTTTGACAGTTCCAAGGGTGGGAGTGGGGCACCTGTGCTGGAAACTCTGCTCTGCTCTGATAGATTCTCCCAGGACGAAGAGCTAAGTCCTCCCCTTCCTCTTAGACCCCATTTCCTAAATGAGAACCATTTCAAGAAGGGCTGGTCCTGCCATTTCCATAGAGATTTTTTTGGTACATCCTCCCAGCTCTGTCTCTTTGCATTCATGCTGTTGGAGCTGACACAAGGAGCTCAACATGTAACATCAGAACCATGAGGGATATATTGCTAGGACGTGCTCCTGCTCCTTGGACAAACCAAAACAGTGATATGAGGTGCCCTCCAGACTACTTCCTTAGCCCCTCCTTTCGAATTCTGGAGACTTCCTAGGAGGGAATGAATGCAGCAAAATACAGAAGGGATAGTCACCTGAATGAAGCATGGAAGCCAAAGGCCCTGGGCAGAGGGTGAAGAGGTTCTCAAACCATCACTTGCCTCCACTTCCAGATTTGAGAATGGAAAGATGACTACTTCAGCCTGTCCCTGCTTTTCTCTCTGGCTTCATTGTTTGGCTTCAGACTTGCTTCCTGGTTTGGAGGGGAGGGGGGAAGGAGAGAAAGGGACGGTATCTAAATTAAATGCTGCTGACAAGGACCAAAGGAGGTATGAGCACATTGAAGCTAAAATCAAGATCCAGCAGTCTTTTAATGTTCCCACCTTCTTTTTCCAAACTTGATTCTCACAGACTTTATCCTAGAAAAGCAGTTCTGACAAGTTGTTTGCACATTTGCCTCCTGAGCTTACTCCCTTAAATGGCCCATTTGTTATGTGTTAGTACAAAGGGAGTATTTTTAATGACATCTTGCCACTACCTTTCCAGCCTCCCACAGACACACTTTCTTTTTTTCTGACTCCTTCTGAAATGGTAGTTTTATTTCCATCTTTATAATAGGAACAGCTTCATCAGTCATAGGAGTTATGGACATCCACACTGATATCATTATTAGCACAATTTGTTTACGGAAGAGGGAACAGGGCAGAAATAAATGTAGCGTCTGGTGAAGTGTTTTCAGCCGAGTATTATCATGGTGATGTTAGCCATTCTCAAATAATCATCATTGCCAGATAACATTTTCCTGGTGATTATAAGTAGTCACAGCAGATAAATAGAAGATGTTAGGACTGTAGTTTACTCTTAACTGCCTAGTGACTCAGAACTGGCCAATTGTTTTTACATTGTTGTTTAGCTAACCTCACAAGATATGTCTTCCAGGGTGTGTGTACATCACAGTTCTCATCATGGCATCAAGATGGTTCATCTAGACTACATTGAGAATTTATCCCAAACAGAACATCCCTTGAGTTTTAAGAGTGCAGTTCAACAAATATGTAAATAAGAACCTGCTATACACTGGGGTCATAAGGGGTGGGGAACAAAAGAAGCAGTGCCCCCCAGGAGCTCATATTCTAGTAGGGAAGAAGCAAGTTGTGCCCAGATGAATAAACACAGAATATGGACAAAGCATCTTCTGGGGCGGGAGAACAGAACAATGAGGTATCATGAGCAGAGGTATCATGAAAGGCCTGGTGTAGGAGGTGACACTTGGAGGGAGCCCTTGCCGAATTTTACAATTATAAAGATAGATGGGACCTTCGCAGCATGTGGGAAAGGAAGCCACTCTAGCATACCCTACAAGAGGGCAACCTATGCTTGGAAACCTCCACTGAGACGTGAGCCACTTCTTGTGGTGGCCCATTCTGTGTCTCCCATCATAAGACACCAAGCCTCTGCACTCACCTCTGCATTTTCCCCGTTGCACACCCCACTGTTCCCATTTCCACCATCTAGGATCAAACAGGACAAATACTCTGATCCCTGTGATACATAGGAACCTTGGGAAAGGAGCTGGAAATTTCGAGAAGCAGAGTGAAAGACTTCTAGACATGGGGTCAGCCTGTGCATAGTTTGGGAAAGGGGAAATGGAACATGTGAGAAACAAGTAAGCAGGCTGAAACCAGGCCACGAATGGAATTTTCCCAGGGGCAAGCTACATGAGCAGTGGCTTGAACAAAACTATTTCGGCATCTGGGTAGAAAGATGGGCTGGAGAAGAGAGACTGGATGAAGGGATACTAATTAGGTGGCTATTGAAGTAGTCCAGGGAAGTGATGATAGCCTGAATTAGGATGGTGTCCATGTGAATGGTGAGAAAGGGAAGGATGGAAGTTGGTTTGGCTTTAGAATCAGCAAGACTTGGAAGCCGATTGGACAAGGGGAAAGTGAAAAAGTTGAGGATGATTGAGTTGTGAACCTGGGTGCTTGTGCCTTGACAGAAATGATGACTAGGAAGAGAGGTGAGTTTGGAGGCAGGGGGAAGAGGGGTGGGAACAGGTTCTATTTGAATATATTTGAGTTTGGTCTGCCTATAGGACACAGGTAGAGAAGTCCAATTGGCAGATGATACTATGTGGGACTAGAACTCAAGGATGGCTAGGTATGTAGACTTGGACTATTATTTTGTGTAGAGGTCATAATTAAACTCATTGTAGTTGATCAGATCCCCAAGAGGGTAAACAGAGAAGAGCACACAATACAGAGCCAAGGGATACTGCCACACATAGTGGACAGGACATAGATAATAGCCCAGAAAGTGGGAAATAAGGAGTGATTGAGTAAGAGGAAAAGAGCAATATCATGGAAGCCAAGGAGGAGGGTGGAGTTCACAGTGGCAAAAGATATAAACATTAAGTATAATGTGATGAGTGGGGGCAGCTAGGTAGCGAAGTGGACAGAGCACCAGTCCTGGAGCCAGGAAGATCTGAGTTCAAATCTAGCCTCGGGCACTTCACTAGTTGTGTGACCCTGGACAAGTCACAGATGAACTGGAGAAGGAAATGGCAAACCATTTCAGGATCTTTGCCAAGAAAACCTCAAAAGAGGTCCACAAAATTTTGGTATGGCTGAAAACAATGTAGACAACCCTTTCTAGGAATGTGTGAAAAGGCCTAAGTCATTGCTTGAGAAATGGAAGTGAAGGTTTTTAAAGTATGGGGAGACAATCATATTTATAGGGCATGGAAAGAGAAATTGAAGCTAGGACAAAAAGGGAATGATTAAGAGATTGAGCTTTCAGAGGAGCCTGGAGGGGGTGGGGTATAAGAATGTAGGCTCCAGTTCAATGGTAGAGAATGGAAATTGTTTCAGTTTGTATCCCCAGTGCCTGCCACACACTAGGTGCTTAATGAGAGCTTATTGATTTATTTATGGGATTAAATGTACAAGTGGAGGGATTGGCCTTTGCCAAGAGAAAGCCCATCTCTTCACCCGAGACTGGGGAGTAGAAAGGAGAGAATGGAGGATGATGCAGAGGGGATTGAAGGTGTGGAGAGAGAGAAGAGGAGCTTGGAGCATGCGGACCTCTTCAGTAAGATAGAAGGTGAGGACCACTGTTGATAGGGAAAGGGGCAGAGGATACAGAAAACCTCTTAAGAAAGAACTTTGGAAGTCACCTTGGAGAGTGGGATAGAGTCAGGGAGAAAAATATCTTAGAATAGTGAGGGTCCAGTTGAGATGGGATAATATAGCCCTGGTTTGCAAGACCTAGGTCAGAGACTGGATGCTAATTTTAACGAGATCCCAGAATTTTTAAGGGGATCTTTCTTTCTTGGAAGAGAGAAAATAGAGAAGACAGTAAGACAGTTAATGGATATTCTGAGGAAAACAAAAACCTAAGTTACATTCTGAGGGGAGCTGATCTGTTGACAGCTTCTAGAGAGAGCTCAGTTTATTCTGTGGATTTTGTGTTTTTGGAGAAAGACTTTTACCCAAGTTTAGGGGAATCAGACAAGAAAGATAAGCATAATGCACAAGCAGATGAAGGCCTAGACAGACAAGTGTATGACAGAAGTGGAGGCCAGGTTTGACAGCAGTGGCACTTGGTGACAGCTGGTGAGAAGAATTTCAGTCTGCAGCTCGGTTCCCTCGCTGTCCGAGAGTACAGGTGGTAACTTTGACTATGAGCCCTATAGAAGCCTATACCTTGTTTAAAATGTTTATCGGTGCTTTGTTATTTGGCATAAATTACATGACCCATTATTGATTCTGTTAAGCCTAAATGTTCAGGGTTTGAGACAGACAGAAATTAGCCAATGAGAAGAGATTTTTTTGCAGTTATTCTAGGGTAGGTGCTAATCCAATTAGAGAGTTTTTGTTGTTTTGATAATTGATTAGAATATTTCAACACATACACACTACACAGCCAATGAACCAGTGAAATTAGTAAGGAAATGAGCCAGGAGCAAACTGCAGTGAGTGGAGTAGTGTGTAGGTCCACAAGAACATACCCTGTATAACCCATAGATCTCTACAATAGCATAAATTTGTATTGAACCCAATCACAACAGCAACTTTGGAGTAGGAAAAGAGAAGATAGATGGTTGAAGGATGTGTAACCCAGAACTGTAATGCATTGAGGTATTATTGGCACTAGGACAGGCGGGTAGGACCTACACAGAGATGTGAGGAAGACAATGTCAGGAAGTGGCTTGGGCTGAAGCAAGCTCACCTATCAGGACCAGGGGACACAAGTAGAGCCCAGGGTTCAGGTGAGAAGATGTGAGGATGGTGGCTAAAAAAACAGACAACATGGTGGTGTGTAGACAACTGGAAAACAGCCAGGTGGATAGGGATGGAATCTAAAAGAAGAGTCAGGAGAAGATTTTTGCCTTTATAGACAATCTAAGCTTACGATCTAAGCTCTCAAAATTTCACAAAGCTCTTTTTCAAAAGGTTAAGAATTCACAGATAACAAAAGTTAGGAATCAACAGCTGCAGTAATTATAGGGGACAAAACCCCAGGGACAAACCAATCAGCATTTGGGTGAACTCTGCCAGACTTAAATTAGCATCTGACTTGCTGGCTATAACTTAAATTACTCAGCTGAGGAAGAGGGAATGTTGAGAGGACAGGCCCTATGGGGCACATAAGGAGGAAAGGCTATAACTATTTAAAGCTTAAATGGATGATTAACTAGGCAGTCTATGAATAGTAAGAAGCAGCCCCCTGCCAATTTGCAAGTACTGTTAGACTACCATATAGAGCTTTCATGGAGAAGAGATTGCGCAACTGTTTGCATGGGTTTCCATGCTTTGGTGAAACCTGAAAGGACTGCTGTGGTCATCTGCAAGCTTGGCAAACAACCATTTTGGAGGCCCTTTTATAGAAGGGTTTAGAAATGTTTTCCAGCCCTGCTCCGTATTTTGTTCTCTTGTCTGAAAACTAGGGCATCTGCTCCTCTTCAGTACGGTGGAAACTTTCCCATTCTCTACCATCTTTTCAAATATCAATGACATTTTCAAATATCAGTGACAGAAAACTGTCTGTCTGCCAGTTCTTTCAGTACCCAAGGATATGGTCTGGAAACTAGGGGATGTAAATTCATTAAGGCTAACAAGGTGCTTTCTTAATCTATTTTTACTTATATTGAGCATTAACTCATTATCCATTTTTATTTTGCCCTTTCTAGTCCACAAGTCTAGTCCCCTGAGCATAAATAAAATGCAGGCTAAGAATCCAGTAGTTCTAACTTTTTATTGTGTGTTATCAGAGTCCCATCCACCCCTTGTGTATGCTACATCTCTGGCATTCCTCTGACCAACCAGTTTAGTTTCACTATCAAAAAAGGAAATAAGGTTAAATCTGATATGACCTACTCATGATGAAGTCATCCTCTGTGAGAGCACCATTTTCCTTTTTCTGCAATAGTTGACAAGCATATTAAGTGCCAACATTCAAAAACATTAATGTGCCAACTTTCAAAAACATTAGGTATCTATCATGTGCCAAGCATTATGCTAAGTACTAGGGATACCAAGAAAGGCAAAAGACAGTTCCTACCCTCAGGGAATTTGCAATCTAATGGGAGAAGACAAAATGCAAACAACTATGAGCAAACAAAATATAGATAGGATAAATTAGATGTGATCTCAGAAGAAAAGCACTGAAGTTAAGGCCTGGGAAAAGTGTCTTGCAGAGGGGGGGAAGGGGGCGGAGTTGCTGAGATTTAGAGGAAACCAGGGAAATGAGGAGGTGGGAGACGAGGGAGAGAATTTCAGACATGGCAGACAGCCAGTGAAAATGCGCAGTTAGAGATGCAGTGTCTAAGGAAAAGAGTAGCAAGGAAGCCCATGTCTTTGCATCATAGAAGGTGAATAAAATGTGAGGAGACTAGAAAGGTGGGAGGGGGGCTACGTGGTGAAAGGTGAGTTAATATTTTATCCTGAAGGCAAGAGTCACTGGAGTTTATTGACTAGGGGAGTTCTTAGTGCTGTGTTAGATTTGTTCTATAAAGTAAGATCAGTTTACCTGAGTGAAGGATAAGCAAGTAGGGAGAAATGAGGCAGGGAGACTAGCCAGCAGGTGTTATGTTGTAACAGCCCAGATGTGAGGTGATAAAGGCTATGTCAGAGGGTGACAATGTCAGGAGAGAGAAGGGAGGTGTATACAAAAGTGTGAGGAAGGTAGAATTGACAGGATTTGGCAACAGATTTGGGGGAGGAGGTGTCTAAGAGAGAATGAGAAGTAGATGATACCTAAGATGTAAGCCTCAATGACTGGGAGGATGATGGTGCCTTTAGCAGTAATAAGAAGAAAGAAGGGAAGGTTTGAGGTGTGGGGGGAAAATAACGAATTCAGTTTTGGACATATTGAGTGTAAGATGTCTATAGGAATACAACTCATGGTGTCCATGAGTCAGTTGGAGATGTGAGACTCAGATCAGGAGACAAATTAGGGTTAGAGAAGTACCTGTCGAGTCCGTGATCAGGTCATATTTCTAAAATGTTGACTCCCCCAGAAGATGTCTGAGGGGCCCAGGCTGGTAACAGTGTCAGTGGTCTGAAGGGCACTTGGTTTCCCAAGATCCTTGGGCTTATCTGCATGTTGATAACAGTTGACTGGCAGTTGGTTTTGGTAGTGAGGATGGTGGACTTTATCTCCACTATGTTGGCTCTCCTATATAATTTCTCTGGGAGCCAGGCTGGATGCAGGACTGGAGGTGTGGAGGGATGACACTAATTCCCAAGCTCTTGGACTCTAGGTCCTGGGTTATCTCCACTGATGTCCAGGCAGAGGTGATCAGTGTGGTGGCAGTAGTTTGACTCACCATACACAGTGCCACCTCCTGTCTTTCCAATAAGAAAACAATATATGAATTGTATGAAGTTGAGGCACTAAACCTCTGCTTTGAAGGTACTTAAAGTTGATTTGCATAAGGAAACAAAATTTCTATTAGAGAGGGAAAGGGTCTCAAAATATTACCATCAGCTATTAAATTGTGCAGAAATTTATGCTGATGTAACTGACCATGTTCAACATCATTCTAACCAATTAACAGGGTCACTCATAATGTGAGAGTCAGTGGGCAGACAAAAATACTTTTGACCTCTGGCTATAAATCTCCAAGTCTGATGGGAAGTAGCACAGAAATTGAAGGGATTGATTCCTCGATTAAACCCAAAGGAGCTCACTTTATTTGTTTCCCTTTTTTTCCAAGACGATTCCTCATGATTTCCCCACTTTACGGTTCATAGGCTCATAGATTTAAAGTTGGAAGGGACCTCTGGGGTCAATGATGTTCTCATTTACTGTCCCTTTCCAGCTCTGTCCACAGTTCCCGCTAAGCCAGCCTGTGTAGGACATGACCTGCTCAGCAGGATGTGACATATCTTTGCATACGGCTTCTCTTTGCTGACAGATAAAGATAAATAGGACCAAGGTGGTCAGAATTGTGGTTTTAGTGAAGTTTTCTTCCAGATCTCTAGCCTCGCTTTTTCCCTAGATACCATCCCATTCTTCCTACCTAAGATGTTAGAGTCTTGCTGCTTTTTAACTCCCTCCTAACCACACAGAAGAGGATGCTTTGACTAAAGCTCATCCACATTGATGTTTTAACCCTCTTGCATAATTATATTTTAAGTCCCTTTTCTCTAATTATGACATGAAAAACTTTGTCCCCCAGTTAAAAAAAGTCTGAGAAATATTAAGCAGGTAGAGTTGGGGAGAGAATTTTAGAAGAAGCCAAACCTTATACTTGCACCCCAAAATCATATTAGTACTAAGGATGCCCCTAAGATACACACACAGAGATCTATACCTATAGATAGGAATATAGATGTCTGTCTCTATCTGTCTGTCTGTCTGTCTTTGTCTACCTACCTGCGTATCTATTGGTCAGAGCCTGTAATTTCAGCAGAATAGAGTGTTCCTAGTGGAAAAGTGTCCTCTGCTAAAGCAAACTTGAAACTTCAAAGTCTGAGAATGTCCCCTGGGGCCTGAGAGCCAGTGTCCCCAAAGGTGACTTGAACCTACATCTGGAGAATCTGAAGCTAGCTCTCTATACCCTGTCATACATAGCCTTAAGTTTAAATAAACCAGTTTGAATTCTTTTAAGACACTAGGGACCTGGGTCAGAAGACAAAATAGGGTTCTTGGATTGTCTTCCTATCCATCCCTCATCTTGTAACTCAGTACCTTCATCCTATATATCTTTTAAGACTTAAAGCGGAGAATCCAGAGTCAATTTTTTAAAAAAATCAATGATACATGTGTTAACCATATTCTTTCCAAAGTTGTTATGAGAAGGGAGAGAGAAGGAGAAGGAAAGAAAGAAAGAGAGAAAGATATAGAGGAAAGTTGGAAATTGGGGGGGGAAGAGGACCCCAGAGGAGAGTTTTTCCCAGGGTAACAGGGGAAGAGAAGAAAGTGAAGTTTGATGACAGACAAGTCAAGAAGGAAGTGAAACATGGCCGAGGTCCTTCTCAAAGTGACGGTCTTGGGGAGGAGATCACCAGTCAGCAGAGGAGAGCCTGGTGTGTGGTCTCCTGGGGTGTCCTTGCAGCAGGCTGCTAGAAGGAGGTGGAATTATGTAAGTAAATGCTTCGAGCCTTTATTGTGTACTTACCATGTGCCAGGCTCTGGGGATCAAAAAGACAAAAATGAGACAGTCTTTGTCTTCAACAAGCTTACGTTCTTAAGTAAACACAAAGCAGTGCGTGGTGTCAGGAGAACATCAACAGAAACAACGAGAGGAAGGGAAACAAAGTGAGAGGAAGAAAGCTCTTGAATAGTTTGCTAATTGTAGGAGTTTGGGTGAACGATTTGTAGCAGGAAAGCTAGAGGATGCTGTGGATAGACTGACCTGAGTCCAGTCCTGAGCAAGTCGTTTACCTGCTGTTTGCCCGAGTTTCCTCATCTATAAAATGGAGACAATAACAGTGCGTACCTTAGGGCTGCTATAAGACATAGAAATGAATAAATAATGTATAAGTAAATAATAAATAAGGATATGTAAGTGAGATGACACTTATGGAGTGCTTAGCGAGTGCCTGGCGTGTAGGAGGAGCTTAATAAGTGCTCCGTGAGAACTTAATCCTTTCGTCTTCAGAATCCGCACACCCCTTAGCAGTTGTGGAACCGTAATCAAATCGATGCTGCCATTACCCCTGGAAAGTGTGCCAGTCTCCTTCCCCTCCTCCCCTGTGGCTCCATTTACCAACCTAATAACTTTGCAAACCTAGATACCCCTCCCTGGCTCTAAGTCCCTTTATTTGAATGTAAGCAAGAACTCTTGATTTTATTTTTGTATTTCTGTGCTTACCACAGTTCTCTTACATAGTAAGCACTTAATAAATGCTTTTTTATTCTTTTATTCCAATCAGTAAAATAAGTGAATAAATTTTAAAAATGCAACTTTAAGGCAATGCTCATCAATGTTTTATTATTTGGACTAGGCAGAATAAATGTAAAAGTGACATGCCCTTTTCTCTTAATTCTTTTATACATGTATCCCACACTATTATCTTGTATATGAATGGCTTTAAAAAATCTTTTTTTCCCTTCTTGTTTACAGAGCAAAAGCAAAAAGCTCTTACCAGTAGTTTGTAACTGCCTATACCTGCATGTACCCTTTGCCTCCCATATGTCTCTGAGTCTATTACAGGCAATTCCCCATTTTGAACGGGCTATGTTCCAAAAGTTCATTTGTAAATCAAAAGTCAGAAGACATTTTCCCATAAAAACAATTTTGTAAATGATTAGATTCCCAGACCAGCCCACAAAAGCTGCCATAACCCATAATGGAGCTGACAGTAAATGGAGCTGATACAGGACTGATAATGATCTAAAGCCTCAAGTGCCCATAGTGCCCTTGGGCCCCAACCTCTGAGCTCCCCTAAGCCTGGATGGGTTAAGAGGAATGGAGTAAAGGCTTCAGTAGCTGATCCACTATCATGGGCAAAGGGGGGTTGGGGGGGACTGGGCCAGGGATATGATTAGTTGTGGAAAAGCCTCAATGTAGGCGAATGTAGGGGAAACAGCACCCTAAAGTCTACTTAGGTATGTAATTGACTTTAGAGGGGAAGTTTTGCCCTAATATTTGAAGAGCTTCTACTATTTGCCTACTATTGAAGCCAAGATTGCTTGAAAATGTATTTGATTTATTTTTTCTTCTTTTTTCATTGCGAAAGTTTTATTCTGAAGCTCTTACTTTGGAATCTTATATCACAAAAAGATGTGTTTATAAGTATAAACTGAGATGGGGGGGGTGTACACTATTAATGACTTTAAGAAGATAATATATTTGAATTAGAAGCAAATCTCATGGTGAACATAAATCCAACTTAGTTAGCAGGTATTGGGCAGGGTGGGTCCTGTTGATAAACTTTAGAGTTATAAGAGTTCTTTCTGGGTCTGTTTGGTTTATTTTTTATAAGGTTTTTGGATATTCTCTCTAAGGTTCTTTTTAGCTCTAAATCCATGATACAGTGATTCCATGATCTTGTCCAGGAAAATATCTCTGAGGTCATCAAATTCAACTCCCTCATTTTACAACTGAGTAAACTGAGACTTGTCCATAGGTAAATACTGAAATCAGGAATCAAGCCCTGGGTCTTTGGATGATGTCATGTCTGCTTGTACCCCAAATGTGTTAGTGAGGGAGGGGGGGGTCAGTATTCTAAGCATCTTCTAGTCTTTGGCCATAAAAGCCTCTGAAGACTCAAATAATTTTGTTTGAGAGAAGGACCAGTGGGACCATGAAGCACATTTGCCATAGGGGAAATTTCCAACTCTGTGCAAATACTGTTGTTCGTCCTTCATTCTCGAAGAGGAGCATGACATCAGAAGGGTGAACTGGATTTAAGTGAGGCAGATCTGTGCAGAGTCAAATGTGCAGATTTATCAAAAGTGGCTTTTAAATATTGAAAACAGAATTCACAATAATCCTACAAGTGTAAGACATGCAATTATTCCTGAAAAAGGGATAATAGTGATTAACAATCTACATCTGTCCTAAGGTGTCCTAAGCATTGCAATACCTGACTTGACCTGAGCTCACTTAGACTTCCCAACTTTTAGAGGAGAAAGAGGAAAAGGGAAAAAGAGAAAAATATTTCTAGTTATTCCACCTCCTCTTCACCTCTGCCTGCCGAGAAGTATAGGTACCACTGTGTTTTCTACCACTGCCTCCTCCTAAACAGAGGAGATACAGGAGAGAAAGCAAGAGACAGACAAGCAGGCATTCACACAGGTAGACAACCATACAAAAGTAGAGATAGACAAGAGATAGAGAGACAAGAGGGAAAACGATTCCTCATGTCATAGACTCCTTGTCATTACTCTTCTTCCTAAGATTTAAATCTGCTTTTCAGTTCTTCCCCCAGATATACTTAGGAAAGTATTTCTGACTTTTATTCCAAGCTCTGCCATATTAGAATGTCTTTGGACATGATATCACTTTTAAAAAAACCTAAAAAGCAAATTCACTTTTAAATCAAAGTTATACTGCCCCATTAGTGACCTCTTCCTCTCCTTTCTCCTCCACCCCCACCTTCTTGGTCAAAATGTCATCTGTTCAGCTCACCTTTCAGTAGTGATGAGCAGGGGCACTTCAGCATCCCCACATCACTTGGATAAGCAGCCTGTAAGATGGAGGACCACCAAGCCTTATCTCTGCTCTACTGCAGATAGACTTCATCATCTTCCCTGCTATGGTACCCTCCAGGCCTCCACACATTGCCCTTTTACTAGCTAGTGCATTTAAAAGACCCCTGGACCTTGCAGTCTGTCCTGCTGCTAAGCCCTCCTATATATGTATATCTTCCCCAATTAGATTGTAAATTCTTCAAATCAAGTACGATCTTACTTTTCTCTGTGTATGTCCCAAGTGCTTACAACAGTGCTTAGAACATAGCACTAAATAAACGCATCTTTGTTCATTTGTTCATTTGAGGATGGATTCATTTTTTAACCAAAAAATGACCAACCCCATTCACAAACAAAAATGCAACCTCCTCAATTGGTTAGGCATTAGCAACCTAAGTGTAAGAGTACAGTGCTGGAACCAAATGAGGGTTATCTTGCACAGACTCCCCTTTTAAAGAGCTAGAAGGTGTTCCTTATTAACTCTGACCCCCGCAAGCATGACTGACTTCCCTGAGGAGGTCTAATGCTGATGCCAAACACGCTACTTTAGCTCCTGGCACAGTCCTGCCTTCTTTGGATACTATGAAGTTCATTTTCAGATGACAAGGACATGGCTAACAGTCATTCATAGGAATGGAGACACCAGCTGAGACAGGCCCCTGAACTGCCCTAGGAACCTTCTGGAAAAAACAAAAGCTTATTTTAGCAAAGACCTTCACTGGACCTTTTACTGACAATCTGCCAAAGGGACTAGTTTGCCTTTTTCTCTTATTTTCTGCATCTTTGCTCAGAAAGTGTTGATGCTAAGAGGCAGGGGTGTGGCCCAAAGAGAGTCAGCAGGAGGAGAAAGGAGGTAAAATTAAGGCTTGGAATAATCAGTTCCTGAGAGGGGCTGTGATTTATTCTGAGATGGCCTCTAATGTGCTGGGGGGGAGCAGAGTAAGACCAGAGGAGGGAAAGCAGATGTTCCTTGACATTTTTAATAATAAATCTAATGGACCATACTTTATGAATTCAGTGGTGTTTTATGATCTACCCTGAAATTCTCTCAAAACCTTTTCCAGTTCTGGCTTTCCCTATTTTACCCTGTTACTAGAAAGGGGAAGTATTGTGACCTTTGTTGTTAGTGCTCATTGATAACTGGTGAAAGGAGGGATCCCTTTCTGTTTTGAAATAAAGATGGCAGGCATGACCCCAATCTCAGCCTTAGAGCTGATCTGGCCCAGGGTAACATTAGCGGAAGAGTGTTTTTGATGACTTAACAGAGACATTCCTTGTAAATCAATAGTCACTCACTTCATGCTCGAACCATGAATACTGACTAGCTAATTTTCCGGAAAGCCTGAGAGAGAGAGGTGTTTTATTATCCTTTTTGAATTAATTCTTCTTCAGGGTCTTAATCAGCCTTGCAGATTTTATTTTATCTCCAGGAAACAAGCCTTGCCAACCTTCTACATTCTGATCAGCCCCTCCTACCCTAATGAAGAAGAGCCAGAATTTACCTAACTTCTTCAGCCTGAAGAAACAAGGAATTCATATTGCAGTTGGGGTAGAATATATAGATATAATCCATGTAAATATATAAGCATGCATATATATATATATACACTCATATATACACGTACAGACATATGCACACACACACATATATATACATAAACACATGTGTGTATATCTGAAATGTGTAATAAGAGTTTATGAACATACTCATATATACACATACATACATATGTGTATGTATGTGTATATATGTATACGTGTGTGTGTGTGTGTATATATATATATATTTCACAGGGTTAAACTGGTCACCAACCTCCCTTACAGTTCATCCATCAGCCTGCTATTCAACCTGATCCCATATTGAGTCTTGTTATCCTGAGCTCTGGAGTAACCCAGAGGTAAGTTTGTATATTTCCTCATTAATGAATACAATTTTAACTTACTTTTCAGTGATAAACTAGACTCAGAGTCCCTATCCTAGTTCATTAAATATTTTTATTCAATAAACTGAAGAAGCTTCTCCCAATAGTAATTACTCATTCCTCTCTCTATGTTAAATCCCTTAATCCTCCAGAATGAATTGAAGTTACTGACTGTACATGTGTTAATAATGCAATCAATAATAAAACAAAGATAGATACTCATGTTATCTGTGAGAAAGATCTCAGCTTTAAATCCTCACTGTAACTATAGATGACATCCCTTCGCTTCTGAGAACGCATTTCCACACCATTTAGTTCACGATAATAAATAATGTCTTTTCCAAAGAATGCTCTTTATAAGATAGAGGTTACAATAGTTCCCAGTCTCCCTCCAGAAGTGATAGGAAAACATTATCTTTAAATTCTCTCAGTCTCTCTCCACTCCCATGCTTCATAAAGTATCAGTTGTGTTAGCTCTAACAAGAAACAAATTTTTTCCTCACCTTCTATCTTCTCCATAGTTTAGTTCATAGCTCTTCATAGATTAAAGATAAACTCACATACTCTCCCTGGCTCCAAAGGGAGAAACCCTTCACAGAATGACAGTTGTAGCTATAAGCCTCTTAGCATCTTTTCTTAAAACAACAGTAACAGTTTCTGTACTCTGCTGAGAGATTTGAAATAAGTGTTACATATAAAAACAAAATTTCATATTAAGCTTATAGCATATTTAAAGTAAAAAACATTTCACTTCCTGTCAATCAAGAGATCCTTTAGTCCAATATAGATGAGGACGTGGGGGCCGACAGAGAGAAAGTCATTTTTCCAAGATTATACAATAGCGCACAGCATAGCCAGGATTTGAACCCAGGTCCTCAGTCCAAATAAAGCACTGTCATCACTGTTTTATGCTGACTGGAGCAACTATGTAAAGGATAGGTAGAAAATCCGATTTGGATTAATATGTATCAATAAACATGAAATTTATCTTTATGATATTAACAAGAAGAAATAAAAGGAAGATGCTGCGGAGAAAAAAGAAAGCATCAGACTCACCTGATACCTTGTAATGGGTCAAGGAACAGTCTCAGTCAGTCGTTCAGTAAACGTTTATTAAGCACTTACCATGTGCCAGACACTACGGTATTGGGCATGGGACAGGAAGAGAAACAAGTAACATTTTGTGTGTCTCTAATCCCAAATGAGGGTCTCAGATTGAAACTCCAGCAGCTAAGTAATGAGTACAAGGAATCTGGAGCAGGGAAGAGTCTAATGTTCTTTCATTCCGAATCTTTAAAGTCTTTCCAACTAGCTAACAGGAGCTGGAGTAGCAGCATTCTACCAGGTAAAGCTACAGTGTGTCTCCCAGACCCAAAGCAAGGGCACACCAGGAAAGCAGATGTCAGACTTCACCCTAGATCACACTGCTTTGGGGGCACTGAAAGTTGGCAGGTTCTTGACCTGATCCGTCCCTGAGATCTATGAAAAACATGGCACTCAAGAATGCCTGAGCGAGAAACACAGAAAAAAAGAGAATGACTCCAAAAGATCTACAAGCAAATCTCAAAGAAAAACGTGGCTTGTTCGCAAAGCCATCCAGAGTTCCTAGAATATATGAAGCAAGAATTTGTTTTATAAAAATTTTTTTAATGATTTTTAAATGAAGGCACTAAAGGAAAGAGTAGGAAAAATGAGATCTTTGTAGGAAAGGAAGGAGAATTAACATTAATATGGGAAGTATAAAACTTTATATGAACAACGGACTCGTTGAATATTAAAATGCTCTAAATAGATGTTAGTGAATCTCTAAGATTAAAAAATATCAAAGTAAAAAACTGACACAAATAGAAGAAAATGTAAGATACCTCATTAAAAACACATCAAGGAAAGAAAATGTAAAAATCATGGAGAGCCTGGTATCACATTTCAGGAAATCATGAAAGAAAACTCAGATTTCTTAGAACCAGAGAACAAAATGAAAATAGAAAAATAACTCATAAGTCACTTCCTGAAAAAATAAATTCCAGGAATATTATAATCAAACTCAAGATTTTTGAGGTCAAAGAAAAGAATTACAAGAAGAAAGAATCAGGTATAAAGGAGTAACAGGAAAACACAAAATTTAGGAACTATCACTTTAAAGAAGTAGAGGGTTTGGAATACAATAATCCAAACAGCAAAAGATGTGGATTTACAGTCAAGAATATAATTTTGTCACACAGAAGAACAGTATTATCCTACAGAGGAAAAATGGAACTTAAATGAAATAGAAAACTCAAGCATTCCTGATGAAAAGACTGGAGCTACATTGAAATTTGAATACAACATGCGTATCAAGAGAAACATAAAGCAAAGATAAGCAACAAGCAATTGGAAGGGATTAAACAAGGATAAAGTTTTCATTCTAATAGGAGGATATGATACAAGTATCCTCATGGAACTGTCATCAAGGGTCATAGAGGGAGTTAAATAAGAAAAGGACCCCGGGGTGATTTTGTTATATTTTGATGATCATAAAAAGAAGAAAGGAAATAAAAAGAAATACACCAGGGAAGAAAGAGAGAGGAAGGTGTGCATGCATGTGTGCAAATTTATCTCACATAATTGTACAAGTAAAAGATTTTACAAAAAAGAAGGAAGGGTAAAGGGAGTGGACAATACATGAGCCTTATCATCATCTAAACTAGTCAAAAGAGGAGAGAATACAAAAGGACACATACAGACAGAATTTGATGTAGAAACACGTTCAAATAAATAGGAAAACCAGAGAAAGAAGGGAAAGGGAAATAAGGAATAAGAAGGAGGGTAGTTTGAGGCAAGAATTGACGATATGCAAGATAACATCTAACTTCAGAGGGGAAGTCAAGAAGACTTTAAAAAGAAATAATGAAAAGATAAGAATTTGTGATTGGAGTTTGGGTGAATTCTAAAGAAAACAGAAGCAAGGAAGCAAAAGTAATTTGTATCAAGCATAGAGTGATGAACACATTCCTTTTCTCTCACCATCCTCTTTTTCTTTATAAAGAGGGTTTGGGGTGCAAAGAGACCCCATAAGATGGAGGGACGTACACAATTAATGAACATAACTGTGCATGTGAGATGAACTCACCCCTAAAATGGAAGATGTCAATAGATTAGAAAACAGAACCCACCAGTATGTTGTTCACATTATACACACTTGAAACAAAGATGTGCATAGAATTAAAATAAGGAAGCGGAGCAAAATCTATTATGCTTCAGCTGAAGTGCAAAAAGGCTGGAGTAGCAATCATAGTCTCAGACAAGGCCACACAAACACAAAAATAGACTTAAAAGAGATCGTTTGGGAAACTATAGTATGTGGAAAGGTTAAAAAACTATAGGCAATGAATTAATATCACTGCTTAACATACATGCAGCAAATGGCATAAAATTTAAGTACTTAGAGTAAAAGGCATAAGTTAAAAGAAAAAATAAAAAGTAAAACTATAATAGCAGGGACCTCAGTGTATGCCTTTCAGAGTTAAACAAATCTAATCAAAAAGTAAAGAAAGAAGTACCTAAATAGAATTTCAGAAAAGTTACATATGGTAGAACTGATGATTATTGAATGGGAATACAAAGGTGTATATATTTCTCGGTTTGCATGGCATTTTGACAAAAATCAACTTTACATTAGGGCATGAAAAACTTCACAAACAATTGTTAAAAAGCATAAATGTTAGACCCATTGTTTTTTACTGGCTAAAATGATATAAAAATTATATTCAATAAAGGGCCACTGAAGAAAGGATTAAAACGAGTTAGAAGTCAGGCATAGTGGTACACACTGTGTTCTAATCCCTGCTACTGGGGAGGCTGAGGTTACTGTCTCTTGAGCTCAGGAATTCTGAGCTGCAGTGGGCTAAAGCCAATTGGGTGTCTATGCTATAAAGTCCAGTGCCAATATGGTGAGGCCCTTAAAGCAGGAGCCACCAAGTTGTCTATGGAGAGGTGAACCTACATTGGCCAGAAACAGAGTAGATCAAAACTTTGGTGCTGATGTAGTGCCATTGGGTTCATAAGCTGCTTACACTTCAGGACAGATAAGATTAGGTTACCCAGTCTCAAAAAATAAAAATTAACTAAAGACTAAATTACTGGAATTCTAAAGAATTGTTGGATCAAAGAACACATCATAGGGCCAATAGATAATTTCATTAAAGATAATGGCAACAATGAAACAACATTCTAGAAATTTGGGGATGTAGCCAAATTGTCCTTAGGGAAAAATTTATATCTCTGAAAACTTTCATCCATAAAACACAGAACAGATCAATAGACTAGGCATGCAACTAAAAAAATCTTTAAAAACCCCCAACAAATTAAAAATTAAAATAAATTAATACAAAATAACACTTTTAAAATTTATTCTTTCATGCCTTCTAGTTCAGATGTTCCAAAATGGTGAATAAATCTATTACATTTTTGATTTTACAAATTCTTTTCATCCTTCAATAAATCAGAAAAAAGTATGGGGTCAAAAAAATAATTGCTGTTATCCAAACACTTGTAGGGGATGTTGTTGAGAAGATTCCTGCTCAGTATCACTCATTTGTGATTCTACAAGAATATGTGATATCCCCTGTTATTAACACTTTTTATGTATAGGGATATATGAATTTCAACAATATACATAGAAAAGGTAGTCCATGCCAGAACAGCATCCTGCCTACATATCTTTTGGACTTTTTTTGGAGATAGTGAACAGTGTGTGTGTGTGTGTGTGTGTGTGTGTGTGTGTGTGTGTGTGTGTGTGTGTGTGTGTGTGTGTGTGTGTGTGTGTGTGGCATGGTGAAGTGTGGTGTGGTGGGGAACAGGAAGAGACACAGGAAGAAACACTAAGGTTTCCTCAGTGCAGGGAATTTCTGAAGAAGAAACCCTACAGTTGCAGATTGGCAACTTTCTCGAACCTATAGTCTTAAACATATTTTGGTTATCTAAGTGTGACCCATGGGAACCATGGGCTCTCTGAGACCTTTTCAGGGGGTCTATGCAGTCAAAATTGTTTTCATAGTAATACTAAGATGTTATAATTTTAATAAAATAGAATTTAAATATAGGTATAACCCACTTAAAACTGCCATTAGAGGTGTCTAGGTGGTGCAGTGGATAAAATGCTGGACTTGGAGTCAGGAGGACCTGAGTTCAAGTTCAGCCTCAGATATTTACCAGTTATATGACTCTAGTCAAGTCACTTAATGTCTGTCTACCTTAATTTTTTTCAACTGTAAAATGGGAATGGTAATAGGACACTCACAGGTTGTGGTAATATTATAAATAAGATGATATTTGTAAAGCTCTTAGCATAGTGCCTGGTACTTAGTAAATCCTTGTTCCCTCCCCTTCTCTAAATGAAACCTCTTTTAGGGTTCCTAAATAATTTAAAGCACATAAATGGGTCCTGAGGACAAAAAATGTGAGACTCACTATCTTACAGAGAACTGGGAGCAGGCTGGGGGGAAGAATGGAAGGAGAATGTGAGGATGGAGATTGAAAGAGGTCAAGTCACTTGCCAGGGTCACAGGGCTTCTGTGTGTCAGAGGCAAGACTTGAACACAGGTGTTTCACACTTCCAGGTCAGCCTCCTATCCACTCATTATGAATCAAATGTCAAAACCTTCTGGAGAACTCCGGCCATGTATGGTCAGATTTCTTCTGGGCACAGAAGAGCATAGAGAAATGAAGCTTGGCAGGACTTGGAATCAGAAACCTAGAGTCTTGTCCTGGTTATAAATGATGTGACCTTGGGCAGATCATACAACATTTGAGACTCAATTTCCTCAGTGATGAGATAGGACAATGCTACTTCTATTTATCTACTGGTCTCATAGAGTTATCATGAGGCTTAGCCGAGACAAAGTATGTAAACCATTTTTTCATCTTGGAATATAAATGTAAAGAACCCATAAAGCTTATTCTGAATGTCTCACGGTACAGTAGAGATTACCCTTCATCCTCATTCTAGAAAGAACTAAGTCAGGCACATGAGGTAGTTATTAAGTTCATGGACTGTATCTAGCTAGCACTGATATTTTTTCTGGTGATGCCATAGAACAGCAAAACATGATCTACCACAATCTCTGAAGAAATCAGACACCTAGGCTGGCAATGAGACCCAGCCCTATGTTGTACTCTTTCCAATACCATGGCGACCCCAGCTCTAGGCTGTGGAATTTTTCTCAAGATGCAACAGATAGCAAGCACCACAACAGGCCTTCAGCAACTGAAGCTTCCTAGGGAGTGGGAGGGGGAAAGGGGAGTCATGATAGATAGCCAGGGCTGCAGTAGTGCTGCAAAGTTCTGAACTGTTAGGCCACAGAACTGTGAAGCAGAAGGAACAGGACCAGACAGCAGGACAGGATACTGTGTGTGCATAGGTGGAAAGAGCTGTGCAGCACTCCGCTAAGCCTACGGGGAAGAGCTAAGCATCCAGATAGGGTCAGTTCTGTCTATCCACAAGTCACTTGGGCCAGTGAGCTATATCAGATTGCTTACCATCTCAGAGAGGAGGGATGAAAAAGAGGGAGGGATAGAATTTGGAACTCAAAACTTAACAACAAATGGTTAAAAATGCCTTTGCATGTAATTGGGGAAAAATAAAATATTTTTTAAAACTATGTAAAAGAAAATGGGAATGATGAAACAAGACAACAAAATTTGGGGGATGTAGCTAAAGAGGTACTCAGGGGAAAATCATATCCCTACAAACATACATGAACAAAATAGAAAAAGAGAGGTTTAATGAACTGAATATGCATTTTTAAAAACCTAGAAAGTCAAATAAACCAATAAGCACAAAAGAAAGAATATTAAAAATTAGAAAAGGAATGGATAAATTGGGGGAGGGGGGCAGAAGCCATAGAAATGATCAATAAAACTAAAAACTGGTTTCTTGAAAAGATAAATAAAATTGGTAAATTTTTAGCTAACCTGATTCTAAAAAAGAGCAGAAAATCAAATCAATAAAATAGCAAATGAACAAGGTGAAATCACAATTAAAAATAAGACTATATTATACACAATTACATGCTAATCCTGAGAACACAAAAAGTTTTTGAAGGAATACCTTAAAAAACATAAAATACCCAAAATGTCTGAAGACAAGATAGAGATCTTAAATAATCTCAGAAAAGAAAACTGACATAACTAAAGAAATTACCAAAGAAAAAACTCCTGGTTCTGAAGGATTCATGAAAGAATTGTATCAAGCTTTTAAAGAACCATTAGTACACAAATTATTCTTGAAAATTGAGAAAGCACCCTATCAGAATCCTTTTATGAGATAAATATAGTCCTAATACCTAAACCAGGGAAAGATAAAACACAGAAAGAAAACTATAGGCCAATATCATTTAATGAATATTGACTCAAAATTTTAAACAAAATCTTATCAGACCACAGCAATTTACAAAAATATTCATTATGATCAAGTGGGATTTATACCATGGAAGCTAGGATGGTTCAACAATGAAAAAAAACAATCAACATGATTAATCATATTAAAAAACCAAATTATTCCAAACCACATGATCATCCCAATAGATACGGAAGAAGTCAAATCACTAACAACCCTGAGTTTTTATCTTGCACCCTGCAAATTGGCAAAAACGATTTTTTTAAAATGCCAGTAGTTAATATTGGAGGGGTTGTAGAATAATAGACACAATTATAAACGTTGTTAGTGGAGCTATGAGAATGGTACAAACATTTTGGAAAGCAATTTGAAGTTATGCAGAGAAAGCGACTAAAATGTCCATACTCTGAACCAGAAACTCTTCCTGTTATGGCTTACATCCCAAGGAAGCCATTAACAAGAAGAAAGCCCTCTTACATACCAAAATATTTATAGCAATAATTTTTATGATAACAAAGAATTAAAAACAGAATATATGCTCATCTGGTGGGTAATGGCTAAATAAATTGAAGTACATGAATGTAATGGAATGTTATTGTGCTGTGAGAAATAATGATTGTGATTGATACAGAGAAGCATGGAAACATCCACATGAACTGATACAAAGCAAGGTAAATAGAACCAAGGAAACAATACAGACAGTAACCAGAATGTTGTAAATGGAAAGGACAAAGACACACCAAAAAATTAATATTAAATGCAACAAAATTTTTAAAATTAAGCAAGACTCGAATAAAGATATATGAGCAGACATTCCCCCTAACCTACTCCTCAGAGGTAGGATGTGCAGAGGTATTACTACATATTGCATGTTTTTCAGATTTTTTCAAGATATTTATCAGTTGTGTTGATTTATTTTTCCTTTCTAAAAATACTACTTGTTATATAGAATGACTTTCTGAGAAGGGGAGAGGAGAATGTGCAGAATAATTATGATGATGCAAGAAATAGAAGACAGCAATAAAAACTTATTTAAAAAAGAGTAATAGGGGCTTGATTGTATGATGGTCTATAGCATATTATCCATAAAGAATTGTTCACAGAAAGGTAACATGATGTAATGGCTAGAGAACCTTTACTGGAGTTAGGAAGACCAGGCTTCAAGTCCTGTGTCTGACCCATATGGAATGGTGACCCCGGCCGAAATAATGCCCCTTAATCTCTCAGAGGTAGTTCTCTAAGACTGTAAGATGCAGGGTTGGAGCTGATCTGCACGGATAGAGGGCATTTCCTCACTTGCAGTTCCCTGTATCAGTGAAACCACAGATCTGGTCAAAGAACTGCTCACCAAAAGCAACATGAGAGGCGTCACTTTCAGAAACAATAATTCCATTGAACAATTCAACAAGCATTTGTTAACTCCCTACTATGTGCATAGTTGTATGAAATGTGCACTAAATTATACCTATGGTGGTCATTCACTACATGGGCAGTTAACCCAGAACACTACCTTGAATGGTGGGAGTTTCATGTAATGGGCATATTCTGGGCAACAAATGCAGTATTTCTGGTGAGATGACCTTCTAAGCCACATCCTTAAAATATGCTGTCTATGCGCAAGGTCAGTCTTGAGATGGGGCACTCCACAAATCCTGTGGTGTGACTTGTCAGCCTACTCCAATGAGGCCATGCAAACATCCGTCCTGCCTTGTAGCAATATTTCTCTCAGGTAGAGTATGATCCATTTAACAGCACCTAAATAACGCTTCCTTCCTTCTGAATGCCTGGTATCACACAGAAACCCTCGTGCAGCATAAATAGAGGCTTAGCTACGTTCAGTGTGATCCAGCCCTTAAATGAAATACCATCCGCAAAGAGGATCACCAAGGCACAGAACAGTTCACCAAAGACAAGGTGAAGACTGATATCTGGGGATGGAATTTTTATTTTCTTATGAATTATGTAATCCAAGGTATTAATTCTCCACCTTGTAAGTGCTCCTCAGACCATAGACTTGTTCAAAATTCAAGGTTGCTGTGTAATGACAGTGTGCGCTCTGAAGGTGGGCAATCAGAGGCATTGGAATTAAGGGAGCTGTTGGGTCTATGCATTTACAGTTCAGGAACCAGAGCCTGTCGCAGAGGATTTTCTGAGCAAGAAGTCCCCAAATGAGGCCACACTTCTCAGCCCTGTGTGGTTGTGATAAGAGCAGGGTAGGAGAGTCTCTGCCCTCTTCAGAACCCTAATCAAATGTGCCTGGAGTGGTGTCCAAATGCTCAACACCAAAGAAGCAATGCTAAATGCATTATCTCTTCTGAAAAAAGTCTGGAAAAGAAATTGAGATTCTTTCTGAGTTCTCCCTGTGGAAAACACAGACACACACAGACACACACACACACACACACACAGACACACAGAGACACAGACAGACACAGACACAGACACACAGACAGACACAGACACAGACACACAGACACAGACACACACACAGACACACACAGAGACACAGACACACAGACACACACAGAGACACACACACACACAGACACACACACACACACACACACACACACACACAGACACACACACAGACACACACACACACACACACACACACACACACACACACACCCCAAACCTCATATTGCTTTTTTCCAGTCTTTAGTAATTCTACTGTAGAGAGCAGCTCCTGAAAATTGAATTACCCTATTGGGGTGGGCATCTGTCATGACTCCTTTTCATTTTCTGTCACTGTAGCCCCTATGAGCTTATCTTGTAATAATAACTAACATTTGTCGATGTGCCAACATTATCTCATCATATCCTCACAAATAACCCCATGAGGCAGACACTAGGATTATTCTCCATCTTGGAGATCACAAAACTGAGTGTGACAGAGGGTAGCTAACTTGCCCAGAGTCACACAGTTAAGAGTCTGAGGCAGGATTTGAACTCACGTCTTCTTGACTCCAAGCCCTATGCCAAGTTCCTTTTCGTATGATTCTAAGGAAAGCCCTAACTATTTAGGCATCCAGGGCACGAATCATGAAATAGTTCTTTCTAATCTCAGGCAGCTACATGGTAGACTGGTGAGAGTGTAGGACCTGGAGTCAACCTGAGTTCAGATCTAGCTTCAGACATTTACTTAGCAGTGTGACCCTGGGCAAGTCATTTAACCTTATTTGTCTCAGTTTCCTCATCTGTCAAATGAGCTGGAGAAGGAAATAGTAAACCACTCCAATATCTTTGCCAAGAAAACCCCAAATGAGAACATTGAGTCAAACATAGCTGGAAAATGACTGAGCAAGAGGAGGCCATCCTGTTTTGAGAATAGTTGAAAGAATAGAGTTTAGCCTGGAGACAAGAAAACTTAATGGGGAAATAGGTCATATGATTGTAGCTTTGTTGCTAGAAGGGATTTTAGAAGAACAGGCACTCAGAATAACTTTGAAAGGTTATTCTATAAATTATAAGTAATATTCTATATTATTCTATAAATAAATATTTATTCTATAAATAAAATGTTATTCTTATTCTATAAATAAAAAAGTAAACTTCCCATGACAGAGAGACTGGCAGTATGGTATGAAATCCTCTTCTGTCGAATTGGGAAATGACCATTCCTCTTGTTTTTTTGTGAAGTTCAGTAAAAACAAAACAAAGCAACAACACCGAGGAACATAAGGGTCCTAGGGGGTCATCCAGTCCATCTGAGGCACAAAGAGGCTTAGCAGTTTGTCCCAGATCACAAAGTCCTAAGTGATCGAACCAGATACAAAACCAAGTCACTAAAGCTACCATTTCCCCTCCTATTCACTTATGTCTTCCTCCTGGTAATTGTCTTCAAGTAACAACAGTGAGACAAAGTTTGTTCTAGTTGGCCCCAAGAATCAGTATTAGGATCAATGGGTAAAAGTTCATAGGTTCAAACTCAATGTCAGGAAATACTTTCTAACAGTCAACCGACCAAAAATGGAATGTATTACCTTTAAGAGAGATGGGGTTGTTCCCTGACTGTGGAAGCCTCCGAGCTAGGAGAGGTGGAGTTCCACTTCTCTGAGATGGTGTAGCAGGAAAATTCACCTTTAGTATGTGTGTTGTGGCCTGGATACTGGTGGAACTGGAGAGCTGTGAATTAATTGCTGAAGCTCCTCACACACATACACACACCTCCATCCCATACTCTCTCTAAGGACAACACCAGCGAAGATATTGAGAGCTGGGGAGTCAAGCTGTAGATTGGGGTAGTTTGGGTTCACTTTGCCCTCTGGTGGGTTGATCTGGGGCCCAACTTTGGGCCCTTTGGGAAAGAAGAATATAAAAGCCATTTTTTAAAAATTTTGAAAGAGAGTTTTTGAGATACCAGGGAACCTCCTGGCCAACTGCATTCAGTGTTGGGCTGGTGGCTTTTATCTGTTTTTATCTTTCTCCACTGCTTTTAACTTCCTTGGGAACTGCTTTTGCCTGAGGGTATTGGACTATGTTTTTAATAAAAGAACTGTTTGTTTGAACCCTCTGGCTCCAAGAGAGCTATGGCACCGGATGCTACATAGCCAGCCTCATAACCATTGCGGGTTGAACTAGGTGGCCCCTGAGATCCCTTCTAACTATGTGGCCTGGGATTCAGCCTCGCATCTTCAAACTCCACATATTGGATCCTTTGAACTATAACTCACTAAAAAAACAAAACTGAGATGTTAGAGAAAAAGGCTTCCTTGGTGTCTCTCAGTTGGACAAATATTGAGTCTCTGACACTGGGGAAGGATGCTTTGGGGCTAAGGAAACTGTATACCAGATGTAATCTTCACAAGGTATTATGGTTTTATTTTTTTTCAGGAACAGAAAATAAGTTCTTTAGACCTTTGATGTATAAAATGTAAGTGCTCCCCATCTCTTCAACAACCAGTGTTTTGTGGTTGCATTGGTTCCAGAAAAAGTCTGAGACACAAGATTTTTGTATCAAATTGTAGCCTCTCGTTTTGCTGACTTCTCTTGTTTGTAAGTGGCATCCACAGTCTGTGTTTATCTTGTTCAGAAACATGCTACATTGGAAGGATGAGGATAGAAAAGGGTAGGGAAATAATAGTATAGATAGGAAAAGTTTAATGGGATGGGTGAACATGGTTGGCTTCTAATGACTCTGGGAAGAGCTGATCATTAAACAAAAGGAGCACATAGGTGGGGGGATCTTGCAGGATGAGAGAAAGCCTGTCAGGGATGGACAAATCAAGTCGCTTAAAAAAAGTTTTTGTGGCTTTTAACATAATGTGCATTTAAATGATTATTGATTGATTAAATGCACTGTCTTGAAGGAAATTGGCAATTGGAGGTGAGGGGGAAGAGCACTCCAGGCCAGACAAGCAAGTAAAAAGGCAAGGAGGTGATAGATGGTGGGTGATGAGCAGCCAGTGTAGCTGAGTCATGGAGTGAGTGGAAGGTAGGTGAATTTATAAAGCTGGAAAGGTAGCAAAGAATCAGGTTGTGAAGGGCTTTTTCTATTCAACTGCCAAAGCGAATTTTCCTAAAACTAAAGTCTAATTTTGCCATCCCTCCTTTTCAATCAACTCCAGTGGCTCCATATTACCCCCAGGATCAAATGTAATAGCCTCTCTTTGGAAAGGAGAGCCTCTCACAACCTGGCCCCTTTTAAAAGTCCAGGTCAGCCATGTACACCCTGTTCATTCCTGTCTGGACTTGGCTCCTGAGTCTCTGGATTTTCCCTGCCTTGCTTGTGTCTTCCCTTTGGTGTCTTAGTGTCTTGGTGTCTTCCCTTCCCCCTTCCCCTTCTGCACTGTCTTCCTTCATGGAATGTGACTTCCTTGAGGAACTCTTATTTAGGTCTTCATAAAGGACTCTTTCTTTCTATTATGTTCACTTTACCAGGACTTAGCACAATGCCTGGCACACATTAGTCACTGAATAAATGTTTGTGGACTCAACTTCCCCCTGAGATTGCTGCACATGTCTTATAATATTCAGAGTAATAATATTCCTATATCCCCTCTCATAAGCTCCTAGAGGCAGAAACTGTGGTTTTGCCTTTATTTTGCATCTCCAAGGGCTTAGTATGGGGTGGGTCCAAAGCAAGTACTTCAGAAAGGAGGGGTTATTTACTGACACACTAGGTGACCTCGAAAGTTCTTTCCAGCTCTAAATCTGTGAGCCTAGCGGTCCCAACAAACATTTTCTCTTTCTAACTGAATAATGATTATTTTAGGGAGTAAAAGTTACAGTTCTGTGTCTCTCTGTCACTGTCTCTCCGTGTATCTCCTTTTCTGTCTGCCTCTTTGATAACACACAAAAAATGTCCTTTAACTTTGGTTTATAGATCTTAAGAATAGATAGCTGGAGAGTGTATGTGGGGGGTGGGGATGAGAGGGAGGGAGGGAGAGAGGGAGAGGGAGGAAGGGAGGGAAAAAGTGAGAGGGAGGGAGGGAGAGAGACAGAGAGAGAGAGAGAGAGTTTACTAAGAGTAGGTACTATGTACTAGGAGAGCAGCTAGGTGGCATAGTCTGGGTCGGGAGTCAGAAAGACTCATCTTCCTGAGTTCAAATCCAGCCTCAGACACTTAGCAGCTGTGTGACCCTGGGCACTTAACCTTGTTTGCCTTGGTTTCCTCATCTATAAAATGAGCTGGAGAAGGAAATGGCAAACCACTTCGGTATCTCTGCCAAGAAAACCCCAAATGGAGTCACGGAGAGTCCAACAGGACTGAACAACAAAATCTATGTACTAGGCACTGTGTTTAGCAGTCTGGAAACAATACAAGCAAATGACAGTCTCGGCCCTCCAGGAACTCTGATTCAAATGAGGGAAGATGGCACTTAGAGGGGAGCTGGACTGTGCGATGATCAGCTGTGAATTTGTACAATGATCAACTCTGAATGACTTGGCTCTTATCAGCAATACAAGGATTCAAGACAGTTCCAAAGGACTCATGATGGAAAGTGCTACCCACCTCCAGAGGAAGAGCCTGTGGAGTGTGAATGCAGCTTGAAGCAGACTTTTTTGTGTATTTTTTTAGTCTGTGTCTTCAGTCACAATGACTAATATGGAAATAGGTTTTGCATAACTGCACATGTATAACCTGTATCAAATTGCTATCTCAGGGGAAGGGAGAGGAGAAAGAAGGAGAGAATTTGGAACTCAAAATTTAAAAGAAAACAAATGTTAAAATTGTTTTTATATGGAATTGGGGAAAATAAAATATTAAGCAAAAAAAAGGAAAAGGAGGGAAAGGGGGAAGGCACATCATCTAGAGCATGTCATAGAGCTAATTGGGAAATGGTATGGAAGAGTAGATCCCCAAAAGATAAGGTGAAAGCTGACCTATCAGGCCAGAGGGAGCCTGGAGTGCAGGTGAAGGGGATGATGCTCCAGCATGTTGTGGAGGGGTCTGGAAACCAAGCCCAGAGAGATTTAGGGACTTGCCTGAGGTCAGAGAGGTAGCAAGTGGTGGAGCCAGGATTCAGACCCTGATCCTGGGACTTAAAGCACCATGGAAAGAAACAGCGCACCACCTGTCTCTCCACTAGCACTGGAAGCTATCAGATAACTCCATGGAACAAGAGCCTGTGCAGATCAGGCTGGGCTCCTTCCTTCCTCCTCCCCACCATTCACTCTGCACCTAACAAAAATATCAATTGTCAAGGGTAATTACAAAAAGTCAAACAAGACCAGCTGTCCAATCTTCTCTCTTCTCCCCTCCCCATCCCTGCCCGGACACTTCTTTCTCTCCCTCCTGTCTGGCCTTTCTTTCTCTTTTCATGACCTTGAATAGTCATGTGAGGTAAGGTCAAGTGAAGTTCTGTAACTGGATGGTCTAGCTAGATCTGTTCACTATGTCCCTGCTTCCTAATTGGAGGCCAACGGAAATCAATGCTAGGTGATACAGTGGATAGAGTACCAGTCCTGGAATCAGAAAGACTCATCTTCCTGAGTTCAAATCCAACCTCAAACACTTACTAGCTTTGTGACCCTGGCAAGTCACCTAACCCTGTTTGCCTCAGTTTCCACATCTGTAAATTGAATTGAAGAAGGAAATGGCAAACCAGACCAGTATCTTTACCAAGAAAATCCCACATGGGGAATGAAGGATCAGACATAACTGAAAAACAAAAAGAAATGGGAATCAATACAAAACTGCTTCTAGAAGCAACTGAATCAAACTGGAGAATATTTTTCTGTCACCGCAATGGGTTCAATTTCAGAATAGAATACTGGGACAGTTCTGCCCGGCCTCCAATAGAGGAAAAAGAAAGGAAGGGAATCGGAGATATTCATTTGCTCAGGAGCCCTTGAAAAGATATTCTTCATTTTATTATAGAACAGAAGAAATGGGCTGGCCGACTTCACTGCTTACCTCAACTCTAATGAGCCAGCTGTCTTTCAACTCCTTACCAAGAACTCAGAAGCACCTTGCTCACGGCCTGCGGGCACCTCCCAACAAAAACGGAGTTGATGGATCAGACAGGGCTTGGAAAAAATGCAGAAGTGCTTTTCTAGACACCCAGATTCTGGATGTTTTAAGGAAGGCCGTCTTGGTTCTGACTTCAGGATAGAACCCATCTTTCCTTGCCAGGCAAGCAGCTTTCCATCCTGTAGGACATCACCTGGCAACCTCTCCTCGTGACAGACCAAGGTAGATAACTAATTACAGCTATTAGCATCCAGGTGGTAAGAATTTTCCTGACTTGCAAATCCTAATAGGCCATTAACATGGCAAACTGCTAGCGGCTTTTGTGGACCGCTTCCATCTCCCCGCTGTGATCAAACCATCCTGTTCCTGCTCAGCCCCTCTATCCAGCTGTTCCTTGGAACAAAGGGCATATTCCAACACTGGGTACCACAAAGGTGAGAGCGCTGGGGACTTCATGCCAAGAGACTGGAGCCTCCTCTTGGTTCTACCGATGATGGTGTCTGATCCCTTGTGCCAGTCACTGATGCTGCAATCTAGTTTCTCTGTTCAGTTTAATGAACTGACTTTCATTTTGCTGCCTTATGTAAAGAGTCAGAGTGAATATTTCTTTACCTCCCTAGGACTGTCTCGTTTAAAACTAGCCACCATGAACAATGTGGATGAGGAAAGGGGGAATAAGCATTTATATAATGTACATAATAAGTACCTACTATGTGCCTAGCACCGTATTCGATGCTTTACAAATTTTATCTTATTTGATCCTCACAACAAGCCTGGGAGGCTTAGGTGTTGCTTTTATTCCATTTTACAGTTGAGGAAACTGGGGCAAACAGAGGCTTGCCCAGGGTCACATAGCTAGTGAGTGTCTGAGGCTGAAATGGAACTCTGCTTTTCCTGACTCTAGGTCCAGAACTCTATCCATTGCATCACTTAGCTTACTCTGGGGGTGGGAGAGGGGGAGGAGAGAATATAAAGAAACCTAAGACATGAGACATTTGAAAACTTAATTAGCATGGACAGAACACCAGTCCTGGAGTCAGGAGGACCTGAGTTGAAATCTGTCCTCAGACATCACTAGCTGTGTGACCCTGGGCAAGTCACTTAACCTTGATTGCCTCCCAAAAGACCCCAAAAAACCACTTAAATAGCATTATTTCATCATGGCAATGGATCTGGGATTTCATTGACAGAGACACACCCCTATCCAACCAACCATCTCATCCATCTCACATGATTCTTGACTATGACCTTACATAAATCTTACATAAATCTTTTAGAACCCACAGCTGTACTGTAGGCCTTTCTCCTGGTCTTTGAGCATTCCGAGGGGAAGGGAAGAAGAAGGGATAGTTATTTATTAGCACCCACTATGTGCCAGCACTATGCTAAGCAATTTTAAAATATTACCTCATTTGAGATGATAAGGGAGTTCTCAGGTTGTCCATCTATTACCCTTTACTTTCATTAAATAACCATCTCATTTTGGGGGGAAAGAAAAGAAGGAAAGAAAGAAACAAACAAACATTCCCTGCCCTCAAGGGGCTGACCTTCTAACGAAGAACGCAATAAAAGGAACACAAAGCAATTTCCAGGGAGACCCTTAATCAATGAGGATATGAAGGAAGGCCATATCTGGGAGGGAAAGTTGGATAGAACCTTGAAGTGAAGAGAACTGAACACCAGACTCTTTATTCCATGCCAAGCCAAAGATAAGACTGGTGCTCAGGACAGAGAGAAAGAGAGATCTAAAGATTTAGTCATTGTTCACCTTCCAGTCCTAGTTAAGGCAATGAGAGCCGATAGAGCTTTACTAGAAGAACAAACTGTTTGGAATGAACCATGGGGGAATACCCTCCAAAAGCAATTAGACTGGTAGGAAAACTAGGATAATCTCATATCTAGAAAGCTAAGGATAGGATTCAAATAAAAGGGAGTCAGCTGAGAGGGTCAGAGATTGTGGACTAGATGCTAATGGGTTTTGTTTTCTTGGCTTCTGGGCTTTGACCCAGCTACTATCACCTGGTAAATTTAAAGCTTTCTTCCACTTCCATGATTAAAGCAAAGCCCTAAAGATTTTTAGACAAAATGTATTGGAATGGAAGTAAAAAATTTAGGCAAATCTAGGACATAAAACAAAGGAAAACTTTTAAGATAGAAATTTAGATAAAGCAATTATTCAGCACTTGTTATAGGCTGGGTACTGTGCTAAATACAGGGAATATGTATTCAAGCAAAAAAAAGAGAATTCCTACCCTGAAGGAACTTATATTCTAATAGAGTATAACCCCAGTCCAAAAACCCACTGAGGGTACCTGGAATCAGGAAGACTCATCTCACCTCAGACACTTACTAACTGTGTGACCCTGGGAAAGTCACTTAACTCTATGTGCCTTGGTTTCCTCATCTGTAAAATCTTTGCCAGAAACCCCAGTGGAGGTCATGAAGAGTCAGATGTTATTGAAAAGACTGAACAGAAAAGCTCATTAGTCTGGGATTCTCTCTCATTGATGGAGATCAACACCCTGTATCTGTGTGAGGGGACAGGGCAAAGTTAGCAAATGAGAGAGTGGAGATGTCCTCAACATCTTCAAGCTTCAGGTACCTCTAGCTTCTGAAGAGAAGAAGAAGGAGGCCAACCCCACTCCCGGTTGCTGAAGAAATAGATTCTGGGAGTTCATAAGAGGATCTGGCAGTCTCCATCACATCCCTATCCCCTCCTTGCCCCACTAGAGACTTCAGGGAACTTCACCTTGAGTGAGACCTAAAAATCTCTCTTTTGGTTGAGCTGAATTATTTTGCTCCCACTGGGAGAGCTCCTTTACTCTATATTGTCTGGCATATATTTTCCTTTTTATACTTTTCTCTGATTTCTGTTTGCCTATCAAATTGAGTAAATTAATTTCTTTAATGATTGCAATGTGTGTTCATGGTAAAGCTTGGGATCCTGCATCCTCCATGAATGAAACAGTGATCAGAAGCTATTTTGAAACTGAAAATCTCAACCCGTAGACTAAGAATATTTAAGAGAGCATATAAACACAAGTCTAACCTGGAAACCCCTCTCTCTGAGGAAAGCAGAGTGGCTAAGCTTCTGGCCCCAATGTCCTGCTTCCCCTCCTGGAGGGAATTAAAATCTCCCTTGGAGACTGGTGGGAGGACAGGAGGCTGGAGGTAGCTAGTCTGCAACCCTTTGAGTTACATAAAGCTGCTACATGCTACAAACTGTAGCACTCGTCCCCAATAAAATATGCATCCCCAAGCTATGTATTCAAGACAGTCATTACAGGGGCAAGGCATCCCATGAAAGGGATTTACAAAGGGTAGGGAAGCATTATCTAGGACATGGAAAAGTCCAGTAGAATAGAGTCAGCAAAGAAATGAACATGGATGCCCAGGATACTTCCTGAAATGGCGGTCCCTAGCAGGAACTCAGTAATAAAAGGAGGAGATGGCAGCAATGGCAGCATCTCCAGGTCACCTTGGAAAGATGCTGGGATTGGGGTGAGAAAGGCAAGAGAGTCAGGATAAGAAATATGAGAGAAATGAATGGATTCTTATTAGTAGGAAGGGCGTAGGGATTTTTACCATGAGTGATTTCTTATTTTCAAATTTCTTTCTAACTTTTTGGGGTGGATCATTTTACTCTAGAACAAACTGGAGTAAAATTCTCCAGGTCTTCCCATTAGCAGAATTAGTCACTGGAAACTATAAAGACAAATACAGGTTTGATGTATTCCTATCAGAGCTACCTCAAAATATAATGGGCTGCCCAGAGTGAATGTGTTACCTCCCCCAGGGTCTTCAAGCAAGAAGACTTTGAAGATCTTGGAGCTTTGGTCTTTGTTTTTGTACCCTTAGCACTTAGCATAATGCCTGGTATATAGTAGGCACTTTATAAATGCTTATTGATATTGACTATTGTGTAAGTACAAAGCATTATATAACAAAAATTTATGTAAGTAGACCAAGCCTAGAGGTCATTTTCACTATATAATATCACACATGGGAGTTACATACCAAGTACATGTAATATAAATTCCACTAATGGGTATTATCTAATGAATGTGTAACTAACCCTTGGCACACCATGGGCCAGCCTGGTAATCTTGGCATTTCCACAATGAACATGCACCAGTCCTACATTATTGATATCAATCTTAGTATTTGACCTATGACCAGCCCAGATCAAGTGTTACTTTCTCTGGTGCCTAATTCTCAACATTCTTCCCACTCTGGCAAGCCTCCCTGTGCCTTTAGATTACTAAAAGAAATCTTGAGACCCTATCCCTCCTGTATGTATTGTCACCCCTTGTTAGAATGTGAGCTCTCTGAGAAAAGGGATTATCTTGTTTTTCTCTCTGTACCCAGTACTTGGGTACAATTTGGGTAGCTCAGTATGTGACACACAGTAAGCACTTAATAAATGTATTTCCAGTCATTCATATATTCATCTATTTAGCACATGACTGGCCCACCTCCATATGTGCTCTCAAGCACAACTTTTATATCACTTCTCATTCTGGGTCATCATGAGTAACACACTACAGCTTGTGTATCTCCTTCATGAGTCTTTCTTTCCATGCTTTGATCATCTGCAGCTCTGACTTTTCTGAGACTGCAGTATTTTATGATTTGTAGATAGATAGCATCACCAGGTGTTACTGGTATTTAAAAAAATGGATTGTTTGTGGCAGTGAGAAGGGCTCCCACATATACTTTCCAGAATGTGACTCAGACTAATTTCTTATTCCATTCTGGGGCCAACTCATCCTCTGTCTTCAGCCCTTGTCCAAAATATACTGCAAACTGATGTCAGCAGGATGCCCATCCAACTGCATGACATAATCTAGTAGTGATCTGATGGTTTTCCATCTACTTAATTCTTCAGTGTGAGGGGTTATCAGGTATAAATCTGAGACAAGATATTAGGTATCTGCCATGTGTGCTAGGCAGAAGGAGACACATGTGCATATATAGCAGTATTCAAAAAAATATATATATATATGTGTAAATCTCTCTCTGTCTCTCTCCCTCTCTCTCTTCTCTTCCTTCCTTCCTTCCTTGCTTTCTTTCTAGAGGAAGAAACTGAGGCTGAGAAAGGTTAAATGACTTGGGTCACTTGAGCTAATAAGTGACTGAGGCAAGACTCAAGCTCATGTCTTCGTGACTCCATGCCCAGCACTCTATCCATGAAGTCCCCTAGGTGAGATGGGAGACAGAGGGTCATGTTTATTTTTTCATATATTATTTATTATATTTTATAACATATTTATTATTTTATTTTATTAGATATAATAATATATTATATATTACATAAATACAAGCCATATTTATAGCATCTCAGTTTGCGGTGGCTAACAATGACTGAAAACTAAGGAGAAGTGACCATCAATTGAGGAATGCATAAATAAGTTGTAGTGGATGAATGCAGAGGGGTACTATTGTGCTGTAAGAAATCAGGAAACAGATAACTTCAAAAAGATACAGACTTATATGAAATGATGCAGAGAGAAGTGAATGGAACCAGAAAGAACAATTTACATGGTAATATCAATATTATGAAAATGAACAATTTTGAGGACTTTTATAAACTGATGGAGAATGAAATGATCAGAATGAGGAAAACAAACTATACAATAACGTTTTTTTTTTTTTACCCACGCAATCACATAAAACATTTCCATATTAGTCATTTTGTACAAAAAGGCTTGAATAAAAGAAAAAGAATGGAAGAAAGTGAAAAATAGAATGCTTCAGCCTGTATTCAAACAATGTCAGTCATTTTTCTGGAGGCAAGATAATGTTCCATCATCAGTCCTTTGGGATTCACAGTCCTCCTGGTTCTGTTCACTTCACTTTGCACCAGTTCGTGTCAATCTTCCCAGGTTTTCTGAAATCATCCTGTTTGTCACTTCTTACAGCACAGTGATATTCCATTACAATCACATACCATAGCTTGTTTAACCATTCCCCAATGGATGGGCATTCCTTCAATTTCCAATTCTTAGTCACCACAAAAAGAGCTGCTAGAAATATTTTTGTACAAATAGGTCTCTTTCCCTTTTTTTTGATGTCTTTGGGACATAGTTCTAGTAGTGTTATTGCTGGATCAAAGGGTATGCACAGTTTCACAGCCCTTTGGGCATAGTTCTAAATGGCTTTCCAGAATGGTTGGATCAGTTCACAACTCCACCAACAGTACATTAGTCCCAGTTTTTCCACATTCTCTCCAACATCCATCATTTTCATTTTTTGTCTTATTCACCAGTCTGATGGGTGTCAAGTGGGATCTCAGAGTTGTGACAATACTATGAAAAGCATCTAGAAGACACAGTGGAAAGAGTGCCAGGCCTGAAATTAGGAAGATTCATCTTCCTGAGTTCAAATCTGGCCTCAGACATTTACTAGTTGTGTGACCCTGGGCAGGTTACTTTACCCTGTTTGCCTCAGTTTTCTCATCTATAAAATGAGTTGGAGAAGGAAATGGCAAACCACTCTAGTATCTGTGTGAAGAAAACCCCAAATGGGGTCACAAAGGGTCAACTGAAAAAATGACTGAACAACGACTATTAAAACAAACAACTTTGAAAACTGTCGGAACCGAGATCAACACAATGACCATTCATGATGCCAGAAAAATGATGCTGAAACATGTAATTTATATCCATGACAGAGGAGGGATGGATTTAGAAAGTACAGAATGAGACATAGATATTTTTATATAAACCAATAAGAGATTTTGTTTTGCTTGACTGCGTATATTTGTTGTAAGAGATTTGTTTTTCTTTTCTTTCTTCCCCCAACAGATTGTCAGGTGGGAACTAGAGAAAACAGATTTCTGTTATTTTTTTAATAGAATAATTCAAAATATTAATATAATAATTCAATAAATCAAAAGATTGAGGTGGGGTGAGGAGGGGGAGTGATGTTCCAGAGTGATTTCAGAGGAGGTCACTGTTTTATTAATTTTACTGATCTGTTTTACTTTTTGATGGAAGACCTCTCACAAAGTGGGACTAATCTGTAATTGTGTGTGATGTATACACAAAACACATCAATATAACTTTAAAGAGAAAAAAAAAGTCAATTTGGCTGGATCCTAGAGTGCTCAAAGGGAAGTAATAATGTTTTGTGCTTATTATTCCAATGCCTCAATAATAAAGGGCCTCCCCAATGAGATGTACAGCCACTCAAAAGATTAGTCTGGCTATCATGGGAGTAAAGGAGAGTAATGTACAACTGCGGTAGAAAGGTAGATTGGAAACTGACTGTGAAAGAGGCTCAGGATATGCTGGGAGCTAAAAGCATTTCTCTGTAATAGGCTGCTCTTCACTTGGTTTAGCTTGAAAAATGAAGAGAGCTCCATGGAAGTATCTATTTAGGTCAAATCCCACTGGGTTTCATTCATTCCTTCATTAGTAAATTTTTATTAAGTGCCTACTATGTGCTGGGCACTATGCAAAGCACTAGGTTTAATAAAATCTTAAGGTCACAGATAGGAATTTTAGGCCATTTATTTAAATCTTCTGCCCAAACCAAGAATGACCCAACTATACTATACACGGCAGATGTCATCTTCAGTCTTCCTTTAAGTTGTGTCTGACACTTCGTGACCCTATTTGGAATTCTCTTGGCAAAGACACTGGAGTGATTTGCCATTTTCTCCTCCATCTCATTTTACAAATGAAGAAACTGAGACAAACAAGGTTAATTGACTTGCCCACAGTCACACAGCTAGTAAGTGTCTAAGGCTGGATTTGCACTCAGGAAGATGAATCTTCCTGACTCCTGGCCCTGTACCACCTAGCTGCCTTACAGATGTCATCTAACCTTTCCTTCCAGAGACAAGCTGCTCACTACTTTGCAAAGCATCAAGAAGTGGTGTAGTCCTAGGTAATATGGATCTAAGATTTTTGTCCTAAGCCCTTTTTTTCTTCTCTGTGTTCACCCTCTCACTTGGTGACCTCATCAACTCATCCTTGCAGATTTATCTATCGAGTCCTGGGATTGTCAGTGACCTATTAGACATTTTTAATCCGATATCCTAATCCGATATCCTAACTTAACTTAACACATCCAAAAGAGAATTCATTCTCTTTCTCCTCAAGAGCCATTCCTCTCTGGGACCTGAGGACACTATCATGCTTCTCATTACTCAGGTCTGCAGCCTCGATATCATCCTCAACTGCTCATTCTCCATCATTCAATATAATCGAGTAGATGCCAGATCTTCCAGCTAGAGAAAAGATGGATAAGGCAATTACTAAGCACTTACTGTGTGCCAGGCACTTTGCTACCTCTTGCATCCATTTCCTTCTCTCCTCTAACAGAACACCTCCCCTCAGCAGCTCTCTCCTGAGCAATAGTTTCTTAATTGGCCTTCATGCTAGAGTCGCTAACATAATCTTCTTAAAGTATAGATTTGAATGTGTCACACTCTGGTCAGTAGTCATTCAGCAAGCATTTATTAAACACCTACTGTCTGCTTGGTTCTCTGCTAATGTCTGGGAAATGTTAAAAAAAAAAAAAGGCAAAATAAAGTCTTTGCCCTCAAGGAATCCACAGACTAATAGGAGAGATGCTGTGCAAATAACTTTGTATAAATAAGTTATATACAGGATAAATGGAAAGAATGAACAGCAGGAGGGCACAGAGGATCAGAAAAGGCTTCCTAGAGAAGTTGGGACTTTGTCTGAGACTTGAAAGAAGCCAGAGGGAAGAAGACAGAAGAAGAAGAAAAGAAAGGAGAAAGAGGAAGAGGAGTTTAGCCACAGTGGCAGAGAGAGAGATGGGATGTTAGTTTTTGGGATAACCATGAAACTAGAAATCATGATATCAGAAGTCAATGGTCCCATACACAGATGTATGTAAATCCTCTGGGCTAGTCTGGAGTGTGATGGCTCCTCTGGCTCAATCCTCCTCCCTCCCAAGTTAGAGGATCCTGGGATCAGAGATAGAAGGAATGTTCTAGGACATTGAGTTCAAACCCACATTTTATATGTGAGAAAGGGGAGTAAGTATTTATGTAGCACCTACTATGTGCTGGCACTGTGCTGAGTGCTTTACAAATATTAACTCCTTTGATCTTCACAACAATCCTGGGAGGTAGGGGCTGCTATCTTCATTTTACGGTTGAGGACACTGAAGCAAACTTCTGTCATTCAAAGAGGGTAGTGGTAGAATCTCTCTCTCTCTCTCTCTCTCTCTCTCTCTCTCTCTTTCTCTCTCTCTCTCTCTCTCTCTCTCTCTCTCTCTCTCTCTCTCTCTCTCTCTCACACACACACACACACACACACACACACACACACACGACACTGCCCTTCACAAAAATCTTACTTGGTACCTTATTGGTATAGGATAAAATATAGACTTTCATGGCTACTATTTAAAACCCTCCATAATCTGACTCTGTACTATCTTTCAAGATGGAATACACATTATTCCATGTGACTGACTCTGTTTTCCAGACAGATTTCCCTCTTTCCTGTTCATAGTTGTTGTTGAGTCATTTCAGCCATGTCTGAGTCTTCGTGACCCTAGAATTTTCTTGGCAAAGATATTGTCATTTTCTTCTCCAGTTAATTTTACAGATGAGGAAACTGAAGCCAACAGGGATAAGTGACTTACCCAGGGTCACACAACTTAAGTGTCTGAGCCTGGTTTTGAACTCAGGAAGCTTTGTCTTCCTGATTCCAGGACCAAAGTTCTGAGCAATAGTTGCTCACTTTCACCATCTAGCTGTAAAGGCTTATTAAATGTAATTGTATTCCTAAGAAGGGTTTCAAAGATTATTAGAGCTGGGAGGAAACTTAGATGTCATTGATCCCAGCATCTTTATTGTGCACATGAAGAAACTGGTCCTAGAAAGGGGGCATGAGTTGCTCAGAGTCCCATAACTAATGAAGATCAGTGGGCTTTAAGCTCAATTCTCCTGGCTTCCTCCTCCAGCCAGCTTCTCAATCCACCATGCTCCCTCACAGAACCACAGTACATGGCCAATATGGGACTTTGTTTTGCCTGAGTATGGATATTTGTTATAAAGGTTGGGTTTTGTTTTTCAATTGATAGGAGGTAGAGGGAAGAGAAAATAGATTTTTATTTACTGAGAAAAAAGATTTTTTTAATTGTCAGAAAATGTCAAGTTAAACCCATAATATCCAGGCTTTTTCATCAGACAGTAAGATACTCAAAAAATGTCTAGGAGATTTTTTCATTCCTAGTGGGCTTGGAAGTCTTCTCCTCAATGAAGGAATGATGGACTCTGATAAAAATATACTGAAGAGGAAAAAAAGAAAGTGTTAGATCTGAAAAGGGGCCTGAACATTCCAACCAGGCTTTTCTGTTGCTAAGAAATATATTATTCCAGCCTCCTAAAAACATCTCTAGAGAAAGAGATGACCCAACATCTCATTGCCCCTTTTGTTCAGCAAATCTTTCCTAACATCACATTTAACAGGCATCATGGGGCATAAGTTGACCTCAAATATAGATTGGCCTGAATTTTCTCTGTAGAAATGTTGGCTGTGACCCACATTCCTGCTGGAGCTTGTTCTGACAGCCACAGCCACTGAGAACTGAGCTCACCCCACGCAGTGTATTCCTTAAGCAGCTGCTAGCTAGTGTATTAAGGGCACCCCTGGGCCCATCAGCAGTTGCCTCAATAAAAGACTCCAGTAAACTCAGCTGTCCTCAGCTGTTGCTACTGGTATCCAGCATGAGGAGGGCCCACCATGCAGCATGTCAAACTGGACACTAATTTTTGCATGTTTTTTTTTTTTTTAAAGCCTGACACATACTGGATGGTATGTGGAAAATCCCTCATGCTTAAGCTCATTATCTCTTGTCTTGTTGCCTTAAAACCAGTGGGTGGAAGTTATAAGAAGATATTTCAGTGAGGAAGAATTTCCTCATAAATACAGCCATCCCCAAATGGCTATCTCCTCATCTTTCTCATTGGGTCATTGTGGGGATGTGGCATGGAGGTACAGAGAGAGTACTGGTCTCATCTATCATCCTCACACCACAACAAAAACAGTATATGCCAAATTCCTCCAGCAAAATGTTCATAAAATGTCAGCAGCAGCAGCCTTGGGTGCACTGGGTCTCAGCTCTAGGTTAGCTAATCTGGGTTTTTCTTGCCCTTACCACTTAAACACATCAGAAGAAGGGCAGAGACATTAAACTCAAAGATAAGGACAGCTGTTTGGCTTTCATCTTGCTCTGGTCAACAACAGTTAAGCACTCAGAATCAATAAATATTCATTAAGCACCAATGGCACACTAAGCACCACGAAGTTCCATGTGCCAGTATTTGTGCTAAGAGCTAAGGATATCCCTCCCCCCCAAAAAAGGCATGACAGTTCCTGATCTCAAGGACCTCACCATATAATGATGGAGACAACACAAAAGGAAAATGAAAAGGGTAGAAGGAGATTATCCAGTGTGGCCAGGTTGGGAAATGATCTGATGAGATAAGAATTTCACGGCTGATTTTGTTTTGCAGAATGATAAGTTTCCTGGAGTCCAGAAAAGCAGCCTGATGGGAAATAAGGAGAATTCCTTCTTTCTTCTGCACTTGCCCCAGGACTCCGCTATTCATGTCCCATTTTGGCTCAAGGTTGTTCATTACAACACTTCAGGCTAAGTGAGTTCCCTGGAATGGTACTGCAGACCGGGGAATCATGGCTGTCTCTCTGTTGTTGCTAGGTGTCTGTCACTTCCCCCTTCTCCTTTTGGACCCAACTCTCTAGAAACCTCCTGCCTCAGAGATATAGCCAAACTCCATGTCTGTACATGCCCTCCTAGAAGAGAAAGAAACTTTTATTGTCCCCAAACCCTGTGAGAATGCATTAAAACTTCAAAAAGTTCCTCACACACAAAACTTTTCCACAAAGAAGCAAAGGTTTGTAAGCCTCTCCCTTCATTTATAAAAGTGAAAGACAGAAATTATTTGATCCCTGTTTCTAAGTACAGAAAACTAGAAATGGTTTGCTTGCCAATAATTTAGAAGTGTTCATTAGACAAGAGGTTTCCTGGCCAGCATTTCAGATGATATCATGCTTCCCCTTGGAATCCAATTGGGGGTGGGGGTGGAGGGTTAGGTCATTCATTTCCCTAAGTGAGAACCTTTCTTACTTCTTCCAACAGAGAAATTCAGAGTTTGTTTTCAATATTTTAAAATAATTTTATTTTACTATTTCCCAATTACATGTAAAAATTTTTAATAATCATTTTCTTTTAATTTCGAATTCCAAATTCTTGCCCTCCATTCTGCCCCTCCACCCTCCTTAAGAAAGCAAGCAATTTGATATTGATTATACATGTGAGGCCATCTAAAACATATTTCCATATTAGCCATATTGCAAAAGAAAACATAAGCAAAATAAAACAATAAAAATAAAGAAAAAATTTAAAAGTATCTTCCGACCTGCCTTCAGAGATCATTGTTCGTTTTCTCTCTTTCTGGAGTTGGCTAACATTTTTCATCACGTGTCTTTTGAAATTGGCTTAGGTCTTTGTTTTGCTTACAATAGCTGTCATTCACAGTTGACCATCGCTACAATGTTACTGTTACTAATGTTCCAGAGTTCTGCTCACTTCACTTTGCATGAGTTCATAAAAACTTTTCCAGGTTTTTCTGAAACAGAGTTTGCTTTTAAAGAGAGAAAAGGCTGAACTCTAGTTGTACTAATTTCTTTTAGGATGATTATATTTAATTCCTGATAATATGGAAAGAGAATTTCTACTATTTGATCTGAAGTTGCAGTAGAAAGATAATGTGGGGATGGGTAGTTTCCTGTGATTAAAATTTCTTGATTAATGTAGGGAAAATTCTTTGAGATTCCTTCCAGTTTAGAGACTGACCTTATGATTTCATTGCCATAGGAGAACTTCCAAGTGAGGAGACTTAAGAAAGTGACAGGGAAAATATTAAGAATGCAGATTAAATCTACAAGTGTATTCTATGTACATTTTCTTCAGAGAGTCCGTTGTTAAACATTTACCAGCAAGTCCCTGCTCTCAGAACTTTCACCAGAAGAATTCAGTGATGAGTCTAAGATAGTCCTACTTAACCCTTTCCACCACAGTGATGTAGTGAATGAAAAGGGTGCTGAGTATGTGTATGTGTATGTGTATAATCTGTGTAAATAATTTATAAACATTGAACTTCTTACGGCCTCAGTTTTCTCACCCATAAAATAAGGGAATTGTACTAGATGATCTCTAAGCTAATTTCCCTTTTTGCTCTGGATCCAAAGCAACCCAGTTCAATACAATCTACTAACCATTTATTAGGTAGGCCCTGAGCTAGGTACTGAAGATTCAAAGTTTTTTTAAAAAAAAAAAAGTAGTCCCTGCTTCCATTCTACTATAAACAGATAAGTATACGCATTATGACTTGAGGAGGGCAAGGAAACTACTCCCTTAGGAGACAAGGAAAGGTCATCTAGTCTCCAGAAGTTCAGTTCTTAAAGTTTTTTGTGTGTATCCTGGACCCTTCTTAAGCTGGGGATGCTTTCTCAGAATGTTTTTAAATACACAAAATAAAACACATAGGATTACAAAGGAAACCAATTACATTGAAATACAGTTATCAAAATAGATTTTAAAAAGCAAATTCAGGATCTTAGGTTCAATCCATTCATTTTTACAAATGTGGCATCTCTTCCTTCCTTCCTACAAACATGCCCGTGTCTACTCCAGCCTTAAAAACAAACAAACAAACTCTTCATTTGGTCCTATGGACCTTGCTAGCTACCATCTTCTATCTCTTGTCTACTTCCTGGCTAACCTCACTGAGAAAACAGCCTGGAATCACTCTCCTCTCCATCTCTTGTAAACCCTCTGTAGTCTGAGGTCCAACCTCATCATTCAACTGGAACTGCTCTCTCCAAAGTTACTAATGGTCTTTTAATTGCAAATCTAATGACCTTTTCTCACTCCTCATCCTCCTAATTCCTCTGCAGTTTCTGGTTGGGCTGATCAGCCTCTTCTCCTTCAGCCACTTGCCTCTTTAGGTTTTCAGGACACTTTGTTCTGGTTCTCCTCCTACTCATCTGACTTCTCAGTTTCCTTTTCTAGTTCTTTATCCAGGTCATCCCCACTAATGGTGGGTATTTTCCAGGGCTCGGCCCTGGGCCGCTTTTCTTCTCCCTCTATATAATTACACTTGGTGATCTCATCTGCTCCCTTGGGTTTAATGATCATGTCCATATAAATGACTCCCAGATTTGGGGACACAGGGCCCCAAGAAGCAGGCCTTGGCCTTTCACCTTTTTGTTTGTTTGGTTTTTGCTTGTTTGCTTCCGTTCTCAGTAGAAGGAGTGGAGCCTCTGAGTCCTAATGGGTTATGAGGAGTTCAGAGGGTGCCCTGCCATCCTACCCAACCATCCAGGCTGGGTGTTCCAGCCAGTTCATCCTCTCACTTCCCTGAGGAGCAAAGAATGACTTTCTTGACCCAGGTCAGCAGAAGCTGAGATAAGGATTTATCCAGCAGTCATATCACAGTCAGACATACATTTGGAAGCACCAATATTAATAGGCAGGAACTAAGTCAAGCTTTGAGCTCACTCCCCCTATGTAATGTAGGGGAAAGTATGTCTCGAAGATACCAAGGGGACACACTTGGTATAAAATAATGTTTGTTTTTCCTATATCTTTATAGTAAATATACTTTCTTGAAGGTGATTGATGTTATTAAATGGAACTGGGGGTGCTAGTTAATGACCCCTAACAATAGTGGGAATATGGCCAGTGGGAGCTCTAACCAATAGCAGAAAAAAACCTCCTACCCCATCAGGTTCCCCTCTAGAACCCTGAGGGATGATGTAGCAGGCATGACCCAGAGAAACAGCAAGGTATAAACAAGGCTACATTTTTTTATCTCATCTTCCTTGAGGGCCAATGACAGAACAAAGAGAGGGCATTTATGGGTAACCATCAAAAAGGGTGTCAAACGAAAATATCCAGAGGGAAGAAGAGGAAAGGGTTATCTTTCTTAGGCTAGAATCTTGGACTCTCATTTATAAATGAACATTTCTTGGGGGTATTATACACAGGTGAAATCCCTAGATTTAAAAATATATATTATTTCAAAAGGAGAGAGGAGGAGAGGAGGGAGTAGGGGGGCCCAGTGATATCCCTGCCTGATATAGGCAAGATAGAATTAATTTTTTTAAAGTAGAAAATAAGATGATTAACAAAATGAGAATGATGTAAACCTCCTCCCTACCCCCCCACCCCACCCCAAATCAACTCACTGACAACTCACAGAATTCTTTTGGTAAATTCTTCAAGAGCCCAGGATCTAAGTACACCATGATGAAGCAATAGAGTAGTATCTTTGTGGAAGTTGTGTTCATAGAAGAATGATTTGAGAAAAACATATAACCCTAGCTTTTACAAGTTTATTATGTAAGGGTGGAGTAGGGTGACAGAGGGCAGTTGGGTGGCATAGTGCAGTACTTCTTAAACTGTGGATCTGGAATCTTGAAAAATTTGGCAACAGTAAAAGGTTTTCAAACATAAAACTACCAAAAATTGATTCTAAATCAACTGCGTAATGAATGTGAAACTACACTACTGAACACACAACATGTGCACTTTTTACTGTGTATGCCCTCAGGCCACACAACACCAATGAATGGTGCCAGAAACACCTTAGGTCAGATTGAGAGAACATTGTCTTTAATAAATGGTAAAATTATATGTATATCAAAGAATTGTTTTAAAATGAATTTCTTTATGATTTCTTATCAGTAAATGTTTTATTTGTATACCCATTTTATATGTTTATATACTTTGGGTCCAGTGAAAATTTCTCTGGCAAAAAGGGGTTGCAAGAGGAAAAAAGTAGAGGGTCTGGACTTAGGAAGACTCATCTTCCTGAGTTCAAATTTGACTTCCTAGTTGTGTGACCCTGGGCAAGTCACTTCACCCTGTTTGCCTCAGTTTCCTTATAAACGTAAATCAGCTAGAGAAGGAAATGGCAAATTATTCCAGTATCTTTGCCAAGAAAACCCCAAATAAGGTCACGAAGAGTCATCAAGAGTTGGACACAACTGAACAACAACCACAAAGGAGACAGTTCAACAATAAAACCTCTTCCTTATTTTGTTGTTTTGGAGCTGTTCACCTTGTTTGCAGTGATAGAGGAATGGGGAAGGAGCCAGAGGAACACTGAAGGGATAGCAAAGGAGGCAAGCAACAGACTAGCAGGAGGACAAGAAGTCCTTCCTAGGAAGGGTTGGAAATTCAGAAGAATGCTGACACAAAATGTCCTTTATACTTCCACTTTCTTGCTCTCATCTTGGGCTCCTAGAATTCTGTTTTCATCATTGGATCTTGGCAAACTGCTGGGCCTGCTTCTCTTCTTAAAGTACTTACAGGGCTCCAGAGGCGAGCTGAGGTAGCGTCTGAGAAACAAATTAAGTCTTCCTCATTTCGCCCTTGTCAGCATGTTTATTCCATCTCTCACCAACTGTAACAAATACTGTGTCCACCAACCTTCTATGTGAACTGGTTACCCACTGAAGTAAAGATACATAGGGTTGTTGGATTAGATTGGATTAACTTGTTTTGAAATTTCTGTTGCAGACGTTGTGTAACTACACATTTCTCCATTACATATCTCTCCTCTGATAAAGTTTCTGCCATGGCTCCCCATTGCTTAATGCGTGAAATTGAAGCCCCTCATTCTGGCTTTCAAAGTTCTCCAAAATCTGACTTCACCTTTCATGCCTATTTCTTCTCCTCCCACCTCCCAACATGCACCAGTTAGGCCAGGATGCTCACTATCCCATGCAGGCACCATGTTCATTCCTACCTGGGTGCCTAAACTTGGATTGTTAATCCTGCTTTCCCCCTCCATTCCAATGATTCGTATCGCATATGTCCTTCAAGGCCCCACTCAACGTTACTCCATGAAATTTTCCTTGACTCAGGCAGAGAGTTTTATTAGAAAATAATAATAATAATAGTTAACATTTACATACCACTTTAAGATGCATAAAACATTTTACAAGTATTATGTAATTTTAGCCTCACAGCAACAACCTAGGATGTAGGTATATTGCTAACTCAATTTTACAGACAGAAGGTTAAATGACTTATCTAGGATCATACAGTATATGAGGTTAAATTTGAACTTCCTGAGTCTCTGTCTAGCACTCTATACCACCTAGCTAACCTCCAGATGATCAGATAACCTAAGAGATTCCTTCTATTCACAGGATTCTATTCTATGATACTCTATAAAAAAAGTCTTGAAGGTTTTAGTCTTTTCTGACTAAACTCACTCTTTGTTTCATAAATTTTTAGCACTTGGTTCTATTTAAATTAGTATTTTTTTATTGTCAAAGTCCAACCAAAAATAATTGATAGTTGAAGGGTTAATCTATAGTTGATCAGTTTTGAATTTCAATAGTTATTAAGCACCAATTATTTTCAAGGTGCTGTGTAAAGCTAGAGACACAAAGGCAAACTAGAAGTATGTTACCTGTGTGCAAGGAGCTTACATTATGCTGGAGGAATCCAATATATACAGATATAACAGGGTAGGGCGGTGTGTTGCTAGGCTTGTGCAGAGAGAGCTAAGAGATAATTGGGGACAACCACATCACCTTTCAAACTCATCTCCTTGATCATTTTCTTTCTCTGGAGTCACTGGCAGTCTAGTTGGTATGTTCTATGATATACTCAAAAATTACCAAAAATGAAAAACTCTTGGTCCAATTAATTCTAACTCCCATTTTTTTAAAAGTTAAGTTCCAAAATATTTACTTACCTCTTTTTACAATTCTCTCTGTGTCACTGTATCCCATAATTGAACAATAAAAATACAAAACAAAACAATATAGAAACCCAAACCCTCACAACAAATATACTGAATCCAGCAAAACAAATGCCACATTGACTGTGTTCAAATATGCGTGACTGATTCTGGATTTTAAGTCTATTACCTCCCTGGCAGGAGGTGGGTGGCATGGATCCATCCTCTGTACTCACAGTTTATCATTGCATTAACTAGAGTTCTAAAGCATTTCAAAATTGTTTTTCTCTATAACGTTGGTCCTAACTTTGTATCAGATCATTGAGATCTTCTCAGATTCTCCTGGCAGTATTCCGTCGTTTTGTATCACATAATAATATTCCTTTACATTCATTTATCACAATTTCTTTAGCCATTCATTTAGCAATTTATTTTGTTTCCAAAAGTATTTGGCTTCTAGAAAAAATTTTGGTATTAACATTTTTGTGCATATGGATCCTTTTCCTCTTTCTTTGATCTTTTTGATGGCTAGGCTCTGTAGTGATGTAGATGGGTTAAAGGATATGAAAAACTTAGTAACTTTTAGGGGCTATGTTCCAAATTGTTTTCTAGAATGACTTGACCAAGTCACAGCTGAACTCCCATTTCCCATAGGCATCCCTCAATCTTGACATCCTAAACTGATTTGAAAATTCATCATTAATGGCCCTGTAATTATTATCACAACTGGATCACTGATATTGGATTTTAAGGAGGAGGAGGAGAAGAAGAAGCAGAAGAAGGGGAGGCAAAGAAAAAGTAAAAATAGTCCCTATCCTCAAGGAGCAGAATAGAATAGAGATAAGCTAGACCATTTAGCCCAGTGCCTGGCACAGTATAACCATGGAATCAGTGCTTGTGGATTTATTGGGTTTTTTTATGATCACACAACTAACATGTCTGAGCCAAAATTTGAACCCAGAGTCATAAATGTAGAGCAGGAAGAGACCTTAAAAAGTCATCAAGACCAATCCTTTCAGTTTACAGACAAGGAAACTGAGGTACAGAAAAATTGAATGAATCATCCACAGTCACACAGATAGTCAGTATACGGGGAAGGATCTGAACTTAAGTCTCCTGACTCCAAATTCAGTGCCCAATCCATTACACCATACTCCCTCTCCATTTAATGGGTCAGCCCTCAAAATGTCTAATGGAACTGGGCTCAGCTCACAGAATAAGTTTTCACAAATTCACCAAAATTTGCACTAGTCCAACCATTCCTAACGCTATGGTGGAGACTGCAGAGATCAGTAAGTCCCCTGACAGGTTTCTCTCATCTTATGATACTTTGTTCTGGGGGGTCATTTGTTTCAGCTAACATGGCTCCCAAACTATCAGTGTGTGTGTGTGTGTGTGTGTGTGTGTGTGTGTGTGTGTGTGTGTGTGTCCGTGTGTAAGGGTATGCATATTAGCATATTGTATATGAATTTATGAGTGTATATGAGCTTATGTGTATCTGTGTGTATGTGTTTCCATGTATGTTCATGGGTATATGTATTTTGCTTTAAGAGAGTAGTTGAGTGAGTATCTACAAGGCTCATTTAGTTTCCTTGAGGAGAAAATAATGAGAGTAGAGGGCATTTGAAATAAAAACAATTTAACAAACAGAAGAGGTTGGTGGTTAATGTCTTTTAGATTTGAGTCATGCTAGAAGAGAACATTTCTCATGTAAAAATGCAAAATGGCTTTCTGGATATTTCGTTTTGTGCAAACAATTTTCTGACACTACTGACTGATAGAAAACACATTTGAATGCAGTGTAGGCTACAATGCAATAATCTACATTTTAAAAAGATTTTCTTTTCCTGACAACTCAGAACTTTTTCATAATTTTTTAAGAATGTTAAATAGGTATCTGACACATACAATTCAAGAGAACTACTTAGTATTGCAAGGTGAATTGAAGCTTTAAAAATATCTCTCTGCAGTTACGGGCAGATGCAAACTTGCTGAAATTGGAATAATGAATTGGGAAACTGACTACGAAAAAAGAAAGACATCTACAATAATAAAATGCTCTTTGCTGTGAAGGGAGGTGATCTTAATCTTAAGACTATTGATATGCAAATACAACTAGTTTAGAATCTCAGGTAAGCAGCTCTCCTCTCCTCACCCCTCCCCCATCTCTTCCACCTCTTCCGATAAAACCATTCATAGACTTAGAACTGGAAGGAATCATAGAAGTCACCTAGTCCTTCACCTTCATTTTACAGATGAGACAAACCAGCACATAGTGAATGGTGAAGCAAAGTTTTTATTGCAAATCCTACATTCAAGGGTACCATGTTGAATCCCTTCTAAAAATCCAGATTTTGCTTTGTGAATCTAGTGCATTCAGCCTGGAGGTACCTGCACTGCTCCCTGGGCTCCTAAATCGGTACCTCCTTCAAGCATTTCATTTGAAGTGCAAAAGAGTTCCTTATTAGAAAACATTCCATGATGTAAAAAGAACCTTTATGGAACATGGAATTTAGCGATCTTGGGAAAATGTGTGTTACCAAGGACCTCAACTAGCATCTTCTATAACTAATTGTGATAGAAAGAGCTCTGGATATGGAATTTGTAGCATTCTTGGACGTTTTAAGTAGAGACTAGGTGGCACAATGGAGAGAGGGACAGATCTAGAATCAGGAAGACCCGAGTTCAAATCCAGCCTTAGATGGGTATTAGCTGTGTGACCCTGGGCAAGTCACTTAACGCTGTTTGCCTCACTTTCCTCATCTGTCGAAATGAGCTGGAAAAGGAAATGGCAAAACCACTCCAGTATCTCTGCCAAGAAAACTCCCAATGGGAACATGAGGAGTCAGACAGGACTGAAATGACTAAGCAGCCACAACAGGTGTCAAGCGTTGTACTGAAGCTGCAGTTCCCATTCTCAAGGGCTCACAGTTTAATAGAGGAGACATAAGGCAAATAACTATGTAAGAACAAGATGTGTGCAGATTAGACTGGAGATAGCCGACAGAGGGATGGCACTAGCATTAAGGGGATATGGGAAAAGCTGCTTGCAAAAGGTAGAATTTTAGCCAGAACTTTAAGGGTGCTAGGAAAACCAGGAGGCAAAAGTGAGGAGGTAGGGAGAGAATTCCAGGCATGGGGGACAACCATTAAAAATGCATGGAGTCGGAACAGTAGGTGGTACAGTGGATAGGGCACCAGCTCTATACCTCCTGGAGCCAGGAGGACCTGAATTCAAATCTAGCCGCAGACTAGTTTACTAGCTGTGTAATCCTGGGCAAGTCACTTAACCCCAATTGCCTCCAGAAAAGAAGGGAAGAAGGCAGGAAGGAAGGAAGGAAGGAAGGAAGGAAGGAAGGAAGGAAGGAAGGAAGGAAGGAAGGAAGGAAGGAAGGAAGGAAGGAAGGAAGGAAATGCATGGAGTAGATACATAGATTCTCAATTTGAAGAACAACCAGGAGACCAGCATCGCTGAATCCCAGAGTCCATATTGTCGAGGGGGCTGGTGTGGGTGGGTGAACTTGGAATGTGTAAGAAGACCAGAAATGTAGTATGTGTCCAGGTTCTGAAAAGCTTTAAAAGCCAAATTGGGGATTTTGTACACCATATTTCATACTTCAATCAACCCCAAGGACACCGTAACACCTCTGAATATTTCTGTGCAGGAGGGCTGATGTGGTTAGACCCAAGTTTTAGGAAGATCAGTTTGACAGCTGAGTTGGGAGTAGACTGGAGTGAGGAGAGACTGGAGCCCGGGAGCCCAAAGACCTGTAGATCTCCTTTCCAGCCAGCATGGAGAGCAGAAAGAACTACAGAATGCTCTTTGAAGAGCAGGCTGTCTTTGCATTTCTGTCATTGTCAAGTTCAAAATGTAGAGAAAAGTATGAAGAATTAGAAACTCAGTGTGCAGGGGTCCTGAGGCAGCAATACCCCTGGGAAACATGTCTGGAGTTCCTAAGACTGGTCAGACTGGTTGGCTTCTGCCCACTTCTGAGGATTCACATGGACACGAATGATATTGCTAGGAATGTTAAATAAATGCCTGCGTTTGCTTGGTATGTGTTTTGTGTGTGTGTGTGTGTGTGTGTGTGTGTGTGTGTGTGTGTGTGTGTGTGTGTGTGTTTCCACCTGGGTAAGACTTAACCTTTCTCAGCCTCAGTATCCTCATCTGTAAAATGGAGCTAAAGTGTAAGTCTGACCGACCATGTCACCCCTGCTTAATAAACAACAGTGGCACCCCATTACCTCTGTTTGACATTCAAAGCTCTTCCTAACCGGGGCTCCTCTTCCCTTCCCAATCTTCTTACACTTTATACCCCAACATGTACTCTTTAATTCAGCAACACCAGACTCCTCACTGTTTTATGAACAAGATGCTCCCTATCTTATATAGCTTGAGATATATATATGTGTATAAACATATGAGTATATATTTATTTATAATATGCAAACACGTATACACACACACACACACACACACACACACACACACATATATATACATATTGTTTGCATGTTACCTCTTCTTTTGGACTATGAACTCCTTGAAAGCAGGGGCTTTTTTTTTGTTTTTTTTTTCTTTATATCCTCAGAAATTAGCATCATGAATGGCACACAGTAGGCACTTCATAAATGCTTGTTGACTTGAGGAATTTGAGGCACTAAAAGAATAAGTGACTTGTCCAAGATCACAATGCTATTACATTCCTGAGACAGGATTTGAACTCAGCCTTTCCTGACTCCAAGTCCAGTACTCACTACCATTATGTCTCTTCCCATGCTAACAAGGAAATATACTGAAAAATATTTCTATACTTTCTATATTTCTGTTTCTATATATTTTGATCTTGGCTACTTTAGAAGCCTTCTTGTTCCTATCTAAGTAGGCCAGTACCAACCAGGTCTGTCACCATTAGGATGTTACTTATAGACTAGGTATTCCTTCCCAGAGATAAGGAGTCTACCTACACCAGCTCCCAGGTCCCTCACACTTCTTAAGTTTATCTCTTGCCATCTTGGGCCACTAGAATCTGGTTTGTCCCAGCTCCACAGTTGTCCCTTGGCTGTAGGATTCAAAACAGCCAGAGAATGCTCTCCTGGCCCTGGGCCAGCTTTAGGTGGGGCCAGCTGTTGCCTTTGACCTTGGGTTGGATCAATTGCAGTTCAACACAGATAACACATGGCTCCAATTCTTGTCATTCCCTCAACAGCAGGAAAGCTTAACTTGGAGGAGATAATCTTGAGCTCCAAAGTGATCCTGGCCTGAGTCACTTCTTAGCCACATTTGTCTAGCAGCTGTGCTCAATGCCAATCAACCAAGGACAACTGGGTTGGTGTGGGCTGGGGTGGGGGGACAGGTGCAGCGCAATGAGCTCTACTCCCACTCTTGGCAGACTCAGGGAGAAGGCTCAGCTGTGCTTTCTTGTACAAGTTGTCTTGTTCCCTTTACATTATGTATTGCTTCCTTCTACGACAGGGGTTCTTCATTGGAGATCCACAAACTTGCTTTTAAAAATGGTTTGATAATTGTTTTTCAGAACAATTGGTTTTGTATTGTATTTTATGCATTCAAGGTATTATCCTGAGAAGGGGTCCATCCACAGACTTCACCAGACTGCCAAAGGGGTCCATGACTCAAAAGAGATTAAAAGCCCCAGGCCTAATTTACCTTCCATCTATTCTGTTTGTATCTTCATATTCCTTTTATATTAACATTACGTCCCCCCACTATGTAATGTCCTAGCGATCAAGGAATGTTTTTGTCTTTCTTTAAATTCGTAGTGCACCATGTTCACATCTGGCATGCTGCAGCATTTAAAAATGTTTGTTGATTGACCATTGATATCACCCTTCATTGATAATGCTGGCCACCTGTACCAATCTCTTTAGTCCTGATGTTTTCCTTGCTCCCTGCCATGGCTCATCCATTGGCATGGAGTAGAGGGTGCTGGCCATGGAGTTAGAAAGATCTGATCTTGAATCCCACTTCCAATACTTAGCTGTGTGACCACAGAAAAATCTATGCTTCCCTTTCTTCATTTGTCAAATAAGGATAGTAACATCTGCAGCAGGGTTTTTGTGAGGCTCAAGTTAGATAATGTGTACAAAGTACTCTGTAGATCTTGTGCAGAGACTGCATTAATGTCAATTTTTATGATAACTTATTATGCAGCTATTTATGACATCAGAAACATGGAGGATCATATATCTAGAGGCAGAAGGGTACTTAGAGTTCACCCATTCTAACCTCCCCCCTCATTTGACAGAAGAGGAAATTGAGGCCCAAGGATGTGAAGGGACCCTTCAGAGGACACCAGGCATGGTCAGAGCTGGGAACTGACCCTATATCTTCTGGCTCCATATTCAAAGTTTCTTCCACCAGACTATAATGCTTCTCCCTTCAACTATAGTTTTGGAAAAGAGACAGAAACATTCTTCAAATGGATGGTTTTTCATATTGACCCTTTGTAAAAGCTGAGGGTATAACTTTAAATCTTTACCTAGGGAAGGGATTTCTTCGACAGGGAGCTACAATAATGAGATCCAAGTCCATAAATATCTGATGATCCAACTAGGCAGTGATAGAGCTTAGACCAGACAACCTAAAGGAATGGAGATTTGGGATTCCATTAGGCCACATCCCTCTCCAAAAGCATATCTCAAGTGAGCTTTTGACAGGTTCTTGGTGGTAGTCATTGCACAGCCCAAAAGTTCTGAGTGCCTGAAGTATCCTTTATTCTGGGGCCTTGAATAAAGTAGAATCTATAAGCTTGAGTGCAGGCAATGTCTCCATTCTGCTGTGAAAATGTGGATGATTGCATTACCCCCAGGACAGCTACCTATTCCACTTGAAAACGGAAAGGAGCTTTCTCAGAAAACAGCTTCAGAGCTGCTCGAGGATTTGAACAAGAAGGCATCCAAGGTTAACAGGGATGGCATTTACTGTTCTGAGCAAATAAAGCTTACAACCAGGTTAATCCATCGCCAGAAGCTGTAACTAGAAATTTGTGGACATGAGGAGGCAGCACAGTACCATGGACGGAAAATGGCAGCCCTCGAATCAGAGAATGTGGGCTCAGATCCCACCTCTGATACTCATTGTCCTTGTGACCGTGGAAGGATCACTGCGCCATCGCTGGGCCTTGGTTTGCTCATCTTTAAAATCAGGGAACTGGACCAGATGGCCTCTGAGGTCTCTTGTAGCTTTGGAAAGATGATCCTGTGAGAACATAGTGAATGTGGGGCAAACCCACTTTTATGTGCTACCTTCCCCATTAGAATATAAGCTCCTTGAGGGATTTTTTTTTTACTTGTATCTGTATCTCTAGCACTTAGCACAGTACTTGGCACATAGTAAGTGCTTAATAAATTATCTGTCCATCCACCTCTATCTAATCTATCCATATCTCTCACTTTATATTTATTCATCTGTATTCATCTCTACCACTGTCACTTATCCCTCCATCTCTATCTAGTCATCCTATCCATATATCTTTATCTACCTATCCATTTCTATCTCTATATAGTCATTGCTATCTATGTATCATCTATCTGTCCATTTCTATTTATCTGATCTACCTATCCATTTTACCTATCTATTCATATCTGTCATCTGTTTCTCCATGTACCTTTCTCTCCATCTACCTGTCAGTCTATCTTTCTATCTATCCATCCATCCATCCATCCATCCATCCATCCATCCGTCCGTCCGTCCGTCCGTCCGTCTGTCTGTCTGTCTGTCTGTCTGTCTGTCTATCTATCTATCTATCTATCTATCTATCTATCTATCTAATCTAGTCCCACCTTTTCATTCTACATATTAGGACACTGTAGAGAAGTGAAATGACTCCCAAACAGCTGACATTAATATACAGCTTTAAGGTTTAGCATTTTCCATTTACTGTTGAATATGATCCTCACAAAACTGTGAGAAATAGTAGATGCTCTTATTCCCATTTTACAGATGAAGACATTGGTTTTGAAAAAGGTTAAATGATGTGTTAAAGGGGACACAGTTAACAAGGGGAAGAGCTTGGATACATATTGTGTGTTATATTAACCCAAATTCTCATCCCTGTAATAATATGTGATGAATCAGCAGAAACCATCTAGGTACACTGTCAGGATTCTGGTCTTATGGTATGTAAATTCCAAACAAATTTCAGACCTCCAGAGTTCTAGAACATTAAAAAGGTGATGATAACTTTAAGGTGTAACTCTGAAGTTTTATTGATAACTTTGAGATGATTTGAATATGTTAATGAACTAATCTCAAGGTGGCATAGGTAGGAGTTGCTCTTGTCCCCTCCCCCCAAATAAGAATAAGATCTCAAACTCCTCCCCTAGCACTTTTCCTCCTCCTAAGGGTCCGTGCTGCTTGAGTGCTCCCAACTCTAATCCATGATTACTTAAGTGACTTATCCCCTCTCCATGCTCTTCCTCAGGCTTGTGTCCACTTATGTATCCTTACTTTTTGTCATTTATCTCTATCTTTTCTGTGCTGTACACCCTTATACCTGCTGTGATCACCAATGCTGCTCAATTTCCCACTGTCAGTCATGGAATTTCACAGCTAGTACCCAAAGAACCAGCTATTCCTGCCCCCATTTCATAATTTCATAAATTAATTACCAATTCGGTATGGATGGATGGATGGATGAATCGACTCTATTGCTTTTCCATGGTACTGTATGTTATAGTCTATACAACAAACATTCCTAAGATTGGTTGAGCCTCATTGCTCCATTTCCATTTTGCACATTAGGAAGTTAGAGAGGTGAAGTGACTTGCCTCGAGTCATATAAGGCATCTCATCTGATTATATAACTGAACCCAGCTCCTCCTGATTCCAAGTTCAGAACTCTGGCCATTATACCATGATGCCTCTTTTTATCTACTTGATTTTTTCCTGCTTATACTTAGGCAAGATTTTTTTTTTGAGTGATTGTGGATCTCATTTAGGAGTGAGTCTCTGGCATGGTCTGGATTTTGTTACAATCAGTGCAGATCTGCAAACATGAGCATCTGGCCAACCTCTTCACCTACAAGGAAGCTGTGTTTCATTTGGACAGTGGCAAGCAGCCTCTGCGGGCATATGTCCCCTTGTTTTCTGCCTTGCTCAGCACAATTATGTTGCATCTCTTAATGAATCTTGTATGATTTTGATATGCCTAGGAATTACCTTGTTGGAGATGGCAAAATGCCATTCAGATGGCATTCAAATCTGCTGTTGGAGTCTGTTGCTGGGGCTAAAGAGGCTTTGCAGAAAAGTCAGAAGAGCCAGTCATACAATAAAGGTTCTTTTATTTGTCACAAAGGAAGACCATGTGGCTTAATTGCAAACTTCCAAGTGAACATAGTGGGAGAAGCAGAGAAAACAAGGAAAAGGTGCTGGGGAACATCTGCCCCTGCACTGAGACCAGGATTGAAACCTCCAAAATAGGTATGGGAAACACAGGGAAGAAATGTAATCATATCTTGGCAAGAGGAGTTGGTCCACAAGGATCTTGCAAAAGACCAGATCTCATAAGACTTGGTACATTGTTACACCAAGCTCTTGGTGGCACTCCTGGCTCCATCTTCTTTCCATGTAATAGGGTGGTTCAACAACTCAGGGATGACCACAGCTAAGTGTTTACACTGAGAGGAGCCATCACACTCAGGAAGGTCTGATTGGTTTCTCATCCTGGTGATCATAGGCAATGAGATCCCAATTAGCTAGGAAATGGGGAAGGTCTAGTCTAGGAGTTTCCAAGCATAAATGATTCAGACTGGGGAGGAGGGAAGGAGAAAAGGTAGGATACAAGGGAAGGGGTAATAGACCTGGGAAGGGATACCACTATAACATAAACAGGCATGGGTGCATATTTTTTAAAACATAGACCTTCAATTCCAATAATTCAAAATAATTCTCTGCGGTCTCTGAGGTAGCAGGAGCAGTGTCTCTTCACTGGCTTCCCCAGTACCATACAGAAAAGTCTCAAAACAGCCAATGACACATACAATCCCACATGTTCAGATGAAAATCATATTTATCTCCAAATATAAAGTTCAGCAGATTCACAGAATAAGAAATACTTCAAAGTTCCCAATCAAGCCAACAAAATAAGAAACATTTTCCAAAGTTTACCAAATATCTCTGCTTGCTTTGTCTTACATGACCTTTCGATCCACAAGCAAAAGAAAGAACAAAGACAAAGAAAATTGATTTCCATCTTGAATAGAAACCTGGTCCACAGTGAGCTTTCTAAGGTACATGGAGCTCTTCTTGTCACAGAGATTTGGGACCTGGGATCAAGTTGGCATTGCCCCTTTCTCAAATGAGAAATTTGTCCTGAGTGGAAACTCTTCCAATGATTTCTTCAGTGCATGAGGCCATTTTTATTTTAAAAGTTGTTGGTGCATAAATGACTAACTTTTGTGGTCTTTTGGAATATATTGACCATGAGCAATGAAATACAAAACAGTCACATCTTCCATGAAATAATCTTTCTTATTGCCTTTGAATGTGCAATAAACCTCATTCTACATATCCTTTATTTGTGTCCCAGGGAGAGGACCCATGATCATTAGTTACCACTTCCTTTTATCTTCTGATTTCAATTAATGACTCATTTCCTTCAACAACATGTCCATTCGAGTCAATAAGTGTTCTGCCTAGAGGCCAATGGACTACCCGAGTCTTACCTTTTCACTGGTCTTCGGTGGCCAACCGGATAAAGGTATTGAGAGAAGAGACTTTCCAGAGTCAAACAAGGGTTAGGCTTTATTCAGGGTCTTGGTTACATGTGCAGGGTGAATTCTTCCTCAGGAGAGAGGAATCCTCCTCCTCCCAAGGGGCAAGGATCATACAGCAAGAGGATGGGAGCGGAAGAGGGGAGGGACCCTCTTCCCTCCAAGGGCCCCTCAGCACGAAGAGCCCCCGGAGGGGACTCCTTATCCAGAAGAAAGCCTTCAGGCTTTCCTGTCCCTGCTTAAGCTCTCCTGCCACATAGTTTGCACGTGAATACCATGCGTGCTCTCAGCCCCTAGCTAATTAACAACAGGTGTGCTCAGACCACGGACCAATCTCAAGGGTGGGATGCTCTCCCCAGCAAGTTTCCCACTGAGAAGAGGTGGAAATGCATGAGATAGCCCGTGTTTCATGCCTCAATCCCCAGCTGTTCCCTAGGGGGCCTCATGAGAACTCTGAGATTTAGAAGTCCTCACCTTTACCTGCCTGAGACTGTCCACGTGAAAACTGAGCTTACACCCCCAACAAATAAGCATTTATTAAGTGCTTACTATATACCAAGCTCTGTGTTAAGGGTTGGGAATATACCTAAAATCAAAGAAAGTCTCTGACCTCAAGAAGCTTATATTCTAATGACAGGACAACACACAAAAGGAAACTGAAGAGGAATGAGGAAAGCGGTCTGCAACTGGGGATTGTGGTGGAGGAAATTCTGGAAATGATGAGTGCAGCCTAGAGGGGAATGAAGACATTACTGGCCTGGGTGCTTTCCTTAAAATTGAACTACTGGGAAGATCCATCCAATTACAGGAAGTGGTCACAAGGGCTGAGTGTACTTTAAGAATGGTAAGCCCAGGTATGGTTGTAACTTTCAGGGTGAGGGAGCTTCTGTGGCATGGATCACTTATCCAGGTCAGCCTCTCCACATATAACTAGGCTGGTACATGAGAGCAGGCAGAGTCTACTGCCAAGATCATTTTCAAAGCCTTTCAATATGGTGGGAAGCTACCAGGCCTCTCTGCATAGCCTTAAGAACTGAGGGTCATTCTTACACCGTAATGAGACATTGGAATATTCCTTTCTGGACAAAAAAAAAAAAAATAATTGATATTTATGTAGTGCTGTGAGGTTTGCAAAGTTTTTTACAAATATTATCTCATGAAAAGACTGGGGATGTTTGGCCCAGAGGAGAGAGGAGGACTATAGATCTCAATTATTTGAAAGGTTATCACATAGGCAGCTAGCATCATGCAGTGTGTTGGATGTTGGACTTAAAATTAGGAGGACCGAGTCCAAATCTAGCCTCAGAAACATATTACCTATGTGATCTTGGTTAAGTCACTTAACCTCTATTTGCCTCAGTTTCCTCAACTGTAAAATGGAGATAATAATAGGACCTACCCCTCAGGATAGTTGTGAGGATCAAATGGGATAATCTATTTAAAGCACTCTGTGAACCTTAAAGAGCTATATAAATTGTAGCTATCATCATCATCATTATATTGGTTTAGCTTGGCCTCAGAAAATAGGAATAGGAGCAGGAACTCTAAATTGCAAGGAGACGATGTAGGCTTGAAATAAAAAACCCAAACATCCTATTAGAACTGACCCAAAGTGAAATGGGTTATCTCCAGAACTATCGAATCATTGATTCAGAGCTGGCAAAGACCTCCAATGTCATTTGATGCATTTAATAGATGAGGAAAGTGAGGCCCAGAGAGGTGAATCAGGCCCAGTGTACCACAGCTAGTAAGGAGCAGAGCTGGGTCCCTGACTGCTAAGCCAGCTCTTGTTCCATTAGACTGAGTGGGCTGCCAAGCTTTCCTGGTTAAGGAGACTTCCCAGCACCAGCTGAATGGCCCTTCGCCAGGTACATTGAAGGGACCATTCTTGCTCAGATACAGGTTAGCCTTTGAGGTACCTCCCAGTTCTTGGCTTCTGTGATTCTGGGATAAAAATACTTTCCCTACTGGAATGGCCTCAAGCATCAAATGTGAAAGCATAATATAAATAGGAAGCACTAATTAAGATAATGGATTGTTGGAGGCCATCTGGAAAGTCTACACGGCACAATTTTTTTGTGTTTATAGAATTTTCCTCTCCAGGGGAAGAGTTCTCAACCAGTTTAGAACTTAACTAGTAGCTTTTTGAAAAATATTTTTAGTGACTTTCAGTAATCCCAGGTATCTTATTTTATGCATTAAAAATATGATTCTGAGAGGGCTTCACAAGACTGCCCAAGGCTGAAGACACAAGGAAAGAGGAGGAGCCCTTCTGGAAGTTTAGACTGCTGTTCCCTGTTTCAGCCTTTCAAGTACCTAGATTAGCAGCAAGGATCATAGATTTAGAGCTGTAAGGGACCTTAAATGTCCCTGAAGTTTCTTAAGTTAATGGACTTTCATGAAGTCCTATGGCTAGTTAGTGTCTGAGGCAGAATTTGAACCAAGGTCAAGCTGACTCCAAGTCCAGTACCCGATCAGGTTACAGCTTCTAAGTTAAGGTACTCTAGCACATGGGACAAGTTAAGGCATAAAGCAGGTGATTGATTTGCCTGTGGTCATGAAGCATTTGGGCCTGGAGTTGGGAGTTAGACCCCAGATATTTTGGATCTTCTCCTTTCTCTATTGTGCTGGGCCCAAGCAGTCAGAGGGCCTAGTATGATGGTCCTGGGTCATCCTGGGGCCAAAGAGGAGCAGGAGTGTCCTGTGACCCATAGGAGGCTTTTTAGCGCCTCTCCTTCTGGCCTCACACCATCTTCTCTGGATTTGTGTCCCTCACTATCCCTACGGCCAAACCCCACAGCTACTGCATTTATTACTATTTATAGGTGCCCATAGAACTTCAGGGATTGGACAGGGGTGAGGGGAGCTTCTCAGAAAGGAGAAAAGCATGTTTTTAATTCCTTATTTTTAAACTCATTTGGGACTGCTGTGTGCCAGCATGTTTCTTTACATCCTAATGAGTCCAGTGAAGAAGTCCAGCTGCTTATTTCAAGCTGTAACTGAAAAGGCTGCCTTTTTATTTGAGGAAAAGCACCATTTGGTGAGGACATGTCAACTTGGTGCCTGGGAGAAAGAGCAGAAGAGGGGCAGGGGGATTGGAAGGGGGAAAGAGAGACAGAGACAGAGAGACAGACAGAGACAGAGAGACAGAGACAGAGAGAGAAAGAGAGACAGAGACAGAGAGACAGAGACAGAGAGAGAAAAAGACAGAGACAGAGAGAGACAGAGACAGAGAGAGACAGAGAGAGAGAAACAGACAGTGAGAGATGGAGACAGACGGAGACAGAGAGATAGAAGGAGAGAGAGACAGAGAGAAAGAGACAGAGAGAGAGACAGAGAGAGAAAAAGAGACAGAGAGAGAGAGACAGAGAGACAAAGAGGGAGAGAGAGAGAAAGACAGAGAGAGAGAGAGAAAGACAGAGAGGTCTGGGCTGGGCTTTGATTAGCAGAGATTTGACAAACCATCATAGACACTTTCCATCCAGTCCTTTTTCCCTTAGAGACCCCAGGGACCAGCCATGGTCACGCTTGAATTTTTCACCCCTGTTTTGTTAGCAACCAGTTCAAGGTGTTAGTGGTTCGCTGTTGTGATTCCGACAGCCCTGCCAAAATTTCAACTCCGTTGGTGCTGACATGGGACATTCTTTAAGAGACTACAGTCCAGAGGTAAAAGCAGCTAGGTGTCACAGTGGATAGAATGCTGGGCTTTGAATCAGGAAGACTCATCCTTCTGAGTTCATATCCAGCCTCAGATACTTCCTAGCTGTGTGACCCTGGGCAAGTCATTAACTCTGTTTGCCTCAGTTTCCTCATCTGTAAAATGAACTGGAAAAGGAAATGGTAAATGACTCTAGTATCTCTGCCCAGAAAACTCCTGATGGGGTCATAAATAATTGGGAAATGCCTGACCAACAATCCAGAGGTTTGAAATCATGCTGAGAGAACAACATATGTACTCTACCAAATTCAGGGAAACGTTTCAAGATGAATTACCCAACGAAGGAAGAAAGTAGAGCTGTTTTCCTTCCCGCAGAGTGTTCAACATTAAAAAAAAAAAAAGAAAGCTAGCGTTTATGTAATAATGTTTAGCACTTATATAGTGTTTTAAGGCTTGCAAAGTACTTCCCATAAATTATGTAATTTGATTCTCACAACAACCCTGTGAGCCAGGAGAGAGGGTTAATGGTTTACTCAGGGTTGCTAGTATTTGAGACAGGATTTGAACTCAGATCTTCCTGCTTTTAGGTCTATACTATGCTAGCTGGTTGTGAAAAGAAAACAAAGAAGAGAGAAGAGGGAGGAGAGAAGAGATTAAAGAAAAAGAGTGAAGAGAAAAGGGAATAAAAAAGGAAGGAAGGAAAGAAACAAGGAAGGAAGGAGGGAAGGAGGAAAGAAAGGAGAAAGAAAAGAAGGAAAGAAAGGAAGGAAGCAAGGAAAGGAGGGAGAGGATGGGAGGAAGAGAAGAAGGAAGGAAAAAAGAAGGGAGGGAGGAAGAATAAAGGAAAGAAAGGAAGGAAAGAGAGAGAGGAAAGCAACAGAATCCATTCCATTTGTCACACACTTTCCCTGATCGGCTGATATGCTGCAGACAACTCTGACTGAACCGTCTGGGACGTCCATGCTTCACCAGGCAGCCTGCTCTTGGAAGGGAATGGATTGTGCTTGTCCGGTAGCTATGATGAAAGGATAAGGGTCACGCTGAGAAAAGCCCTTTCTAAACCTTAAAACATCAGATAAATGGGAGTTACTATTATTAAACCAAATGTGCTGGTCCATAATAGAAGGGAATGTGCATGGGAGGAAAAGGAAGATTGAAGGCAGGGCTGTAAGTAGGAATTCTGGGAAGGAGCAGCTGGAGAGATGTTTCCAGGGTATGGGGCTGGGGCTGAAGCTACTGCTGCTGCCACGCCTGGGTCAGGGAGGGATTCACCTGGATTCTGGGACAGTGCACCAGCCTTCATCTTCCAAGGCATCACAGAGGCCTCTTGGGCAAGCCTGTCAGCCAGGGGCATTTGGGTGGGGGGGTAGTGGCAGCCGGTTCTCCAGGGAGCTCAGCTCAGGCCTCTGCAGCACAGCTGATGGACCCCTGGCCCACCACTGCTAGGGAGGGGGTTTGGGGCCAGGGAAGTGGCCAGTGGAGGATGGGTAGGAGCGGTAAGGTCTGGACCAACTCCTCTGGCTCCAAATTGGATAGTCTCATCTCTTCACAATCTGACTTCTAAATAAACATGACCTTGGACACAGTCACCGTAAGCGTGACCACCTACCCTAGGGGACCTTGGTGACTATGTGGATTGCTGGCCTGTGGGCTTCCTCTCTGAAATCCACTTAAGGAAAGGCCGCCTGGAGAAAGGACAGGCTTTCAGCCTTTGGATAATGAAACTGAGGTGATCATTATTCTAATTTAATTTGACCAGCAGAGGGCACTAAGAAATGTCCTTAAAGGAATGAAAAGGACCTGCAGTGTGGTAAAAGGGGAGGGTTGGTCATGCCGGGAAATCCTCATTCTCTTACTGTGTAACCTCACTAACAGGTTTGACTGAATGTCAAGAGGTTGGGATGGGGAAGGGGAAGGGAAGACCAGCCTGACTTCCTGAAAATCTTCATTGTATTTTCAAAGAAATGAAGTTTTGTTTCTTCCAAAGAGCAAAATTAAAAAGTAAGCCATGAAAAGGAATGCCAACAGCTAAGGAGGTTTGGGGCTTCCCATGGTAATGTCTAGTGGTGAATATTACTTACTTATGCATGTCTTAAGGTCTCACTTGTTGTAAACTCTTGGAAGAGAAACTATGTCTTACTGATCTTTGAGTTGGAGGCAACATTTAGCACATAGTCAGGGCTTAATAACACAGTAGGCACACAAAACAACCTTAAAAATTAATCTTTATTTAAAAAATGAAGAAATCCATAAAAGAAGTCTCTGCTAAGGAAAACGAATAAATACAGTTAATAGGGAACGAAAATACAAGACAAGGGAGGAGATATTATCTGTCCTTGATGAATTCAAGTCACCAAGCCCATATTAATTATATCCTTTGGTGGTGAAAGAGCTTTCAGATGTGCTTGCTGCTAGGTGTCAAAGTGGTTAGAACACTGGACCTGGAGTCAGAAGGATCTGGGTTCAAATCTCGACTCAGATACTAGATGAATGCCTCTGGGCAAGTTACTTAATCTCTGACCCAGTTTTCTCAACTGAAAGACAGGGATAATAGGAGTACCTACCTACTAAGGTTGTTGTGAGCAGCAAATAAAATAATATTTGTAAAATGCTTAGCACAGTGCTTGGCACATAGTAAAGGCTTAATAATTGTTTGCTTCTTTCTTTTTTGATACCCCATCAGTAATATTTTTAAAATCATAGAAAACAGGGAAGGTACTGCAAGATTGGAGAAAGCCAAACATTGCCCCGATTTACAAAAAGGGAAGAGGACAGCCAGAAAACTAACTAGAAGCCAGTAAGTGTGACTTCTATCCCTGGGAGAATGGATCAGTACAGAGATGAGGAATGTGTAGAAAGGGATACATTGATTATAAAAGGGCCAATATGGCATCAGCAATAATAGGTCATACCAGACTTACCTCATTTCCTTTTGACAAGGTTGGACAGAAGGATCTTGTAGAAATAGTTTACCTAGATTTTAACATAACATTTGATGAAATATCACATGATATTTTGAAGGAGAAGATGGAGGAATGTGAACTAAATGATAATCCATTGGATTCAAGATTCCAAGTGTAGTTGTGAGTTGTCCAGTGGTCATATGACAGGAGTTTTCCAGTGTAATACTGTGAGGATCTGGGTTTGGCTGATGTTGCTGAACAATTTTTTTAAATCGGTGACTTGGATAAAGACATAGATGATATGTTAGGAGTTGTATGACAAAATCAGGCTTCAAAAGGATCTTAACAGATGAGAGCACTGGGCTGAACCCAGTTGGGATAAATTTAAAGTCTTATCCTTGGGTACAAAAAAATCAACTTCACAAGTTCAAGATTGGGGAGCCCATGGTCAGTTATTTAGCAGCTGTCCTGAAAAAAACATCTGGAGGTTTAAGTAAACTGCAGACTCAATTGGGACTGTCAGAGTGAAGTGGAAGCTAAAAGTTAATGAGGCTGCATGTAAGAGGGGCAAAGAATTCAAGAACAGATTGCTTGTATAGGGAGACCGGTCATTCCTGAGCTCTGCTGATAAGCTGGAGAGTGTCTAAGGAAGGGGCAACTAGGATGGCAAAGGGGCTTGATTCCATGACACATGAAGAAGCTAGGCAGTTGGGAGAGTATTTATTTGTCTTATCTCCCCTATAAACTGTAAGTTCCTTGAGGGCAGGGACAGGATGCCATTTTATCTTGGCTAAATTGAATGTAATTCCTTTGAACTAATTGTTTGAGAGGGAGTAGTTATAAAATATTTCACTGGCACCTTGTTTGTATGTGTGTGTGGGGGGGTATATATGTGTGTCTCCCATTGGCATTATGGATTGATGAGTGAGTTTTGGAGACATAAGGAGCCACCTTCAAATCCATATTGATAGACCTCTGATTAGTCACTTGGGGCAGCTAGGTGGTGCAATGGAGGATCTGGAATCAGGAGGACCTCAGTTCAAATCTGACCTCAGACATGCTTATTATATGACCCTAGGCAAGTCACTTAACCCTGATTGCCTCAGTTTCGCCATTTGTAAAATGAGCTAGAGAAGGAAATGGCAAATGACTCCAAATATCTCTTCCAAGAAAACCCCAAATGGGGTCATGAAGAGTCTGAAGGAACTCAACAGCAACAAATTCACTTATCCTCACTTCACTTTAGTTTCCTCAATTATGAAATAGGGATTTCTTATTCTCAAGAGCAAACCCCAAAATCTGAAATAGTTTCAGAAAGAAATATATTAGATTGTACTTAGGTAAGCAATTTTGTGAGGAGGCAACTTGAAAGAAAGGTAGATTGAGACGGATATCAGTAAATGTAAACATTTGATAAAACTTTCACAAAATCAAAATAGAAAGGTTACCGGAAACACAAACTTGGATGGACTCCATATAAGACCTAAGTGAGGAACCAAGCCCCAGGGGAATCCCAAATTCCTTGTAGTCATCTCTAGCATTTCTGAAGGATACTAAGGTCAGGGCAACATTCTGGGTTCAAACAATCTCTAGTCACATAAAAATTAGTTTTAAATAATAAATAATCTACAGGGTAATAGTAGCTCTTACCTCACAAGGTTGTTGTAACAATCAAGAGAGATCATATTTATATAGATATGTAGATATGACATATACACACATGTAAAGTGCTTTGCAAACCTTAAAGCACTATATAATTTTTAGCTATTTTATTTTATTAACACATTATTAATAATAAGAAATTACTTCCCTTTGTCTTCTTTGTTACAGAGAAAGCTGTCCAGTAAGGAACCAAAGCAGTTTCGCAGCCAAAATGCTCCAGAAAGCAGCTATCATCAAATATTTAAGAACCCAGAACAAGGATTGCTAATGTCCCCTCAACTGCTTATTCAGGCCATTGAGTGAAGAGTGGGGAATGATGATATCTTAAAAAAAAAATAAAGCCTAATTACTCCTGTCAAAAGAATTGATTGCAGAGCCTGAGGGTGACGTTGTTCCCTGGAGGAGACTGTGTTCCCTGGGTCAGGGCTGTTCCCTCCATCCTTCCTGGCTCATCTCTTGTTGAAAGGATCCTTTTCCTGGAATTGCATTTGGCCCCTTTGAAAACTGCTCCTAAATACGTAAATTAGTATATTGCTGTCATTAGAGATTCCACTGGCAAGGGAGGCATTTATTGGTACATTCAGCTGCCTGTTGAAGGAGTTGAGAGAGAATTGAGTGTTGTGGTGGAAAAAGAGAACAGGACTTCAGTCATTCAACCAAAAGGCATTTATTATGCAGCTCTTAATGTGCTGGACACTGTGCTAAGCCCTTCAAGTCAAAAGACTTGGGTTCAAGTTCAGATCCTTGATATTGTGTGTATTGGGGTATTCTTCAACCCAGAGGTCCTAAAATCCTTCAAGAGAATAAATCTTTGGTCCATTTGGCTGGAGGTCAACAATTTGGGAGGCAAAGCTACAAGGTAAAAGGTTTAATTAGCATTAGCAGTTGAGCTATTGCCAGGTGGTTGGCAACTCAGCGGAAAGAAAGGGATATACTCACAATTGCAGGTGACAAACATAGCTTATTAGGTGAGATCTTATTTGGGAGGTTGAGTCATAGGGATTTGGTGGAGAATGTCAGGGTCTCAGGTGTTGCCATGGATCAGATTTGTTTCAGTGGTGATGCTTTCGCTGTTATTAATCTTGCCAGAGCATATGTATAGGGCAGAGGGGATGGGGTGTCTCTTTTTAATCCCATTAGAATATCTGGTGGGTCAAGAGGTCTCTAAATTAATGGAAGTCTCCTTCAAAATAGAATCAGTGAGCTTATCATGTTGTTGTATAACACCAAGATGGAGTCTGTCTCTAAACAACTCTGCAACTCCATTTCTTGGACCTCAAAGGTTATTTTTTGGGGGGAGATGTTTCTCTAGACTCAAAGCCTATGTCTTCCACATAAAACTGATAGTATCTATTATCTTCCCTGTAAGACTACTTTGTTTTTATTTTTAATATATTTTTGCTTACATTTATTTAAGTAGGATCTTAGTTTAGAGACACTGAAACTCTGATAGACAGCTCAGGCAGTACTGAGGCGTTCTCAATCTCTCTCTAAAGGAGTCCCAGATACTTTCACTGAAAGAAACCCATAGTAGAAGAGAAAGTTGTCCTAATACTAACTTAGGTCATGAATAACACACTCAGTAGGGCTATCTTACCCTACAGGAAAGTGGGAAAGGAAAAGGATAAGGGAGAGGGGCTGATAGAAGAGAGGATGGATTGGGGGAGACAGTAGTAAGAAGCAAAACACTGGAGGATGGACAGGGTGAAAGAAAAAAGTACAATAAACAGGGGAAAAACAGTATGGAGGAAAATGCACAGTAATTCTAGCTATGAAAAAATGTTTACAAGTTTCTCTGATAAAAGCCTCATTTCTTAACTGAGAACTGAGTCAAATTTATAAGAATTTAAGTCATTTCCCAACTGATAAATGGTCAAAGGATATGAACAGGTACTTTTCAGATGAAAGAATCAAAGATATCTACAGTCATATAAAAATGTTCTAAATCACTTTTGATTAGAAAAATGCAAATTAAAACAACTCTGAGGCATTACCCCATACATATCCAATTGACTAATATGACAGAAAAGGAAAAGGACAAATGTTGGAGGGGATGTAAGAAAACTGAGACACTACTGTTGGTAGAATTGTGAACTGATCTGACCATTTTGGAAGGTAATTTGGAATTATGCTCAAAGGGCTATATAACAGTGCATTTGACGCAGCAATACTATTACTAGGTCTCTATCTCAAAGAGATAAAAGGACAAAGGACGTATATGTACAAAAATATTTATAATGGCTCTTTCATGACAAAATTAGAAATTGAGGGGATGCGCATCAATTGGGGAATGTCTGAACAAGTTGTGGCATATGATTGTGATGGTATGCAATTATTGTTATGTCAGAAGCGATGATCAGGATGCTCTCAGAAAAACCTGGGAAGACTTACATGAACTGATGGAAAGTGAAATGAGCTGAACTAGGAGAACATTATACATAGTAACAGTAATACTGCATGATGATGAGATGTGGACAACTTAGCTTTTCTCAGTAATACAACAATACAAGACAACTCCAAAAGGCTTATGATGAAAAATGCTACCCACCTCCTGAGAAAGAACTGATGGAATCTGAACACAAGTCAAAGCATACTTTTTTAACTTTCTTTTTTTTGGTTTGTGTTTTCTTTCATAACATGACTAATATGGAAATATGTTTTGCATGACTGCACATGTATAACCTAAATCAAATTGCTTGCCTTTTCAGTGAGGGAGGGAAGGAGGGAGGGAGGATATTTGGAACTCAAATTTTGAAAAATGAATGTTAAAAATTGTCTTTACATATAATTGGGAAACATGAAATATTAAGTAGAAAAATTATGTTAAAAAAGAAAGGTTATGAATATAAATAGACCAGTATAAGTAAATATGGAGCTCACCTCAAGGCAGTCTTATTGAGGGGAGATACAAAATGCAGGGCAGTTGGGATAGATGGTAGAAAGCAGTTGGGCCTGCTAGGCTCCTGAGTGGAATTGGGTACACTCCTGGGGCACCAGAGGGGATGAGGTACCCTCTCCCCAACAAGGAAAGTTCTGTAGATGGGTCTTATCTATAGCTAGCTGGACCAGGTCTTGGGGGCAGGGAGTGAGGAGCCTGGACCAGAGGACTGATGCTCATAGTTGGAGGAGAAAAGACTCCAGGGAAATTGGAGGCTAGCTGCTATTCAGACTTCCTGTGGGTAGTAAAAGGGCCTTTGTGCCTTTGTTGCTGGTCTTATTTTGATGTGGCAACTCAAGGACTTTTTAAGCTTCCTGGGGGCTTCTTCCTTTAGCAGATTGAGGAGGCTACTGTATTTCTTACAGAAGCATATGTGTTCAAAGCCACCATAACTTCCTTCTTAGAAGGAAGTCCCTGAATAGAGAATTAAATGCCTCACATTCCAGAGAGAAAAAGGAAAAGAGAGCACCAGAGCACTCCTTTTAAAGTCTATTAAAGGGATGGTTCTTCCTGCCTCAGTGACCATTCCTGTTTGTTGCATCCCCTCCCCTGCTGACGTTATGAGGGTGTCATCCTAGAGGCCCAAGTCTTTCATCAGTGAACCAGCTCATATAGCCCACCAGAATGGAATAGAAATAATCTGCAACAGAAGGGGCCCAGTACCAAGGAGAGGGCCTGTGCTTGAATTCCAGATCGGCTACTAGTACCTGAATAAGCCTGGCTACGTTGCTTCTGCCTTCTGGATTTCCTCATCTAGAAAATGGGGGAGAGCAGAAAATAATCTCTATATCCTATGATTGTCCCACATGTCCAGCATGGTGGGAAATACCAAAGGACTGGGGGGGAAAGGCTACTTTGCAATTCCTTTACAGAAAAAGTCAATGGTCTTTTCTCATTTCTCTTCCTTTCCAACCTCTGTTCAATTTGTGGCACTGGCAAAGACCTTTGGTAACGCTGCTTTTTTTCTCTTGGTTCTCCTATCTATCTGGCCACTTCCTTTAAGACTTTTGCTGGACCAGGATCCTCTTCTCTATCTTGGGTGTCTTCCTCTCCTCTCCTCTTTTTCCGTTTTTCTTCTCTCTCTGTCTCTTTGCTTTTCTCTGTTTTTCTCTGTCTCTGCTTCCCTCTGTCTCTCTTGCTTCTCTGTCTCTGTCCTCTGTTTTTCTCTGTCTCTCCTCTCTGTTTTTCTGTCTCCTTTTTCTCTCCTATTTTTCTCTCTCTTGATTCTGTCTCTCCTATTTTTTCTGTCTCTCTTGCTTCTCTCTGTCTTTCTTGCTTCTCTTTCTCCTCTCTGTTCCCCACCCCCTCTTCCCTTCCCCCCCATGGCCATCTCATCAACTACCATGGAGCTGCCTCCATGCATGACTCCTAGAATGCTCTTCCCCTTCATCTCTCCTCAGAATCCCTGGCTTCCTTCAAGACTCAGTTTGAATCCCGCCCCTACTTGGTAGGAGGCTTTCAGCACCTCCCCCAGCTATTAATGAATCCCCTCTAAGGTAACCTCCCTTCCACTCTGCATGGATTTCACATATGTTGGATTACCCCACCGGAATGTGAGCTCCCCAGGGGCAGGGGCTTTTCACTTTTTATTTGTATCTTTTGTACTAGGAACAATCAAGTGCTTTCAAATTTTTTTATTTTCAATCATTTGTAGCTGGTGGACTAGAGATGAATCAGACAGCCCCCTGGAGAGTGTAGCCCACTCTTCTCCTCTTCTCTGCCTGAGAGAAGACAGAGGAAGCATCAGCTGAGATTGGGGAGAAAGCTGGTAACTTGAGCCCAGGAGGCTCCAGCTGGGAGGTAGGGAGAGAACCTGGGAACCTGGGGAGCAGAAGCAGGAGTAGGGCAGACAGAGGCTGTTGAATGAGGTCCAGCATGGCTGACTAGGTTCCCCTGGGGCTGCCATTGTTCTGTGGAGCACACCAACTGGGTAGTAGCAAGCCAAATGCAGCCTGAGTGGGAGCGTGCTCCTGCTACCTCTCAGCTACAGAGTCCAAGCCCAGGGAGGGGGAGGGGGACTCTCTCCTTACTTCTGTCTCTCTCCTTTGGTATAGGTGGAGCTAAAATACTAAAACCCACCAAGTTCTACTTTGACCACCCCTCTTCTCCCCCCACCCCATGGTAGATTGTAAGCCTGTTCCTCTTTGTAAATGAGCTTGTTCCCACTGTCTGTGGGTCTGCCATTACTTGAGATTTCAGTGTGCATGGTGGGGCCAGCTCAGAGGGGTTTTGTATTTCATAGGCTATCTAAGGCAAGACCCTGAAATTCTGGCGGGGAGGTTAAGCCTCCCTGGAGGTTACCGAGTCAAAGTTTCATTTTTTAGGAAGGAGCCTATATGCTTTGCTAAAAGCAGATCTTTTAAAAGAGAATTCCATACCACTCACCTCCCTAGAGGGAGTCTAAAGCCAGGAGGAGAGGGGAGTATGATTTTGACTTTTGAAAAAAGTGTTTTTATAGCTGACCTTTGTAGTCCTATGTATTTTATTTAGTATAATTTTAAAAAAAAAACATACATTCTGAGAAGGAATCCATAAGGAGTTTACCTATCGTATCAGGGGTCCAAGACACATATGAAAAATCAGATTAGGAACCCTTGCCTCAGTGGAAAAGAGCCTAAACTTCCATTATCATATTACCTAGGAGAGAGCTCACAAGAGGTTGAACTCTTCAGTTCCCCACTCCCTCCTGTCCCTCCCTTCTTATCTCCTTCTCCTCCTCCTTCTTCTCCCCCTTCTTTTTCCATCTCCCTCCTCTCCCTCTCCTTCTCCTCCCTTCTCTCTCTATCTCTTCTCTTCCTCTCTCCCTTTCTCCCCTTTCTCTTTCCCTACCTTTCCCCTCTCTCACTTTCTCCTCCCTCCCCTACCTGTTATATATTCATATATATATATACACACACACATACATATATATATATACACATATATATATGCTATATATTCATTCTTTCATTCAGAGATCATACAGTTACTAAAGCATAGCAGGGTTGTGATCCAGAAGGAATATCCAAAATGATGAAATCACAGAGCCTTGAAGTATGTATTTTATAATTATTAGCTCACATTTTATTTCCACTGTTAGGTTATAATCTCCTTGAGGACAGGATCCAGGGCAACTTCATTTTTCTCTCTTTCGCAGGGTCTAATTTGGTGCTTTGTACAAAGCAGAAAGGAATCAATAATAAATGTTTCTCACATGAATAACTGATTGTGACCATTACTTTGTCTTGTTCCTGAATCTCAGTTTGTCTCCCCAGCTATCCTGTACTGTAAGTTGAGGGACTATGTCTCACGCTTTTTAAAATATATATATATATATTTTTATTTAATTTTAGTTTCAACATTCATTTCCACAGGATTTTGAGCTCCAAATTTTCTCCCCATCTCTTCCCTCCCCCACCCCAAGACACTGTGCATTCTGATTTCTAATCTGCCCTCCCTTCTATCACACCCCTCCCTTTCCTTAACCTCATATTCTCTCTTTTCTTGTAAGGCAAGATAGATTTCTATACCCCATTACCTGTATTTCTTATTTCCCAGTTGTATGCAAAAGCAATTCTCAACATTCGTTCCTAAGACTGTGAGTTCCAAATTCTCTCCCTTCCTCCTTCCCCCCCACCCCATCCCTACTGAGAAGGCAAGCAATTCAGTATAGGCTATACATGTGTAGTTATGCAAAAACTTCCATAATAGTCATATTGTGAAAGACTAACTATATTTCCCTCCATCCTATCCTGCCCCCCATTGCTTCTGTTCTCTCTTTGGATCCTGTCCCTCCCCAAGAGTGTTCACTTCAAATTGCTCCCTCCTCCTACTGCCCTCCCTTCCATCATACCCGCCACCCTGCTTTTCCCCTTCTCCCCCACTTTACTGTATTGTAAGATAGGTTTTCATACCAAAGTGAATGTGCATTTTATTCCTTCCTTTAGTTGAATGTGATGAGAGTAAGCTTCATGTTTTTCTCTCAGTTCCCCTCTTTTTCTCTCCACTGAAAAGTCTTTTGCTTGCCTCTTTCATAATTATGAGAGATAATTTGCCCCATTCCATTTCTCCCTTTCTCCTCCCAATATATTTCTCTCTTACTGCTTAATATCATTTTTTAAGATATGATCCCATCCTATTCAATTCACCCTGTGCTCTCTGTCTCTCTCTCTCTCTATGTGTGTGTGTAATCCCACCCAGTACCCAGATACTGAAAAGTTTCAAGAGTTAGAAATATTGTCTTTCCAGGTAGGAATGTAAATAGTTCAACTTTAGTAAGTCCCTTATGACTTCTCTTTGCTGTTTACTTTTTCATGCTTCTTTTCATTCTTGTGTTTGAAGGCCAAATTTTCTTTTCAGCTCTGGTCTTTTCATAAAGAATGCTTGAAAGTCCTCAATTTCATTGAAAGACCAATTTTTCCCCTGAAGTATTATACTCAGTTTTGCTGGGTAGGTGATTCTTGGTTTTAGTCCTAGTTCCTTTGACTTCTGGAATATCCTATTCTATGCCCTTCTATCCCTTAATGTAGAAGCTGCTAGATCTTGTGTTATCCTGATTGTATTTCCACAATACTTGAATTGTTTCTTTCTGGCTGCTTTCAATATTTTCTCCTTGACCTGGGAACTCTGGAATTTGGCGACAATGTTCCTAGGAGTTTCTCTTTTTGGATCTCTTTCAGGCGGTGTTCTGTGGATTCCTTGAATATTTATTTTGCCCTCTGGTTCTAGAATCTCAGGGCAGTTTTCATTGATAATTTCATGAAAGATGATGTCTAGACTCTTTTTTTGATCATGGCTTTCAGGTAGCCCCATAATTTTTAAATTGTCTCTCCTGGTTCTATTTTCCAGGTCAGTTGTTTTTCCAATGAGATATTTCACATGATCTTCCATTTTTCCATTCTTTCGGTTTTGTTTTGTGATTTCTTGGTTTCTCATAAAGTCATTAGCCTCCACCTGTTCCATTCTAATTTTGAAAGAACTATTTTCTTCAGTGAGCTTTTGAATCTCCTTTTCCATTTGGCTAATTCTGCTTTTGAAAGCATTCTTCTCCTCATTGGCTTTTTGAACCTCTTTTGCCAATTGAGTTAGCCTATTTTTCAAGGTGTTATTTTCTTCAGCATTTTTTTGGGGTCTCCTTTAGCAGGGTGCTGACCTGCTGTTCATGCTTTGACTGCATGTCTCTCATTTCTCTTCCCAGCTTTTCCTCCACCTCTCTAACTTGATTTTCAAAATCCTTTTTGAGCTCTTCCATGGCCTGAGACCATTGAGTGGGCTGGGATATAGAAGCCTCTTTCCCTGATGGTAAGCATTGTTCTTCCTCATCAGAAAGGCAGGGAGGAAATGCCTGTTCACCAAGAAAGTAACCTTCTATAGTCTTATTTCTTTTCCCTTTTCTGGGCATTTTTCCAGCCAGTGACTTGACCTCTGAATATTCTCTTCACATTCACCTCGCCTCCTGATCCTCCCAGCCAGCGCTTGGGGTCTGAGATTCAAATGCTGCTTTCCAGCCTCAGGGCTTTTGGCGGGGGCAGGGCTGCTATTCAGTGTGAGATTAAGTTTAGGTGGTCAGGTAGGGCTCAGTTCCCTCAGGGGTTTTATGCAGAGACCTTCAACAATGGATCCAGGCTCCTGCCTGCTTGGGGAGCCCTGGTCTGCCACTGCCTCAGCTGCTGCCTCCAGAGGGGGCCTGAGTTATGGGGGCACCCCACTCCCCTCTCGACCCGCCAAAGAGACCCTCTCACCTACCCCTGTCACCTGTGGGTGGAGGGACCCGCACGGCTGCTGGAGATTCCGTCCCTGAAGCCTGCTTGGATCAGCTCCTCTCGGTGCCGCAGGGGCAGCAGGGCTGTGCTGGGCTCCCAGTCTGTGGTGCCCAGTCTGCGGCGCGAAGGACCTTTTGCAAGAGGTTTGCAGGTCCCTCTGGAACAGAAATCTCCTTCGCTCCACTGTTCTATGGCCTCTGTTGCTCCAGAATTCACCATGAGTTCCTTTTTACAGATGTTCTATGGGTTGTGGGTTCGGAGCTATGTGTATGTGCGTCTTTCTACTCTGCCATCTTGGCTCCCTAAGGCTCCTTTTATAAAGAGCTGTTAAGGATGAAAAATGCAGAATAAGTGGTGGGTTTTTTTGTGCAAAGGGAGAAACATATATTGTTGATTGATGTGAGGTGTTGCTGCTGTTAAAGGTGAATATTTTCATACATATTATGAATAGAGAAATTATTTTGCTTTAATATGCAATTGGGACAGTGAGGTTGTAGAGTGGATAGAGCATTGGTCCTAGAGGCAGAGGGACCTGAGTTCATATCTGCCTGTTAACCCTCAGCAAGTCACTTAACCCTGATTGGCTCCAGAACAACAAATATACAATGCACATGTGTATGAAGAAACAGCTTCATGAAGGAATTTTAGACAGTTTTGGAGGACAAATAATCTAGAGTGTAGTGTAGCTGTTATTGTCAACAATGTGGAGTAATGCCTTGCTTGTATAGGAACAGTTTAATATTATAAGAAGGCAGAAGATCTTTTATTTATTAAAAAATAGAAGAGGGTGAGGATGGAGAAACGCAATTTCAAGGCCAACAAAGAGACAGACTACTATCGTGAGACCTTCAAAGAGCATGATGGTTATCACAGCTAATTTGCTGGGACATACCTAGGTGTGTTTATGACTAAAGTGAGTAAAACTGAAAAAAATGAGAAATCATACATTTGAAGGCAGAGATGATTTTAAAGGGATAAGGGGAAATCTGAGGAGCTGTGATTTTCAAAGTAAAAGATGAATCATAAAGTGGGGAGGGTCTTGTTTAAGTAATTGGATACAGCAGCAGCAGTGGCAACAACAGCTGAAAATGAATTGAAGACCCAGGAGAGGTTCTGAACATCTGCTCTGAGCTGTGGCAGTTAGAAGCACTCAGCTGACAGAAGGCTTCACCTGAGTGATCCCCAACTGGTCACAGGGAACTGACTTCATTGGCCAAAAGCTCCAGTGATAGCTATTGCCTTTCAGCACCGAAAAGAAAAAGCTGGTGAGTGGGTAGGGGAGGTTTGCAATCTTTGGATACCCAGGAAACTTTCTTAAAGAGCCAACCTGAGCTGTATTGCTGAGAGCTCCATTCTGATTGGTTAGTGCGGCAGCATCCTGGTGAGCTACGCTGGTTTGTGTAAAACAGGGAGAACAAATTAGATGAGCTTTGCTATACTCTGGCATAAAGAGTCATTATTCACATTAAGATATAACATTTTCTGGATGTCCTTTTTAGGGTTACATGAAACAGCTTTTAAAACTAGATCTGAGTAGAAAATAGAAGATGATTTCCCCAGTTGAAGAGCTATGAAGATCAGTAGTCAAAGAGTGAGCAAAAGAAGTAATTTTGTGTGGTGCAGATATTTCTGAATAGACCCACAACATTGAAGTTTGTAGCCCAGAGGGTAGCTAGATGGCACAGAAGATAGAATGCAGGGCCTCGAGTTAGGAAGACTCATTCTTCTAAGTTCAAATCTGACCTTAGACACTTACTATCTATGTGTGACCCTGGGCAAGTCACTTAGTCCTGTTTGCCTCAATTTCCTCATCTGTAAAATGAGCTGGAGAAGGAAATGGCAAACCAGTCCAGTATCTGTGCCAAGGAAACCCCAAACAGGGTCACGAAGAGTCAAGAACGTATGAAAAACAGCTGAACAGCAACTGTAGCCCAGAGTTGTAAGTTACCCTAAGAGCATGAGTTTTCCTTCCTTGTGTACTTTTTTCTCTTCCAGGTTTCCACTAGTGTGTGCCCACTGGTGTGAAAGTGTGATCTGGGCATATATGTGTGTTGTGATGCATTTTATCACTTACTTCTTTTAATATTTTATTATAATTTATTTTGCCTTAAGCAAATGGTTATGTTTAAGATATAAACGTGCGATTATTGACAGTGGCCGGTTGTATCAATATTACATATCATGAGGATGAGGATGAGTTACCTGTCAGTGGCTCATTGTGAAGAAGGAATACTTTGGATGAGGGGAGGAGGAGGACACGCACTAGAGTGGTGACTGGAGGGGCATGCATTTCTACAATAGGGTTGCCCCTCAGACTGAGGGAATTTGAATGTGACGTCTTTGTCTATCCCTAATGGCTCTAGTGTGAGATAATGTTGGAGCATCAGGCCAAACCAGGGAGCAGTGGGGTGTTTCACACACCTAGTGGAGATGTGTGAGGCCCAAGTATGGCCTCATGTATGTGTTCAAACTACTCTGTCTGTAGGACCCACTGTATGACTATGGTTTGTGTTTTTTTTTTTTTTTACTAAAGAGAAGAGGACAGTGGTTGTCATGCTCCAGAAGGCCCATGTTACTTTTGGCAAATTCTTCAAAATCTTTGGACCTCAGTTTCCTTCTTTGTCAAATAGAGAGGTTAGACTAGATAATTAGTCTACTACGAATTACTAATTATTACTAATTACCATTATCTAGTCAAAATCAGAAGAAAAAGAGTCAAGTAGTGGTGTTTGGTGACTACCTACTGAGGGCTGCTGAGGCAGCTATTTGTTGACCAGAGGACAGTGGTCTGCTGTCTTCCAGAGCATATATCCACGAGACAAGATATAACAATCACTGAAGATTTGTCAAATTTGTCAGATTTAACTACTATACACACTTCTGGTGATTCATGTAGGCACAAATGATACTGACAGAAGGAATCTAAAAAGTATTGCCAAAGATTTTGAAGTCTTGGACAAAAAAAAAGTGAAGACTTTAGGAACACAGGCGGTGTTTTCATCGCTGCTGCCCATCAACAAGAGGGGATTCAGAAATGAAAGAAGGATTTGGAAAGGAAACAGCCAGTTAATAAAATGGCATTTGAGAATGGGATATGGATTTCTGGACCACAGTTTAAAATACAGGAATGACAGGCTTCTGGCCAGGGATGGAGTGCACATAAAAATGGCTAGTCAGAATGTTTTTGCCTATTATTTTGCAAATCTATTCAATCAAAAGGGCTTTAAAATGAAAAAGAGGCAGGGAGAAAATTGCCTACATATATTCACTAAGCAAGAAACACCAAAGAAAGTACAACAAAGGTAGAAAATCAAGAAATGCTCAGATTCGAAAGAAACAAAATCTAAGAAAGGAGTCAACAAGTGTACTGGTAAACATATATACACACATGTACAAAATGTATGTAAAAAGTAATATGAATTAGAAATCCTCCCTCACACAACGAGGCACATTTGAATTCCTAGATGTTACAAACTTGCTGGGATGAGATCCAGGACTGGAACATGATTCTGAATAATATTTTATTCAGAAGCAACAGGGTAGGTAAGGAGCAAGCAGTGGAATTGCACAATACAATGTAAATCTTTCTATTTCTATATCATATCCACATATTTTGATACATATAGTATTTATTTTGCATCGTTGACTTTGTTGACATAAACAAATATGAATACCTCTCTGTACAAGGGACAGTATAAAAGGGCTGTGCATGAAAATCGTATATCTCTACTATAGGCAGGTTTTGGGGGTGCATTTCAAATTTAACAAAGTAATTCAATTGCAACACTGTCTTTCTTGTCTAAGTCCTCTTCTGAACTTCCTTCTTCTCTTTTGTTTATTTTTATTTGCTACTTTCATTTTAATAATAGTGATGGTTTTATTAGTTTTCTTTTGTGTTTTTTAATACTGCTATCACTAGCCCTCCACTCACCTCCTAAGTCTCTCCATCCTCACTCCCCAAACCCCAAACCTTCCTTGTAACAAATAGTCATAATCATAAAAAAACCAGTCTCCCTATTGGTAGGGCTTAAAAATGTATATCTTATTTGGCATCATTGTCAATCATGGAGCAGTGATAGGGCATTCATTGACTCCAGTCCTTAAGTGTTTCATGATTGTTCTCCTTTAAATTGTTCTCCTTTAGTTTTGTATGGTTCTCATGCCTTCACTCTGCCTTGTGCTAATCCCCCCAGTTTTTTTCTGAATCTATTTATTAAGTCTTTTTAAGTAGCACCTCCATAGGCCAATATTTGTTCATCCAGGTGATCAAATCCACTTTGTTTTCAGTTCTTTTCTATAAAAACAGTAGAAATGCTGCTGAGTATTTTTTTGTACGTACAGGATATTTCCTTCTTCTTTCTCTGATCTCTTTGGTGTATAACCCTAAAAGTGGTACCACTGGCCAAAGCAGGTACATTAGATGTAGTTCCAAAAAGCTTTCCAGAATGGCTGGAGCAGCTCCTGGCTCCAGTAATGGTGAATTAATATGCCTCCTCCCCGCCTCCCCCAAGTCCTTCCAATAATCATCATTCTCTTTTTTGATCATCTCTGTCATTCTGATGGAAGTGAGGTGGAGCATCAGAGTCACACTGTATTCTCAGAAGATAAATTCATGGGAGGAAATGCAGGAACCAGAGGGAGAAAAGCATTTGAGTGAAAATCAATGGAAGCAGCAATTAAAATGATATTGTGATTGGACATGCCATAGACAGGGGAGCAGGAAAGAATTAGATGAGGAATTTGGGAACAGATCATAAACTCCTAAAGGAAGCTTAGGAAAACAGATCTAGAGTTGGAAGGGACCTTCAAACTCATCTGGTTCAACTCCCTATTTTATTGTATTTTTGGAGGCAATCAGGGTTAAGTGACTTGCCCAGGGTTACACAGCTAGTAAGTATCTGAGGTCAGATTTGAATTCTGGTTCTCCTGACTTCAGGGCTGCTGCTCCATCCACTGCATCATCTAGCTACTCCTCAATCCCTTGGTTTTTTTTTTTTAAACTCCTTTAAAATTTTTATTTTACTTTTAAAAATTAACAGACATTTATTGTCTCTTCCTACTTCCTACTCCCCCTTTCCCCCCATTGAAAAATGAAGAAAGGTGTCTTGTCACAAAATGCACAGCCATAAAAAATAAATTCATGAATTGGCCATGTTCCCACATGCCCATCTCAGTCTGTGTCTTGGATCCATCCCTCTCAGCCAAGGAAGAATCTGCTCTGGAATCACACCTGATCTTTACCTTGATCATTCTTAAATCTTTCAGAGTTGGTTGTTTTTCTAATGTAATTGTTATTTCAGAAATCGTTTTTCTGCATTTTGTTCCCTTTACTCCATACAACTTCCTCCAAACCTTCCCAAGTTTCTTTGAAATTGTGCCTTTTGTTATTTCTCACAGCACAGCAGTGTTTCATTACATTCCCATACCAACCAGCAGGCTGCTGCAATAGCCCAGGCATGGGGATGATGAGGCCCTGTGGTGGCATTGTCAGAAGGGGTGAAGATGGAGGTAAAAGGAACACGGCTTGTCAGCAGGTCAGACGTGTGTGTGCATACGTGTGTGCGTGTGTGTGTGTGTGTGTGTGTGTGCGCACATCAGAATGAGGAGAGGATGGCACCTGGGTTGACAAAGCAGCCAAAAATGCTCATAGATTCTTAGGTCTGTACACAATGGACCAAAGTGATTCTCCTTAAGTACAGATCTGTGCCACTCTCCTACTCAGTAAATCCCAGGGACTTTCTGTGGCCCCTGCTGTAAAACAGAAATACCTCTGTCTGGCTTTTAAAGACCTTTGTAGTCTGGCTCCAATTCATCTTTCCAGGCTCATTGTACATTATTACTCTGCTTCTGTGATCTAGTCCAACGATTCTCAAACTTTTTGGTCTTAGGACCCCTTCATCATCTAAAAATTTGTTGAGGACACCTTAACACTTAAAAATTATTGAGAATCTCAAGAGTTTTTGCTTATGTAGGTTATAGCTAGTAATATTTACCAAATTAGGAATTAAAACAAATAAAAATTTAAAATAAAATATTATTTTAACAATGATAAACTCATTACATGTTAATACAAATAACATGTTTTCATTAAAAATAATTTAGTGAAAATAGTATTGTTTTACATATTTTTGCAAATCTTTTTCAGATCTGGCTTGGTAGTTAGGTTCTCCTCTTTGTTTCTGCATTCAGTCTGTTGTGATATAGTTTTTACTGAAATAGATGAAGAAAATCTGGTCTCACACTAATATGTAGTTGGAAAAGGGAGGAATATTTCAATCGGCAAATAATTTTGTTGTTGCTGAGTGATTTCAGTTGTGTCTCACACTTTGTAACCCTGATTGGGGTATCTAGCAAAGATACTGGAGTGGTTCGCCATTTTGTTCTCCAGCTCATTTTACAGATGAGGAAACTGAGGCAAACAGGGTGAAGTAATTTGCCCAGGATCACACAGCTAGGAAGTGTCTGAGGCTGGATTTGAACTCAAGACTTCCTGACTCCAGGCCCTGTACTCTTTCCACTGTGCCACTGTGCAAGCTTCTATATATTTTAGGATATTGATAATCCTTTTAATATAAACTCTAGATTTTAGTAAAGACCAGAGCTTGAAGAATCTGGACCTTGACAATCCTTTGACATAAACTTTAGATTTTTATAGAGTTTGAATTAAGAAGAGCCTGGACCTAACAGTCTCCTTTATTTAACTTAGAGGATGCCTTTTGATGTCAAGCAAATGGGACTTCCTTACCAGACCCTTTTTCTGGCATCTTAGTGATAAGGAAAAAAAAACACAGATACCTTGGGTTATAACTTCAGCTTTGTCAACTCTGTTAAGATACCACAACTTCAAGGGCCTGTTTAGGACAGGATGTCTGTCATCTGGGTGATGGGACTTTTTCTTTATCTTAAATCACAGAGATGTGCTACAGAAAGAAGGTGCCCATGGCTTGGGATCATCAAACCCAATGGACACTACTTTGTTTACAATGTGTTTATCTAAGAAAACTCCTTTCTCATGGCAAAATGTACTTAAGACAGACCATTTCTGTACTGAGTCAGCCAGTTCTGATCCTGGCTCCATAGCGCTATGACCGTTATCTTTAAGAGAGGATTAATTAAATAATAACGCATGCTTTAATAAGCCCGATGTCTTTTATTTAACCAAGCTTTCAGGCTAACAATATATATGATCACGTTGTGCTCCTACTCAAGACGCTTCCATAGCTCTTTATTTCCTCTTTGATTAAACCCTTCACCATCTGCCTCAGCCTATTGTTACAGACTGATTTCTGCCCTTGGGCATTCTGTGTTCCAGCCAAAATGACCTCCTCCTTGATGTTCTGCATCCACGATGTCCCTCCATCTCCTGCCTCCAGTTCTTTGCAGAGGCTTCCTGCGTGTCTGGAATGCTGTCCTCCTCCCCTCTGCTTCTTGGAACCCAGAGTTCTCTTCCAAGCTCAGCTGGGGCAACCTCCCACACTAGGGCCTTTCCCAGTCCCCTCACTTGGTAACACTTTCCTGCCTGAAATTAATGTTTATTTAGGGATCTGAGGCCTGGGATCTCATGGATACAGGGAACTCCCATAGAGGCGGCCACTTCCATCTAAGCAGGGCAGCATCTTCTCTGCAGCTTGGATGGAGTCTTGGAGAACTGCCAGGAGCACTGAGAGCTTGAGGGGTTTGCTGAGGTTTTCTTGGTTGTGAGACCAGTATTTACTTATCTGTGCAGACGTTTCTCCCTCCTTGAAGTCAGGGACAATTGCTTTTGTGTTTGGATCCCCTGGCACCGAGTAGCCACTTCAGAAATGCTTATTGAGCACATCTGAATCAAGAAGGCGATTACCCTCCTGATGACAGTGTTTGTTAAAATTCAATTTTACTTTTTTCAACTACCTACCATATCTTCTCCCTACCCCCTGTCTCTGTCTCTCTGTCTCTGTGTCTCTATCTGTCTTTGTGTCTCTGTCTCTTTCTGTCTCTTTCTCTCTCCCTCTCTCTCTGTCTCTGTCTCTTTTTCTCTCTCTCCCCTCCTTCCCTTTGTTCTTTCTTTCCCCCCCACCCCCCCACCCCCGCCTCAAATCCAACAAAAAGGAAAAACAAACCCCTGGTAACAAATATGTGTAGACAAGCAAAACAAATTTCCCTGTTGGCCATGTAACAATGCTGTTCCAAAAGGAGGCTTGGAGTTCCTTCTGTCTCCCTGATTGGTCTTTGCCTCATTTGCACATAATCAGTCATCCTAAGGATGGTTAGCTTTTAAGCCTTGTGCAAACCCTTCTGTTTCTATTGTGACAGAATTTCATTCTTCTTATTTCTGGTCTCCAATTTGCTTTCATTTAATCCTACCCTCCCCATGCCAGCCGCTCAATTTAGATCAGTGTCTCCAAAAACCTTACCGGACGAGCTTTCCATTCTGCTGTCCGGGGCGGGAATGAAAATGTCACAGAATTCATCATGGGCCCTTAATAAGCATCACTTGTTTGGGACCTGTGCTGTCAATGACCCTCTGGAAACAACTACGTCCAGCTGGCCAACCTTGTCAAGTGGGTGCATCCACTTAAAACTAGAGGTTTGAAATGTCTGTTTTTCCAACTGGTAAATGAATATGTCACATCCCAGAGGATGAAAACTTTGCAAAATGGAAGACAGATGACTTCTGTTGTTACTCCCCCGATCTACCAAGACTATAACTCTGTCAGAGACAATTACATTAGTCTGACAGGATGTATTTCTTAAGTAGCTATGCCTAGTTATCTTCCAGTATCTCATTCTCTTCTAATGTTTGCAAATCAATTAAAAAAAACCTGCTCCCTCCTTCATTAATTTCCCACGAATGGACCTTCTGAATTAATCTACATCGCTGCCTACACTTAGAAAATTACTTTCTTTTACATTCCCTAATTGGTGGCATTTTTTTCTACATGGTGGTAAAGGACTCATTTATTCAATATGGGGTAATACATATTCTTTATATCAAAAACCAAACACTCCCATATGTTAGAACTGATGAAAGAGCTGGAGAAAGGCTATTACCCCATCCCCCAACAAACACAGTAAACAAGACACTTTGATTATGTAGCTATGAGAAGTTTGTCAAGATGTCACCCTCATACCTAATTTTTTGTAGTTTTCAACATTCACTTTTAAAAGATTTTGAGTTCTCAATTTTTTTCTCACTCTCATCCTCTTCCCCCCTCCCCAAGACAGTGAGCCATCTGATAAAGATTATCTATGTACAATCATATTAAACATATTTCCACATTCATCATGTTGTGAAAGAAGAATTAGAACAGAAGAACAAAAAGAATTATAATAAAAACCACAAGAAAGAAAAGAGAAAATAGTCTGCTTCTATCTGCATTCCGATCCCATAGTTCTTTCTCTGGAAGTGAATAGCATTTTCCATCGTGTGTCTTTGAAATTGTCTTAGATCATCGCATTGCTGAGAAGAGCTAAGTCTAACAAAGTTGCTGTTACTGTTACAATGTTGCTGTTACTGTTACAATGTTTCTGTCACTGTGTACAATGTCCTCCTGGTTCTGCTTGCTTCACTCAGCATCAGTTCATTTAAGTCTTTCCAGGTTTTTCTGAAGTCTGCTTGCTCATCATTTCTTATAGCACAACACTATTCTATTACATTCATAGACCATAATTTGTTCAACCATCCCGCAATTGATGGGCAACCCCTTATTTTCCAAGTCTTTGCCACCACAGAAAGAACTGCTATAAAGATTTTGTGCAAGTGGCTCTGTTTCACATTTTTATAATGTCTTTGGGATACAGACTTAGTACTGGTATTGTTGGATCAAAGGGTATGCAGTTTTACAGCCCTTTGGGTATAGTTCCAAATTGCTCTCTAGAATGGTTGGATCAATTTGCAACTCCATCAACAATGCATTGGTGTTCCAATTTTCCTACATCTTCTCCAACATTTATCATTTTCCTTTTTTGTCATATTAGTCAATTAGATAGGTGTGGGGTGGTACTTTAGTCTCATATCCAATTAATAGAGACCCAAAATATATACAGCAAGACTTCATGATCTCAGACTCCACTAATTTGAAATTTGTAATCATTTTTTCTCAGTTGGGCTGAAATTACCTTTTCCTTAGAAAAATCATTACTTTGTCAATAATGCAAATTAATAATTTAAGTCAATTAACCAACAAGCACCTACAAGGTCAGTGAGGTGACAAACATTTTATGCCACATGTACATACACGGATACAAAGAAAGGCAAAAACATGGTCCCTGCCCATAAGGAACTCGGACTCTAATGGGGAAGACCACATGCAAATAACTATATGAATAACATAGAGAAGGTGATCTCAGGGTGGCCTGGGAAATGTCTCCTAGAAAAGGTATCCTGTGGGTCTTGAAGGAAGCTAGTGAAGACAGGAGATAAGGGAAGGAAGGAGAACCTTCAAGACATGGAGGGTACCAGGAAGAAGGGATGGAATATTGCATTCAAGGAACAGTAAATAGGCCAATGGAGCTGGGGGGGAGAGTAAAGGAAAGACTGACTGGAAAGGTCAGATGTGGACATGGGAAGGACTTTCAAGGTCAAGTAGAACATTTGATATATCAAGGGGCATGATCAATGGAGCTCCATTCCTAGAGCACATGCAGGGACACTTGGAGAGGCTGGCAGGGCTTCTTCTGGAAAGGCATGTTGATGTATAATGGAAAGCCCTGCTTCCTAATTTGGAACATATGCAGCTATCTTCTGGAACTGGTTCTGGTCTGCTAGTCAAACAATGAGCATTTATTAAGCACTTACTATGTACCAGGCACTGTACTGACAAAGGGCAGACTATTGATTGACTGATGAGACACTAACCAGCCAAATTGTTATTCCTTATTCCTGCCTGGTGGATGTTTGGGTAAGAAAGACTTGCTATAAGCCCTCCCAGATATGAGAGGCCTCAGGCCCTCCCCATCCAGGGCTAAGATGAAGGCCATGAGTACATTAGGCCCTTCTATTCTTTGCCTCTTTTGATTTGTGCTTTCTTACTTTTAGGTGAGGGTGTACTAGAGACAGCTGTGTCCTTGTGAGCCTCTAAAGGTGAACATGGCAAGGCATCACAAGCCCAGGAACTAAAGTCCATCCTGGGATCTGCTAGATGTCAGACAGAGAGGGGCAGAGTTTCAGACAGCCATGATCCAGCATAGGCCAAAGAGAGTAAAGGGGTACCTAGACAGAGGTTATTATCACATTCCAAGGGGAAGTAGGTGAGGCCATTTCTCTATAGAGAAGTTTGAGCCCCATCTTCCCACAGGGGAGCATGTCTCTGAGTGATGAGGCAGGGGGAGATGCTTAGTAACTTTTGTTCTTGTCATATGTTCATAGCAAATATCCCCTTGTTAAAAAGCTAATTGATATTAATTGGGTAAATGAAACTGAGTTACTACTGAGTAACTACTGGTTAATGTTGGAGAGGATACACTAGAATGGGGACCAAGCCAAGAGGATTAAAGAAAGACACCTCACCCCTACTGACCTCCGAAGAACCCCTAGGATCCCTGAGGAAGCAATAGCTTAGTCTTGCTCTAGGAACTCTACCTATCAGTGAGAGTGAGAATTACAGTAAGGATACTTACAGCTTATCAAGGTTACATATATTTGATTTTGTAATAATAGGGAGATGGTGGAGTTTAGTGAGTAGGGGTTTGTTATGGTCAGCCTGGGGCTCCAGTAGCTGAGTGGAGGATGAATTGGAGCAAGGGGAGACTAGAGTCAAGGAGATCCCCAGGAGGCTACTGAAACAGTGCAGGTGCGAGGTGATGAGGGTCTATGCCAGGGCAGTGGCTACGTGGGTGGATCAGTGAGACTTGCTCAGGGTCACACTGAGGTAGTGAAGGCTGGGCAGGCATTAGAAAAAGTGTGGTACATGTAGGGGGTGACATTGAACTGAGCTTTGGAATAGGTGAGAGATTTGAGGGTGGGCAGTTTGCTGGCACAATGGATGGAGCGTAGAATTTGGAGTCAAGAAGACCTGAGTTAAAATTCTACCACAGATACTAGCTATGTGACCCTGGGCAAGTCATTTCACCTCTGCTGCCTTGGTTTCCTCATCTGTAAAATCAGGATGATAGCAGCAACCTCCTAGGTTGTTTTGAGGATCAAAAGAGGTGACATTTGTAAAGTGGTCTGTAAACTTTAAAGGACTGTATACATATTGTTGTTTTGCAGGACAGAAATGAAGAGGGAGTAAATTCCAGACAGTCAGTGCTCAGCACAGTGCCTGGGCACATAGTAGGTGCTTAATAAATGCCTGTTTGCAAAACTTTGCAAAGGAGAATGCAAACCAACTTACTACTCAGGGAAGCACACTAGACGTACTAATCACCAGCTATCTCCCAGAAACTGCAGCTTTTGTTCTTACATGACCAGTAATGATGGATATAATTTCCCAGAAGATCTGACTAAGGGAAAAGTTCCTGTCAGGGCTATCCAGAAGCAGATTCAGTTTTCTTTCTTGAAAAGGCTGAAAAGTTGGTTGTGGAAGAGGCTCCTGTCTAGGGCCATGTTATGCTCGCTGACCCTCTGACATCCCTTTCTGTGAGGTTGGCACAGGTATCATGGAGCACTCTGCTTGTAACATAGTAGGTGCTTAATAAAGGCTTGCACAGGAGTCAGCGGAGAAACTGCTGGTTACAATGAGGTTTAAGTGGAAGAAGAGACTGTGATCAGAGAGACATTTCAGGTTTTAAGATCATGAAGGTGGATCAGAATGAGGGAATCAAGGTCCAAAGAGATAACATCTGATAAGCATGTTGCAAAAAATACAATGTAAATTGTGACTACTCCTGTGAGTGGTTAAGGTAGAGAAAAGATGTAGGTCATAGAGTATGATGAAACTGGTGAATGACTTTGGTTCAATAGAAGCCAGACTGATTTTGGAGGGGAACCAGTATACTGAAGTTTCCAAATACAAGAGCAGGGACTGAGCTGGAGAGGAAAACTGAGCCACAGATGTGTCCTGAACTCCTTGAGAAAGGAGGACTGGGTAGAGATCAGTATGCAAAAAGCATTAGAGGGCTTCATAGCCTGAAAGAGTGAAGAGAATGGTGGTTCATATTCTTCATCTCATACTACTTGTGTGACCTGGGCAAATTATTTCACTCTCTGGTCCTCATCTATAAAACAAAGACTCTCCCAGTGCTGGACACTGTGATATAGATAGATGGAAGGAACCGCCAACATAGGGGAGGGGTTTGTTCCAGAGAGCTCCTGAAATTAGCACCTAGTGTGGTAAGCAGTATAATAATTCCTTCTCTTAGTTGTGGGTGGTGGTAATGGTGATTTCCACTGCCAAAAAAAAAATCTTGACAAAAGAAGCAACCCAGTTTTGGAGAGGATGTTAAGCGGATGAAAGAGATCTAGCATGAAGGGGAATGTTAATGATAGAGGGGGCATTTCAGAGGGCATACTGGGAGTAAACAAGTATTTTATCAAGCACCTACTACGTGCCAGGCATTGTGTTAAATGCTAGGGATACAAAGAAAGGCAAAAAGTAGTTCTGTTCTTAAGGATCTCATAGATGTAAATAAATGTGAACTTGGGGCTTTTAGAGTGTGGAAAGGATGTTCTTGACCCTGTCTATGGAAGAAATGTGACATACATTTACTCTTTCGTTATCATGGCCAATTCTGGTTTTTAAATAACCTTGTTACATGCTGGGCCCCCCTGTGAGGAAATCTGCTGACTATGTGTTAGGCCTTATGCTATATATGCATGTTGACTAGTTATTATCAGGTATCTGAACAAACTGTTAGGTTGAGAAATGAAGTGTTTACAGAGCATGTTGTTAATGGGCTTTTTCCCAGTTCATAGACTTTGTCCTTATCACATATTGTGTGTGTGTGTGTGTGTGTGTGTGTGTGACTGTTACCATTACACATTCATAAACATAATAAAAAAATTTGTGCAGAAGATGTATTTCTCCATTAGAAATTTTATCGATTGCAAATTATCTCCTTAGGCTTTCTTCTTCAACACTGAAAAAAGATTGCGGATGCCTAAACAACATTAGCAGTACCAAAGAACTCACCAAAAAAGACATCTGAAAGAATTCCAACATGGATTATCTGAGATTCCAATGAAATTTACATTCATACTTGGAATGGAAAAAAAATCCTTCATTACTGCAATTCTTTAAAAACATCTTTCAATTTGAAATGGCACCAGAATGTAGCAGCTTCAATTTTGTTTTAATTGTTTTGGGAGGTGAGTCATTTGTGGACTTGCTGTTTCCTGCAAAATCAATCATCCTTGGATGGATCCATCACCTAATTCATGCACTGAATAAGACTGAACAGATGTAATCATCTATTAGTTCATGACAACTCATTCATACTGTTTCACTCTATGTGAACTTTATCCAAATCCTTCCATACAACCTTCATAAAGATTCTGTCAAATATGCTGGAAATCTTCATATGGTTCTTTCCTTTCTTTTTTTTTTCTTAAAAAAACCCCCCACAAATCATGTCATGGGTAATAAGCCCCTCTTTAATTTTTACCTCAAGGTTGGATGCTGACTTTTGCCTTTCATTGACCAATCCAGTTATTTGTCTTTCTCAATCCCAGAGGAATTCTCTCCAAATGATATAAGTTGAGGCTGCAAACTCGATTTCCCATCACTTGCTTTCATGCTGGAACTAATTCTCTGACCCATTAATTTTTAGATGGCCTCTCCTCCTGGTACTTAGACCATGACTCAGGATTGACTTTTTCCCCCTTCTCTGGTCAGCAGTAGTGGTGATGGCAAATGCAGCCAAGGAATGATGGAATATGGAAGAGGGGTTGATCTGCAAGGGCCCCCTGATCAATCTGAGAGTTCCCTACAACATTGAGGAGATTATAGGGTATAGGCACATCTGAAGGGCTCCTCTCATGGAGGTAGATTTGTGTCCTAAGGCTTTGCAAGGAGGAGGTACAGGAAATACCTTTGACTCTTTCAGAGTCTGCTGCAGCCTCAAAGATAATCAGAGGCTACGAGTCAAGGTGGGGAGGAGGGCAGGGTGGAGGCTCATCAGAAAAGATACTCTTTCCCAGAGTCTACAGAAGCATGCCAGTGTAGCCTTGGATTCTTCTTCCCCTTCTTGCTTTCTCTCCCTTGGACATTCAAACCAAAGTACAGCAAGCAGAATGAGATGAGATTTCTTCCCTGCACCCTGAAGCAGCCATACAAAGAAGAAGATTGCAAGCCGTCCAAGTTAGCCCAAGTGACCCAGGAAGGGAGGTCAATAAACCTCGAGTTAATGGCAGTCTGTCTTCTGTCTTCCCTGTTCCCATTTCTGAGTACAGGTCAGAGACTAGAGATGTTAAGGATGGATGTTTCCATGCACTGGATTTATCTCAAGGGTAATTCTGAGTTTGAAAGTTCCCAAATTCTGGAGTTTCCAAGCTATCCAGAGTAGAGTACAGGCCTCCTAGAGGAAGATTTCCTCAAAAGTATCCTCCTTGGAGAAAGAAGAAAATTTCTAATAGGAATTCCTAACCTAGGCACTGAAGGGCTCTAGCTATGCCAAGGAGCTAATGCTTTCCTTCCCAACCTACCTTGTATTGAACTACTTTTTATTTACTCTTTTTATGTTTCTTCTGTAAATATTTATCTATGCACTTTTGTCAATCCTAAGAACTTAATCTCCCTGAGAGCAGGAATTGTTTCCTTTGTTAATAGTTTTCTCAGCAGACTATCACTAGCATAACTGACTAACCTATTTAATTCTTGACCTCAGAAGAGACTCCAGCAAGAGCCTCCGTGAGTCATCTGCAGAGATGATCACTGAAACCACAGGAGCAGGAGTTTAGCAAGAAACTATAGAGAGGAGGGTACAGGATGGAACCTTACGGTCCATTCAGAGTTTGAGAACCTGATACAGAACAATGAATTTCTTAAAAAAAAAAAAACATATTAAGCACTTAAATGCTGGGGAAATGAATAGGAAAATAAGACCAACCGTGGTCTCAAGGAACTTAAATTTTAATGAAGAAGTCAGCACACAGTAGCTGGCAAAGGAGACTGAAGGGTGGTTGGGCAGGTAGGAGGACAACCAGGAGTGAATAGTGTTACAAAAACCTAGAGAGAAGACAGTATCTAGAGGATAAGGGTCAGCTGTGTTGAATGCTACAGAGAGATCGAGAAGGATGAGTCTTGAGAAAAGAGGGAGAGATTTGACAAGAGTTCATTGGTAACTTTGTAACAGAAAAAGAGAGTCACATCCTTGATCTTATCAGCCACAAATGCTTCACTTCCTTGTTCGTGAACTTGGGAACTCTCATCTGATACAGAATTTATTTTCATTTCACCTGTCCCTCAGTACATTCTCTTTAAGTCCTCACCCCTAAGGTTATGGCCTGGGTCCTCTATCAAGATTCTCCTTCTATATCACGGGTTCTTAATCTGGGATACATGAACATGTCTTAAAAATATTTTGATAACTGTATTTCAATATCATTGGTTTATTTTGTAATCATATGTATCTTCTTTTATGCACTTGGTTCTGAGAAAGGGTCCATAGGATTCACCAGACTGCCAACAGGATCCAGGACACACAAAAAAGGTTAAGAACCCCCATTCTATGCTATCTCACTTGCTGAACTCATCAGTTCCTATGGGTTGAATTATCTCTAAGCATGTGTGTTCATCCTTCATTGCCGAAGACCATGCCATCAGAGAAATAATGACATGACTTGCACTTGACTTTGTTTTTGAGTGGGGGAGGGCTGTGCAGGTCACCAGCCTCACTTCTCCTCCAGAGCCGTCTGAATCCAGTGACCAGATATTCATCAGGATGACTAGAGATGACCCAGGATGAGGCAATTGAGGTTAAGTGACTTGCCCAAGGTCACACAGCTGGTGAGTGTCAAGTGTCTGAGGTGAGATTTGAACTCAGGTCCTGACTTCTGCACTAGTGTTCTATCCATTGTACCACCTAGCTGCCCCTATCTCTAAGTAGCTAATTCCTAGATCTATATAACTAGTCCTAACATCTCTACTAGGTTATCTAGAATCATCAACTTACTTTTGGACAACTTCAAAGACTGTCTCACAGGCATCTCAAACTCAACATGTCCCAAACTGAACTCATCATCTACCCCTTCCCCCACAAACCTTCTGTCATCCTAACTTTCCTAATACTGTTGAGGATTACTACCATACTCCCAGACACCCAGGTTCACATAGGTATCATCTTCAACTCTCACAAATCTCACATTTCTAATCTATTGCCAAATCTTGTCAATTCTACCTCCAAATCTCTTGTATACATCTCTTTCTCTCCACTCAAACACCACCCTGGTGCAGACCCTCATCATCTCACATCTGGACTATTATAATTGTTTTTGGGTTGGTTTTCCTGCCCCAACTCTCTACTCCAATCCACTCAGTCAACAAAGAGATTTTTTTCTGAAATGAAGGTATGACCATATCACCACCCTTCTTCGCATTCAACAAACTGTTGTGGCTCCCTATTACTTCCAGGACCAAATATTCTTAAAAAATCATTTGACGTTTAAAGTCGTTTATGTAATCTGCCTTCTATTTTTCTAGTCTTATACTTTACTCTCCCATATATTTTATGATCCAGCTACACTGGCCATTTCTAGACTCCATGTTTTTTCACTGTCTATTCCCCATCCCTGGAATGCTTTCCCATGTCTCCTCCTACCTTTCTTAGGCTCTTTCATGACCCAGCTAAAATACACCTTCAATGAAGCCTTTCCTTGTCCTGTTCCTCACTCCTGCCACCTTATCCCACTGCTAGTGCCTTATCTTTAAGACTACCTTCCATGCATGTGGTCTGTACTTCTATAAAGGTAGCTATTTGCATGCTGATTCCCTCTTTAGAACATAAGTTCCTTGAGGGTAGGGACAGTTTCTACCTTTATTGTATCCCTGGCACTTAGCACAATGCCTGACACACAACATGCACTTATTAAATGCCCAACTATCACTATACAGTGAATTACTGAATAAAATCATCTGCAGTAAATTTATCAGACACGGTTTTAATGGATATATGAAACTCTCAGAGCTCAATTTTTTTCTACCAATTAAAAAAGAAACAGTAGGATGCTATATTGTCTCTATAAGCTGTTGCCGCACCCATCAGAATGTGAGCTCTCTGCTTGAACTGAATTATCTATTTGTATTCCCAGCATTTAACACAGCACTTTGCATACAGATAGTGCTTATTAAATGTTCTATAATCAAAACAGAGATGTGTTCTGCTGTATAGCAAAGACTGAGAAAACCTGCCACTTGCCTTTTCAGGGGTTGACTTGCCCAGGGTCACACAGCTAGTGTCAAACGTCTGAGACGGCATTTGAACTCAAATCCTGACTCCAGGGTCAGTGCTCTATCCACTGTGCCATCTACTTGCTCCTGCAGATATTATCTTGATTTTTTTTTTCAGGGAGTGGGGTTGGGGGGAACTTCTTTTTTCCTTTGCAATCTTCCCCTTTTTAAGAGTCCATGACTACAAATTTTCTGATTGCCTTTAAAAGTCCCATAAGGATTTCCCTTTTGGTTTAATTGAGCTGTTTTTGTGGATTTCAAGCATCTTTGTCATTTTCCAACTTCCTATACTGGGATAAGAGTTCAAATGTGGCAGGATTTTATTGTCTCTGATGCAGATGACTACTACATTTTGGTTACCTGGTTTTTGTATGTTTGCTTTTCTAAATTTTCATCTGCAAATGTGCTCTGGATGGTCAAATGCTGTAAGATATTACATGAATATCACTACTGGTGAATTCTCTTCCTCAACACTGCGTCTTTTGTGAAGGTTCCCACTGATGTTTATGCCCCAAAGGAAAATACCATCCTTTATTATACAATAGTAGGTATGAGTGGAGACTTCCAACTCATAACTAAAGCAAACAGGACTTATAGGATCACAGATTTAGAGCTAGAAAGGAGGCTAAGTGATTATCTAGTCATTTTTTAGATGAAGAGATGAGGTTCAGATAGGATAAGGAACTTGCTCTGGGTCACACAAGCAGGAAGTGATGGAGGTGGCTGAGATTTAAATCCAGATCTTCTTGCTGCATCATCATACTAATGTAAAAGAAATTCTGCAAACATTTCCCACTACTACCTTAAAAAAAAATTTGATGTCTTTTTTTATACCCCCCACATTTCTTCCTCAGCTGGGCCTTCTCCAGTCATCCTGATCTATATCTTGCCAGTGGATCCAGATGGTTCCAAAGGAAAGAGTGAGGCCGGTAACTTGGCACAGTCCTCCCTCACTATAATCCAATTCACTTGCAAGTCATGGCATCATCTTCCTGCTGTCTTAGTCCTCTTTGAGAAAGAAGGACAAATCACATACACATTTCCTCCATTCTTTCCCTTTCCCAGAATAATCTCATATACTAAACAGTATTTCTTAAAGGCAAAAAGAAAAACAAAAATGAAAAAAAAATCAAAACTGCTAAACCAGTCCCCAAAAATCTGACAATATATGCAACAGACCAAATTTCTGGCCTCTGTAAAGGAGAGGGGCATCTCTCAGATCTGTTTTGTGTAATTCTGTACCATTTGCTTTTTTTTGAGTGGATGTTATTTCCGTTTCCATTGTTGTAGTTACTGTGTGTGCTCTTTTCTTGGTTCTGCTTACTATACTCTGCTTCAGTTCTTATGGATCTTTCCGTGTTTCCCTGTATTCATCATATTCCAATGTAGTAACAGTTTAATACATTAATGTACCACTGAACTACTGTCCTTTAAAAACTTCTCAAATGTATACTTCATTATGTATTTATTCTTCGAGGTTGAAACCAATAACTTATGGAAGTCTTATAATTGCTCAACATTTTTTGACTTCATTGGGGAAGTAACTATGAAATTAATTTGAATATTTAGAGAGAGGTTAAAACCACTTAAAAGGACCTTGTATTAATATGGGTGCAAGTGTAGTAAATCTATGTCATTTCAATAATGAGAAATCAACTTTGATACTCTAGATTAGAGGTTCCCAACTTATTTGGCCTACTGCCCCCCTTTCAAAAAAATTACTCAGTGCCCCCCTGGAAGTTTAACCCTTTAATGGATTTTTTGAAATTTGCATCATTTCAAAATTTTTTTTAAAAGATGCATCTTAAATTTAATAATATTTTTGTAAATTTGTGGATTTTTTCCTGCATTGAAATTTTGATGACACAATATTGCATCATGTAACTGTATAGTATTGCACTGTAAACAAATCTTTACAGGCACATATTCCTGCCAATGCATGCTGGACTTCCCAACAATAGGCAACACTCTTGCCTGCCAACACTTGCTTATTAAGATCTGTTGGTGGACTTGACCACTGAATAGGTTATAACTTGCATTATGTGTGTTTACTTGGAAAATAATGTAAATATTAGATGTAATATATATGAAGGGTTTTTCAAAATTTTCATTTTCTTATGCTTCCATTGCCCCTTATCTTTGTTCAACAACCCCCCAACTGTACCCAAGGCTAATACTGTTCCTTTGGATCATTCCAGGGTCCCCCAGAGGGTGGTACTGCTCACTCTGGTAAACTCTGCGTCTACAGCAGTGATGTCAAACTCAAATAGAACTGGAAGGCAGGGCAGTGACTTAGAAAATCAAATTATCCATGTTATGCTGTATTTTTATTTATTTTTGTAAACATTTCCCAATTATATTTTAATCAGGTTCTTTCATGGTTGCATTGGGGAATTTTGCAGGACAGAGTCTGACACTTCCAATCTGGACCATGATCTTTTAATGATTTAGGGATAATAGGAGGCAAATTCTGAACCATTATTAGAATTATTTTTACTCTTTTAGGTTACAAACGTAAATTATCTAATACATTTAAAATGTGTTGTAAAGTGCTTTGAAACATAAAGCACCACAAATATGTAAAGCATGAATAACAATGGCAACTATTAGATGTTTCAAAGCAGCACGGTGGTTCTGGGAATTTTGCTAAAAATAAGATGTGAGTATATTTTAAGACTTGCTAAAATATATATGAGGAAAATGTGTCATTCAAGAAGAAAAAAATGCATTAAAATATTTCCCTGAAGAATTTCACATTGAGACAAGAGTTGGAAAACATTTTAATTCTAGTTCAGTTTAATACATGCATCTTTTTTTTGACTCATTCACTGTAGCAAAGTCAAACACTGAAAAGACTGCACCAAACATCGGATCCACACAAGCCCTCTCGGGGTTTTCTGTGCGATCGTCACTAACGTGTGCTTCTCGAAGTGTCTCACAGAACGCTACAAGTGCTTAATCTGTGAACAATGATGAAATGTTTTCTGAACTAGCATTCATTATAAAACACAATATTTCTATTAAAAAGAAAGCTGGGGTATCAAAAAATGAAGAGGTCACTGGCAGGCAATGTTTGAAGCACAGTACATCCTATCTGCTTATGACTTCCAGTCACTGCTTACAAAGGAGCATAGCACACAGACAAGATATGGTCATCATTTCCTTATTCACCTCCCTAGTTTTAAAGTATTGAGTTTTGAACTGGTCCAATTATAACAAATCCTAGCATGTGCATAATTACAAGTTTGTTACAAAGCATCTCATTAGTAGTAACAACTGGAGTGAGAATAGATTAAAATGGACTCTTCGTATAGTTGGCCAATAACGTAATGCTGTACAGTAAGGAATTAATTGCTCCAAGGTGACCGAAGATTACAATGATCGGTACTGCAAAGTTCACTCAAGAAGAAAATCGATGACATGACAAAACTGAAAGCATATTTTATATACGCTCTAATTTTTCACTGAGGAATTCTTCTACACTATCTGTGTTCCATTTGAGGATGCTGAGTTCTTCAGCAATGTTCCCACTGTCATCCAACAGCTTTAGCACAGGATCTGAACCAAGAACATACTGCACAAAAGAGAAATGATCATCAATTTCTGATAGCAAAGATTCCTGTGCCCTCCCCACCCCATCCTGACTGTACAATTATATTCAGCCAAAGCTAAATATAACTTTTTTAAAAAAAGGTATTAAATACATACACATACATAGTATCAATATAGATATTCCTCAAATGAACTCTTAACCCAAGATATAAATGCCTTTACAATTACAATTCACTTAGGAATTTTATTTTGCAGTGACTGTTGTGTGATTAACTTCTAACAAGTGATTAACTTCTTGGAGTTCAAGTTTTATACGGTGATTTTGTACCACTCAGTTTAAAACTTGTCAGTTTTTAGGACACATTTATTTTGTACCATGATATGAAAGAAACTCTTCAATAAAAGTGCTTGGTGCCTGCTGTGTAAAAAGCCTGGTACAAAGAGGGGAAGAGATAAAGACTTTGGAAAGGAAGGGATCTGTGTCCTCCAGACACTCTGATGTTGCAATGGGACTGCTTTCTTCCACAACCGCTAGCACAGTCTTTCCCACCTTCTTATAGAACCTTGCAAGGAAGGATCTGCCCAGTACTCATGAGACCTTCCTGTGGTTCCTGTTAGTTTTTTAAGAGAACCAATGTACTGCGCTTGGCTGTCCATCTAGCTGCAGTCTCTCCTTACTATGTCACTTACAGACCTCTTTTATAGCTCAGGTCTTCTCTCTCAGGGAGGTTATGACACAAGTTATACTCTTTTAATTCACTTTCTAAGTGATAACTATCATCCCTGAGATGCCGAGTATGACAGATAGACTTATTCAACACATTTTCTAAATGACAATGATTATTGTAACCACTTGGGTAAATATGTATTACAACACATAAAATACTGAAAAGTCTATGGATATATTTTTTAAAAATGTAAAACTGAATTGAAGTCCCTTTTCATTTACAGATTTAAAATTTTTTCAAATGAGTTTCAGTTACACATGATAGGAGAATTAGTCACCTGCCATCTTGGTCTTGCTGTTTTGGGCAATCTGCCAGTCAGATTCTCAAGGTCACTGTCATGCCTTTGTTCTACTGAAATTCAGACAAGGAGTACGTACCAAGCAGACTCTATAAGAATATATCATTGACGCAAATTATCACTGTAGTCAATTGTTGCCAGCTGTACAAGGGAATTAAAAAGAATCAGCTGATTTCAAAAGGGATAGCCTTCTCTTTTACAAATCCTTGCTGAAATGGAAGTCAGCTAAAATATCCTTATCTGAAATAGGACAAATTGTATGAAGAAGAAAATGGCCACACACTACTGTCTAAATTCCAACAAGAAATTCATCGACAGGGTCATGACAGTAGCTTTGAGAATCTAGCAGATTGCCAAGAACAGCAGTGATGATCAGGCTGGCCAATGAATTATCTCCCCAACAAGAGTGCTGAGACTCTTCAGCATACTGATGGCTCTTTTTTGAATTTCTGGTATTCTGAGTCGCAGTTTAGAAGCAGATCAAGTGCTCCCTGAGTCCACACTGGCCTCGGGCATCAGCTTGAATTTCACATGAACCTGATAAAGTTACTAACAATTTTCTTGCTTTTGAGGAAGCACAGCCTACCAAGAATTCAAGCAGTCTTCCTGGAGCTGGATAAGGTGTTCCTAGACAACCTGGACAAAGTTCCAATCTCAGTGGGAAAATGAGCCAAGAGGACTCAAGTAGGAGAACAAATCTAAAGCCATTTTAAAGCCAATGGGGCTCTAAAGCCATGCTGTAAGAGAAGCAGGAAAACATCTCTTGTTAACATTTCCTACTGAATTTTACTAGCAGGATCACTTTCACAGAGACCTTTCCAAATGTTTGTTGGAGTCAGGTACATAAATCCCTTTTGCAAGGTAGTTTTGCAGTCTGGAACTGCACTGAAAGGTGTCGTTGTACACGGTTAGTCCAACTCTACAATTTTGCTAATGAGGTAACTGATGCTCAGAGAAATGACTGATCCAAGCTGGGACTTTTTTACTCCCAACATGAAAGCAAATTTGGAGTTTTCAGCATAAAAACACGTTTGTTAGTTTTAATCAAATAAAAAAATGTGTGTTTCTGTTGTTTGCAAAGCCAATTTTAGGGATATAAAAGTAGCCTTTTTGTATCGTGAATGCTGTTCCATTTTAAGACTGCTGATGGTCATTCTATGCAATCTACGCATATGAACGTCTTTGATGACATCTTTCTGCAGAGTCCACATGGAGAACAGGACCTGCATCTGTTATTTCACAGGTACTGAAAACCCCCACAGAAGAAATTCTATTAATACATGTTGGACTTTCTCTACAACTTCATGTTAGCAGACCTGCCTAAAGCGCTGAGAGGTTAGTGCTTTGCCTATGCTCATGTGGCCAGCATGGGTAAGATGCAGGACTAGAATCCAGGCCTTCTTGGCCTTGAGGCTGGCTCTGTATCCACATGCTGCCTTTCAACATGTCAATCTGAATCGGTTTTTTGAGGGGTTACCTTGTGCTACCCTGAACCTAACAGATCACTGATACCTTGTCTAGGATGTGGGTTTTAGCTGTAGTGAATTTCTCTTCTTTCACTTTTAATTGATCAATCATTCCTGTCAACATTAGTTACAATTACTCATGTTCTCAGGAAACTGGATATAATTTTAATAAAACTAAATAAACATAATTTATTGTTTCAATAAGTAAAACTTGGCATTTTAAGTGACCTATTTTGCCCTACCCTTCTCCTCAGTCAAAATGGGTAAAAATTTCTTACCTTGATTTGCAGTCCCCTGAACAGTTTGGGTTTGTCACTCTTGACAAAAGCTAAAATTAAAAAAAAAAACTGCTTTTAAGACAGAGGATTCATTCAGATAAATAACAGGAGATTAATAGCATTCATACATATTTCACTAGACTATACAGACTTTTAGATCATACATGGCATTGTTTTTATTTAGTAGTGTCAGGTTTGCTGGATTTAATAAGCCAATGAAAGAACAGTTAAAACACATTGCTATCCTATGGACTAACATAAAATTCTTGATTAAAATCTATACCACTCTCCACTTAGCTTATATGTTGCTTTCACCAACTTCTTTTGTGGCTCAGAATTATGCAGACAGCATAACATGGCATTTAAGAAATTACCAGGAACACTTCTTAATATGAATTTATTACATGACTTCTTTTGATTCTCATAATCCTGTAACCTAAGTTGTAGAAATACTATGACATGTGTTACAGACATATATTAAGTAACAAAATCCCAGAAGCTTGGAAGAGATCTGATCCAATCCAGTCTATCCACAAATAAGAATCCTGTCTACAAAATGTCTAGCAAGGCCACCTGAGTTGGCTTGAAGGCCTCCATAGAGGGGAAATATAATAACACGGTTCCTGGGTAGGCTCTAATTGTTAGGAAGTTATGCATTGTATGTAGAGCTAGAAGAGACCTCAAAAATCATCCAGCTCCCTCACTGTACACATAAGAAAACTGAGGCCTAGGGAGATAAGCAGGCTTCTGACTGTGGGGTCAAAACTCTTTCTGCTGTACTACACGGCCTCCTCTTCCAACAGCTTCAGGGTTGCCCTTTTGCAACTTTTAACTAGTTACTTTGTTTGGTCTTCCAGGACCAAAGAGAATAAGTCCAATGTCTTTCACGTGATGACAGCCTGTCATACTGACTCATAACTATCATGTCTCCCTCATCCTCTCTTCTCCTGACTAAACACCCCCAGTTCTGTCAACTGATGATCAGATGGCATGATCTCAAGGCACTCCACCATCTCAGCTGCCCTCTTCTGGAGGCTCTTCATCTTATCAATATCTTTGGTAAAAGTAGTGCTCAGAATTTTACGTAATAATTCAGATGTGTTCTGACCAAGGTTGGGCAGCAGAATGACCACAAGTCAACTCCTGGACAGCAGGCTCCCTGAACGTAGCTTTAGACAGCTGCTGTGTGGCTATACGTCTTGCGTCCTGTCCTTGTGAGCTCAAATATAGGACTTTGTATTTATTCCTACTCCATTTCACATGATATTTGGCTCCATGTTCTGGCCCACCAGTGAGTTAGTTACCTCTCCCAGCTTTGAATCACCTGTAGTTTTGATAAAGCATGCCTTCCTTCAATGTCTTTACCCACATCAGTGATAAAAATTTTAAAATGAGATCGTGTCAGACAGGCTTCTTTCCAAGGTAACCTCAAACCACTGATAATTACTCTGTGAATTCTGCCTTTCAAATATGTTTGGAACCCATCTAAGTGGGCTACTGTATTTCACATGGCTCCATTTTCCCAAAGAGTAACTTCCCCAAGGTCATATACTTAATGAGTGACAGAGACAGCTTTTGAACCTAGGCTCCTTACTCCATGTCAGCACGCATCCTACCAAACTCAAACTGCTGTAAATCTGCATCTCCAAGAGCAACGTTTCTTTGGATACCTATTGCCTTGTCATGTCCTCTATGCCTTGGATTACACATCCTCAAGGTGATTTGTAGATGTCATATAGTTCTAGTTTGCACACCACACAGATGTTCCTTCTCCAATATGTCCAGCAGCTAAAAACTAGTCATCTGATAAGACATGACATTTCATCTGTGAAAAGCCCTAAGGTCAAAAGATTTCTTCTTACCCCGGCCAAAAGTGACTCCTATATACTTCAACCCATTGTTTCTAGCTTTTTCCCTTCACAGTTAATATCCAACCTTCTCCCCTTCTCCCTCTCCCAACTCACAGATCCTTCAATTGTTTCTCATATGACCTCGTTTTGGGACCTACTGCCCCCATAATTCTCTCATCTGTTTTCTTGGACATGCTCTAATTTGTCAATAGTCCTATTGTGGTACCAAGAACAGAACATTGTGCTCCTGATGTGGCCTGGTCATTGCAGAAGACAGTGAGACTATTAATGCCCATGATCAGAGAATCCTGTGTCATTAACGATACAGCCTAAAATGGAATTGGCTTTTTATTTTTTTGGCAACCACATCACTGTTGACTCATATTGAACTTGAAGGCCGTGAAAATCTCTAAATCTTTTTCATATTAACTGCTGTTAAGCCAGGTCTCCCTCATCTTGTGTAGTCATGGTTTGCAGACCTATGTGGAATTTCTTTATCACTATTTAATTTCATGTTATTTGTAGCTCATTTTTCCTACTACCAAGATGATTTCTGAATCACAATTTTGTTATCCAATAATCATTAGATAAATTTCCCAGTTTTATGTCATTTGGAAATTCTAGGTATAGTGGACAGAGCACTAGACTTGAAGTTTGGAAGACCTGAGTTAAAATTTGGCCACTTAGTAGTTGTGTGACCATGAGTAAGTCAATTAACTTTTCTGCCTCAGTTTCTCCAACTGCAAAATGGGGATAATAATAGCACCTCTGTTTTAGGGTTATTACAAGGATAAAATGAGATATTTTACTGTACTTTGCAAACCTTAAAAATACATATTACTATCTTTATGTCTGCATCCAAATGAACTGATAAATTCACTGAAGTAAATTATTATTCAGCTGATATCTCATAACTCCTTGAAATAAAACCTTTTTTTTTAAATTTAAAATACTTTAGAATTTAGACTTTTTCTTATTGTCAAAAGCAGGACTATGACTATTTTATTCACATTACAGTGGCTTTATTTTAATTCTGGTTTGGTACAAAATCCAGATCTAATGCAAGACTAGTAAATAGTAGGCTTTGCCATGGAAGCAAGGTGCTGGGAGTCAGTGAGCAACATTCACTGGACTATGGTTTTAGGACTGGGCCTGTCCCTCCATCTTAACCAGGACTCTGCTCTCAACAGGAATATTATGGCAGAAACCACCATTATGGCTAGAAAATCATGTGTTCCCAAGGATTCACAGAAATGAAGTGTTGAGTTGTCGATGAGATATCAGCTGCAATAAACAAATTTATTGGTCTCTAAATACATTTCTTGCCTCACTTACTAACATCAATTATCTTTATTACTGAAAATGACATTTATTGCACTTAAATTCTTAATAAATACACAGGATTTAGGAGAAAAAAATACCATAAATATTCCACAACAAAATAACATGCAAAATCTCCCAAAGAACGCAGTAAAAAACAAACAACTTTATAATCAATAGAGCAGTGAAATTAGGATGCTTTGTTTGGAGTGATGTGTGAGGTAATGTTCACACATTCCCATACTGCAATCAGATTCCTTGTGCTCTGTCTCTGTGGGTACTAATCTCCAAATTTGTAAAACAGCAAAGGAAAAAGTCCAGAAGAGAGGACTTTGGGATTTATGATCCCTTTCAAATACATTTTAAAGGTAGCATTTAGGAAGAACAATTCAGATATAAAAAGCTTTTGTGCCAGCAAATGGAGCCCCTGAAGGTAACCAAGTTACCATCTTCTAGTTTATTTAATGCTGTTTTTAAAAACAGTCTGACCAATGACATCAAGTGCAAGAGTCTCCCAGAGAAGAGATTAATCTGCTCATCTATTTCTGGAAGATATTCTTCTATCAATTACTCCAGTTACTTGACAGTTATTCAGGTAGCACTGTCAGTAATATTTCGATGTACTCAAATATAGAAATGATGAAAGACAAGATAAAATACTCATGGCTTTTCGTACTTCTGTGATTCTTATCACAATGTAATTTATGGGTCTCTCAAGGGAATACAAGTGTTGGCAAGGATTCCATAATCCTGATCTCACTGTGTTGTCCAGGGTGCTTTTTTAAAGTGAAACCTTAACTTTTAAAGGCTCTTGGGTTTGCTAACGGTAAAAACAGAAGTAAAAATCTAAGTTGAAAGGCTGAAAACATATTTAAAGATTGTGTTGCTGCCAAATGGAAACCAATAAAACAAAGTTTTTGTTTGTTTTAAATGAAACCACATCAGGGCAGTACTTTAAGAATATTTAAAAATGCAAAATGTGGTTGTAATTTAGGATTCATTTAGATTTCAAAAATCTAAAAGCAGATAATACATGTGTTGAAGTTTTATTAGTTAAGTAAGCAAGGAAAAGTTGTGCTAGGAAGTTCTATTGAATTTGACATGGTCTAGATGACTGGAATATATAAACATGGGAACAAAAATGTGTCATATTGGAAAGAGTGAAAAAATGCTTTGTATCAACAAGAAGGATACGGTAATAAAAAACCAAAAAAGGAAACATTCATAAAAATCCTCTGTTGGTAGTCAGAAAACCTGGGTTCTAATTTTTATTCTTCCACTAAGTTAATCATCTAGTCTTTAAGGCCTCAGTTTCCCACATCTATAAAATAACGAGGCTGGCTTCAATGACCTCTCAAGTTCTTCCCAGCTGTAAAATTCTGATTATAAGAAGTGATCAAAGGAGACAAAGATTCTTTGGAGGCATAATCCAAATGAAATGGTAGGTAATGGAGGAGATGTTCATTTCCCCTTCACAATGTTTTCCTTTGCTGCCACTGCTACAGAACTGCAAGTTTAACTTAATATAAATGATCTTACATTTCAAACCCCGCCCCCCCCCCCCCCCCCCCCCCCCCCCCCGCCCCAATCCCTTCAAGATAAAACCACAAACCCTTCTATTTCAGGCAGTGGTATTTTAAGAATTGATAATGAAAATGTTTGAGTGGCACCACCATTGATGTGGCTGAATGTGGTTAAAAACCAGTTGAGATTTTAATTTTTTATTCCCTTCTGGGGCAGCTGAGACATTTATTTACAATTCATTTTAGATGCCATAGCCAGCTGAAATTCCACAAACTTAAAGAGAGGAGGTGGAGTTCTGTGGGTGATGACCAATAAGGAGGCTGGGACAGAGAGACAGGCTGAGGTTGGCAAGGGTTTGAGAACAATGACCCCCAATCACTCTAACGAATTACAGAAGAGTATCTTATTTCTACTCAAGAAAGATATCTACTATTTAACAACAGGAAGTATTGCTGACAGACAACAGAATGACCGCAGTATCTGCATGCGAGATGCAGACTTGGAGAGTTATTTCTTTTCAGTTGTTGAGCTTTCAGTTGTTTCTAAGTGGTTAACCAAATTATTGCTAAAATTAACCATATTAATCCATCTTGTCTTACCAAACTTGCTTTATATAAAAAAATAAACATAATTTCACTCTGGCATGCATCACTAAGGTAACAAGTCTAAGTGAGGAATCCAAAGTTTTGAAAAATTTTAAAATATACCAAACATATTTGAAGACTATAATAATTTCTATTTATAAGGAAGCTCATCCTTCATTAAAAGTTAAGTTACAGAGCAAAATACTTGGAATTAACAAAAAAATCCAAGTCTTCAAACTGCACAGATCACATAATTATCTGTTTTGAAAGTAAAAGAGCTGTGATTTTCTACGTGAAGGGAACTCCTAGGGCCAAAATACCTTTACCTTAGATTTACAGACTACCTCTAAATGACTGAAGAGTTAACTGAAAGGCCCTGGGCTCCAGTCAGTAAGTACCACAGGGAGGATCTGAACCCAAATGTTTCTGACTCTGAACTACCACTGCCTTTCAGTTACTTAAGGGCACATGTGAAACATTATCAAATACAAATACTGATAATCCATATTTAAAAAGCCTTAATACCAGCATCAGGTGAAGAACTACCGAAGGCACAAAATCAGATATTTTAAACAGTGCAGCTAACGACTTTGAAGCAAAACTACTTCTAACCCTAGTGAAAACAGAAAATCCTAAGGCAGTAATTAAAAAAAAGGGTTCCTATAGTAAATTATTATACGGAAGTCAATACAATTAGGAAGCAAAGGTCTTCAAGTGGGCAACAGGTGGCAGGAATAACAACGATGACTGACGCTATCACGCCGAAGGTGGAGATCGATATTCTACGTCTCTCACGTAGTTGGTCACACGTGTTGGTTTATTTTGCATATGATTTATTTGTACGTAGTGGTTTGCATTTTGTCTCCACTGGATGGTCGGCTCATTGAGAGCAGTGACTGTATTTTGCCTGTCTCTGTGCTTAGCACAAAGCTCAGCATACAGCAGGTGCTTACTAAATGCTTAAAGACTGACTGATGAGGAAGGTCACAATATTGAACGGCAGTACCATTCTGAAATTAAAGTTATCCGAGATACAGAAAAAACATGCAAAGTGCATTTTTTTTGAGGGGGAAAGTAGAGGCTAAGGATTTTATGTTTTAGGGTCTCTTAAATGGAAACATGAGCGTAATCCAATATGCAATGAATTTTAAGTTGACTTAAAACTATTTACAGTTTGCATATGAAATGCTCCCACTCATCTCTGTTACAGGTTCCCTGTCCAACCACAGAACCAATAGGCTTAAAGACAGGTCTGGATACAGTAAGATCATTTTACAGACTCTTTCAATCTAGGTATTTTTCCACTGTGACCCTGCTGCACTTTGCCTAACAGTTCTAAACTTTGTCTTTTACAAAGTTAAAAGACAGTTCTACCTTTATCTTCCTGAAGTATTCTAGATCAAGAATGATTCAATTTCATCAAGCCTCTATGTTTCATTCACTGTGATGGGCATTGGGGATGAAAAGCCAAAACAAAAAAAGTCCATCACCTCAAGCAGCTTGTGCTCTACTGGAATCATTTCCTGTTTACTCAGTCATGTTAACTCCTTAGCCCTCCCCGCATTCTTTATCCCTCTTATTCTTTTTCTTCCCTTCACCAAATAACCTCTATTTTTAACCAGATTCAGCTAAAGAATTGTCAGTATGTTGGTAAGTGCACAGGAAGGGAAACCTCTCGTCTCTTCACCACAGCCCGGTGAGCGCACTAACGTGCCCCTCTCTGGAAGGCCATTCTGACAGTTCTGGCCTGTGCCAAACTGCCATGGAATGTGCGTGCTGCCCCTCTGATGACAGGGCCTGAGGGTACGATACCCATGGCATGTGTCAACCAACTGCACGGATGAACCGATTACTATTACTGTGCTAGATTTAGGGGACAAAAATGAGCAATATTTTATTCAACAGCATTCTAGGTCAGCAACAAAATGCATATGAGAGATGGGTAAGTATATAACACGGTGAAGTCACAAACTAATACTGTGTTATACTAATACACTTTGGGTCTTAGGCAGGAATGAAACTGGCATGAAAACACAAAATAAGCACACAAGTATTCAGGAAAATCTAAAAATCCTGGAATTTTGCAAATAGTGGTAGATTTTCTGGTAAGTTCAACTCTGTAAACTATATTTCAAGTGACCAGAAGGACACCAGCAAAAAATCTTGAGCCCTTTTTGTAGTTCAAATATGCCCTTAACACTTGCACATAAGGTGCTTTCTTCCAAATGAATATCCTTTGGAATTCATTATTTGTGATCTTCTCTTTGACAACAGTCAAAACCCTTTCCTATGGGAATTCACTTCAACAAACAGGAATAAAATTCCAGGTACATGGAAAGCACTCTGCTGGCCCTGGGAGTAAAGACATAAAACAAAATGGTGCCTGTGCTTGAGGAGCTTGCCTCATCCTGGGAGAGGGCACAAATACACATGATGAGGGCATGAGCAGGGATGGGAGGGCTTCACAGCAAGGGCACCAAGGCCACATTAAAAGGAACAAGAAGTCTGAGATAGGGAGATGGAAGAACTGACCAGGACCTCCAGTCTGTCAAGGGGAATGGTGTGAAATGAGGGAAGTGAGATCCCTGACTGTGCAGGGTCTATAAAGGCTACGCAGGCAAAGGAGTCTATGCATGATCATAGGCAATGTGGAGCCACTGAAAGATTGTGAGCAGATGTATGTCTTAGGTATGCTGTGGGGGTTGGAGAGAAAAAGAGAGACTTCTATAAATTCCCACTTTACCCCTAAGGTATGCGTGTGCTATTTAAATGAATCTGAATATAAGTCCTTTTATAAAGCAAAGAATGTACCGTTTGGCTTCCAGATCACCAGCAATATAAATGAATAGGTCTGAGAAACATTTCATGGAACATGTATAACTTATCTTAAAAAAACACTTGCTTATTCTAAACGATTTACTTTAGTCAAGAGGCACCAAGCCTTAGCCAATAAAGAGCAGGCCTTGACGTCAAGAGGTCCTGGTTTCAGTTGACTCTGACACAACGTCTCCGTCCAACCCTGTTACCCAGAGGCACTTCAGTGCCTTTGGCATCTCTCTAAGACCCTAAAAGGCACAACACTGTAGATCTCCATTGGTTGATAAAATTTTCGACCTGGGAACTCCCTATGAACTTACAGGTCTGGATTTAGTCCACATGTTATGGTTTTACTTACCCTGGACTTGGGGGAACCGCCCCAGTTTTCATCCACATACTTCAAGAATAGCTCCTGCATATAGCTACAAGAGGAAAAGCAGAGAGATTTTATTGATAGAAAATAATCATGTGCATCAAAAACTATGCACAAAAATCTGAGTCAATATTGTATATACTTGTGAAGGATTAGTAGATATATGGAATAGTGATGGCTGACTTGCGTATTAAGCCATCGGAGAGAGTTGCTGATTCTGGTGTATACTTCAAATCCTGGAGAGGCAATGTGGCTGGACTTGGAAACGGAAAAACCTGGATTCAAATTTCCTACTCTGACACGAGCTCAGAGACTTAGACAGTGAGGATCCTTCTAAATCTAACTCCATATACCTATGATTATTCTGTGGTTATTTTACTTAGAAGTAACAAACTATTTAAAATTAAATCCTTAATGCAAATCCTATATTTTAAAAAATTTGAAAATTTTCAAACTACTGGAATTATTTTGTAAATTAACAGAAAAACTATTAATACAGGTGAAACAGCATAAGGAATACAGATATGCAAATTATTTTTATTGCAATGAAATTCTGTTGAAAAGGAAATGCTGCAAGGATTTATATTTCTATTCTGTGGGTTCTCAAAAATGCCAATAGTCGATCACAGATTCTTACAATGAATCAAGAAGAAGGAAAAACCAAAGGTAAGGGGCCAGGAAAGCACATTATAAGAGAATTTGAGCACCCAAGAGAATCTGAGTATCCAAGAGAAGAGTACATGTTAGGTGTGGGGGAACTTGTGTCAGAATGATCTTCAGACTACGCTACTTGTTCTAGGAAAAAAGAACTAGAAAGTTGTAGAAGGGCAGATTTTGGCTAAATATAAGAAAAACAAACTTTTCAAATAGACACTTTTTAAAAGAAAGTTGTAGAGGGATTCACACTTCATGAAGGGGGTAGAGAAGTAGACTTGAGGTCATCTAGGATTCTGATTCTATATTTGTTACTTAACTACTTAATTCAAGTTTTCTTAGATACTATTTGAAAAAAAGTGCCAAATCTCATGGTAGATATAAGCAGAGAGAGTGTTAACTCATATTTGGATATTCCACAAATACTAACTTTTATTTTAAATTGAGTCTGCTTATGAATTCATTGTTACAGAGAAAAGATTTCTTCTTCCACGCTGTATAAAGAATTTAAATTAACTACAGATTGTGGCACATTTCAAATGCCTTATAAGCTTATTAAAACATTATTTTGATAAAAGCCCAAAGCTACTGCGTTCAGCTCCTTCATATCAACAGCATCTTTGGCAACACACATACATAACAAATAAAGCAGTTTAACTGAAATCCACGTGGCTGGTAAACAGTCCAGGCTTCAGGGTAGTAAGTATGAAAAAAATACAAAAGGAACAAAACCTGGAATTTCCTGGCTTTTACTGATTTTCAACCTTGGTATATCTATTTTTTTATACCACTCCACATCAAATCTTCACTTTTATCCTTTTTGGGAAATTGAGTTTTTGGATCCAAGTACAAGTTTGGCCCAGTGTTCCAGCTGTTAAGATCTTTTTGGATGCTGACTACCGCCCAATGTCTGATGTATCCTTCCACAATTCTGTGTCACTTGTAAGCTTGATAAGCAAGCCATCTATTTTTTTTGCTCAGTTCTTGGAGAAATATTTTAAGCCTAATTACACTGCTCATTTTTAATTAACTTCTTGTCCACCTTGCAGCGACTTGTTTCTTCAATAAGAATTATTTTAGCAGTCAAAGATTATCTATCAAAAGGTGTGAATACCTTCTTTTCTCCTTAATAATGACATACACTCACACACACATTGATTCTCTCACTTAATGACCACTGAAATTTACGCAGCAGTTTAAAAATTTGCAGAGCATGTCATATGTAGGATCATTCCTAGCCTCATAAACATGCCTCCATTTGATAGATGAGGAAACTGAGGTTCAAAGAAAATGTGACATGACCATGGCCATGTAATGACTAAGAGTCAGAGGTAGAATCTAAGCCTAGCACTTTATAAACTGAGCCCTGCTGTACACAGATTGGCTCATAAATCCCAAGAACATCCCTAGAAATTAAACTGTCTACTGACCCTTATATACATCTTTTGCCATTTTTGTCAACTTTCTAGGTATGAGATAAAACTTTAGTTTTCTATTATTAGTGATTTGGAACAATATTTTACAGTCTATAGTTTGAAATTCTGAGAACAGTTTGTTCATATCCTTTGAACATGAATCCACTGGTGAATGGCGCTTATTTTTTAGCAGATATTTTTTTAAAAAATGCATTTTTCTGGATATATATTTTTTAACCTAACCTAAATGTCTACCTGTATTCCTTCCCCTTCACTGAGTTCTATAAAACATTCTTTTGCTGGTCTGAATGGTAAAGCATCAAAATTGTACATTCCCTTTGCTACTATTCGCATGGCTCATGAAGGAGTACTGAATGTTCCTTTAACTATTCAAGTTCTTTATTTCTTTAAAAAGCATTTTGTAATTGAAATTGTAGATATCCATTCCCAAATATTTGATACATTTTGTAGTTATTTTGAATTGGGGAACCTCTTTCTATCATTTCCTCTTTTATTCTGCTATTATTATACAGAAATGTCATTGATTTCTATAGGCTTATTTTATGTTCTGCTACTTTGATGAAAATATTCTCTTATTTCGAGTTTTTGCTGGTCCCCTAGGATTTTCTAAATAAATCACTGTGCAACCAAAAAGATAAGGGGATTCTAATCTCCTTACTTATCTTTATATCTTTTAATTTCATTCTGTCTCAATGCTATTGCCAGTATTTCATTAACTATCCCAAATAATAGCAGGGAGTGGGCACCTGTGATGCTAATCAGACCTTCCCCACCCATTGAGGAAAGCTTGATTAGAGGAGGCCTACACCTTTTGTTGATTTGTAATGCACTGGATCTCAAGGGTTCTGATGCCCAGTGGCTCTGAAAAATGTATAAATACTCTGAGGTGAGGTTTTACTTTGGGGCCGACTCACTGGAAGTGTCTGTTTGGCCAGATGAGACTCTAGGCAGCCACTAAGAAGTTGTCTGGCTTTGAAAACCCAGATGTTGATGCTTCTCTCTTTGGTAACTCTGTATATATGTATGGTTAGGTAGTTATCTGTCTGTTGATTTGTGATGTTGATTTGCTTAAGGTCAGAGAGTTGGAAGCACCGTCTGTTGGTTGCTCTATGTTGTTCTGTATTTTCTCTGAAATTCAGGGTGCTGACTTTTTCCCCTGAACTAAGTGAATGATATATGTGCTTGATTAAAATGACTGTTGACTGCTCAAAAGTTGCCTTTCCTTTTAGAAAAGCAGATCAAAGAACCTGATACAGTACAGTAGGCCCTCCTGTGTATGTCGGGATGCTTGCTTTTACAGCACCTTTACTTTATTCCCGGATTTAGTGAGAAAGTTTCTAGTGTTATTTCCATTGCATATGTTTACTTTTGGATGCAGATATTTTATATTAAAAAAAGATTCCTCTATTTCTATAGTTTGTAGATTTTTTTTTAAAGCATACATGAGTTTTGTACTTCAAAGGCTTTAAAATATAATTATGTTGACTACTTTCTAATGCTGAACCAACCTTTTTGCAACCCTGGTCTAATCCAATTTGGTCAAAAGGAATGATTTACTGGGTGAATTTCTGCAGTGTGTCTGGACAAGATTTTATTTAAAGTTTTTGCACTGATCATTTATGTAGTTCTTTGCTTTATCCTCTGGTTTAATTACTAAGATTGTCTCTTAAAAAAGTTTAACAGAATACCTTCTATCTCAATTTTTGAGAATAATTCATAAAGTATTGGTATTAACTGTTCTTTTCAAAGACTGATAAATTTCCTTTTGAATCCATCAGGACTAAGGCTCCCCCACTCTTCTTTTATAGCTATTTCCTTTTCTGAGACTGGATCACTTAAGTGTTCTGTTAGACTGCATATTATGTATTTTTTTGAAGGTCATATTTTTTGTGTGTGTTGTTTTATTAGTACAGAAACATGCTTACCAGGTTCTGATAATTCTTTTGGTTTTGTGGTGATTTCCCCTTGCTCATTTGCCATTTTGCTAATTTTATTTTCTGTCCTTTTCTAGTCTTTTCAAAGAATTAGCTTTTAGTTTTATAATTTCTATATTCCTTTTAGTTTTCAATTAACCTATTTGTCCTCTAATTTTCACATTCATGTGCTTATTTTGGATTTGTTGGCTATATTTTAAAAATGCATACTCAGTTCATCAGTACTCTTCTTTACTAATTTGCTAATGCATGTTTTTAGATATAAGGTTCCCCTAAAGTCTACTTTAGCTGCACCCCAGAAATTCTGATGTGTAGTTTCATCATGATCGTTGTCTTTCATATTAACTACTGTTTCTATGATTTCTTCTCTGACCTGTTCATTATTGAAGATTTCATTATTTTATCTCCATGGGCTGGAAATTTCCTGGGGTTCCTGTTCATGCTGTCCAACTTTACGCCATATGCTCCCCATGATCACCCCCCATTAGCCACATAATCTCTTCTTTGGGTCCAAGTTCTCCCACCCTTTCAGATGCTGGTTGCTCCTGAGAGCTGTGATTCATCTTCTAGGCAAAATTTTTGTCCATGGAAGCACAATGCTCCCTTAAGTGGAGTAGGTATCACTAAGCACTAAATATAGATTACATGCATTGTAGGGTCTCCATCTACCATTACAACATTAACTTTTTCTCTCCCCATCAGGGTATTCTTATGTGAGACCTCCTTCTTGCAATAGTCAAGGTCTTCTCTTTTTTCTTCCAATTTTTTATTCTTCCTTTACCACCTTAACCATTCTGAAGACCTTTTTACGGAGAAATTACAGGAGCTATTTTCCCTTCACTGTTTAATACTGACTTAATTAGGATAAATCACATCTCCCTTTATTCTCTATCTCCTCTCTCCCCTTCTTTTTAGTCCTTCAAAATGCAGTAAATCAAGGGGTAGACAGAGGGAGTTGTGAGGTTTAGTCCATGGTTTCAGATCTGTTCCTTCATCATAACTTTTTGCTTCTTTGTTCCTTTGTGTTCTTTTAGAAATAGTACCTGTCCTTATTTCTAAAAACAAACAAAACCGAAAATCCCAAACCATTAATTACTGTCTTCCTTTCTGCCTAGTTTTGTTCCCCTTTTAATAGTTTTTAACAATTTAGTTTCAAGTTTAAGAGAAATTTAGTTTCAAGTTTAGGTACTTATCCTTTCCTTGGTATCTATACTTAGATACATTTATTATGTTTCTTTTGTATGACGTTTTTGTAAGCAGAATAAGCTAAGTTGTTTTTTTAAAAAGGAATGCTTTAAATGTCTCTTCTATTGAAATGTACCTTTTTTCATTGATGATTAAGCCCAGGTTTTCAGGACATCACTTTGTGCAGCATTTTGAGCTACTCTGATCTAGTAGGTACAGAATACTCTTGTTTTTCAATCCTCCCCCTTCCCCCCCAGGTCTTCCTTGAAGATCTTTCTCCTGGTCACTTACAGAATGTTTTGTCATAAGAATTGTTAATTTTAACTAATTTAGTCTTGGAGCTTGAAGTATAGATTTCCCACTCTAGAGCTGATCTGTGGATTTTTCTGATCACTATTTTGTGTGTTCAGAAGTTCTGGACAGTTTTCTTGCATTATTTCTTGCATATTCAGATTTTTTGACTTAGGTTCTTTTGGGAAGCCTATGATCCTGAAGTTGTCTCTGTGTTACCTGTGTTTGCGATCAATGTCTTTTGGTTGCATGGAGGTGTTGTGTTCTTTTAACATTATTGCTTTTTGCTTCTTTTTCTGTGAAATGAAGATTTTCCTTCCCTTCAGTATACTTGCGTTCCCAATCACATATTCCCTCTTTTCCTTCTTTGGAGACATTTGAAGCTGTGGATTCAAGATTTTCCATTCTGCTAATTATTTCTACGTGTAGGACAAGAATTCTGCCATTTTCCCTGTCTTATCCTTTAAAATAAAAAAAAAAAATTACCGTTTCTCTCTGAAACCATGTGGAACATCCTGCTACAGTTTCAGGCTTTCTTGGAAATTCACCATGTACTGGTTCAATTGCCTGTGCCTTGCAACATTTACTTAAAGCATTTGCAGCTATTTGTATGTCTTGGCAGTCACCTTCTATTCTGTTTTCCTTTCCTTTTGATTAATGTACCCTTAAGTTTTTAAATGAGTTTTTCCCCCACCTGTGATTCAGTATTTTCTCCATTATCCTTTTTAACAACTATTTTTATTATTACGTTACCCCACGATGATGGGTATCTTAGGCGATGGACCTCAGAGTCATCTCTCTCCTCCCACTTTGAGGTATTAACTGTTCAATGGCCTCAGCAGGACCCCAGGCCCTTTTTCTTCAGATCTGGTGCAGCATCATATGCATGCTGGTGCCCTTCCTTGATGCCTTACAGCTTTCCTTTCTCCCCTTCCTCAGCAGAGTGACGGTGTGCTGCTTGTTGCTACACAAAAGTGGGGTGAGGGCAGGGACAAGTTATGCCGGTAGAAATGACAGCAGCAGCTCTGAAACTGCTGAGGATCCCAGAGCACAAGCTGGAGGGCTGGGCTGCGTGCCCTGCCAGAGTGTGGGGCCTTATGTGTGTGTGGGGGTGGGGGGCAGAGGGAGCAGTGTTGAGGGCGCACATTGTTGTTCAGTTGCTTCAGTCATTTCTGACTCTTCCTGACCCCATTTGGGGTTTTCCTGGCAAAGATATGGGAGCGGTTGGCCATTTCCTTTTCCAACTCATTTGACAGATGAGAAAACTGAGGCAAACGGTATTAAGTGACTTGCCTGGAGTTACACTGTTACTAAGCATCTGAGGCCAGATTTGAACTCAGGAAGATGAGTCCTCCTGATTCCAAGCCCAGAAGTACTATTCACTGTGCCACCTACCTGTCCCAGTGAGCACATTCGATACGAGCAGTCTCTGCTGTTGATTAACACCATGTTACCTTATTAAGATTCTTGGTAGCAAGGCAATGCCATGGATAGATTTTGACTTAAGAGCCAGGAAGACCAAGATTCCAATCCCACCTCAGACTAGTTGTGAGACTCCAGGCCTCAGGTATCAGATGGGTGTAACAACAGCACCTACTTCCTACTGTTGTTATGTGGACAAAATAAGACAATACTTGTAAAGCTCTATGCAAACCTTAAAGTGCTATAAACTGCTAGCTTTTATTTCCTCCACATTGCTAGTCACTTGACCCAGAAGAACAATGTTAGCTATTCTTAAAGTGACAACTGATTCATACTTTTGAATGGTCAGCTGACATACTAAAATTTGAGTTAAATACTTTTGAATTTTAGTAGGGCATTACTACAATCTCTCAATTATAAAACGTAGTATCTATTTTTGGGGACCTGATGGCTCAGAGTGATTGTTTCTCTTTTGGCCATCAACCCTGAGGGTTTTCCCCTCTCAGTTTGATGTGTATACACACAAACACATAAACATACATACATACATGTACACACACACACACACACACTTTTATTAAATGGGCCATCCCTTGACTCACTTCTTAAAGAGTCTCATCATTGAATGGGTGCTGCCTCAGTCAATGTAAGAACTTGGAAAGACCCTAGGTTAAAAAGGCCAAGGTCTCCCACTGCATCCTGGGCCATCTCCAATTGTCCTGACCTATATCTGGTCACTGAACCCAGGTGACTCTGGAGGAGAAAGTGAGGCTGGTAACCTTGCACAGCCCTTCCTCACTCAGATCCAATTCAATTGCAAGTCATCTTCCTGGTGTCATGGTCCTTTTTGAGAATGAAGGACAAATCACACAAAATCATTGTATATCTCACATCTGTTCGAACTCTTGAACAATGTACTCTTCTACTTTGAATAAAATTTCTGCTGACTGATTATTGTTGGCAAGCGTATTTATAAGATTATACAATTTCCTTTAAGTATGGAACACATATATGGCCCACCAGAAGGTTTCATATATAGAAAAAAGCAAAATTCTTTCTGTGTCTATGTCTGAATTGTAACTCTGCCATAATTAAAATCTTGTGTAACAACCCAAAGGTTCATATTCATGCTGGGACAAATAGCTGGCCTATGCTATTTCCCTACTAAAGAGGTAGGCACAATTCAATCAAGTTCATTTATATCACTGGACAAAGGAGACTTTGTATATTATATAGGTTCTCTGAATCATTTAAAAAGCCAACAATACTGTATTTGTTAACTTCTACTGCTGTTGCCATTTCATTAAACTGGAACACAATAGGAAAATTCTCTATGCTTGTTTGTAGACAAAAAACTATTTTATTGAACTACTTAGTGGGGAAAAAAGAGATATAAATGACTCAGTTTGTAGCAGAGACAAAAGAAAATGACTAGATCAGCGGTTAACACTATTATGTTATAAATATCCTCAAATGTGTTCATTATGAATTGAACTTGTGCTTTATCTTCATTAAAATCATCTCAAGGTAGGAAGATGGATGAGTACATGGATGTATGGTAGTGGTTGGAGGAAGACCCTACACGGAGGAGAGATGTTAGGCAACAAGATGTTGGAAGAAAAGTGGACACCACGACTTTCAGTGAGCACGCCTGGATAGTTTCCTATCTGTCTGCTGCAGTAAAGATTAATCTCTGAATTGTGTTCTCTGAGGATGGTACCCATGGTCTAGCGTTACTGCTGACATATTGTGTGTCACCATTTAAATGCAGGGTCTGGTGCAAGGTTCACTTACGATCATAGGATCAGAGACTGAAAGCTGGAAAGGACATTAGAGCTTAGTTCAAGCCCTTCCTCCTAAATATGGCATCTGAGGCCTGGAAAGGTAAAGGCCAGGCATGTAATAAGTGGAAGAATCTGAACCTGGCATGTATTAAGTGGAATCTGAACCTGGGCCCTATTACTTCTAATCTAGAACTCTGCAAAAGAGTGAAAACTCCCTTACTATTAATACAGCTTGTGTGAGTTCTTCGTTGGCTGGCTAACTTTTGTGGACATATGAGTGGGGGGAGAGACAGATGGTAGAGGTACTGCTGGAGAAAAGGGGTGTCCCCCTGCAGGACTATAAACTCCATGAGAGCAGGGATAGCATTTCATTTTTCTATTCCCCAGCATCTACCTATCAATCACTGGAACTGTTAAATTTAACCACAATGTGTGTCTTGGAGTTTGTAAGATAGCTTCTGTTTCTGAAGGAGATTTGTAGATTCTTTGATTGGCCCTTTGTTTTTTGTTTTCAAAAGTTTTAGACTGCTTTCATGTATTATAGTATTCAGGTTTTTTAACTTGTCATGTTATTCTGGGAAATTTATAATCTCCACAAAACATCCTGTCTTCCAGATCAATGTTCTGCTCATATGGCTCTCTTGTTTTCTTTGAACATTGAACTGTGCTGGCTATGCACTGAGCAGTGTCTGGCACATAGTAGGCATCTAATAAAACATTCACTGACTTGTTTCACAGATCTAAGGTACAGAGAAATAATACTATTTCTCTAAAGTCACCCAAGTAGATGTAGCGGCACTGAGATTTGAGCCCAGGCCCCCTTTCCAAGCAACTATTTCCCGTAATTGATAAATGAGGAAAATGAGGTAGGCATGCTCTTTGTACTTGGTGACCCATCAGATCACAAGTCACCCCTTGGCCTCCCAAACTATCAGGACTCTCTGCTTCTTCCAATTACCCTGTAGTTTTTCTATGTGCAATACTGTATACCTCTAATAGGCTATAAATTCCCTGTAAACAGAAGCTAGCTTACATTGCTGTTTGTACCCCCTCTCCACGAACATAATGCTTCATACACAGCCAGCCTCTGAGGGTGTTCAGTTAAATTTTACACACGCCCCTTCAATTTTGTTGACTTTAAAAAAAAAAAAGACAAAATCTTATAAAGAAATCATTGTATACCACTGAAAATTTTGTTACAGTTCATTCAGAATGTATTCACTGAAAGAGGGCTTGGTCCCTTAGAAAACCACTCTGTGCTAGACAGTGAGATCTGGATGGACCTAACTGCACTTCTGCCTCTTTTCTTTATTTGGGCTTTGCGAGTAGGCAAAGGAGTCTGGGAGAACATGGTACTGACGCCTATTGTTCAGTTACCTGGGAGGGCTTAGAAAGCTACTCAACACTTTTGATTATGTTGGGAGCAGACAGGCCTATCACTGCAATCAGAGGAGGAGGGAAAGGCTTCACTTGAAAGGTAGCTTTACCTCCAAGTTGGTGAGGCAACAAAGCCAAGGCCACCCCTGGGCCCCAATGAGGTAAGTTTTTAGAGTGGCAGCTTGGTGTAGCACATGGAGTCCTGAGCACCTGGTTGGAGTCACAGTAACTGTGTACTGTGGAATTAAGAAACCTGAGACTCAGTTTCCTTGTCAGTTAAAAAAGGATAGAATCTAACATTGATAGAGCACCTTAAAGTTTGCAAAGCACTTTGGGAAAACTTTATGGCACTGTTTGAACCTAGACTAAATGGCTGGGAAACCAAATCTGTTGCTCGGAGACTTGACAAGAAACCCAACCAGATCCAAAGATTGATGCAAGGAACATAATGTGGTTTTCCCCCATTATACATCTCAAGAAAACTGCCTTATCTGGAATTACTTCCATGCTGGCCAAACAGCTATTGTTTTATTTCTCTTTTAACTTGGAGACACTTGGGGGGGGTAAGGTGGGGGCTATGCCTTCTCCTTTTCAGTTCTCCCTTCTGTTGGATGACTTACACTCCTAAATTACTTCAGTTATGGATTTTGTTCTCAGATAAAAACACTTTAAGCATGTTATCTCATTTAATCCTCATAACAAACCCTGTGAAGTAGCTGCTATTACCCCCATTTTAAAGATGAAGATTACCTTCCGTGCTCAGGGTCAGGGTCATACCAACAAGTGTGCCAGTTAGGAATGGAAATCAGGTCTTCCAACACTATCCACTGCAGTGCTTGGCTACCTCTAACCATCCCTGTATCCATACCTAACTCACAGAATTACTATGAGTCAAATACCAGCAAATCTTGCAGCAGGACATAGTTAGGATGGGGACCTGCCACCTTGCATTTTCACAGGTCTGAGGACAGTGCCTTCCATTGATGAAGATTTCACTTGGTATCTGATGAATGGGATGAAGTTAGGAGGGAGCTAATGAAACAAGCGCATAGCTAGCTCCCCCCAACCCCCCAACTTAATGAGGAGAGCCTGTTCTGAACCTCCTCCCACCACGGTCTTGTATCAAGTTCCCTCTTGTTGCTTCACTTGAATTTTGTCTTTCCTCTTCTCATGACCTAACCTCAAACTAATGTCATCAAGACATTATTTTTTAAAACTGTCCACTTACCAAATGGCTGAAACAAAAGAAAACCACTGCTCTTGTCTTTCCTTTCCATCTTTAAGGGATGAAAAAATTTAGGGCATACTGGTTTTGTGACATGAAGTTTAAAAAGAGAGGCTGTAAAAAATGCTGCAAGCTCCATAATACTTAAGTGTTGTAAACATGTTCCTACTGTTCTGAATCATGTAAGTAAGAAACTGAGGATCAGGGATTGGGAACCAATTAATTATGGCAAAGGATAGAACTGGAGTAAAAATAACCATGCCATGGAAATGTGGGATAGTGGAAGGATATGTGCAGAGACTTGGGTCTGAGTCTGGCTCTAACTTACTACCTGTGTGTAGGGCCTAGAACATAGTAAGTGCTTAATAAAATGCTCATAATTGACCGACCATGGGCAAGTTCCTCATCTAAAAAGTGATGGGTTTGGCCTAGAAAACATATAAAGTTTCCTCTAGTTCAAAAATCTATGGAGAGTAATAAGCTACTTTAAAGAAAACTTTAAAAAGACAGATTCAAAGAACAGGAAAAGGAAACTGGTACATCTGAACAGCAGTAATGACCGGCCTTGGTCCTGGAGAACAAATAAGTAACATAATTCTCTCTGGAGACTCAGTTTTCTTACCTGTACAATGAAGGGGTCATGAGGTGACCTCCAAGGTCCCTTCTAGTTTGAAGAGAGAGGGCCCGCAGAATGTTATATATGCTGCCAGATGCAGGTACTGTGCTACTTGTTTTAGCTCAACCTTTTCTTTGTTACAAAGAAGGAGTGACTTTGTGGTACATGTGGGTAAGCGATAAGGCATCAACAGAACATTAAAAAGGTAAAACTATTAAAAAGTGGGGCTAAATTTCATGCTTCTTCCTTAAAACACTACAAAAATAGTAAACATCAGAATCATTTTAAATTCCATGACTCATGAAATTATATTATCAAAAAGAAATTAAACTGTCTCACACTCTGTTCAAAAGCAGCTCTTTATACAAATTTAAAGTAAAAAAAAGCACCCCATGCTTTTGCTCTATACTAAGAATTAAATATGCAGCTGATATAAAATAAAGTAGAATCAACGTAAGCTTGTACTTTCTTCCCAATTTGAAGAAACGATTTTCTTCATAAAGAGCTCATCCCAGTGATTGCTTATTTATTAAACATGACAATTTACAGGAATGGCACCTCAAGTTCCTGTTCAAAGTTCTAAGAAAACAAGTGGCTGAGCTTTGTTTGCCGATCACAATAAAGCTGCACATAGAATATGTTTTTCTTAGCTGACAACTTGACATTATATTTAAATGTTAAAAGTAATACATTTAAAGGTAAATTTAAACTGCATCCAGGGGTCCATAAAATAACTCCATAAGATAAATTTAAAGACTGACGTCGCTCACATAAAATGATACACAAAGAGCTTAGTAGCACAACGCTGGTACTGCTGAACATCATTTCCCACTGTTAAGACTACAGCAGGCCTGGTGATCCTATTAGGAAACGGAAATAAAGACAAGCACTAGATATATTTAATAATAAAACAGTTCAGCTTTTACCTTGGTAGTAAGAGTTTATTTAACATGATAATTACTGAGTGGCATCTTTAAGAACATGAGTTTACATTTCTGTTTTCACTGAAGAGACCACATAGTATACAGAAACACGTGAGAGCAGCTATTTTAAGCAGCTGTGAAATGTTTTCATTGACTACAATTTCACACACAGTTAGTCTCACCTCCATTTCTATGTTTTACACCAGAAGCAAAGTGCTTCTGGTAAGATGCAGCTCTGAATGTGCAGCTGTTTTGAGTAATGTCACATAAGTCACTTTCTGAATTATTTGGACATTAAGTTTCCAATATAAGTTAACTAGAACCAAATATACTGGCCTAGTTATATGAGAATTAAATCAACTACTTAAAATATTGTTTGGTTTGACCTGTGCCTAAATTACAGTTGAATCTTGAGATACACAGGGCTCATGTTCCTAAAAACTATGGAAAATTGCTGGACAGTTGCAGTGACAAAATCTGATCAAACTTTTAAAGGTTATCTGAAATCAAAACACTGTAATGAAATGAAAAATTTCATGAAAACTTTCCGTTTTAAATTAGACTCAAAGCACCAGGAAATAGGGAGAAGCAATATGCGGTAGAAGAAGCAGAAAAGAGCATGAAGAAGGCAAGGAGCTCCAAAGGACCTTCACCTCCTTGTCACATGTTGCTTAAAGCTCTGTGACAGAACTTCCATGTGTCCCACAAGTCTTCTTGTGCATGGAAACACCAGACACCCTGAAACTAAAGTATACCTCTGTGGGCAACCCAAGTGAACTGCAAGTTTGGATTGACTAATTTATTTTATAAAATGTTTTCTCTTATTATGGATCAGGATAAATGTCTTAGAGATTATCCAACAATTTTTTTTTATTTTTCCTATGCCAAAATTAACTCTTAAAACATGAAAATACAAATCACAGACTCCCCCCCCCCCCCCTTTTATTGAATATAAGGCATGTTTCCTGCATTATCATTCCCTGACATCCTTGGTGGCTCCTAATCATGTAACACCACGCTCTCAGAAGAATTCAACTTGCTAACTACCCAGGTGGCAACAAAAAGACGGTGGAGCCCAGCAGAATGCAGGCTTCAGCACCAGGAAGATTCATCTTAGGCCCTTTCTAAAAGGGATTAGTTGTTCAAATACCCAAAAGAATGTATCTTAAAGCATGGTATGATAAATTTACGATTAACAATGACACAAATTCCATTGCCAGCACTATGGAGATGTTCCAATAAAATTTTCTAGAATGGCAATCGAACAAGTTGTGTTTTCAAGGCCCCCAGGGGATATGATACAGACCCTGTCCTCAAGCAACACATATGGCTACAGAAATAAGACAAATACATGAAATAAAACAAAATAAGACTCTTGGGGCTGAATGAAACTTCAAAACGCCCATCAAGTACAGTGTTTTTTAAACTAGTCCAGGTCTGAAATGAAATCAGTAATTATTCTGAAGAGTCTGACATAGTGACTTACATGAGAATCACTAAGTGAATGAAGAATTACTTTTTGTTCATATTGGAATACTGAGTTGAGTGGACACCCTACTGGTCTTAGCCATCCATATATTCACCTTGGATAAGCAATGAAAATGGGTAACGAGTTACGCCTAGAATCCACTAGAAGGAAGAACTGGGCTGAATTGTTTTTAGGGAACTGCAAAGGTCAGGTCTTTTAAAAGTGGCAACTTTTCCTTGAAAAAGAAGACCACATTTTTAACAGCATACTATTAAATATCATTAATTAATCATTAAATAATATTAAAATAGCATGCTATTGTACGGCTGTGAGCTACAAAATGCTAACGTCTCTTGAGCAATACAAGTAAGGTTCGCTCCCTCCTCCATCCCCCTTCCTCCAAAGCTTTGGGTGCTAGAGCAAGCTTCAAATTACAAATATTATAAAGGAGGGTGTTGTAAAGGATGATGAAAAATGGACTGAGTGAAAAGAAGATGAGCTGGTGAGTGAGGAGAGCTGCCAACACATTGGGGAGATCCTCTAAAGTGAACGTATGGGAGGACATGCTTTGTCTGATTCCAGATGGTAAAAGGGGGGTAGATCATCCCCTTGTGGTGAATGGAACCCAGGCTTAAAAAGAAGACCAAGGGCTAAATTCTAGTTTGCTCTTCCTTGTTAAGGAAGTGATACAATGTCCACCATCCTGGGAAAGTCACTTAACCGTTTCTAGACTGCTCTTCTGCAAAAGGAAGAGGCTGGCCTAGATGATTTCTAAAGGTCCTTGTAGTTTTAAACCCCATGATCCACTGGGCCAATCAGTAAGAATTAAGAGAGAAACAGCTGAAACTCAATTAGCTCTACCAAACAGAGCTGTCCAACAAGAGAACTGCTGCTTGGAGAGATAGTGAGGACTATTAGGGATACTCAGGGATACTGCAAAAGAAATCCCTGCCCTGAGTGGTGAATGGTTTTAAGGTTCTATGATATGCAAGGATGAGTGTGCTGGAGCCAGCTCTAACCTCCTTGAGAGTAGACTGTTAAATTTGCAGTGTGAGCATTTACACCTCAAACCTACAAATCAAGGTTTGATTGGTTTTGTTGCTTGTTTAGGCTTAAGTACTAATAATGGAGATTCAATTTTAAAGTATGTGCACACACTTTTTAAACTGATATTTACTGAACATTTATAAGCACTCCCCTGAACTGTTCTACAAACACTGCTTGAGCTCAGTGGGGCTGCAGTAGAAGGTTCAGGGAATGACGTTATCGCCAGAGGAGCAGAGGCCTGGTGACTGTTGGCTAATGGCATTTACATGGTGCTTTAAGTGGAAGGTGCTTGCATATTCCATTATCTCACTGGAGCTTCTCCAACAGCTGTTGGTATGAATTCCTGATTTATGCCTTTTTTGGGTAAAGCCAGTTCTGCAGCTGATATTCTGCAATGGTAATTCTTTTAGTTAACAGGACATCAAAATGACTGATGTTTTATCATTCAAATCAAAAACTAACAAACTTTCCTAATTCACACTCTTGGAGTCTCGGGAATTTTTTCGCAGCACTCTTAGGCCAAAAGAAACATCCAAGAGTTCTGTTTATCAAGTATTTAGGTTCAGGCAACTTGGTAAATATTTATGTCCTAACAATTTAGTATCCTTTCTGAAAAAAAATTATACATGTAAATTTAAAGAAAAAATATTATTTTTATTTGATTCTCAAATAATCACAATGACTTATTAATGGAATGTGTGTGTGTCTGTGAACACTGCACAACTGCTCAACACTTGGAATCAGACGGATGACTGCCACCCTCATTTCTCTTTCACTGCAGCCACTGAAACCCAGTTTCGCAAAGACACGTCATGGCAAAGGAGAAAGTTCAGAAAGTTTGGGAAATTAGTGTCATAACTGACAATGCTATAGAAGTAAATAAACAAAAAGATGATCTCATTCAAGAACATTACTGAAAGGAACGTAGTGTGATGTGAAAGGTGAATTACCTGAAGTTACTACTTTTTGTACATGTTTCTTCAGTACTTGTATACAGTGTTAACCAAATGTTTGTTGATTGATCATGAAAAAGAGTTAAAACAGGAAGGAGGCATAATGGAACAATTTCAAAATGTTAAAAGTATTTTAGTGATGCTTTACTTTTTTGTGAATAATAGTTGTTCTAAGATACTATCTAATGTCTGACTTTTAAACACTAAATTTTCTCTAAGAAAACATTTCTGGAAGAGGATAAAAAGATGTCAATGAATCAGCATTACTGAAAGTGACTTGCTTAACAGATAATATACCTGCAAAGTATGTTGTTAAGAGACAAAATTAATTGCTTGGTAACATTTAATTTCTCTAAATATCTGATCTTTAAATCTGCAAATGGTGTGGTTTTCTTCTATGCCAACATATGTAGTATTAGACAGTATTTTTACTTGTTGTTGTAAGACACTTAATCTTTCTAATGGACCTTACTAAGCCAGGACCAAATACTTGGTTTTGAAGGTTGCTGATGAAAAATCCAGCTGGTTTATGGGACTAAGTTTAATGACAGGTGAATCAATCTGCAGTAAAATACCAAATTTTATTTTGTGTTCACATTCCAAGGATGTACAGCATTAAGTCCCACAGCCTGAAGTATTATTTCTGTGCTTATCTTAATGTCCTTTCTGTCTTAAATGAGGAGCTGACTTGAGCTATGAGATTTTTATAGATTCTAGTGGTACTTTTAGGCTCTTAAGCTTAAAGTTTCAGGATCAGCAGGTTTATTACCATGAAATACAAAAACATCAATTACCTAAATCTATGAGGCATTGTTATAAAGAGGTCATAAAGAGATTTTAAAGACCTAGATGGAAAGGACTAAGAGTGAAGAAAAAACATGAGATCTAGCATGGATTGAATTTAGTCAGTTATTGATTTAAAAAAAGTGTTCACTGTGTGAAATACACTGTGTTAAAGAAGATAACAGTGAATATGAAATATAAACAACTGAATTTACTGGAGCTATCTATCAGGAAAATATTCAATCATTAAACTGCAAAGTATGCCCCAAGCTGAGTGTTTTATTGTATAAATTAATGTCTTAGGCTACTAACCAATTTAGCCAGAACAGACTCATTAGTATTTAGATTGTCAAATCAACCAGCATTTCCCCATCTTCACCACTGAAGCTATTTCTCAGAGCACTTAGTCTGTCTCTGGACAATTACAAGTGCGTATCTGTACCATGCTTGCATCTTGTCTTCTAAGCTCCTGAAGGGTGAGGACAATGCTGAACAGAGGCAGTCACAGCTAAGAGAGCTCACCATCAGTCACTGAACTTAGCACAGGCACTGTGCTAAAGCCCTGTGGATACAAAGGATGGCAAACTGTAGTGCCTGCTCTCCAGAAGCTCAGTATGTGGGAGGAGACAACATCTAAACATTCTATGTACAAATACACTGCATATATATATATATATATATATATATATATATATATATATATATATATATATAGCATAAATTGGAGATAATCAATACAGGAAGGGCACTAGCATTAAGGGGGGGATCCAGAAAAGTTTCCTATAGACAGTGGAATTTTATGTGGGTCTCAAAGGAATCCAGAAAGCAGAAATGAGGGAGGGAAGGCATTCCAGGCCTAGGTGCAGTCAGAGAAAATGTCCAGAGCTGACACATGGGCTGTCTTGTTTAAGAAGCAGCAGGAAGGTCATCCAGTGCCCACTCCCTGTCCTTCCGTTTTCCATGCTTGTATATCCTTTTCCACTCACAAACCTCAATGAAGAAAGTCTTGTACTTTCTACCCTCTCTTTCCTCCTTTCTATGTAGCGATCTTTTATTCTCCCTCCTCTTTTCCTTCTTGAAACCCTAAGAACTGAACCATTCATCCCCAAGACCTTTGGTTTTCTTATGGAATTTCCCTCAATATCCTTCAAAGACATTAAGTTCTGAAAGGACATTTGTTTCTCCTTCTCCCACCAGTGTTAATACTACATCACCATACATGTCCTTTCCAATTGCTGAAATACCTTTTCTAGATTTCTCTGGACTAGAAATGCTAGAAATCTAGCATTTCAAAGTGGCAACTCTGCTCTAATTTTTTTTTTTTGTTAGAAATGCTTGCAAGTCTTCCCCATCTAACCCCCTCCCCCCCAGGTCTTTCTCCCCCATAGTATTATATCATGTGTTTGAAAGTGAGTGATTCTTGACTGTAAGCCTACTTCTTTTGCTGCTGTATCCCAAGAGGAGCTCCTCTAGTTTATGGTAGAAGATGCCAGTTTTCACTGACGCTTCCTTTATATATAGCGTCTAGGCTCCCTTTTCCCCCCGTCTTTTAAACACAGCTTTCAGCAAGTCCAATGTTATCTCCCTTTGATCTGTTTTCCAGGTCAGTTGCTTTTGATGTAGTACCTTATATATATATTTTTTCATTTTAATCTTTTGGTTTTGTTCTAATATTTCTTGCTGTCTCATGGAGTCATTGATTTGTCTGCTTTATTCTAGCTCTCAGTGAGTTCATTTCTTGGGAAAGGTTTACCAATTTCTCTTCTAAAAAACCCATTCTATTAATCTCCACCCCTCACCTTTATTTCATTAACAAAATCTTTTGCTTCATTCTTCTAGGTATTCAGGTATTCCTTCTGAGAAATCTATTTTTTCCCCTTTTGAGTCTCTGACTGTCGTCTTTACGAGGATCTCTAGGTTTGCCCTGATTTCTCTGATGAACTCATCTCTCCACTGCAGCTTTAGTTCCTGAACTGAAACATTGTGAAAAGGTCAGGCTCTGCCCCCTACCACTCTTCTATACAAGAAGGCTGACACTGCTTTGTCTTAGCCTGGGTTCTTCCACTGACTTCAACCTCCCAAGGTTAGGCCCTCCTGGATCTTTGAGATTCAGGAAGCTGTATTTTCAGGACCCTTTCTGATGTCAAAGATCACAGTGTTATGGTCTTTAGAGCCCTTGGGCTGAGGTTATTCCAGGCTAAGTGCTATAGTGCCACACTAGTTACTGTTATTCCTGGGGGAATTCCTGATGAATCCCCAGGTTCTTACCCTGAAGCCTTCTGATCACTCTGGGGTTCTTTTACAGGAGTCTTCCCTTCTTGCTGCCTTTGGGCTTTGCTGGAAGGGTCCTGATTCCTACTGCCTGTGGACTTCTGTCTGAATTTTTGTGTATTACTGGGGTGGAAGAAGTCACGTAACTGTAGTTTCTCACTGTTTTTTTTTTTTTATCATCATTATTCAGATTGGAACAGATGTCATGTTTTTGCTTGTGTACACACATAAGAGCCGGGCAGTCTACCTATCTCTCAGGAAGGTGTCTTGGCAGGAACCCATCATGATAACGTTCTTTTTTAAAGATGCATTTTTAATATTTTTTTAAACTCAGAAAAAAAGTCTTCTCCTAACCTACTCTGCATAACCAAATAAAAAGTCCTCAATACCCACAAACCCCATTTCTTCTTCAATGTTTCTCTCTTTCCGCTCACAGAGCCATTGTCCTAGTTCAATTCTTTACCATTTCTTGCTTATATTACTCCTTATCCCTAAAACTCCTTTCTCCTGTTTTTCAAATGGTTGGCAAAATAATCTAAGATCTGAATGCCACACTTTCAGAGCGGGAAGGGACTTTGTTGGCTACTGAGTCCAACCTATAACCTGAAAAAGAATCTCTTCCACCTTGTTCCTAAAAAGTGGCTATCTTTGAAGACCTCCATTAAGAGCAGTCTATTCTGCCTCTGGTCTTTTAAAACTGTCACCATATTTTTCTTACATCAAGCCTAGATCTGCCCTTTTCCAACCACCATCTTTTGCTTTCAGTTCTCTCCTTTGGGGCCCAAGAACAACAAGTCTAGTTTTGATAGTCCCTTGACAATCTAGATAGTGCCTAAAAAAACTGAAGTTAGCTATCACATGTCCCCCAAGTTTCTCTTCTATTTCTAGTTCCTTCACAAGTTGTTGCTAATATCTTTAACTAGTTCTTCTGGGCTATTAAAATACCAATTTCTTGGCCTCACATTTAAAGTGACACAAGTTGACTCCAAACTGGATTTTCAGATTTCTACATCATTTCTTTTCATGTAATCTCCACTCTAGCCAAACTGGTCTATTAAATGTTCTGCCAATTTGGAATTCCATCTCTAAAGTTTTGACCCAGACTATCCTGTTCCTCCCAGGACTGGGGTGCAGTCTTTCCTAAATTTTGCCTCTTAGAGATCTTGGTTTTCTTCAGGATCACTTTAAAAGTCACATCTTTTATGATACTTCACTGCTCTCTCCCTCCTCAAATTATGTTGTTTTTATTTATGAATGGACATGTTGTATGCCTTAATAGGATATACCACTAGGTTCTCAATGGCAGGGATACTTTTGTTTTTGCCTCTAGAATCCTAGCACAGCACTGTTATGAATGTTGGTTGAATTTCCTTTTTTGACAAATTTCAACTCCTCCCCCCAACCCCCACTCCCATTTCAAATTATCAAATAGGTTATCAACCTTTTCAACTCATCTCAACTTAAATCTGTAATGAGAAGTCTTGAAATTACCTTTCGGGTTTCAAACTGTGCTTCTTCTTGGCAGCACCCTCTGCAGTCAGGATCCAGCGGAGTTAAGCTAAACTGTCCAAGAAGATCACAAGAGCTACACAGCAAATTGCTGGAGAAGCCTAAGTCTCTGCATGCTTCTGAGGATAATTCAGATCCTTGTGCAGATATCTGAAAAGACACAGGGAACACATTCAACCAATAAGTGTTTACTAAACACCTATTCTGGGCCTGGCATGATGGAATCCAAAGAATGGAAGAGCCTCTACTCTCAAAAAGCCTACATTCCACATAGGGGGAGAAATGTGGGGGTGGGGGTGAATGCGTATATGTGAATAAATACCTACAAAATAAACATAAGGTGGTTGGAGATGGAGGGGATAATAGCTGCATCTTGAAGGAAGAGAGGGCTCTAAAAATATATGAAAAAAGCTTATAGTACTTTCAACTATAACTTCAACTGAAAACATGAAATGTGTCTGTCTCTCTCCCCTTGGCATGCACAGTCTAGCTCTGGAAGCTCCAAGGTCAGGGACGGTGTTTTAGCCACATTTTGCAAGTTCCACAGAACCTGGCCCAGCACTTTGGGCAAAGCAGACATTTACTAAATGTTTCTTTTCTGATTGTTAATCTCTGCTGAGACCAGACGTAGGTCCTCAAAGAAAAATCTGTAATTACTTTTTACAGAATCATATTAAAATATAGAACAAAGGCTTTTCAATATATCATCAGGATATCTAAATTTGCTACATGTTGTGATTTACTTATTCTCCTGAACAAAATTTTAAATGATTTAAATGAATTTAACCTAATCCAAAATATGCACAAATCAATAAACATTTACTCTGTGACTAGTAATATGCCATGCACTGTGCAAGGGGCTGGGGCACATAAACATGATGTGTATGTCTACACATAAATAAATAGAAAGTAAACTGTTTTTACTTTGTGGGAATAGGCCCTACTAGTAGCTGAGGGGGTCAGTAAAGACCTCTTGCTCAAGGTGGTACTTGAGCAGAGCTTTGAAGAAAGCTGGAGATGCCAATCAGGGGGGGTGAGGGGACAGTATATTCCTAGCATGGAGCATTCAGCATTGCATCAATTTTGCCTGTGCCAAGACATGGAATGGAGAAAGCAGGAACAGCAAATAAACCAGTCTGGCTGAAGTCTGGCGGCTAGGTGGCGCCATGGTGCATAGCACTGGGACAGAAGTCAGGAAGACTCATCTTCCTGAGTTCAAATCTGGCCTCAGATGCTTACTAGCTATGGGACCCTGAGCAAGTCACTCAACCTTGTTTGCCTCAGTTTCCTCATCTGTTAAACGAGCTGAAGAACAAACCTGCAAACTACACCAGTATCTTTGTCAAGGTAACCCCAAATGGGGTCACAGAATCAGACATGACTGAAAAATGACTTAACAAAAGAGTGAGTGAGTGAAGGGAGGGCTAAAAATACAATGTCATCATTAAATCATGTAATCTTATTTAGTATTCAAAGGTATCTTTTAGCTTTGTAAAGTCAACTCTTTTGTAAAAGACTAGATTTACTGATTATTTCTAGAAAGAGACTAAAGTGTTTGAGGTATTTTTTTTCCTTAAAGATGTTAATGGTATAAACATTAATCCATATACATGACTAGAAACCTCAGTTAACCATTTCCCTGTATGCTTACATTTGTTTGGAAGGGAACAAAAAGAGCTCTGGATTATAATACAGACATCATGATTTCTAGAGTTTTGTTTTTACAGTTATAAGAACATCCATCCACAAATTGTCTGAGATTGAGATGATAGTTTGATTTGTATAATTCAAATTTGAGGAAAACAGCTCCCCTAGGTCACACTGAATACTTCCATTCCTGAAGATTAAGAACACTTAGAATGTGCTTTCAGAAAAGTAGCCACTTCATGGGGCACAAGAGTCCACTTTCTCAAATGTTAACTTTAAAGAACCATTAGTTTGGGATTTACGGCTCTTCACTTCTGCATCTAGGCATTCTACCTTAAAACACAGCACTCTGGGAACCAAAGTGAAGGAAGCAGCAATTTACTGTAATTTCAAGGACCCTAGAAAACCACAGAGACACTCTTACAAAACTACCACCAGAATACAGACTGGCCATTTATCCTTGTGACAACGCTGTCCAAATTTTAGCTAGTGACAAAGAGAAAGGGTGAACATTCTGGAGGTTAAGTAACTAATGTTGTTCTTCAGGGGAAAATTTAGCTCCAGACCAAGCTTAGGCAAACATTTTGATGTCCAGTTGGTTGTGAAACTGTATGTAATAATAATAGTAGTGTTTCACATTTATCTAGCACTTTGATGCTAGATATTTCCCAAACATATCTAGAGTAAAAAAAATGTATAGTCTTTAAATAATTTTGATTATTACCTAAAATTTCAGAGTACCAGTATTTTTAGATTTCAATTTTCAAAAAAGAAACCTCAAACTCAATTCTTGCTTTGGAGAGAATCACATTTAGCATTTATTGACATAAATTGATCTTATTTGTACCACTAAAGACTCTTAAAGACAGATTTTATTTAGTTGTAATTTTACGCCTATGACATAAATTAAGTAGGTCTTGAACAAAATGAGGTTGGACTATTATGAGTTATAACTTACTGAATTTCAAAGAATTCATAGGAAAGTGTATGGCCTTTTGGTATTAACGGAAAAGAAGGATGAAAGTTACAAGAAAAAAGGAGTGTTAAGGGTGAGTGATATCAGGATAAAATTTTAAGACTGGTTCACTTCAAATGTCATTTAACTCACTTTTTCAAAAGGTTCTATAATTACCTACTTCCTAGGATCATATTATTTAGTGCTGGAAGAAACCTTAAAGATAATCTTTAGTTGCCTTTAGTAGTCCAACTAATAACTGTCTAACCCGCAGATTTTATAGAGAAACGGAGACCCCACAAGATTAAATGCCTTGCCAAGTTCACATGTACTAGGTAGCCATGCTACAAAGAACTGCTGTCCCTTGATTCCCCAAGCAGAGCAGCTCTATTCCATCATGGTGCATATTATTCTACTACCACAAGATCAAAATACGGTAAGCAACTTCAGATTTTGTTCCTTTGGGGTGGCAGCATCATTTAAAGGGCAGGAAGGTACGAACGGAAGAAGAAGAAAGTTCAGCTTTCTCATACTGTGTAAACAGTAACCTGATGCTACCCAAAAACCTCTTAACTTGGATCACATCAAGGAACCTTCCTGGTATTAACTGCCTCAATACTGAGACATTTACTTCCCCCTCCTTTAAGAAACACTTCTTAAAACTGTGTTCTACTAAGCTCATGGCAGGCAGCAATGTTTCAATTGCATAGACAAATCTAAATTTTCTATATATGGGTATTTATTGGAATACAAAAAACAAAACAAAAAAACTTGAGGCATTTTGAGTACTGTGTGTATATGTGTACTCACTTTTCAATGTGGAAAAGTTAAGTGTGGCATAACAGAAAGAGAGTGAGACTTCTGTAATCTTACTGGGTTGTAAGAAACATGAACTCAGAGAAACTTGAGAAAAAGTGATGAAGAGTAAGGGTGAAGAACCAGGAGAAAATACAAAATGACTACCAGTATGTAGAGAAAAACAAGGGTGGACGATTTCTGAATTCAGATCGATGTCTGACCAACCATAACTTCAGAGGACTATCAATAACCCACGCCTCCTGCTTTAAAGCCGAAAGGTGGCAGACTACAAGTGGGATGTGAGGCATCCAGACAAGGCCATGTTGCTTTAGTATGCTTAAATGGACACTCAGTGTACAAGGGAGTGTTCTACTGGAGTAGGGGAGGAGTGGAGCAAGAGGCACTGGGAAGGAGGGGAGGTTAGAGAAAGAACAGCAATAAGTCACTCTGCAAAAAGTATTTTTGGAATCATTAAGTGCAAGACTAGGGTGAGCTGCTGATATTACTACTACAACTACACACTTTACATTTAGGTGCTTAATTTTTTAAGTCAAGCACTTATTCAAGCATTTGGCGTTTAAAATCAGAAATTTTAGCTGCAATCTATTCATTTTGAAGGGCAGGGCAAGTCCCAAGAAGAGAATGAAAAGGGAATTAGTTGAAATGAAGCCAAAGGGCAGAAGGAGCTGGTAGGATGAGATTAGGAAGGTTAGAAGAACTGAAAGATTTAGATCTCTTCTCTACCAAGGAGGCAAGCCAGCGTGGTTCTGGGTCTCAGAGAAGCTGCCTTAGAATTCTAGTGGGTCAGCCGCCCCTTGCCCGACTTCTGATACATTCTTTAATCTTACTGGGAATTGACGGGATGGATTGAATACAACACAACCAATGAGTAAGTGCTACAAAGTATCAGGGAGACAGAAAGTTTACACTATGAGAACTGTTTCCAACACACCAATGAGTAAGTGCTACTAAGTATCAGGGAGACAGAAAGTTTACACTATAAGAACTGTTTCCAACACACCAAACAAGCCAAAGCTTCCTCTCCTGTCGTTGCACATCTGGAACACCCTCCCAATCTCTGGCTTCTTCAAAGGACGGCTGAGGTGCCACCTCCCGATGCTTTTCCTGACTCCCTACGTTATGAGCACTTCACATTATTTTCTTTTTTGGTTTATATTTGTACATGCTTATATACCTTCCACAGACTAGAGGGTAAGGACCAGCACCCAGCATTTTATGGGGCACACAGCGGGCACTTAATGTTTATCGACTGTGACCCCTCAAACTCCAGCAGCTCCTTATTACTTTCACGATCAAATATGAAATACTCTATTTGGGGTTCAAAGCCCTTCATAACGAGCCCCCCCATTTTCCAGTCTTCCTGGACTGTGACCCCGTGACACGGCCCTTCTAGAGGTTCACCACACAAGACGCTCCACCTCCCGACCCCTGCCTGGAATGCCGTCACTTCATTTTCTTCAAGGTCCAACTAAAATCCTACCTTCTATATGAAGCGCTTTCCTGTTTCTAATTTACGCTTTCTAATTCTTACTTGTACGTATTTACCTATTGCTTCCCTGTTAGACCGTAAGCCCTCTGAAGGAAGACATAGCCCGCCCCCCCCCTTTTTCTTTAACCCCCAGCTTTTAGCACAGAGGGACTGGCACACAGTAGGCGATTCAAAGAGCTCAACGACGATAGCCAGACTGGGCCCGGGGAGGCGGGCAAGAACGAGGCCTGGCCTAGACTGAGGAGAGAGGCCAGGCGGGGCCGGATATCGCCACGTAGCCCTTCTCAGGCGCGGCTCCCAAGGCTCGCTCCGGGTCCCCAGGCCCTCGCTCCGGGCCCCCAGGCAGCTACGAAGGCACCCGCCACTCACCGCTTGCAGCACGGACGCCAGCAGCAGCCGCAGCCCGAACGCCGGAGCAAAACCCCGCTGCGCGCTCACCGCCATCGCCGCTATCGCCGCCGTTATGCTAGGGTCCTGACGTGGCCCGAAGGCCCCTCCGCTGGGGTGGCCGGCGTTGAGCCTGACGCTCAGTGTCGTTAGCTTTCAGCTCGCCGCGCACAGCGGCCCACTTCCGAGCCATCTGATGGGCTGCAAAACTCCCGGGGGCGGCCGCCTGCAATATCAAGGGGGTGCGAGAGTCTTTTTGATTTGCTCGCCTTCCCCTACGGTCAGGCACGTTATTGGGACCCCTACAAATCTATTCCTTTTGAGGGGCCCCTTAAACGCTCGTTCCTTCCCTAGCCAGCCAATCACCTCCTGCGCTAATTTTAATGGCAGCTGAGCAAACCAATCGTAATTTCGAGCGAAAGACCCCCTACAAACACGGTGGCAGAGGCGGGGTCCAATAGCGGCTGCGAGGACAGGTTGGGAAGGGAGGGCGGAGTGTTTGCTGAGGCCGGGAGGCGGGGCTGCTGAGTTGCGTGCGTGAGTGCGTATTGGGGAGAGGGCGGGCCCAAGCGGGGGGGCGGGGCCGAGGGCGGCGCAGTCGCAGCCTCGGTGCTGGTGCTGGAGCTGGGCTCCGGCAGGGAGGCAGGCAGTGGAGGAGGGAAGGGAGGCGGGTGAGCAGAGCGAGGGAGCGAGCCGGGAAGGTGCCGGGCTTGCTCCGGCTTGGGAGAAGCGAGAGCCCGAGGGCGGCGGAGCGCGGGGGCCTTGCGGTCGGCGGCGGCTGCCGAGGCTGAGGAGCCCCGGCGGGCGCAGGCGGCGTCGGCGTTGGTGGCCGGGGGCGGGGGCGGGTGGTGGGAGGGAGGGAAGGCAGGAAGGAGCTGCTGCTGCGGCGCTCGGCTCCCGCTCCGCCGGCCTCGGGGCTCCGGCTCGCTCCTGCCGGCGCCCCCCCCCCCCCCGGCCCCCGGGGCCTCGCTCCCCGCCCCCCGGGGCCTCGCTCCCCGCCCCCCCGCGGTATGTCGTGATCCCAGCGGCGGCGGCGGCGGCGGGTTTCATGGGGCTCCTCAGGATTATGATGCCGCCCAAGACGCAGCTGCTGGCGGTGGTGGCCTTCGCCGTGGCGATGCTCTTTCTGGAGAACCAGATACAGAAGCTGGAAGAGTCCCGCTCCAAGCTAGGTGAGGGGCGGGGGCGCTCCCGGGGCTGCGGCGGGGCATGCCTCTGTCCCCCCGGGGGCTGTCTCGGGGTCACTGGAGTCCTCCTGCGGGGAGCCGGGGCCGGAGGCTGGAGGGGCGGCAGCCGAGGCTCCGAGCCGGCGAAATGGACCCGAGTCGGTTTCACGGTGGGGCCCGGGGAGCTCGTGGGGAGGGGGCGCCCGAAGCGCCGCGGATCCGGGGCTCAGAGTCCTGAGACTTCGGGGGTGATGGAGGCGCGAGGGGCTTCCGAGCCGGACGGGAGCCGCGGCCAGCTCGGACAAACGTAGCGCTTTCTGCTGGATTTTGGAAGGGCAAGAGCAGACTATCCCCCCAAAGTGACTTACTCCGTTGGGTCGAGTTCCTAGAGAATGCGAGTGTGCATTGGTGTTGGGAGGGGATTAATAAGTTGAGAGATGAAGCCCCTACTACGAGCCGGGCGCTGCACTTCACTCTGGCAGTAGAAATACAAGCAGAAAGAAAGACAGCCCCTTAACCCTCGTGGAGCTTCCCTTCTGATGGATAAAATGGATGAAAGGGGACCCCAGAGACCCCCGAGCATCAGGAAGTCTGAAGAGAACGCAGGAAGTTTTAGTGGGCTGGGTGAAAAGAACAGAAAAGTGTTAGCTATTTGGGGAGATGCTTGGAGAAGAAACTCAATGTAGGCTTGTAGTTGAATTTTGGGCTGTATTTTGGTTTGTAAATTTACATTTCAAAACAATCACGAAGGTACCGATTTAGGTAGATGTAAACGTGTCTTAGGCTAACTACTTGAATTGAGTGCTCCTCCTTCCCCTTTATAAAAGGGTTTGGTAAATTGTACATCACTTGGAATAAAGAACAGAAAGGGAGCTGTTAAAATAAACCTTATGGAGATACATGTTTAGGAATGAGTAGGACTTGTGATTTCTTTGGTATGGGGAACTTTTTGGGTGTGGAAAATCCCTAGTCCTTTGGAGGGTCAGCACCTTGTTTGCAACCTGGGGTCTTAGAGAGCTGCCTGGAATACTGAGAGATGGGTTAAAAGTGGCGTTTGAATCCAAGGTCTTCCGAATTCTAGGTTTGCTTTTTATCCACCACACCAAGCTGCTTGTTAGGTAGGTTCAGGGTTGTTGTAGAGTACATTGAATGTTAGATTAGAATGAAAAACTTTCTCATTTGAATTTTAATAATTTCCCTCTCAGAATGTAAGTTTCTTCAAGACTGAAACAGTTTGTTTTTATATTTCCAGTACCACATGTAGTCATTTGCCAATAACAGGCCTTTGATATTGGAATTGAATTAAGCTGACACAGGAGTGTCATTGAAGTACATTCTGTAGAAAGCTACAGAAAGTTTTAAAGATCATTGTAATAAGGCACATTAAATACTAGTGTGTTTGAGTGACAAGAGGTGTATTTAGAAACTAGAAAAAGAACTGAAACCAATTTCTGTTTCTTCTCTGTACTTACATATGAAGGTAGTTGTGGGGACGCTGCCATCATTTAATTGGATGTTATCAGGATGTACAACGAAATGACTGTAAGAGAAAGTATTTTCTAAGTTTTGATTTAAATCAGTTTCTACCTCAACATCTCACATCCATCTTCTCTCCCCTCACATACAACTGCTCCCCAGTTCAAGCCCATCCCTCCTGCCTGGACGCCTGCCATTGCCCTTTCTTTGGTCTCCTTGCCTCAAGTTTCTCCCCATCTAATCCATCCTCCGCTTAGTTGCCAAGGTGACATACATGGCTCGTCTCAGTAAACGCCAGCAATTGCAATTCACTGTTACCTGTGGGTCAGATATAAACTCCTTTGACATTTCAAGTCCTTCACAGTCTGGTCCCACTTACCTTTCCATCAGTGTTACTCTTCATACCCACTTCTGTTCAGCCACACAGAGAGAAGTAAGGAGGGGGTATATTCCAAGAGGGAGGAACTGCAGAGACAGAGAGACAGGTGATGAAGTGTTGCATGTGAGGTGAGTAATTTAGCTTCTTTACCATCTAATGGCATTGCCCCATCTGCCTCAATGGACCTTTCCCTTCTTTTTTTTCCTGCACAGAACATGCCTTTTAGAATCCGTTTCCTTCAAGGCTTAGCTAAAACTGCCCCCCTTCCCCATCTTTTATCCACTAATGCCTAGATCCCCAAATTACCTTCTCTTTTGTACATACCCATGTTTGTGTATCTTCTCTACCCTCCATAGATCGAAGGCTTCTTGAGGGTAGCCACTGTTTCATCTTTCTCTTCCCTGGAACAGTGTCCATAGAAGGTGCTTAATAAATGCTTATTGATTGAATATCATTTTGCCTTTATAATTTTAGCATATCTATGGTTTTATTTTTGTAGTTTATAGGAGGCAACTTGCTTTAGTGGAGAGAGTTGGATTTGGAGGCATGACAGCGTTGAGTTCTAATCTGGTGTCAGACGCTATCTGTGACTCTTCAGACTAGACAGCCTCTCTCAGCCCAGGTTACCTCTTCTGTGTAATTGGGATCCTATCAGTATCTACTTCAGGTTCACTTTGAGGATCAAAGGACATACTGTATGCAGCATGTTTTACAGATCCTCAAAGAGCTTTGCAAGTGTAATCTATTACTATTATTATATTAATTTGCCTCATTTAGCTTTAATGAACAAAAAGTATTTGCAAACTTTACTTCTGCATAATTTAAATGAGATCCTTAGTATGCCACATGCAGACACTGCAAACTTGAAGCCCTCCAGAATGTTAATAAAACACAGTAGAAGAATGGTTACTCAACTTTTAATTTCCCTTTCTTGTCTGAAGAAGGTATTTAATAACACCTGAGTGTAGATTCTAGAGTGGTTTTAAAGGTGGAAAAGACTAACTATAGTTATAACAGACTTCCTGACTGCCAAACTATGTGACTTACTATTTATCTGTAAAGTGGGTATGTTTATTTTTCTTGGGTGTATGATACCATCTTGTTCAGGAAGTGTTATGAAGCATCATCTATGTGGGGATTATTTTTAGAAAAAAAGGCTATTCGTCAGTCCCACCATGAATAGCCAGAGATGACAACGAACACCCTTCAGAAGGGCTCTAGTAGTGGACATGAGGGCCTTCAGGGATAAACTGAGGCATGTAATAAGTAATTTCAGTGTGCCATGGACATAGCTCAGGAAATGCATGACCTTTCAGTTTGTGTGTTGCTTAAAATCTTCAAATGCTTTAAGCTCTATTAAATTATCATCCTTGAGGAAATCTGCAAATGTGGAACCTCTGGCCTTTTTCAAGCTGATATTAGTTAATCAGCCTATTAATAGATCTATTAAAATTTTGTTTTCTACAAGTTTTTTTTTTTAATTGTGTGGTACCAGTAGTTAATGTACCTCTGTTATAATAAGCATTAGACATTGCACTAGGAAAATCCAGCTCCTGGCATGAAAGGCTTAATGTAATGTAATATAAGCTGAAAGAATTCTATTAGCGAAGTATCTGCCTTTTTTTTAAATTTGTGTAATGGATATAATTCAGTTCCATGTTGAGAGCACTAAAATGTTCTCCTGAATATAGAGCAAGAGTTCATATTTTTCTCCAAGTACAAAAATTATTTACCTCTCAAAACTGATGAAGCCCTTTTTTTCATTCTGACATACAAAAAAAACTCCATTGGAAAAATGCTTTTTTCTAAGAAACTTTTCCCATTTGATAAGAAGGGACATGGTGTTTTGGTCTCTAAAATACTGTTTGATTTCAGATTCTGTTTCTATTGAAAGGCCTACCGGGACAGTATCAGGTGTCAGAACTGATCATATCCACAGTTCCATTTTGAAAATTAATGTCTTTGTGATATATAATTAATATTTAGTTTTTTCAAACAAAATAGTACTTGGAAGAATCAAAGATTTGAAGGAAGCAATTGATTTCTTAATATTCCTCTAACTATTGAACTGTAAGGGGCTTGTGAAAATGGTGTTGTTAGCCTGAGCAAGTGGCTTTACAATAGGACCTCATCATGTAAGAATTAGTGGGTTCTCAGCAAGCCTTTGCTTGACCCTCCCAGTTATCAAAAACTTACCTTACCTACTTATTAGCAGCTTCTTCACAAGACATCCCATTTGTTGTCTGGGTATTCAGATGATTAGGAAGTTCTTCACATTGAAATCTGCTTTTTACTCCTCCTCATGGGGTCTAGTTCATCCTTGGGACACCATGTACGTACGCACAACTTGCTCTTCCACAGCATCCACCTTCAGATATGTGAAATTCTCTGGCGTAACTGCTTCTGTCTTTGCTCCTCCATGGCAAGCATTCCCTGTTTTTGTAACCGTCCATCTTACGGTGTGGTTTTTGGACCTTCTCTGGATTGGGATTCTCCTGGCTCTCATCTGTTAGATAGATGTTAGTGTGTCAGTATCTCAGAAGTTGATGCTCACTATGGTCTGACAGGAAAGTTAGAGTGAAGCCTTCGCTCTTTACCTCTGAATACATTCTGTTCATGGAGCCCAGAATTACATTAGTGTTTTTTTAGCAATCCTGTTACACTATTTGTCTCAAATAATTATTCCAGGTATCCCTAGTCTTCCTGTACTTTGTAAGTGCTCTGTAAGCAGCTAAGTCCAAGGATTATATTTGGCCCCATTAACTAGTATCTATTACTCAGGGCTTATCTTTGTATTTTTATCAGGATCTTTTTGAATCCTCGTTTTGTCATCTAAGTATTAAATAGCCCTTCTAGCTTTATTTCCCTTTCAGATTTGATAAGCATGCCTTCTGTGTTTTCATCTAAGTAATGGATAAAAATGTTGAATAGAAAAGGGCAAAGGCCAGAACTTTGGACTAGAGAGAACCCTCCCACCAGAATGGCAGGCCATTGATCACCCCTCTTGGCTGATTTGCTTTGATCCAGCTTGGAATCCACTCAATTGAACTGGTCGCTATTTTGTGCTTCACCAACCACTATCAGGTCCATACGTTAAGAAAGATGACCAGGATCCTTGCTGAAATCCAAATAACCTGATGTTAAATGCCTCTGATCTTATTATAAGGGATTTGAGGTTGGCTTGGCCTGACTTTTTTATCCATTACTGCCCATTTTGTGATTAATTCTTCTTTTTCAAAGTACTTAAAAACCATGTTTTGTAATTTTTTACAGAATCTTTCCAGAGAGCAGTGTCAAGTTCACTAATTCATAGTTTCCCAAATCTGACTTTCTGTTCTTGAAAATGAGGACTTTTGTCTATTTCCAGCTTCCTGGGACCAATTCTGTTCATCCTGGTTCCTTGAAGCCAAGGTGTCAAACACACCCCAGTGAACCTGTGTAGTTGGGAAATATTTAATAAAATATTTAGTAAAATAAAAATGCAATAGAATATAATGTTACTATGTGGTTTTCTAAGTCTCTTCTCCCCCTTTGCCGCCCCCCCCCCCCCCACCCCCGCCAAGGAATCCCTTATGTGCTAGTGGCTGTATCATGGCCTTAAAGATTATAGTTAGCCAGTTCTATTGAAAAGGCTTTTTATAACACCCCCTCACCCCCAGTTGCAATGCCTGGCACGTAATGAGCACTTCATATAAGCATTGTTAAATGTGACATGTACCATGTTTTCTTTGAAGATACAAAGAGAGATCAGAAAAGCTCCCTGGCCTCAGGGAGCTTACATGGAGGAGACAGCATAGAGAGAGAAATAGCAAGGCATGCTGATTTCTTCTTGCTCCACTCCTTACTCTGGAGCTTTTTCATCTCCTCTGTAGCAGCCTAGATGCCCTAAAGATACCTCAGCCCCCATGGCCTCTTCCTTTAATTAGTCACTTCCTGCTCCAAACCTCCTTTTGTTGAGGTTCTTAGGCCTTTAATACTTGCTTTTCTCCCATGACTCTCCAGACTTTCCCATTGCTTCCCAGCCCCCAGCTTGAGCTGTGTGTTTGTTTTTCCCCAGCTAGATTCTAAACTTCTTGAGGGTGGGGACTCTCTCTCTTGTATGCCTGAAATTGACATAATAATAATAAATAAATGCCTCATCTCTCCACATGTAGGATATATATGGAGAGTCACTAGCAGGAGCAGCAGCAGCAGCAGCAGCAGGGGAGGTTGGGAAAGGCCCCGGGGGACCTGGGTCTTGAGGGAACAGGTGAGGAAGGAGAAATATGGTGGACACTCAAAGCAAAGAACGGGGAGATGGAGGGTCTTGTGAGGATCACTTAATAAGCCTGTGTAAGATCTGAATTGTGGAGTGTGTAAACCAGTGCAAAGTGTAAAAAGGCCACTAAGGTGGGAAAGAGTCCAATTTGAAGAAGAGCCTTTCATGGCAACAGGGGACTTCATACTTGATCCTGGAAGGTCAAAGCAGAGGTTGCCGTCGATGCATATTTATTGAATGGGAGGCTGATATGATCAGACCTTCTCTTTGGGAAAATCTCTAGCAGCTGAATGAAGGTGGGAATCGGGAGGGGGAGAGGCTTGAGACTGGGCCCACCATTAGGAGGCTGTTCTTGCTGTTCATCCTTTGTTTTCAAAGAGGACCAGTGATATCACCAGTGATTTCTTGACTCACTTGTGAATTGGATTTAAGTGAGGCAGAGTTGTACAAAATCATCAGCCCTACTCTCTCTTCCAGAGTCATCGAAGTCCAGTGGCAAGACAAAATTCAGGATAACTGGAGATGGCTCAGGATGCAGTGAATGACCTTGGTATCTTCCATGTCTGACCAAGCTTTAAGCACTTTATAGTGCCTGCTTCAGCCATCTTATGGCCATTGAAACAAATTGTTGTCATCTTCATTCTGTTGGGTAAAACATCTTCATGTGCTTGGGGTGGATACCTCCCTAACTTTAAGACCCCTCAATTATCCTCAGCCCATCTGCCAAGACATTTTTACTGGGGTATGACTATGCCAAGTGCTACATTTTCTTGAAGCTACAGGTGAGAGTGGAGATGTGTAGCAGGGTAGACACCAAAGGTGGATTGGTAGCCCTGAAAAGAGGCTGGGCAAGTCCTTACACCAGACGTGCTAGTTCTCTTTGAATACCCCAAGAGTCTAGGCAGGAGGTGATAAGGGCCTCCTGTTAAGGTGGTTATTTTGCGAGTCAAGAGAATAGCATGTATAAGGGAGATATTGTGAAGGTTGAAATGAGATTGGAGAACATATGAGTGCTAGTAAAGAGTGGAGGATGCACCTAGGTTGCAAACTTTGGTGGCTGGGAGGGTTATGGTGTCCTGGATAGTAATAGGGAAGTTGGGAAAGGGGAGAGTTTGAGGGGAAAGATGAGTCTGTTTTGGGCATGTTTAGTTTGAAAGGCTTAGAGAATATCCAGTTTAAGATATTTGAGAGGCCTTTGGTAATATGAAACCCAGAGGTGTAGAGAGAGATTTGGGCTAGATAAACAGAACTGAAAATCATCTGCATGGAGATGATAAATAAACCAGTGAGAACTGATCAGATTACCACATAAGCTGGTGTGGAGGGAAAACAGGGAAAGAGGTCAGAGCCTTTGGAGACATCCATGGTGGGCATGGCATGGATGAAGACACAACACAGAAAACTTAGGAGGAGAAAATCAGGAGAGGATACTGTCATGATAACCTAGAGGGGTGAAAGTATCTATGACTATGTCCAAGTCTGCTGAGAGGTTAAGAAAGGCGAGGATCCAGAAAAGACTATTGGATTAATTGATTTGCCTAGTTTGTGCCCAACACCTGGGGTAGGAAGAAAAATATACACAGAAGAAATAAAAACAATTGGGGGATGGGAGTGATAATATTAATAAAAATGACAGCTTTCTTAATAATAAAAATACCTGCTTTTACCTAGCTTGTTAAGGTTTGCTACATAAGCTGTCTCATTTGCCTGGAGCCTGGGATTCCTAGAATCTGAAATGAAATATTTCAGGCTGGAGAGTAGGAATGGGTGTGTGGGTGTGTGTGTCTGTCTGTGTGTGTCTGTGTCTGTGTCTGTGTCTGCATTGACGTTTGGAGGGGATTGAAGAGGGATTGGATAGCTTTTGTTCAGGCTCTAAAGTAGAAAGCATATTGTGTATTGGGAAGAAGCAGTAGTAGGGCAATTTGTGTTGGTTAAGTGCCTGCAGTTAGGAAGAGGGCTAGGGTTTTTTGGAGGGCAAGGAGTTTGAAATGCATATGAGACTTAAAAGTGAGATGTCTAGCAGGGTAATTTAGTGATGCAGGTGTGGAAAGTCAGGAGGAAGAATAAGGAATGTATATGTGAGGGCAGCTAGATGAAACAGTGGATGGATAGCCTAGCCTGGAGTGGGGAAGACCTGAGTTCAAATCCAGCCTTAGAGACTTACTATCTGTGTGGCCTTGACTCAACCCTGTTTGCCTCAGTTTCCTCATCTGTAAAATAAGCTGGAGAAGGAAATGGCAAACCACTCATATCTTTGCCAAGAAAATCCCAATTGGGGTCATGAAGAGTTGGACACAACTGAACAACCACAACAGCAACAATATGTGATTTGTGAGTTATCTACCAAGATAGGGCACTTGAAACAACCCATGGTTCGTGATGAGGTCATGGAGAGTATAGAGCGAGAACATCAAAGGTTGCAGGACTAAACTTGTAGACTGATACGAGAACCAGGAGAAGGCAGTGCCATGAAAACCCAAGGAGGAAATATGGTCAGCTATGTGAAATGTTGTAGGGAGGTTAAGGAAGGGTGGCAGCTGACACAAGGGCATTACAGTTGGCAAAAGAGATCCTTGGGAACCTTATAGAGAGTAATTTCACTTGAGTGGTGGAGTGGAAGGCAGATTGCAAGGGTTTGAGAAGTGAAAGGGAGGATAGTGTGCTTTGGGATCACATCTGGGAGTTTTCAAAATCCAAGATGGACTCCCCCTATCTGGTCTGGAGATTGGAGCTCATTCTGGGCAAGTCCATGTCCTTGTTCCTTCATCAGTCCTCTTCGCCTCCCTCTGAACCATGTTTGCCTTGATAGAAAATAAGTAAGCAACCGAAGAAGGGAGGAGTTTGGCTTCCTTGTCATGTTCCAGCACTGCCCCATCTGCTTCAGTCAGTGAACCTTTCCCTGCTTTGTTTTTCGTGCTCAGAACATGCATCAAAAGTTTTTTCTTAAAAAATCATCCTTAATGTTAGTGAAAATTTTGTTTTTTGATTTTTAACCTTCTTGACACAATTCTTAGAGGTTTGTGCAAGACCTCGGTGTGTCTCCTCCACATCCAGTCTCCTTTTGGGGAGTCCTGCTGGATTTTTTACGTTTCATCTCTCTCACATTCACACCCTTCTGCCCAGTGCCACTGTTGCCACTCCAGGGCAGGCCCTTCTCACCCCCTGCCTAGACTATTTCAGGAGCCTTCTGGTCATTCTCTCTGCCTCGAGTCTCTCCAGCTCCAGTCTGTTCCTCACTCAGCTGTCAAATTAATTTTCCCAGAAGTACAGATCTGAGCATGCCATCCCCATGCCCCAAATTTGAGTGATGCCTTATCACCTTGAGCAACAAATATGAAAATCTTTTTTGGTGTTCAAAGCCCTTCAAAACCGGGTCGCCTCCTGCCTTTCTGGTGTCCTTACACCTTCTTTCCCTCTCCCCCCATCTATAAAGTCTGAGATCCAGTAACACTGGTCTCTTGCTGCTGTGTCAAATGAGACACGCCATCTCCCCATCTCCGTGCCTTGGACATTTTCTCTGGCTCTGCCTGCCTGGAATCTTCTGCCTCTTCATTCTTGTCTCCTGGCTTCTTTCCAAATCCCAGCTAACATCCCTCCTACTGGGAGCCTTTGCTGCTCTCCCTTCATGTTAGTGCCTTCCTCTATTGATTTCCTCCAACTTACCCTGTCTGTATCTTGTTTCTACAAATTTGCCTGCATGTTGTCTCCCTCCTTAGAGGGTGAGTCCTTGACCATCTTTCGCCTTTCTTTTGTACCCCTAGTACACAGTGCCTGACACATAGTAGGCACTTAATATATGCTTACTGACTGATAGACATTTTTGTGTGTTTTCCTTGATTATACATTTTCATCCCTTGTAATTTTTTAAAAATCGAAGTTTTTGGAGAGCTTTCTGTATGGTTAGATTGCAAAGACTTCTATTTTGTTAGACTATACATTTAGTTTATCTAATGAGAAATGGGATGCCTTGACAGGAAGTTAAAGTGAATAACCATTTAAATTGAACTTTGACTAATAAAGCAACTCAAAGTTTGCTGTTCATTTAAAAACATATTCATTCATTCAATTCATTTATTTATTTATTTTTACCCCCAAGTCATATAAGCAAGCCTATTGCTAATGCATACTTCTGGAAAAGTACAATGAAATCTGCTTAGACCACCTACCTGCCTGAATTTTCTTAGCAGCAATTTTACTTGCTAAGGAAGCTTTATACATTTTAATCTGTATTTGGTGATCAGCAGCTTGACAACTGCCATTTTGTATTGTGCATTGTAAGATTCTTTTTTTTTGAAAGAACAATCTTATAGAAAAGGATGATGGCAGTAATTTTGCTCATCAGATTCTTCGCTAAATCAGGGACACTCAGAGGGTCTCATTGCCAGTAGCTTAGCCTGTTGATCTGGAGTCTTCACTTTTGTGTAGTGGTAGCTTCTAATTATTTATAGAAAACATTGCTGTTTTTCCCGTACAGTCAACAATGGGTCCCAGAACCTCTTGGGACACCCATAAAATGACCCCAAGAGAGCAGTTCAATTCAGTCTCTTTTGGATTCATGTTAGTAGCCCTTGGAATACTTGTATTTGTGTTGTGTGAAGCTGTCTAAAAATGAACCACTTTAACATATAAGCTGCAGAGAGAAGGGAGCATTGCAGGGATTCTAGCATTGCTGGTAGGGAGTCCCTAAATGGGTTAGTCCTTGCTAGTGACTCAAAAACACTTTCAGTGCCAGTATATGTAAGACCCCTAAGAGCAGTCAGCTGTGGGCTAATTGGGCCGGATCCCAGGATGCCTACACAGTCACCATCTTGGACCCCATGAAGGCTCTTAGACACTATAAAGAATGTAAATTATAATGCATCTCTTTTTAACAAAACCTACCAGGAAGAACACTTTCCTAGTAGGCCCACAGGTAGCCTTTCTTAATGATGGTTCAGTGTGTTCTTATTCTCTGTAGCAGTGGTAATCCATACTGGAGACAGCGAGCTGTTCATGAACTTGTGAGATTAATATGAAGGACCCCAGAGAGAGACTTGATTCATGGGTAATGATTGAGAATGTCTTTAAGGATGTTGTTGGCAATGGGAATCTTTTTTATTTTAGAAGCTATCCTTAAGTCACTATTTTTGTGTAGTTCTTATCTCCTCTTTAAAAAGACTGCTTTTCAAATATGGGTAGTTTTCTGTTACTATTTATTTCTGGCAGTAAAGTAGGGCTTTGAAACTAGATTTCTGTTTATTCAGACTTACATTTACAAGATTCAAATTCTAGGAGTGAAACATTAGCTTTACTTGTTTACCATTCTTAATAGAAGTTCCAAGTTTTCACTAATTCAATTTATGTAAACGCTACAATCTAATCCCAGGATTATCCTTAAATTTTACAGATACATGATGAAAACGCACTACTAAATAGTGCCTATTTGTAAGTAGGGAATATGATTTAAATCTTTTCCAATGGAAAATATGAGAAGATTTACTATGGTCCCTTTACCTTGTTACTTGGGGAAATCTATTTTCAGCTCTAAAATATATTTAATGTGACTTTGAGAATATTAGGAAGGTTTAGTTTCCATGGTTGGCTTTTTAAAAATAGAAATAATATAGAAATGAGTTTTTATATTTGATACAATTTTGTCTGTTTTGTACATTAAAAATATATACTTAGAGACAATTGTAACTACAGGTTTTTTTTGTTCAAATAGCTTTTGGAACAATAGCACGGAAGCCCCAGTTTTGTGTGTAGGAGACTGTCTTTCTTAGTGTCCTGTTCAGCCAAGAGAGTAGACCTGGTGATTTTTGTACTGGAAGTGAATTATGTGACTTGAATGTGGAATGGATGTGTGACTGTTTGATACTTGCTGCCTCCATCTCCTCATCCTCTGTAATTTGGCTTCATCCCTGCAGCAATACTGAAGTCTCCGTCTCTATGGTCATCATTGATTGTCCCACTTTGCAGACTTTCTTCTTCTCAGTGGTCATCTGCCTTGACGTTATTGTAGCATTTGACACTGTTCCCCTTCCTTGATCTTGTCTCCTTCCCCGCTCTCTGGTACACTCCTGGCCCCTCTCCTGCCTGTCTGGCTGCCCCTTCTTTGCGGTTCTTCTTTGACCTCTTGCAAAGTGTGAGTACTTCCCAAGGCTTGGGCCACGTTCTCTTCTCTTTTTCCACCCTCTCCTCTGGGAAGCTCAAGAATTAGTCTTTGAGCCTGTGTTTCAGCTGTAATTTGTCAGTAGCATCTCTCATGGAGATACTGTTCCGGGGTCACAGAATAAATAGAAAGCTAGAGAGCATCCAATAAGAACAAGTATTGCTCAAATATTAATTGCGGAGCTTTTTGACATAGCAATAAATTGGAAACAAAATAGATGCCCATTGAATGGAAGGATGGGCTGGACAAATTGTGGAACATGAATGTAAAGGAGCATTACTGTGCTACCCAAGAAAGGGTGTGTGTGATGAATACAGAGAAGTGTAGAAAGATCTATGTGAACTGATGAAGGGCGAGGTAAGCAGAACGCAGAAAATAGTATACAGAGTGACTACAACAGTGTAAATGGAAATAGCATCCTCCCCTCCCCAAACCAGAAATGAATGTCGCAGCATTATAAAGAACCAGCATGGTTGGAAAGGAGATGAGAAGACACTCCCCATCCCAGCTCCTCGCAGAGATGGGAAGTCCATAAGCACATTGCACATGGATGTTTTTAGACTTTTTCAATGTATTGATCAGTTATGTTGATTTCTCCACCCCCCCTTTTTTTTTCTTCTTTTGTCTTTAAAAATATTTGCTGTAAAGAATGGCTCTGTCGGGGAGGGGGGGAATAGATTCTGCTGGAAACTATGATGATGTAAAAACAAAAGACATCAATAAAAACTTATATTTTAAAATAATGAATCTGAGAAGCTTTAATGTCTACCCACATGACAGTGCAGTCATAGGAGAAAGAATTTAAGACTCAGGCTCACTTCTCAGAGGCTACACAAAAGATGCTCATAATCCTTTTCTCTGTTTTCTACAGAGGCATCATCCCATCTTCACTCTTACTCTACATGTCTTTGTCCCTCCCTCAAAAACTGGATTCCTGAAGACCCTTGCCCCAACCCCTCTTTGCCACATAGGTATAATAATAAGCCCTAAGATGACTGTGAGGGCAGGTAGGTAGTGCAATAGATGGAACTCAGGGCCTAGTCATGAGGACCTGAGTTCAAGTCAGTTCTCAGACACTCAGACCCTGAGCAAGTCATTTAACTCTGTTTACCTCAGTTTCCTCATCTGTAAAATGGGGAGGAAATGGTAAACCACTCCAGTGTCTTTGCCAAAAAAACCCCCAGATGACATCATGAACAGTCAGGCATGACTGAAACAACTGAACAACAAGCAAAAAGTCACTGGCACGTTTGCTAGTCAGCTCTTCTGCATTTCCACTTGCCCTTCTCTCTTAGGAGTATTATTTCTTCCTCCATGCACTCGCTTTCTTCTCCAAAGCCTGTGTTTCAGCTGTGATTTGTCAGTACCAGCAGTGCTAGTTTTAACCCATCAAATCCAGTAAACGTTCTTTAAGCATCCAAGTCATTATTAGGTGCTGAGGGTACAAGGACAAAAGGAAAATGTAGTTCTTGTCCTCAAGGAAATAATGTTTTCTTGGGGACCAGAGATTATAAAAAGATAAGAGAGGATGTGCAAATTTGTATCTTAAGAGGGTGCAAGTGTTAACAGCCAAGCTTCTGGTAGGAGATGGCACATGAGGCTGAGCCTTCAAGAAGGGAAGCTAGGAAGGGACTGAAAGAGGCATTGGTAAGGAAGGAATGCGCGTGGGCTTGCCTTGTACTGTGGTGGCCAGCGATGGATGGAGAGCTGGAACAATGTCAAGTGGGCCAGTTTGTCTGCATGAAGGGGAATAAGGTGCATCGGTCCCAGAAAGGTTGAGTCCTTAGGATGTTGTAATATTCTCTATCCAGCAAGAAAGAAATAAAACAGTATGCTTCTTACCTCATGCTACCAAATAGATTATCAGACTTTTCATCCTTGGAACTGAGCTGGTAGTTGTCCCTGCCTCATGAACCAAACATTTTTTGATGCCTCCAGCTACTGGTATCTTTCTCCCAAAATTACCTTGTATTTATTTTGTAGATGTTATTTCAGAAATGTCTCTCCTGATAGAATGTAAATGTCTTTAGGCCAGAGACTGTTTCATTTCTGTTTTTGTCTGTGCGGTGTCTGGCGTGTAAGCGCTTAATAAAAGCTTGTTGATTGACTGATTTGCCAGTTTGGCTCATAGGCCACCGTAATACGAATATGTTACTTCATTATAACTATTTAAAAATGACTCCAAATTAGAGTGACTCAGCGAAAAATGTTAGGCTTGGGGGGAAGACTGAATTGAGTCCCAGTTTTGTTGCTCTGATTTTGGGCGAGACATTGCATCTCTCTGCCTCAGATTCCTCACCTGTAAGACGAGGGGCTTGATTAGGTGATCACTTTGGCCCCTTCTAGCTTTAATTCCATGGTCCTGTGTCCTCTGCTCTGTGTTTCTGTTCCATCTGTTGGGATATGTCACTGATACCTTAAACTCAGCATGCCGAAAACCGAATTCGTAATTTGATAAAAGGCTTCTTCCTCATCTGATTTCCCTTTTACATTGGGTGGCACCACCATTACCTCACTGATGATGACATCTTGAAAACTGGTGGTTATCTTTTACTCTTCTCTTGGGCCCACATCTAATGACTTGTTAAGTCTTGTGGTTTTGTATGTTACCATCCATTCCTGAAACACATCACCTCTTCTCATCCTATCCTTTCTTGATCCCTTCCTGTCCTTCCTTGGTGGCCTTGCTCAGGTGTCTTCTCTTCTTTGTAGCCTTCCTTGATTTTCCAGCTTCCTTGCCCAGCTGGAAAAGCTCTAGCCACTCCTCAAATTTCTGATGAACACCTGCTTCATTTCTCCTAGGCACTTATCTAGCCACTTGTGCATAGGTCTCATTTCAACTTCTCTGCTCCTACTCACAAACCTGAAATGTAACCTTCTTAAAGGCAAGGACGGTGTTGTCCTTCACTTTTATATACCAAGTACACATGCAGCAGATGCACATAGTAGGCACTTAATGGATGTTTGAATTTATATTAATTAATCTCAGTAATTATTTTCTTTTTCACATATATATTCTATATCTATTTCTGTATCTTATTTTACACTATATATTTCACAGATATATTAACTACTACTTGTTTTATTGTATGTATTTCCTCTTAATAATTTGGCAGCCAAGTGGGTACTTCCAGTAGCTTATTAACAACTAGGTTCACAACAAAATGTACTCAGAAAATGAGACCTTGGTGGAGATGTGGCACCACAAGAGATGTGCAGGATCCTTTGGACTAATGATTTGTGCCCTGAGGGTTTCTGCAAAGGCTAAAACTCAGGCTGTTCTCAGTGGAATCTCTGCATGTGTGTATTTGTTCTGGGAGAGTCAGCAGCTACAATAGTGCAGCCGTTAGTACTTACAAGTACTAAGTACCTAATGCCAATATTATCTCCATCTCCTCCAGTTGATTCATTCATTTCACAGATACTAAGGCTATCTTGAGAATTTTTAGCCTTCTCAGGGGGAAAGTCGTATGGCAAAAAGGTTTGGAGAAGGTCTTGAGTTGAATAAAGAGGTGAAGGAAATTGTGAAGCAGATTTGGAGGACTTTGGACTTGTGATGAAGGACTGAGCTTAAATTTGGGGAGGAGAAATTATGAGGAACTTGAGAAATTGAAATCTAGGGAGAAACAACTCTTACTGAGAGGGTAAAGGTTCAATCCCAAGGCAGAAAAGGAAATGAGGGAAGAGATTCTGATGAAGGTATGGTCCTTGGTAATTAGTAAAAATAGGTGAGTAAAACACCTTGGTGAAGCAAAATTAAAGTAGGAAAAGGGAAAAGGAGTTGGATGTGACTAAGAGGCATTAAAAGTGACTAAAGGTATTTAGAGATTTAGAGGATGAGAGGTAAAATTACCATAAGCAATTTGAAATTCCAGGCTGAGGACCTCAAGCTACATGTAGAGTAGGAACTTTGTGTAATTACGGTCAGTCCTCAACTTTTGTGGGGATAACGTTCCTTGAAACTGGTGTGGAAAGTCAGGAACACCAATGCCAATACATCAGGTCTATGGGAGGTAGGGGGTCAGGTTCCCATGATCACCGGAAGCTGTCATCTCTCCTAGGTATTACTGAAAACACACTTTTCTGCTTACAGTTCTTTATCACAAAACATTAATTCTGATACCATGCACTTTTCCTAGCACAGGAGCCCTGAAGTAACCCCCCACAACACAGAGGAGAGGAGGGGGAATGATCTCAGAGAAACCCATGGCTTCTGCCATCTCTAATCTTCCTTTCGGACTGTTCCTCATGAAGAGCACCTGGCCCTGGTAGAGCTCGAACTTGGAATGCCTCTCTGGAGTAGCTCAGGCAGACCTTGTTCTTCCTGCTGCTGTGGAGTAGCACCAGCCCAGATGCTTGGGGGCCCAGTGGGCAGGGGCAGCAGGTGAGACAGGACTGGAGCTTGGCCCTTGAAGGGTCCGGAGAGGACGGTGGTGACCGTCATCTCGTTCACCCACCAACTTAGCTGCTTTTCAGTTTTTTCCAATTCTTTATCTGTACTTGACAGGGTACTTCACTTTCTGGAACAGATTCACAGACACTTTTATGAATACTTTCCTTCTTTTTGCAGATATAAACTTATACCCATCGAGCCTCTCATTTTTTCCTCTATTGCGCAGAGCCCTAGTGTGTATGATTGCCAACTCAGAAGTGAAATTGAGGTTACTAATAAAGCACCTGAAATGCTCGAAGTCTTGAAAAGCTCATATGTTGAGGGCTGACTCTGGTCAACAGGCAATCACAATGTCTGAGGACTTATGTGAAAACCAGGTTTATTACAAGAGAAATGAACATGCTTGTGGAATCCAAAGGGTTTGCACAACAGGACAAAGACTGGAGGAGATACCAGGAAGGGGTATGGCATGGGGGGAGAATGTTGCAGCCAAGGTGGGAAAAAAGACAAGAGCATTCCCCATAGGGAGGAGCAAGGTGATGGAAAAAGCTTCTTTCTCTTTTTTTGGGAACTACTTAGATCAGAGATGGGGAATCTGTGGCCTTTCTAGGTCGTTGGGTGCAGCCTTTTGAGTGAATCTAAACTTCCCCTGAATAAAAGGATTTATTCAACGTAACTTAGATTCAGTCAAAAGGCTGCACTTGAGGACCTGGAGGGCCACATGTGATCTCAAGGCTGCAGGTTCCCCACTCCTAGCTTAGACCATGAGAATAGGAGGGTCCGCTTCTCTGCAAAGGACCCCAGCTGCACAAGCATTACCCCAGCCTGGCACAGACTGGCTGGCGCCTGTCTTGGTCTCCCAAAGACAAACAGAGAATCCAGCTTGGGTGCAGCAACAGATTATGTCAGCTCAGGGGGAGCTTTGTCCTAGACACATTCAAGGTCTCATTCATGCTCTGGGTCCAGTGTTTCTGGAAAATATGACAACTCAAAAAGACAAGGTCAGGGACCCCTTAGTCCTTAAAACTGTGTTTGCCTTGAGTGGTGGGTGTTTGTATTTATGCATCAGACAGGTGACTGCCACCTGAGCCCCAAAAGCTGACTGGTCTTCCCAGAAGAGAAAATGAAGGGGCTTGAGGAAGGCCTTGTCATGATGTAAGTTATCGGAGACAATGAAACGTTCCTAAAAATATTGGAATTGGGGCTACAAAGGAGAGGGGAGAAAAGAAAAAAGCTGGAAAAGGCTGAGCTGTGTCAGGAAGCTGGAGAGTGGCAGGGATGACCCACAGAGGTGGGTCACAAACATGGCAGAGAGCATTTGGCTTAAGGTCACAGGAGAGAGAGGTTACTACAGATCATTTGGGCAGAAAGAGAAAGTAGGAGTTTGGCACAGAGACATAACAAAGCAATTCATTTGTTCAGATATTTGCTGTAGTGCCCACCCCTTCTCTAAAATAAAGCAGCTGATAACGTCTTGATTTGCCTTAATTATAATGTTTTAAATTAATTTTTTTTTATTTTTCAGTATTTATTTTTGTAATTTTTCCCCTCTGTAATTTAGAACCCTCTGCTTTTCTCCCCCTAGAGATCCATCCCTTTTAATAAATAATAAAAAAGAGAAGGAA